>NC_088304.1:17113427-18313427 GCF_032854445.1 Liolophura sinensis
CACAAAATACGTCGGATTATCCTCTTACCAGCAGCACTGGAACAGTTTTTCCACTTTTGCATTTTTGGCCTGGTCTTTTTGTTAATTGAAATCGGCTACACTGTTCTATGCACCATCGCGACTAGTCATTACTCTATTCAACTTTTGACTATAAGTTATCTGCCCTTCGGTAGCCCAGAGACGTCAAATCTTTTGGCCAAGCCCATTTAACTCACCCAGCAATTGTCTTACTTCTAAGTCCAAGACAATCTCAATGTCTTTATCTATGTGTAGAAAAAGCACACCATTTGTACATAAAATACACAAGATACTTGATACAGTCTGCTGTAAAAAGTACAATTGAACACTGACCCACATCATTAAGATGCCAAAAGATGTGGAACTGGGCCAGGCATCGGCAGCTGTTGAAAACTAGCAAATTTCCCTGGTTTCCATGGAGTAAGAGCCGTTGCTGGGCAAGTGATTATGACATCAGTGATCATTCAATTGTCTCTACAGCCACAAGTATTGGTCGGAGAGCAACGCGGTTTCCACCATTCGATTTCTCGTCACAAAATACGTCGGATTAGTCTCTTATCAGCAGCACCGGAACAGTTTTTCCACTTTTGCATTTTTGCCTGGTCTTTTTGTTAATTGAAATCGGCAACACTGTACTATGCACCATCGCGACTGGTCATTACTATATTCAACTTTTGACTATAAGTTATGTGCCCTTCGGTAGCCCAGAAGACGTCAAATCTTTGGGCCAAGTCCATTTAACTCACCCAGCAATTGTCTTACTTCTAAGTCCAAGACAATCTCAATGTCTTTGTCTACGTGTAGAAAAACCACACCATTTGTACATAAAAAACACAAGGTACCAGATACAGTCTGCTGTAAAAAGTACAATTGAACACTGACCCACATCAATAAGGTGCCAAAAGATGCGGACTTGGGCCAGGCATCGGCAGCTGTAGAAAAATTGCAAATTTCCCTGGTTTCCATGGAGTAAGAGCCGTTGCTGGGCACGTGATTATGACATCAGTGATCATTCAATTGTCGCTACAGCCAAAAATATTGGTCGGAGAGCAGCGCGGTTTTCACCATTCGATTTCTCGTCACAAAATACGTCGGATTAGTCTCTTACCAGCAGCACTGGAACAGTTTTTCCACTTTTGCATTTTTGCCTGGTCTTTTTGTTAATTGAAATCGGCTACTCTGTACTATGCACCATCGCGACTGGTCATTACTATATTCAACTTTTGACTATAAGTTATGTGCCCTTCGGTAGCCCAGAAGACGTCAAATCTTTGGGCCAAGCCCATTTAACTCACCCAGCAATTGTCTTACTTCTAAGTCCAAGACAATCTCAATGTCTTTATCTACGTGTAGAGAAAGAACACCATTTGTACATAAAAAACACAAGGTACTAGATACAGTCTGCTGTAAAAAGTACAATTAAACACTGACCCACATCATTAAGATGCCAAAAGATGTGGAACTGGGCCAGGCATCGGTAGCTGTTGAAAAATAGCAAATTTCCCTGGTTTCCATGAAGTAAGAGCCGTTGCTGGGCAAGTGATTATGACATCAGTGATCATTCAATTGTCTCTACAGCCACAAGTACTGGTCGGAGAGCAACGCGTTTTCCACCATTCGATTTCTCGTCACAAAATACGTCGGATTAGTCTCTTACCAGCAGCACTGGAACAGTTTTTCCACTTTTGCATTTTTGCCTGGTCTTTTTGTTAATTGAAATCGGCTACACTGTACTATGCACCATCGCGACTGGTCATTACTATATTCAACTTTTGACTATAAGTTATGTGCCCTTCGGTAGCCCAGAAGACGTCAAATCTTTGGGCCAAGCCCATTTAACTCACCCAGCAATTGTCTTACTTCTAAGTCCAAGACAATCTCAATGTCTTTATCTACGTGTAGAAAAAGAACACCATTTGTACATAAAAAACACAAGGTACCAGATACAGTCTGCTGTAAAAAGTACAATTGAACACTGACCCACATCAATAAGGTGCCAAAAGATGCGGACTTGGGACAGGCATCGGCAGCTTTTGAAAAAATTGCAAATTTCCCTGGTTTCCATGGAGTAAGAGCCGTTGCTGGGCAAGTGATTATGACATCAGTGATCATTCAATTGTCGCTACAGCCACAAGTATTGGTCGGAGAGCAACGCGGTTTCCACCATTCGATTTCTCGTCACAAAATACGTCGGATTAGCCTCTTACCAGCAGCATTGTAACAGTTTTTCCACTTTTGCATTTTTTCCTGGCCGTTTTGTTAATTGAAATCGGCTACACTGTACTAAGTACCATAGCGACTGGTAATTACTATATTCAACTTTTGACTATAAGTTATGTTCCCTTCGGTAGCCCAGAAGACGTCAAATCTTTGGGCCAAGCCCATTTAACTCACCCAGCAATTGTCTTACTTCTAAGTCCAAGACAATCTCAATGTCTTTATCTACGTGTAGAAAAAGCACACCATTTGTACATAAAAAACACAAGGTACTAGATACAGTCTGCTGTAAAAAGTACAATTGAACACTGACCCACAACAATAAGGTGCCAAAAGATGCGGAATTGGGCCAGGCATCGGCAGCTGTAGAAAAATTGCAAATTTCCCTGGTTTCCATGGAGTAAGAGCCGTTGCTGGGCACGTGATTATGACATCAGTGATCATTCAATTGTCGCTACAGCCAAAAATATTGGTCGGAGAGCAACGCGGTTTTCACCATTCGATTTCTCGTCACAAAATACGTCGGATTAGTCTCTTACCAGCAGCACTGGAACAGTTTTTCCACTTTTGCATTTTTGCCTGGTCTTTTTGTTAATTGAAATCGGCTACACTGTACTATGCACCATCGCGACTAGTCATTACTCTATTCAACTTTTGACTATAAGTTATCTGCCCTTCGGTAGCCCAGAAGACGTCAAATCTTTGGGCCAAGCCCATTTAACTCACCCAGCAATTGTCTTACTTCTAAGTCCAAGACAATCTCAATGTCTTTATCTATGTGTAGAAAAAGCACACCATTTGTACATAAAATACACAAGATACTTGATACAGTCTGCTGTAAAAAGTACAATTGAACACTGACCCACATCATTAAGATGCCAAAAGATGTGGAACTGGGCCAGGCATCGGCAGCTGTTGAAAACTAGCAAATTTCCCTGGTTTCCATGGAGTAAGAGCCGTTGCTGGGCAAGTGATTATGACATCAGTGATCATTCAATTGTCTCTACAGCCACAAGTATTGGTCGGAGAGCAACGCGGTTTCCACCATTCGATTTCTCGTCACAAAATACGTCGGATTAGTCTCTTATCAGCAGCACCGGAACAGTTTTTCCACTTTTGCATTTTTGCCTGGTCTTTTTGTTAATTGAAATCGGCAACACTGTACTATGCACCATCGCGACTGGTCATTACTATATTCAACTTTTGACTATAAGTTATGTGCCCTTCGGTAGCCCAGAAGACGTCAAATCTTTGGGCCAAGTCCATTTAACTCACCCAGCAATTGTCTTACTTCTAAGTCCAAGACAATCTCAATGTCTTTGTCTACGTGTAGAAAAACCACACCATTTGTACATAAAAAACACAAGGTACCAGATACAGTCTGCTGTAAAAAGTACAATTGAACACTGACCCACATCAATAAGGTGCCAAAAGATGCGGACTTGGGCCAGGCATCGGCAGCTGTAGAAAAATTGCAAATTTCCCTGGTTTCCATGGAGTAAGAGCCGTTGCTGGGCACGTGATTATGACATCAGTGATCATTCAATTGTCGCTACAGCCAAAAATATTGGTCGGAGAGCAGCGCGGTTTTCACCATTCGATTTCTCGTCACAAAATACGTCGGATTAGTCTCTTACCAGCAGCACTGGAACAGTTTTTCCACTTTTGCATTTTTGCCTGGTCTTTTTGTTAATTGAAATCGGCTACACTGTACTATGCACCATCGCGACTGGTCATTACTATATTCAACTTTTGACTATAAGTTATGTGCCCTTCGGTAGCCCAGAAGACGTCAAATCTTTGGGCCAAGCCCATTTAACTCACCCAGCAATTGTCTTACTTCTAAGTCCAAGACAATCTCAATGTCTTTATCTACGTGTAGAGAAAGAACACCATTTGTACATAAAAAACACAAGGTACTAGATACAGTCTGCTGTAAAAAGTACAATTAAACACTGACCCACATCAAAAAGGTGCCAAAAGATGCGGAATTGGGCCAGGCATCGGCAGCTTTTGAAAAAATTGCAAATTTCCCTGGTTTCCATGAAGTAAGAGCCGTTGCTGGGCAAGTGATTATGACATCAGTGATCATTCAATTGTCGCTACAGCCAAAAGTATTGGTCGGAGAGCAACGCGGTTTCCACCATTCGATTTCACGTCACAAAATACGTCGGATTAGCCTCTTACCAGCAGCATTGTAACAGTTTTTCCAATTTTGCATTTTTGCCTGGTCTTTTTGTTAATTGAAATCGGCTATACTGTAGTATGTACCATCGCGACTGGTCATTACAATATTCAACTTTTGACTATAAGTTATGTTCCCTTCGGTAGCCCAGAAGACGTCAAATCTTTGGGCCAAGCCCATTTAACTCACCCAGCAATTGTCTTACTTCTAAGTCCAAGACAATCTCAATATCTTTATCTATGTGTAGAAAAAGCACACCATTTGTACATAGAAAACACAAGGTACCAGATACAGTCTGCTGTAAAAAGTACAATTGAACACTGAAACATATCAATAAGGTGCCAAAAGATGCACAATTGGGCCAGCCATCGGCAGCTGTTGAAAAAATTGCAAATTTCCCTGGTTTCCATGGAGTAAGAGCCGTTGCTGGGCACGTGATTATGACATCAATGATCATTCAATTGTCGCTACAGCCACAAGTATGGATCGGAGAGCAACGCGGTTTTCACCATTCGATTTCTCGTCACAAAATACGTCGGATTAGTCTCTTACCAGCAGCAATGTAACAGTTTTTCCACTTTTGCATTTTTGCCTGGTCTTTTTGTTAATTGAAATCGGCTACACTGTACTATGTACCATCGCGACTGGTCATTACTATATTCAACTTTTGACTATAAGTTATGTGCCCTTCGGTAGCCCAGAAGACGTCAAATCTTTGGGCCAAGCCCATTTAACTCACCTAGCAATTGTCTTACTTCTAAGTCCAAGAAAATCTCAATGTCTTTATCTACGTGTAGAAAAAGCACACCATTTGTACATAAAAAACACAAGGTACTAGATACAGTCTGCTGTAAAAAGTACAACTGAACACTGACCCACATCATTAAGGTGCCAAAAGATGCGGAATTGGGCCAGGCATCGGCAGTTGTTGAAAAATTGCAAATTTTCCTGGTTTCAGTGGAGTAAGAGCCGTTGCTGGGCACGTGATTATGACATCAATGATCATTTTATGGTCGCTACAGCAAAAAGTATTGGTCGGAGAGCAACGCGGTTTGTACCATTCGATTTCTCGTCACAAAATACGTCGGATTATCCTCTTACCAGCAGCACTGGAACAGTTTTTCCACTTTTGCATTTTTGCCTGGTCTTTTTGTTAATTGAAATCGGCTACACTGTACTAAGTACCATAGCGACTGGTAATTACTATATTCAACTTTTGACTATAAGTTATGTTCCCTTCGGTAGCCCAGAAGACGTCAAATCTTTGGGCCAAGCCCATTTAACTCACCCAGCAATTGTCTTACTTCTAAGTCCAAGACAATCTCAATGTCTTTATCTATGTGTAGAAAAAGAACACCATTTGTACATAAAAAACACAAGGTACCAGATACAGTCTGCTGTAAAAAGTACAATTGAACACTGACCCACATCATTAAGGTGCCAAAAGATGCGGAATTGGGCCAGGCATCGGCAGCTGTGTAAAAATTGCAAATTTCCCTGGTTTCCATGGAGTAAGAGCCGTTGCTGGGCACGTGATTATGACATCAGTGATCATTTTATTGTCGCTACAGCCAAAAGTATTGGTCGGAGAGCAACGCGGTTTGTACCATTCGATTTCTCGTCACAAAATACGTCGGATTATCCTCTTACCAACAGCACTGGAACAGTTTTTCCACTTTTGCATTTTTGCCTGGTCTTTTTGTTAATTGAAATTGGCTACACTGTAGTATGTACCATCGCGACTGGTCATTACTATATTCAACTTTTGACTATAAGTTATGTTCCCTTCGGTAGCCCAGAAGACGTCAAATCTTTGGGCCAAGCCCATTTAACTCACCCAGCAATTGTCTTACTTCTAAGTCCAAGACAATCTCAATGTCTTTATCTACGTGTAGAGAAAGAACACCATTTGTACATAAAAAACACAAGGTACTAGATACAGTCTGCTGTAAAAAGTACAATTAAACACTGACCCACATCAATAAGGTGCCAAAAGATGCGGAATGGGGCCAGGCATCGGCAGCTTTTGAAAAAATTGCAAATTTCCCTGGTTTCCATGAAGTAAGAGCCGTTGCTGGGCAAGTGATTATGACATCAGTGATCATTCAATTGTCGCTACAGCCACAAGTATTGGTCGGAGAGCAACGCGGTTTCCACCATTCGATTTCACGTCACAAAATACGTCGGATTAGCCTCATACCAGCAGCATTGTAACAGTTTTTCCAATTTTGCATTTTTGCCTGGTCTTTTTGTTAATTGAAATCGGCTATACTGTAGTATGTACCATCGCGACTGGTCATTACTATATTCAACTTTTGACTATAAGTTATGTTCCCTTCGGTAGCCCAGAAGACGTCAAATCTTTGGGCCAAGCCCATTTAACTCACCTAGCAATTGTCTTACTTCTAAGTCCAAGACAATCTCAATATCTTTATCTATGTGTAGAAAAAGCACACCATTTGTACATAGAAAACACAAGGTACCAGATACAGTCTGCTGTAAAAAGTACAATTGAACACTGACCCATATCAATAAGGTGCCAAAAGATGCACAATTGGGCCAGCCATCGGCAGCTGTTGAAAAAATTGCAAATTTCCCTGGTTTCCATGGAGTAAGAGCCGTTGCTGGGCACGTGATTATGACATCAATGATCATTCAGTTGTCGCTACAGCCACAAGTATGGATCGGAGAGCAACGCGGTTTTCACCATTCGATTTCTCGTCACAAAATACGTCGGATTAGTCTCTTACCAGCAGCATTGTAACAGTTTTTCCAATTTTGCATTTTTGCCTGGTCTTTTTGTTAATTGAAATCGGCTACACTGTACTATGTACCATCGCGACTGGTCATTACTATATTCAACTTTTGACTATAAGTTATGTGCCCTTCGGTAGCCCAGAAGACGTCAAATCTTTGGGCCAAGCCCATTTAACTCACCTAGCAATTGTCTTACTTCTAAGTCCAAGAAAATCTCAAAGTCTTTATCTACGTGTAGAAAAAGCACACCATTTGTACATAAAAAACACAAGGTACTAGATACAGTCTGCTGTAAAAAGTACAACTGAACACTGACCCACTTCAGTAAGGTGCCAAAAGATGCGCAATTGAGCCAGGCATCGGCAGCTGTTGAAAAATTGCAAATTTCCCTGGTTTCCATGGAGTAAGAGCCGTTGCTGGGCACGTAATTATGACATAAATGATCATTCAATTGTCGCTACAGCCAAAAGTATTGGTCGGAGAGCAACGCGGTTTGCACCATTCGATTTCTCGTCACAAAATACGTCGAATCAGCCTCTTACCAGCAGCACTGCAACAGTTTTTCCACTTTTGCATTTTTGCCTGGTCTTTTTGTTAATTGAAATCGGCTACACTGTACTCTGTACAATCGCGACTGGTCATTACTATATTCAACTTTTGACTATAAGTTATGTGCCCTTCGGTAGCCCAGAAGACCTGAAATCTTTGGGCTAAGCCCTTTTAACTCACCCAGCAATTGCCTTACTTCTAAGTCCAAGACAATCTCAATGTCTTTATCTACGTGTAGAAAAACCACACCATTTTTACGTGAAAAACACAAGGTACTTGATACAGTCTGCTGTAAAAAGTACAACTGAACACTGACCCACTTCAGTAAGGTGCCAAAAGATGCGGAATTGAGCCAGGCATCGGCAGCTGTTGACAAATTGCAAATTTCCCTGGTTTCCATGGAGTAAGAGCCGTTGCTGGGCAAGTGATTATGACATCAGTGATCATTTTATTGTCGCTACAGCCACAAGTATTGGTCGGAGAGCAACGCGGTTTGTACCATTCGATTTCTCGTCACAAAATACGTCGGATTATCCTCTTACCAACAGCACTGGAACAGTTTTTCCACTTTTGCATTTTTGCATGGTCTTTTTGTTAATTGAAATTGGCTACACTGTACTATGTACCATCGCGACTGGTCATTACTATATTCAACTTTTGACTATAAGTTATGTGCCCTTCGGTAGCCCAGAAGACGTCAAATCTTTGGGCCAAGCCCATTTAACTCACCCAGCAATTGTCTTACTTCTAAGTCCAAGAAAATCTCAATGTCTTTATCTACGTGTAGAAAAAGCACATAATTTGTACATAAAAAACACAAGGTACTAGATACAGTCTGCTGTAAAAAGTACAACTGAACACTGACCCACTTCAGTAAGGTGCCAAAAGATGCGGAATTGAGCCAGGCATCGGCAGCTGTTGAAAAATTGCAAATTTCCCTGGTTTCCATGGAGTAAGAGCCGTTGCTGGGCACGTGATTATGACATAAATGATCATTCAATTGTCACTACAGCCAAAAGTATTGGTCGGAGAGCAACGCGGTTTGCACCATTCGATTTCTCGTCACAAAATACGTCGAATCAGCCTCTTACCAGCAGCACTGGAACAGTTTTTCCACTTTTGCATTTTTGCCTGGTCTTTTTGTTAATTGAAATCGGCTACACTGTACTCTGTACAATCGCGACTGGTCATTACTATATTCAACTTTTGACTATAAGTTATGTGCCCTTCGGTAGCCCAGAAGACCTGAAATCTTTGGGCTAAGCCCTTTTAACTCACCCAGCAATTGCCTTACTTCTAAGTGGAAGACAATCTCAATGTCTTTATCTACGTGTAGAAAAACCACACCATTTTTACGTGAAAAACACAAGGTACTTGATACAGTCTGCTGTAAAAAGTACAACTGAACACTGACCCACTTCAGTAAGGTGCCAAAAGATGCGGAATTGAGCCAGGCATCGGCAGCTGTTGACAAATTGCAAATTTCCCTGGTTTCCATGGAGTAAGAGCCGTTGCTGGGCACGTGATTATGACATCAGTGATCATTTTATTGTCGCTACAGCCAAACGTATTGGTCGGAGAGCAACGCGGTTTGTACCATTCGATTTCTCGTCACAAAATACGTCGGATTATCCTCTTACCAACAGCACTGGAACAGTTTTTCCACTTTTGCATTTTTGCATGGTCTTTTTGTTAATTGAAATTGGCTACACTGTAGTATGTACCATCGCGACTGGTCATTACTATATTCAACTTTTGACTATAAGTTATGTTCTCTTCGGTAGCCCAGAAGACGTCAAATCTTTGGGCCAAGCCCATTTAACTCACCCAGCAATTGTCTTACTTCTAAGTCCAAGACAATCTCAATATCTTTACCTATGTGTAGAAAAAGCACACCATTTGTACATAAAAAACACAAGGTACCAGATACAGTCTGCTGTAAAAAGTACAATTGAACACTGACCCACATCAATAAGGTGCCAAAAGATGCACAATTGGGCCAGCCATCGGCAGCTTTTGAAAAAATTGCAAATTTCCCTGGTTTCCATGGAGTAAGAGCCGTTGCTGGGCACGTGATTATGACATAAATAATCATTCAATTGTCGCTACAGCAAAAAGTATTGATCGGAGAGCAACGCGGTTGTCACCATTTGATTTCTCGTCACAAAATACGTCGGATTATCCTCTTACCAACAGCACTGGAACAGTTTTTCCACTTTTGCATTTTTGCCTGGTCTTTTTGTTAATTGAAATTGGCTACACTGTAGTATGTACCATCGCGACTGGTCATTACTATATTCAACTTCTGACTATAAGTTATGTGCCCTTCGGTAGCCCAGAAGACGTCAAATCTTTGGGCCAAGCCCATTTAACTCACCCAGCAATTGTCTTACTTCTAAGTCCAAGACAATCTCAATGTCTTTATCTACGTGTAGAAAAACCACACCATTTGTACATAAAAAACACAAGGTTCTAGATACAGTCTGCTGTAAAAAGTACAATTGAACACTGACCCACATCAATAAGGTGCCAAAAGATGCGAAATTGGGCCAGCCATCGGCAGCTGTTGAAAAATTGCAAATTTCCCTGGTTTCCATGGAGTAAGAGCCGTTGCTGGGCAAGTGATTATGACATCAGTGATCATTTAATTGTCGCTACAGCCAAGAATATTGGTCGGAGAGCAACGCGGTTTCCACATTCGATTTCTCGTCACAAAATACGTCGGATTAGCCTCTTACCAGCAGCACTGGAACAGTTTTTCCAATTTTGCATTTTTGCCTGGTCTTTTTGTTAATTGAAATCGGCTACACTGTACTATGCACCATCGCGACTGGTCATTACTATATTCAACTTCTGACTATAAGTTATGTGCCCTTCGGTAGCCCAGAAGATGTCAAATCTTTGGGCCAAGCCCGTTTAACTCACCCAGCAATTGTCTTACTTCTAAGTCCAAGACAATCTCAATGTCTTTATCTACGTGTAGAAAAAGCACACCATTTGTACATAAAAAACACATGGTTCTAGATACAGTCTGCTGTAAAAAGTACAATTGAACACTAATCCACATCATTAAGGTGCCAAAAGATGCGGACTTGGGCCAGGCATCGGCAGCTTTTGAAAAAATTGCAAATTTCCCTGGTTTCCATGGAGTAAGAGCCGTTGCTGGGCAAGTGATTCTGACATCAATGATCATTCAATTGTCGCTACAGCCAAACGTATTGGTCGGAGAGCAACGCGGTTTCCACCATTCGATTTCTCGTCTCAAAATACGTCTGATTTGTCTCTTACCAGCAGCACTGGAACAGTTTTTCCACTTTTGCATTTTTGCCTGGTCTTTTTGTTAATTGAAATCGGCTACTCTGTACTATGCACCATCGCGACTGGTCATTACTATATTCAACTTTTGACTATAAGTTATGTGCCCTTGGGTAGCCCAGAAGACGTCAATCTTTGGGCTAAGCCCATTTAAATCACCCAGCAATTGCCTTACTTCTAAATGCAAGACAATCTCAATGTCTTTATCTACGTGTAGAAAAACCACACCATTTGTACGTGAAAAACACAAGGTACTTGATACACTCTGCTGTAAAAAGTACAACTGAACACACTGACCCACATCATTAGATGCCAAAAGATGTGGAACTGGGCCAGGCATCGGCAGCTGTTGAAAAATTGCAAATTTCCCTGGTTTCCATGGAGTAAGAGCCGTTGCTGGGCAAGTGATTATGACATCAGTGATCATTCAATTGTCTCTACAGCCACAAGTATTGGTCGGAGAGCAACGCGGTTTCCACCATTCGATTTCTCGTCACAAAATACGTCGGATTAGTCTCTTACCAGCAGCACTGGAACAGTTTTTCCACTTTTGCATTTTTGCCTGGTCTTTTTGTTAATTGAAATCGGCTACACTGTACTCTGTACAATCGCGACTGGTCATTACTATATTCAACTTTTGACTATAAGTTATGTGCCCTTCGGTAGCCCAGAAGACCTGAAATCTTTGGGCTAAGCCCTTTTAACTCACCCAGCAATTGCCTTACTTCTAAGTGGAAGACAATCTCAATGTCTTTATCTACGTGTAGAAAAACCACACCATTTTTACGTGAAAAACACAAGGTACTTGATACAGTCTGCTGTAAAAAGTACAACTGAACACTGACCCACTTCAGTAAGGTGCCAAAAGATGCGGAATTGAGCCAGGCATCGGCAGCTGTTGACAAATTGCAAATTTCCCTGGTTTCCATGGAGTAAGAGCCGTTGCTGGGCACGTGATTATGACATCAGTGATCATTTTATTGTCGCTACAGCCAAACGTATTGGTCGGAGAGCAACGCGGTTTGTACCATTCGATTTCTCGTCACAAAATACGTCGGATTATCCTCTTACCAACAGCACTGGAACAGTTTTTCCACTTTTGCATTTTTGCATGGTCTTTTTGTTAATTGAAATTGGCTACACTGTAGTATGTACCATCGCGACTGGTCATTACTATATTCAACTTTTGACTATAAGTTATGTTCTCTTCGGTAGCCCAGAAGACGTCAAATCTTTGGGCCAAGCCCATTTAACTCACCCAGCAATTGTCTTACTTCTAAGTCCAAGACAATCTCAATATCTTTACCTATGTGTAGAAAAAGCACACCATTTGTACATAAAAAACACAAGGTACCAGATACAGTCTGCTGTAAAAAGTACAATTGAACACTGACCCACATCAATAAGGTGCCAAAAGATGCACAATTGGGCCAGCCATCGGCAGCTTTTGAAAAAATTGCAAATTTCCCTGGTTTCCATGGAGTAAGAGCCGTTGCTGGGCACGTGATTATGACATAAATAATCATTCAATTGTCGCTACAGCGAAAAGTATTGATCGGAGAGCAACGCGGTTGTCACCATTTGATTTCTCGTCACAAAATACGTCGGATTATCCTCTTACCAACAGCACTGGAACAGTTTTTCCACTTTTGCATTTTTGCCTGGTCTTTTGTTAATTGAAATTGGCTACACTGTAGTATGTACCATCGCGACTGGTCATTACTATATTCAACTTCTGACTATAAGTTATGTGCCCTTCGGTAGCCCAGAAGATGTCAAAATCTTTGGGCCAAGCCATTTAACTCACCCAGCAATTGTCTTACTTCTAAGTCCAAGACAATCTCAATGTCTTTATCTACGTGTAGAAAAACCACACCATTTGTACATAAAAAACACAAGGTTCTAGATACAGTCTGCTGTAAAAAGTACAATTGAACACTAATCCACATCATTAAGGTGCCAAAAGATGCGGACTTGGGCCAGGCATCGGCAGCTTTTGAAAAAATTGCAAATTTCCCTGGTTTCCATGGAGTAAGAGCCGTTGCTGGGCAAGTGATTCTGACATCAATGATCATTCAATTGTCGCTACAGCCAAACGTATTGGTCGGAGAGCAACGCGGTTTCCCACCATTCGATTTCTCGTCTCAAAATACGTCTGATTTGTCTCTTACCAGCAGCACTGGAACAGTTTTTCCACTTTTGCATTTTGCCTGGTCTTTTTGTTAATTGAAATCGGCTACTCTGTACTATGCACCATCGCGACTGGTCATTACTATATTCAACTTTTGACTATAAGTTATGTGCCCTTGGGTAGCCCCAGAAGACGTCAAATCTTTGGGCCAAGCCCATTTAACTCACCCAGCAATTGTCTTACTTCTAAGTCCAAGACAATCTCAATGTCCTTTATCTACCTGTAGAAAAAGCACACCATTTGTACATAAAAAACACAAGGTACTAGATACAGTCTGCTGTAAAAAGTACAATTGAACACTGACCCACATCATTAAGATGCCAAAAGATGTGGAACTGGGCCAGGCATCGGCAGCTGTTGAAAAATTGCAAATTTCCCTGGTTTCCATGGAGTAAGAGCCGTTGCTGGGGCAAGGTGATTATGACATCAGTGATCATTCAATTGTCTCTACAGCACAAGTATTGGTCGGAGAGCAACGCGGTTTCCACCATTCGATTTCTCGTCACAAAATACGTCGGATTAGTCTCTTACCAGCAGCACTGAACAGTTTTTCCACTTTTGCATTTTTGCCTGGTCTTTTGTTAATTGAAATCGGCTACACTGTACTATGCACCATCGCGACTATTCATTACTATATTCAACTTTTGACTATAAGTTATGTGCCCTTTGGTAGCCAAGAAGACGTCAAATCTTTCTGCTAAGGCCATTTAAATCACCCAGCAATTGTCTTACTTCTAAGTCCAAGACAATCTCAATGTCTTTATCTACGTGTAGAAAAAGCACACCATTTGTACATAAAAAACACAAGGTACTAGATACAGTCTGCTGTAAAAAGTACAATTGAACACTGACCTACATCATTAAGGTGCCAAAAGATGCGGACTTGGGCCAGGCATCGGCAGTTTTGAAAAAATTGCAAATTTCCCTGGTTTCCATGGAGTAAGAGCCGTTGCTGGGCACGTGATTATGACATCAGTGATCATTCAATTGTCGCTACAGCCAAACGTATTGGTCGGAGAGCAACGCGGTTTCCACCATTCGATTTCTCGTCACAAAATACGTCGGATTAGTCTCTTACCAGCAGCATTGTAACAGTTTTTCCACTTTTGCATTTTTGCCTGGTCTTTTTGTTAATTGAAATCGGTTACACTGTACTATGTACCATCGCGACTGGTCATTACTATATTCAACTTTTGACTATAAGTTATGTGCCCTTCGGTAGCCCAGAAGACGTCAAATCTTTGGGCCAAGCCCATTTAACTCACCCAGCAATTGTCTTACTTCTAAGTCCAAGACAATCTCAATGTCTTTATCTATGTGTAGAAAAAGCACACCATTTGTACATAAAAAACACAAGTTACTAGATACAGTCTGCTGTAAAAAGTACAACTGAACACTGACCCACATCATTAAGGTGCCAAAAGATGCGGAATTGGGCCAGGCATCGGCAGTTGTTGAAAAATTGCAAATTTTCCTGGTTTCAGTGGAGTAAGAGCCGTTGCTGGGCACGTGATTATGACATCAATGATCATTCAATTGTCGCTACAGCCACAAGTATTGGTCGGAGAGCAACGCGGTTTCCACCATTCGATTTCTCGTCAGAAAATACGTCGGATTAGTCTCTTACCAGCAGCACTGGAACAGTTTTTCCACTTTTGCATTTTTCCATGGTCTTTTTGTTAATTGAAATCAACTACACTCTACTATGCACAATCGCGACTGGTCATTACTATATTCAACTTTTGACTATAAGATATGTGCCCTTCGGTAGCCCAGAAGACGTCAAATCTTTGGCCCAAGCCCATTTAACTCACCCAGCAATTGTCTTACTTCTAAGTCCAAGACAATCTCAATGTCTTTATCTACGTGTAGAAAAACCACACCATTTGTACATAAAAAACACAAGGTACTTGATACAGTCTGCTGTAAAAAGTACAATTGAACACTGAACCACAACAATAAGGTGCCAAAAGATGCGCAATTGGGCCAGGCATCGGCAGCTGTTGAAAAATTGCAAATTTCCCTGGTTTCCATGGAGTAAGAGCCGTTGCTGGGCACGTGATTATGACATTAGTGATCATTCAATTGTCGCTACAGCCAAAAGTATTGGTCGGATTTCTCGTCACAAAGTACGTCGGATTAGTCTCTTACCAGCAGCACTGGAACAGTTTTTCCACTTTTGCATCTTTGCCTGGTCTTTTTGTTAATTGAAATCGGCTACACTGTACTATGTACCATCGCGACTGGCCATTACTATATTCAACTTTTGACTATAAATTATGTGCCCTTCGGTAGCCCAGAAGACGTCAAATCTTTGGGCCAAGCCCATTTAACTCACCTAGCAATTGTCTTACTTCTAAGTCCAAGACAATCTCAATGTCTTTATCTACCTGTAGAAAAAGCCCACCATTTGTACATAAAAAACACAAGGTACTAGATACAGTCTGCTGTAAAAAGTACAATTGAACACTCACCCACATCATTAAGATGCCATAAGATGTGGAATTGGGCCAGGCATCGGCAGCTGTTGAAAAATTGCAAATTTCCCTGGTTTCCATGGAGTAAGAGCCGTTGCTGGGCAAGTGATTATGACATCAGTGATCATTCAATTGTCGCTACAGCCAAACGTATTGGTCGGAGAGCAACGCGGTTTCCACCATTCGATCTCTCGTCACAAAATACGTCGGATTAGCCTCTTACCAGCAGCATTATAACAGTTTTTCCACTTTTGCATTTTTGCCTGGTCTTTTTGTTAATTGAAATCGGCTACACTGTACTATGTACCATCGCGTCTGGTCATTACTATATTCAACTTCTGACTATAAGTTATGTGCCCTTCGGTAGCCCAGAAGATGTCAAATCTTTGGGCCAAGCCCATTTAACTCACCCAGCAATTGTCTTACTTCTAAGTCCAAGACAATCTCAATGTCTTTATCTACGTGTAGAAAAACCACACCATTTGTACATAAAAAACACAAGGTTCTAGATACAGTCTGCTGTAAAAAGTACAATTGAACACTGACCCACATCAATAAGGTGCCAAAAGATGCGCAATTGGGCCAGCCATCGGCAGCTGTTGAAAAATTGCAAATTTCCCTGGTTTCCATGGAGTAAGAGCCGTTGCTGGGCAAGTGATTATGACATCAGTGATCATTTAATTGTCGCTACAGCCAAGAATATTGGTCGGAGAGCAACGCGGTTTCCACCATTCGATTTCTCGTCACAAAATACGTCGGATTAGCTTCTTACCAGCAGCACTGGAACAGTTTTTCCAATTTTGCATTTTTGCCTGGTCTTTTTGTTAATTGAAATCGGCTACACTGTACTATGCACCATCGCGACTGGTCATTACTATATTCAACTTCTGACTATAAGTTATGTGCCCTTGGGTAGCCCAGAAGATGTCAAATCTTTGGGCCAAGCCCGTTTAACTCACCCAGCAATTGTCTTACTTCTAAGTCCAAGACAATCTCAATGTCTTTATCTACGTGTAGAAAAAGCACACCATTTGTACATAAAAAACACATGGTTCTAGATACAGTCTGCTGTAAAAAGTACAATTGAACACTAATCCACATCATTAAGGTGCCAAAAGATGCGGACTTGGGCCAGGCATCGGCAGCTTTTGAAAAAATTGCAAATTTCCCTGGTTTCCATGGAGTAAGAGCCGTTGCTGGGCAAGTGATTATGACATCAATGATCATTCAATTGTCGCTACAGCCAAACGTATTGGTCGGAGAGCAACGCGGTTTCCACCATTCGATTTCTCGTCTCAAAATACGTCTGATTTGTCTCTTACCAGCAGCACTGGAACAGTTTTTCCACTTTTGCATTTTTGCCTGGTCTTTTTGTTAATTGAAATCGGCTACTCTGTACTATGCACCATCGCGACTGGTCATTACTATATTCAACTTTTGACTATAAGTTATGTGCCCTTGGGTAGCCCAGAAGACGTCAAATCTTTGGGCCAAGCCCATTTAACTCAACCAGCAATTGTCTTACTTCTAAGTCCAAGACAATCTCAATGTCTTTATCTACGTGTAGAAAAAGCACACCATTTGTACATAAAAAACACAAGGTACTAGATACAGTCTGCTGTAAAAAGTACAATTGAACACTGACCCACATCATTAAGGTGCCAAAAGATGCGGACTTGGGCCGAGCATCGGCAGCTTTTGGAAAAATTGCAAATTTCCCTGGTTTCCATGGAGTAAGAGCCGTTGCTGGGCAAGTGATTATGACATCAGTGATCATTCAATTGTCGCTACAGCCAAAAGTATTGGTCGGAGAGCAACGCGGTTTCCACCATTCGATTTCTCGTCACAAAATACGTCGGATTAGTCTCTTACCAGCAGCACTGGAACAGTTTTTCCACTTTTGCATTTTTGCATGGTCTTTTTGTTAATTGAAATCAACTACACTGTACTATGCACAATCGCGACTGGTCATTACTATATTCAACTTTTGACTATAAGATATGTGCCCTTCGGTAGCCCAGAAGACGTCAAATCTTTGGCCCAAGCCCATTTAACTCACCCAGCAATTGTCTTACTTCTAAGTCCAAGACAATCTCAATGTCTTTATCTACGTGTAGAAAAACCACACCATTTGTACATAAAAAACACAAGGTACTTGATACAGTCTGCTGTAAAAAGTACAATTGAACACTGAACCGCAACAATAAGGTGCCAAAAGATGCGCAATTGGGCCAGGCATCGGCAGCTGTAGAAAAATTGCAAATTTCCCTGGTTTCCATGGAGTAAGAGCCGTTGCTGGGCAAGTGATTATGACATCAGTGATCATTCAATTGTCGCTACAGCCAAAAGTATTGGTCGGATTTCTCGTCACAAAGTACGTCGGATTGGTCTCTTACCAGCAGCACTGGAACAGTTTTTCCACTTTTGCATCTTTGCCTGGTCTTTTTGTTAATTGAAATCGGCTACACTGTACTATGTACCATCGCGACTGGCCATTACTATATTTAACTTTTGACTATAAGTTATGTGCCCTTCGGTAGCCCAGAAGACGTCAAATCTTTGGGCCAAGCCCATTTAACTAACCTAGCAATTGTATTACTTCTAAGTCCAAGACAATCTCAATGTCTTTATCTACCTGTAGAAAAAGCACACCATTTGTACATAAAAAACACAAGGTACTAGATACAGTCTGCTGTAAAAAGTACAATTGAACACTCACCCACATCATTAAGATGCCAAAAGATGTGGAATTGGGCCAGCCATCGGCAGCTGTTGAAAAATTGCAAATTTCCCTGGTTTCCATGAAGTAAGAGCCGTTGCTGGGCAAGTGATTATGACATCAGTGATCATTCAATTGTCGCTACAGCCACAAGTATTGGTCGGAGAGCAACGCGGTTTCCACCATTCGATCTCTCGTCACAAAATACGTCGGATTAGTCTCTTACCAGCAGCATTATAACAGTTTTTCCACGTTTGCATTTTTGCCTGGTCTTTTTGTTAATTGAAATCGGCTACACAGTACTATGCACCATCGCGACTGATCATTACTATATTCAACTTTTGACTATAAGTTATGTGCCCTTGGGTAGCCCAGAAGACGTCAAATCTTTGGGCCAAGCCCATTTAACTCACCTAGCAATTGTCTTACTTCTAAGTCCAAGAAAATCTCAATGTCTTTATCTACGTGTAGAAAAAGCACACCATTTGTACATAAAAAACACAAGGTACTAGATACAGTCTGCTGTAAAAAGTACAACTGAACACTGACCCACTTCAGTAAGGTGCCAAAAGATGCGCAATTGAGCCAGGCATCGGCAGCTGTTGAAAAATTGCAAATTTCCCTGGTTTCCAAGGAGTAAGAGCCGTTGCTGGGCACGTAATTATGACATAAATGATCATTCAATTGTCACTACAGCCAAAAGTATTGGTCGGAGAGCAACGCGGTTTGCACCATTCGATTTCTCGTCACAAAATACGTCGAATCAGCCTCTTACCAGCAGCACTGGAACAGTTTTTCCACTTTTGCATTTTTGCCTGGTCTTTTTGTTAATTGAAATCGGCTACACTGTACTCTGTACAATCGCGACTGGTCATTACTATATTCAACTTTTGACTATAAGTTATGTGCCCTTCGGTAGCCCAGAAGACCTGAAATCTTTGGGCTAAGCCCTTTTAACTCACCCAGCAATTGCCTTACTTCTAAGTCCAAGACAATCTCAATGTCTTTATCTACGTGTAGAAAAACCACACCATTTTTACGTGAAAAACACAAGGTACTTGATACAGTCTGCTGTAAAAAGTACAACTGAACACTGACCCACTTCAGTAAGGTGCCAAAAGATGCGGAATTGAGCCAGGCATCGGCAGCTGTTGACAAATTGCAAATTTCCCTGGTTTCCATGGAGTAAGAGCCGTTGCTGGGCAAGTGATTATGACATCAGTGATCATTTTATTGTCGCTACAGCCACAAGTATTGGTCGGAGAGCAACGCGGTTTGTACCATTCGATTTCTCGTCACAAAATACGTCGGATTATCCTTTTACCAACAGCACTGGAACAGTTTTTCCACTTTTGCATTTTTGCATGGTCTTTTTGTTAATTGAAATTGGCTACACTGTACTATGTACCATCGCGACTGGTCATTACTATATTCAACTTTTGACTATAAGTTATGTGCCCTTCGGTAGCCCAGAAGACGTCAAATCTTTGGGCCAAGCCCATTTAACTCACCCAGCAATTGTCTTACTTCTAAGTCCAAGAAAATCTCAATGTCTTTATCTACGTGTAGAAAAAGCACATAATTTGTACATAAAAAACACAAGGTACTAGATACAGTCTGCTGTAAAAAGTACAACTGAACACTGACCCACTTCAGTAAGGTGCCAAAAGATGCGGAATTGAGCCAGGCATCGGCAGCTGTTGAAAAATTGCAAATTTCCCTGGTTTCCATGGAGTAAGAGCCGTTGCTGGGCACGTGATTATGACATAAATGATCATTCAATTGTCACTACAGCCAAAAGTATTGGTCGGAGAGCAACGCGGTTTGCACCATTCGATTTCTCGTCACAAAATACGTCGAATCAGCCTCTTACCAGCAGCACTGGAACAGTTTTTCCACTTTTGCATTTTTGCATGGTCTTTTTGTTAATTGAAATTGGCTACACTGTAGTATGTACCATCGCGACTGGTCATTACTATATTCAACTTTTGACTATAAGTTATGTTCTCTTCGGTAGCCCAGAAGACGTCAAATCTTTGGGCCAAGCCCATTTAACTCACCCAGCAATTGTCTTACTTCTAAGTCCAAGACAATCTCAATATCTTTACCTATGTGTAGAAAAAGCACACCATTTGTACATAAAAAACACAAGGTACCAGATACAGTCTGCTGTAAAAAGTACAATTGAACACTGACCCACATCAATAAGGTGCCAAAAGATGCACAATTGGGCCAGCCATCGGCAGCTTTTGAAAAAATTGCAAATTTCCCTGGTTTCCATGGAGTAAGAGCCGTTGCTGGGCACGTGATTATGACATAAATAATCATTCAATTGTCGCTACAGCGAAAAGTATTGATCGGAGAGCAACGCGGTTGTCACCATTTGATTTCTCGTCACAAAATACGTCGGATTATCCTCTTACCAACAGCACTGGAACAGTTTTTCCACTTTTGCATTTTTGCCTGGTCTTTTTGTTAATTGAAATTGGCTACACTGTAGTATGTACCATCGCGACTGGTCATTACTATATTCAACTTCTGACTATAAGTTATGTGCCCTTCGGTAGCCCAGAAGATGTCAAATCTTTGGGCCAAGCCCATTTAACTCACCCAGCAATTGTCTTACTTCTAAGTCCAAGACAATCTCAATGTCTTTATCTACGTGTAGAAAAACCACACCATTTGTACATAAAAAACACAAGGTTCTAGATACAGTCTGCTGTAAAAAGTACAATTGAACACTGACCCACATCAATAAGGTGCCAAAAGATGCGAAATTGGGCCAGCCATCGGCAGCTGTTGAAAAATTGCAAATTTCCCTGGTTTCCATGGAGTAAGAGCCGTTGCTGGGCAAGTGATTATGACATCAGTGATCATTTAATTGTCACTACAGCCAAGAATATTGGTCGGAGAGCAACGCGGTTTCCACCATTCGATTTCTCGTCACAAAATACGTCGGATTAGCCTCTTACCAGCAGCACTGGAACAGTTTTTCCAATTTTGCATTTTTGCCTGGTCTTTTTGTTAATTGAAATCGGCTACACTGTACTATGCACCATCGCGACTGGTCATTACTATATTCAACTTCTGACTATAAGTTATGTGCCCTTCGGTAGCCCAGAAGATGTCAAATCTTTGGGCCAAGCCCGTTTAACTCACCCAGCAATTGTCTTACTTCTAAGTCCAAGACAATCTCAATGTCTTTATCTACGTGTAGAAAAAGCACACCATTTGTACATAAAAAACACAAGGTACTAGATACAGTCTGCTGTAAAAAGTACAATTGAACACTAATCCACATCATTAAGGTGCCAAAAGATGCGGACTTGGGCCGAGCATCGGCAGCTTTTGAAAAAATTGCAAATTTCCCTGGTTTCCATGGAGTAAGAGCCGTTGCTGGGCAAGTGATTCTGACATCAATGATCATTCAATTGTCGCTACAGCCAAACGTATTGGTCGGAGAGCAACGCGGTTTCCACCATTCGATTTCTCGTCTCAAAATACGTCTGATTTGTCTCTTACCAGCAGCACTGGAACAGTTTTTCCACTTTTGCATTTTTGCCTGGTCTTTTTGTTAATTGAAATCGGCTACTCTGTACTATGCACCATCGCGACTGGTCATTACTATATTCAACTTTTGACTATAAGTTATGTGCCCTTGGGTAGCCCAGAAGACGTCAAATCTTTGGGCCAAGCCCATTTAACTCACCCAGCAATTGTCTTACTTCTAAGTCCAAGACAATCTCAATGTCTTTATCTACCTGTAGAAAAAGCACACCATTTGTACATAAAAAACACAAGGTACTAGATACAGTCTGCTGTAAAAAGTACAATTGAACACTGACCCACATCATTAAGATGCCAAAAGATGTGGAACTGGGCCAGGCATCGGCAGCTGTTGAAAAATTGCAAATTTCCCTGGTTTCCATGGAGTAAGAGCCGTTGCTGGGCAAGTGATTATGACATCAGTGATCATTCAATTGTCTCTACAGCCACAAGTATTGGTCGGAGAGCAACGCGGTTTCCACCATTCGATTTCTCGTCACAAAATACGTCGGATTAGTCTCTTACCAGCAGCACTGGAACAGTTTTTCCACTTTTGCATTTTTGCCTGGTCTTTTTGTTAATTGAAATCGGCTACACTGTACTTTGCACCATCGCGACTATTCATTACTATATTCAACTTTTGACTATAAGTTATGTGCCCTTTGGTAGCCAAGAAGACGTCAAATCTTTCTGCTAAGGCCATTTAAATCACCCAGCAATTGTCTTACTTCTAAGTCCAAGACAATCTCAATGTCTTTATCTACGTGTAGAAAAAGCACACCATTTGTACATAAAAAACACAAGGTACTAGATACAGTCTGCTGTAAAAAGTACAATTGAACACTGACCTACATCATTAAGGTGCCAAAAGATGCGGACTTGGGCCGAGCATCGGCAGCTTTTGGAAAAATTGCAAATTTCCCTGGTTTCCATGGAGTAAGAGCCGCTGCTGGGCAAGTGATTATGACATCAGTGATCATTCAATTGTCGCTACAGCGAAAAGTATTGGTCGGAGAGCAACGCGGTTTCCACCATTAGATTTCTCGTCACAAAATACGTCGGATTAGTCTCTTACCAGCAGCACTGGAACAGTTTTTCCACTTTTGCATTTTTGCCTGGTCTTTTTGTTAATTGAAATCGGCTACTCTGTACTATGCACCATCGCGACTGGTCATTACTATATTCAACTTTTGACTATAAGTTATGTGCCCTTCGGTAGCCCAGAAGACGTCAAATCTTTCTGCTCAGGCCATTTAACTCACCCAGTAATTGTCTTACTTCTAAGTCCAAGACAATCTCAATGTCTTTATCTACGTGTAGAAAAACCACACCATTTGTACATAAAAATCACAAGGTACTTGATACAGTCTGCTGTAAAAAGTACAATTAAACACTGACCCACATCAATAAGGTGCCAAAAGATGCGGACTTGGGCCAGGCATCGGCAGTTTTTGAAAAAATTGCAAATTTCCCTGGTTTCCATGGAGTAAGAGCCGTTGCTGGGCACGTGATTATGACATCAGTGATCATTCAATTGTCGCTACAGCCAAACGTATTGGTCGGAGAGCAACGCGGTTTCCACCATTCGATTTCTCGTCACAAAATACGTCGGATTAGTCTCTTACCAGCAGCATTGTAACAGTTTTTCCACTTTTGCATTTTTGCCTGGTCTTTTTGTTAATTGAAATCGGTTACACTGTACTATGTACCATCGCGACTGGTCATTACTATATTCAACTTTTGACTATAAGTTATGTGCCCTTCGGTAGCCCAGAAGACGTCAAATCTTTGGGCCAAGCCCATTTAACTCACCCAGCAATTGTCTTACTTCTAAGTCCAAGACAATCTCAATGTCTTTATCTACGTGTAGAAAAAGCACACCATTTGTACATAAAAAACACAAGTTACTAGATACAGTCTGCTGTAAAAAGTACAACTGAACACTGACCCACATCATTAAGGTGCCAAAAGATGCGGAATTGGGCCAGGCATCGGCAGTTGTTGAAAAATTGCAAATTTTCCTGGTTTCAGTGGAGTAAGAGCCGTTGCTGGGCACGTGATTATGACATCAATGATCATTCAATTGTCGCTACAGCCACAAGTATTGGTCGGAGAGCAACGCGGTTTCCACCATTCGATTTCTCGTCAGAAAATACGTCGGATTAGTCTCTTACCAGCAGCACTGGAACAGTTTTTCCACTTTTGCATTTTTCCATGGTCTTTTTGTTAATTGAAATCAACTACACTCTACTATGCACAATCGCGACTGGTCATTACTATATTCAACTTTTGACTATAAGATATGTGCCCTTCGGTAGCCCAGAAGACGTCAAATCTTTGGCCCAAGCCCATTTAACTCACCCAGCAATTGTCTTACTTCTAAGTCCAAGACAATCTCAATGTCTTTATCTACGTGTAGAAAAACCACACCATTTGTACATAAAAAACACAAGGTACTTGATACAGTCTGCTGTAAAAAGTACAATTGAACACTGAACCACAACAATAAGGTGCCAAAAGATGCGCAATTGGGCCAGGCATCGGCAGCTGTAGAAAAATTGCAAATTTCCCTGGTTTCCATGGAGTAAGAGCCGTTGCTGGGCACGTGATTATGACATTAGTGATCATTCAATTGTCGCTACAGCCAAAAGTATTGGTCGGATTTCTCGTCACAAAGTACGTCGGATTAGTCTCTTACCAGCAGCACTGGAACAGTTTTTCCACTTTTGCATCTTTGCCTGGTCTTTTTGTTAATTAAAATCGGCTACACTGTACTATGTACCATCGCGACTGGCCATTACTATATTCAACTTTTGACTATAAATTATGTGCCCTTCGGTAGCCCAGAAGACGTCAAATCTTTGGGCCAAGCCCATTTAACTCACCTAGCAATTGTCTTACTTCTAAGTCCAAGACAATCTCAATGTCTTTATCTACCTGTAGAAAAAGCACACCATTTGTACATAAAAAACACAAGGTACTAGATACAGTCTGCTGTAAAAAGTACAATTGAACACTCACCCACATCATTAAGATGCCAAAAGATGTGGAATTGGGCCAGGCATCGGCAGCTGTTGAAAAATTGCAAATTTCCCTGGTTTCCATGGAGTAAGAGCCGTTGCTGGGCAAGTGATTATGACATCAGTGATCATTCAATTGTCGCTACAGCCAAACGTATTGGTCGGAGAGCAACGCGGTTTCCACCATTCGATCTCTCGTCACAAAATACGTCGGATTAGCCTCTTACCAGCAGCATTATAACAGTTTTTCCACTTTTGCATTTTTGCCTGGTCTTTTTGTTAATTGAAATCGGCTACACTGTACTATGTACCATCGCGTCTGGTCATTACTATATTCAACTTCTGACTATAAGTTATGTGCCCTTCGGTAGCCCAGAAGATGTCAAATCTTTGGGCCAAGCCCATTTAACTCACCCAGCAATTGTCTTACTTCTAAGTCCAAGACAATCTCAATGTCTTTATCTACGTGTAGAAAAACCACACCATTTGTACATAAAAAACACAAGGTTCTAGATACAGTCTGCTGTAAAAAGTACAATTGAACACTGACCCACATCAATAAGGTGCCAAAAGATGCGCAATTGGGCCAGCCATCGGCAGCTGTTGAAAAATTGCAAATTTCCCTGGTTTCCATGGAGTAAGAGCCGTTGCTGGGCAAGTGATTATGACATCAGTGATCATTTAATTGTCGCTACAGCCAAGAATATTGGTCGGAGAGCAACGCGGTTTCCACCATTCGATTTCTCGTCACAAAATACGTCGGATTAGCCTCTTACCAGCAGCACTGGAACAGTTTTTCCAATTTTGCATTTTTGCCTGGTCTTTTTGTTAATTGAAATCGGCTACACTGTACTATGCACCATCGCGACTGGTCATTACTATATTCAACTTCTGACTATAAGTTATGTGCCCTTCGGTAGCCCAGAAGATGTCAAATCTTTGGGCCAAGCCCGTTTAACTCACCCAGCAATTGTCTTACTTCTAAGTCCAAGACAATCTCAATGTCTTTATCTACGTGTAGAAAAAGCACACCATTTGTACATAAAAAACACATGGTTCTAGATACAGTCTGCTGTAAAAAGTACAATTGAACACTAATCCACATCATTAAGGTGCCAAAAGATGCGGACTTGGGCCAGGCATCGGCAGCTTTTGAAAAAATTGCAAATTTCCCTGGTTTCAATGGAGTAAGAGCCGTTGCTGGGCAAGTGATTATGACATCAATGATCATTCAATTGTCGCTACAGCCAAACGTATTGGTCGGAGAGCAACGCGGTTTCCACCATTCGATTTCTCGTCTCAAAATACGTCTGATTTGTCTCTTACCAGCAGCACTGGAACAGTTTTTCCACTTTTGCATTTTTGCCTGGTCTTTTTGTTAATTGAAATCGGCTACTCTGTACTATGCACCATCGCGACTGGTCATTACTATATTCAACTTTTGACTATAAGTTATGTGCCCTTGGGTAGCCCAGAAGACGTCAAATCTTTGGGCCAAGCCCATTTAACTCAACCAGCAATTGTCTTACTTCTAAGTCCAAGACAATCTCAATGTCTTTATCTACGTGTAGAAAAAGCACACCATTTGTACATAAAAAACACAAGGTACTAGATACAGTCTGCTGTAAAAAGTACAATTGAACACTGACCCACATCATTAAGGTGCCAAAAGATGCGGACTTGGGCCGAGCATCGGCAGCTTTTGGAAAAATTGCAAATTTCCCTGGTTTCCATGGAGTAAGAGCCGTTGCTGGGCAAGTGATTATGACATCAGTGATCATTCAATTGTCGCTACAGCCAAAAGTATTGGTCGGAGAGCAACGCGGTTTCCACCATTCGATTTCTCGTCACAAAATACGTCGGATTAGTCTCTTACCAGCAGCACTGGAACAGTTTTTCCACTTTTGCATTTTTGCATGGTCTTTTTGTTAATTGAAATCAACTACACTGTACTATGCACAATCGCGACTGGTCATTACTATATTCAACTTTTGACTATAAGATATGTGCCCTTCGGTAGCCCAGAAGACGTCAAATCTTTGGCCCAAGCCCATTTAACTCACCCAGCAATTGTCTTACTTCTAAGTCCAAGACAATCTCAATGTCTTTATCTACGTGTAGAAAAACCACACCATTTGTACATAAAAAACACAAGGTACTTGATACAGTCTGCTGTAAAAAAGTACAATTGAACACTGAACCACAACAATAAGGTGCCAAAAGATGCGCAATTGGGCCAGGCATCGGCAGCTGTAGAAAAATTGCAAATTTCCCTGGTTTCCATGGAGTAAGAGCCGTTGCTGGGCAAGTGATTATGACATCAGTGATCATTCAATTGTCGCTACAGCCAAAAGTATTGGTCGGATTTCTCGTCACAAAGTACGTCGGATTGGTCTCTTACCAGCAGCACTGGAACAGTTTTTCCACTTTTGCATCTTTGCCTGGTCTTTTTGTTAATTGAAATCGGCTACACTGTACTATGTACCATCGCGACTGGCCATTACTATATTTAACTTTTGACTATAAGTTATGTGCCCTTCGGTAGCCCAGAAGACGTCAAATCTTTGGGCCAAGCCCATTTAACTAACCTAGCAATTGTCTTACTTCTAAGTCCAAGACAATCTCAATGTCTTTATCTACCTGTAGAAAAAGCACACCATTTGTACATAAAAAACACAAGGTACTAGATACAGTCTGCTGTAAAAAGTACAATTGAACACTCACCCACATCATTAAGATGCCAAAAGATGTGGAATTGGGCCAGCCATCGGCAGCTGTTGAAAAATTGCAAATTTCCCTGGTTTCCATGAAGTAAGAGCCGTTGCTGGGCAAGTGATTATGACATCAGTGATCATTCAATTGTCGCTACAGCCACAAGTATTGGTCGGAGAGCAACGCGGTTTCCACCATTCGATCTCTCGTCACAAAATACGTCGGATTAGTCTCTTACCAGCAGCATTATAACAGTTTTTTCCACGTTTGCATTTTTGCCTGGTCTTTTTGTTAATTGAAATCGGCTACACAGTACTATGCACCATCGCGACTGATCATTTACTATATTCAACTTTTGACTATAAGTTATGTGCCCTTGGGTAGCCCAGAAGACGTCAAATCTTTGGGCCAAGCCCATTTAACTCACCTAGCAATTGTCTTACTTCTAAGTCCAAGAAAATCTCAATGTCTTTATCTACGTGTAGAAAAAGCACACCATTTGTACATAAAAAAACACAAGGTACTAGATACAGTCTGCTGTAAAAAGTACAACTGAACACTGACCCACTTCAGTAAGGTGCCAAAAGATGCGGAATTGAGCCAGGCATCGGCAGCTGTTGACAAATTGCAAATTTCCTGGTTTCCATGGAGTAAGAGCCGTTGCTGGGCAAGTGATTATGACATCAGTGATCATTTTATTGTCGCTACAGCCACAAGTATTGGTCGGAGAGCAACGCGGTTTGTACCATTCGATTTCTCGTCACAAAATACGTCGGATTATCCTCTTACCAACAGCACTGGAACAGTTTTTTCCACTTTTGCATTTTTGCATGGTCTTTTTGTTAATTGAAATTGCTACACTGTTACTATGTACCATCGCGACTGGGTCATTACTATATTCAACTTTTGACTATAAGTTATGTGCCCTTCGGTAGCCCAGAAGACGTCAAATCTTTGGGCCAAGCCCATTTAACTCACCCAGCAATTGTCTTACTTCTAAGTCCAAGGAAAATCTCAATGTCTTTATCTACGTGTAGAAAAAGCACATAATTTGTACATAAAAAACACAAGGTACTAGATACAGTCTGCTGTAAAAAGTACAACTGAACACTGACCACGTCAGTAAGGTGCCAAAAGATGCGGATTGGAGCCAGGCATCGGCAGCTGTTGAAAAATTGCAAATTTCCTGGTTTCCATGGAGTAAGAGCCGTTGGCTGGGCACGTGATTATGACATAAATGATCATTCAATTGTCACTACAGCCAAAAGTATTGGTCGGAGAGCAACGCGGTTTGCACCATTCGATTTCTCGTCACAAAATACGTCGAATCAGCCTCTTACCAGCAGCACTGGAACAGTTTTTTCCACTTTTGCATTTTTGCCTGGTCTTTTTGTTAATTGAAAATCGGCTACACTGTACTCTGTACAATCGCGACTGGTCATTACTATATTCACTTTTGACTATAAGTTATGTGCCCTTCGGTAGCCCAGAAGACCTGAAATCTTTGGGCTAAGCCCTTTTAACTCACCCAGCAATTGCCTACTTCTAAGTGGAAGACAATCTCAATGTCTTTATCTACGTGTAGAAAAACCACACCATTTTTACGTGAAAAACACAAGGTACTTGATACAGTCTGCTGTAAAAAGTACAACTGAACACTGACCCACTTCAGTAAGGTGCCAAAAGATGCGGAATTGAGCCAGGCATCGGCAGCTGTTGGACAAATTGCAAATTTCCCTGGTTTCCATGGAGTAAGAGCCGTTGCTGGGCACGTGATTATGACATCAGTGATCATTTTATTGTCGCTACAGCAAAAAGTATTGTCGGAGAGCAACGCGGTTTGTACCATTCGATTTCTCGTCACAAAATACGTCGGATTATCCTCTTACCAACAAGCACTGGAACAGTTTTTCCACTTTTGCATTTATGGTCTTTTTGTTAATTGAAATTGGCTACACTGTAGTATGTACCATCGCGACTGGTCATTACTATATTCAACTTTTGACTATAAGTTATGTTCTCTTCGGTAGCCCAGAAGACGTCAAATCTTTGGGCCAAGCCCATTTAACTCACCCAGCAATTGTCTTACTTCTAAGTCCAAGACAATCTCAATATCTTTACCTATGTGTAGAAAAAGCACACCATTTGTACATAAAAAACACAAGGTACCAGATACAGTCTGCTGTAAAAAGTACAATTGAACACTCACCCACATCAATAAGGTGCCAAAAGATGCACAATTGGGCCAGCCATCGGCAGCTTTTGAAAAAATTGCAAATTTCCCTGGTTTCCATGGAGTAAGAGCCGTTGCTGGGCACGTGATTATGACATAAATAATCATTCAATTGTCGCTACAGCGAAAAGTATTGATCGGAGAGCAACGCGGTTGTCACCATTTGATTTCTCGTCACAAAATACGTCGGATTATCCTCTTACCAACAGCACTGGAACAGTTTTTCCACTTTTGCATTTTTGCCTGGTCTTTTTGTTAATTGAAATTGGCTACACTGTAGTATGTACCATCGCGACTGGTCATTACTATATTCAACTTCTGACTATAAGTTATGTGCCCTTCGGTAGCCCAGAAGATGTCAAATCTTTGGGCCAAGCCCATTTAACTCACCCAGCAATTGTCTTACTTCTAAGTCCAAGACAATCTCAATGTCTTTATCTACGTGTAGAAAAACCACACCATTTGTACATAAAAAACACAAGGTTCTAGATACAGTCTGCTGTAAAAAGTACAATTGAACACTGACCCACATCAATAAGGTGCCAAAAGATGCGAAATTGGGCCAGCCATCGGCAGCTGTTGAAAAATTGCAAATTTCCCTGGTTTCCATGGAGTAAGAGCCGTTGCTGGGCACGTAATTATGACATCAGTGATCATTCAATTGTCTCTACAGCCACAAGTATTGGTCGGAGAGCAACGCGGTTTCCACCATTCGATTTCTCGTCACAAAATACGTCGGATTAGTCTCTTACCAGCAGCACTGGAACAGTTTTTCCACTTTTGCATTTTTGCCTGGTCTTTTTGTTAATTGAAATCGGCTACACTGTACTATGCACCATCGCGACTATTCATTACTATATTCAACTTTTGACTATAAGTTATGTGCCCTTTGGTAGCCAAGAAGACGTCAAATCTTTCTGCTAAGGCCATTTAAATCACCCAGCAATTGTCTTACTTCTAAGTCCAAGACAATCTCAATGTCTTTATCTACGTGTAGAAAAAGCACACCATTTGTACATAAAAAACACAAGGTACTAGATACAGTCTGCTGTAAAAAGTACAATTGAACACTGACCTACATCATTAAGGTGCCAAAAGATGCGGACTTGGGCCGAGCATCGGCAGCTTTTGGAAAAATTGCAAATTTCCCTGGTTTCCATGGAGTAAGAGCCGCTGCTGGGCAAGTGATTATGACATCAGTGATCATTCAATTGTCGCTACAGCGAAAAGTATTGGTCGGAGAGCAACGCGGTTTCCACCATTAGATTTCTCGTCACAAAATACGTCGGATTAGTCTCTTACCAGCAGCACTGGAACAGTTTTTCCACTTTTGCATTTTTGCCTGGTCTTTTTGTTAATTGAAATCGGCTACTCTGTACTATGCACCATCGCGACTGGTCATTACTATATTCAACTTTTGACTATAAGTTATGTGCCCTTCGGTAGCCCAGAAGACGTCAAATCTTTCTGCTCAGGCCATTTAACTCACCCAGTAATTGTCTTACTTCTAAGTCCAAGACAATCTCAATGTCTTTATCTACGTGTAGAAAAACCACACCATTTGTACATAAAAATCACAAGGTACTTGATACAGTCTGCTGTAAAAAGTACAATTAAACACTGACCCACATCAATAAGGTGCCAAAAGATGCGGACTTGGGCCAGGCATCGGCAGTTTTTGAAAAAATTGCAAATTTCCCTGGTTTCCATGGAGTAAGAGCCGTTGCTGGGCACGTGATTATGACATCAGTGATCATTCAATTGTCGCTACAGCCAAACGTATTGGTCGGAGAGCAACGCGGTTTCCACCATTCGATTTCTCGTCACAAAATACGTCGGATTAGTCTCTTACCAGCAGCATTGTAACAGTTTTTCCACTTTTGCATTTTTGCCTGGTCTTTTTGTTAATTGAAATCGGTTACACTGTACTATGTACCATCGCGACTGGTCATTACTATATTCAACTTTTGACTATAAGTTATGTGCCCTTCGGTAGCCCAGAAGACGTCAAATCTTTGGGCCAAGCCCATTTAACTCACCCAGCAATTGTCTTACTTCTAAGTCCAAGACAATCTCAATGTCTTTATCTATGTGTAGAAAAAGCACACCATTTGTACATAAAAAACACAAGTTACTAGATACAGTCTGCTGTAAAAAGTACAACTGAACACTGACCCACATCATTAAGGTGCCAAAAGATGCGGAATTGGGCCAGGCATCGGCAGTTGTTGAAAAATTGCAAATTTTCCTGGTTTCAGTGGAGTAAGAGCCGTTGCTGGGCACGTGATTATGACATCAATGATCATTCAATTGTCGCTACAGCCACAAGTATTGGTCGGAGAGCAACGCGGTTTCCACCATTCGATTTCTCGTCAGAAAATACGTCGGATTAGTCTCTTCCCAGCAGCACTGGAACAGTTTTTCCACTTTTGCATTTTTCCATGGTCTTTTTGTTAATTGAAATCAACTAATCTCTACTATGCACAATCGCGACTGGTCATTACTATATTCAACTTTTGACTATAAGATATGTGCCCTTCGGTAGCCCAGAAGACGTCAAATCTTTGGCCCAAGCCCATTTAACTCACCCAGCAATTGTCTTACTTCTAAGTCCAAGACAATCTCAATGTCTTTATCTACGTGTAGAAAAACCACACCATTTGTACATAAAAAACACAAGGTACTTGATACAGTCTGCTGTAAAAAGTACAATTGAACACTGAACCACAACAATAAGGTGCCAAAAGATGCGCAATTGGGCCAGGCATCGGCAGCTGTAGAAAAATTGCAAATTTCCCTGGTTTCCATGGAGTAAGAGCCGTTGCTGGGCACGTGATTATGACATAGTGATCATTCAATTGTCGCTACAGCCAAAAGTATTGGTCGGATTTCTCGTCACAAAGTACGTCGGATTAGTCTCTTACCAGCAGCACTGGAACAGTTTTTCCACTTTTGCATCTTTGCCTGGTCTTTTTGTTAATTGAAATCGGCTACACTGTACTATGTACCATCGCGACTGGCCATTACTATATTCAACTTTTGACTATAAATTATGTGCCCTTCGGTAGCCCAGAAGATGTCAAATCTTTGGGCAAGCCCATTTAACTCACCTAGCAATTGTCTTACTTCTTAAGTCCAAGACAATCTCAATGTCTTTATCTACCTGTAGAAAAAGCACACCATTTGTACATAAAAAACACAAGGTACTAGATACAGTCTGCTGTAAAAAGTACAATTGAACACTCACCCACATCATTAAGATGCCAAAAGATGTGGAATTGGGCCAGGCATCGGCAGCTGTTGAAAAATTGCAAATTTCCCTGGTTTCCATGGAGTAAGAGCCGTTGCTGGGCACGTGATTATGACATCAGTGATCATTCAATTGTCGCTACAGCCAAACGTATTGGTCGGAGAGCAACGCGGTTTCCACCATTCGATCTCTCGTCACAAAATACGTCGATTAGCCTCTTACCAGCAGCATTATAACAGTTTTTCCACTTTTGCATTTTTGCCTGGTCTTTTTGTTAATTGAAATCGGCTACACTGTACTATGTACCATCGCGTCTGGTCATTACTATATTCAACTTCTGACTATAAGTTATGTGCCCTTCGGTAGCCCAGAAGATGTCAAATCTTTGGGCCAAGCCCATTTAACTCACCCAGCAATTGTCTTACTTCTAAGTCCAAGACAATCTCAATGTCTTTATCTACGTGTAGAAAAAGCACACCATTTGTACATAAAAAACACAAGGTTCTAGATACAGTCTGCTGTAAAAAGTACAATTGAACACTGACCCACATCAATAAGGTGCCAAAAGATGCGCAATTGGGCCAGCCATCGGCAGCTGTTGAAAAATTGCAAATTTCCCTGGTTTCCATGGAGTAAGAGCCGTTGCTGGGCAAGTGATTATGACATCAGTGATCATTTAATTGTCGCTACAGCCAAGAATATTGGTCGGAGAGCAAACGCGGTTTCCACCATTCGATTTCTCGTCACAAAATACGTCGGATTAGCCTCTTACCAGCAGCACTGGAACATTTTTTCCACTTTTGCATTTTTGCCTGGTCTTTTTGTTAATTGAAATCGGCTACACTGTACTATGCACCATCGCGACTGGTCATTACTATATTCAACTTCTGACTATAAGTTATGTGCCCTTGGGTAGCCCAGAAGATGTCAAATCTTTGGCCAAGCCCGTTTAACTCACCCAGCAATTGTCTTACTTCTAAGTCCAAGACAATCTCAATGTCTTTATCTACGTGTAGAAAAAGCACACCATTTGTACATAAAAAACACATGGTTCTAGATACAGTCTGCTGTAAAAAGTACAATTGAACACTAATCCACATCATTAAGGTGCCAAAAGATGCGGACTTGGGCCAGGCATCGGCAGCTTTTGAAAAAATTGCAAATTTCCCTGGTTTCCATGGAGTAAGAGCCGTTGCTGGGCAAGTGATTATGACATCAATGATCATTCAATTGTCGCTACAGCCAAACGTATTGGTCGGAGAGCAACGCGGTTTCCACCATTTCGATTTCTCGTCTCAAAATACGTCTGATTTGTCTCTTACCAGCAGCACTGGAAACAGTTTTTCCACTTTTGCATTTTTGCCTGGTCTTTTTGTTAATTGAAATCGGCTACTCTGTACTATGCACCATCGCGACTGGTCATTACTATATTCAACTTTTGACTATAAGTTATGTGCCCTTGGGTAGCCCAGAAGACGTCAAATCTTTGGGCCAAGCCCATTTAACTCAACCAGCAATTGTCTTACTTCTAAGTCCAAGACAATCTCAATGTCTTTATCTACGTGTAGAAAAAGCACACCATTTGTACATAAAAAACACAAGGTACTAGATACAGTCTGCTGTAAAAAGTACAATTGAACACTGACCCACATCATTAAGGTGCCAAAAGATGCGGACTTGGCCGAGCATCGGCAGCTTTTGGAAAAATTGCAAATTTCCCTGGTTTCCATGGAGTAAGAGCCGTTGCTGGGCAAGTGATTATGACATCAGTGATCATTCAATTGTCGCTACAGCCAAAAGTATTGGTCGGAGAGCAACGCGGTTTCCACCATTCGATTTCTCGTCACAAAATACGTCGGATTAGTCTCTTACCAGCAGCACTGGAACAGTTTTTCCACTTTTTGCATTTTTGCATGGTCTTTTTGTTATTGAAATCAACTACACTGTACTATGCACAATCGCGACTGGTCATTACTATATTCAACTTTTGACTATAAGATATGTGCCCTTCGGTAGCCCAGAAGACGTCAAATCTTTGGCCCAAGCCCATTTAACTCACCCAGCAATTGTCTTACTTCTAAGTCCAAGACAATCTCAATGTCTTTATCTACGTGTAGAAAAACCACACCATTTGTACATAAAAAACACAAGGTACTTGATACAGTCTGCTGTAAAAAGTACAATTGAACACTGACCCACATCAATAAGGTGCCAAAAGATGCGCAATTGGGCCAGCCATCGCCAGCTGTTGAAAAATTGCAAATTTCCCTGGTTTCCATGGAGTAAGAGCCGTTGCTGGGCAAGTGATTATGACATCAGTGATTATTTAATTGTCGCTACAGCCAAAAGTATTGGTCGGAGAGCAGCGCGGTTTCCACCATTCGATTTCTCGTCACAAAATACGTCGGATTAGTCTTTTACCAGCAGCACTGGAACAGTTTTTCTAATTTTGCATTTTTGCCTGGTCTTTTTGTTAATTGAAATCGGCTACACGGTACTATGTACCATCGCGACTGGTCATTACTATATTCAACATTTGACTATAAGTTATGTGCCCTTGGGTAGCCCAGAAGACGTCAAATCTTTGGGCCAAGCCCATTTAACTCACCCAGCAATTGTCTTACTTCTAAGTCCAAGACAATCTCAATGTCTTTATCTATGTGTAGAAAAAGCACACCATTTGTACATAAAAAACACATGGTTCTAGATACAGTCTGCTGTAAAAAGTACAATTGAACACTGACCCACATCATTAAGGTGCCAAAAGATGCGGACTTGGGACAGGCATCGGCAGCTTTTGAAAAAATTGCAAATTTCCCTGGTTTCCATGGAGTAAGAGCCGTTGCTGGGCACGTGATTATGACATCAATGATCATTCAATTGTCGCTACAGCCAAACGTTTTGGTCGGAGAGCAACGCGGTTTCCACCATTCGATTTCTCGTCACAAAATACGTCTGATTTGTCTCTTACCAGCAGCACTGGAACAGATTTTCCACTTTTGCATTTTTGCCTGGTCTTTTTGTTAATTGAAATCGGCTACACTGTACTATATACCATCGCGACTGGTTATTACTATATTCAACTTTGACTATAAGTTATGTGCCCTTGGGTAGCCCAGAAGACTTCAAATTTTTGGGCTAAGCCTATTTAACTCACCCAGCAATTGTCTTACTTCTAAGTCCAAGACAATCTCAATGTCTTTATCTATGTGTAGAAAAAGCACACCATTTGTACATAAAAAACACAAGGTACTAGATACAGTCTGCTGTAAAAAGTACAACTTAACACTGACCCACATCATTAAGATGCCAAAAGATGTGGTACTGGGCCAGGCATCGGCAGCTGTTGAAAAATTGCAAATTTCCCTGGTTTCCATGGAGTAAGAGCCGTTGCTGGGCACGTGATTATGACATCAGTGATCATTCAATTGTCGCTACAGCCAAAAATATTGGTCGGAGAGCAACGCGGTTTTCACCATTCGATTTCTCGTCACAAAATACGTCGGATTAGTCTCTTACCAGCAGCACTGGAACAGTTTTTCCACTTTTGCATTTTTGCCTGGTCTTTTTGTTAATTGAAATCGGCTACACTGTACTATGTACCATCGCGACTGGTTATTACTATATTCAACTTTTGACTATAAGTTATGTGCCCTTCGGTAGCCCAGAAGATGTCCAATCTTTGGGCCAAGCCCATTTAACTCACCCAGCAATTGTCTTACTTCTAAGTCCAAGACAATCTCAATGTCTTTATCTACGTGTAGAAAAACCACACCATTTGTACATAAAAAACACAAGGTACTTGATACAGTCTGCTGTAAAAAGTACAATTGAACACTAAACCACAGCAATAAGGTGCCAAAAGATGCGCAATTGGGCCAGGCATCGGCAGCTGTAGAAAAATTGCAAATTTCCCTGGTTTCCATGGAGTAAGAGCCGTTGCTGGGCACGTGATTATGACATCAGTGATCATTCAATTGTCGCTACAGCCAAAAGTATTGGTCGGATTTCTCGTCACAAAGTACGTCGGATTGGTCTCTTACCAGCAGCACTGGAACAGTTTTTCCACTTTTGCATCTTTGCCTGGTCTTTTTGTTAATTGAAATCGGCTACACTGTACTATGTACCATCGCGTCTGGTCATTACTATATTCAACTTCTGACTATAAGTTATGTGCCCTTCGGTAGCCCAGAAGATGTCAAATCTTTCGGCCAAGCCCATTTAACTCACCCAGCAATTGTCTTACTTCTAAGTCCAAGACAATCTCAATGTCTTTATCTACGTGTAGAAAAACCACACCATTTGTACATAAAAAACACAAGGTACTAGATACAGTCTGCTGTAAAAAGTACAATTGAACACTGACCCACATCAATAAGTTGCCAAAAGATGCGGAATTGGGCCAGCCATCGGCAGCTGTTGAAAAATTGCAAATTTCCCTGGTTTCCATGGAGTAAGAGCCGTTGCTGGGCAAGTGATTATGACATCAGTGATCATTTAATTGTCGCTACAGCCAAGAGTATTTGTCGGAGAGCAACGCGGTTTCCACCATTCGATTTCTCGTCACAAAATACTTCGGATTAGTCTTTTACCAGCAGCACTGGAACAGTTTTTCCAATTTTGCATTTTTGCCTGGTCTTTTTGTTAATTGAAATCGGCTACACGGTACTATGCACCATCGCGACTGGTCATTACTATATTCAACATTTGACTATAAGTTATGTGCCCTTGGGTAGCCCAGAAGACGTCAAATCTTTGGGCCAAGCCCATTTAACTCACCCAGCAATTGTCTTACTTCTAAGTCCAAGACAATCTCAATGTCTTTATCTATGTGTAGAAAAAGCACACCATTTGTACATAAAAAACACATGGTTCTAGATACAGTCTGCTGTAAAAAGTACAATTGAACACTGACCCACATCATTAAGGTGCCAAAAGATGCGGACTTGGGCCAAGCATCGGCAGCTGTTGAAAAATTGCAAATTTCCCTGGTTTCCATGGAGTAAGAGCCTTTGCTAGACACGTGATTATTACTTCAGTGATCATTTAATTGTCGCTACAGCCACAAGTATTGGTCGGAGAGCAACGCGGTTTCCACCATTCGATTTCTCGTCACAAAATACGTCGGATTAGCCTCTTACCAGCAGCACTGGAACACTTTTTCCACTTTTGCATTTTTGCCTGGTCTTTTTGTTAATTGAAATCGGCTACACTGTACTATGCACCATCGCGACTGGTCATTACTATATTCAACTTTTGACTATGAGTTATGTGCCCTTGGGTAGCCCAGAAGACGTCAAATCTTTGGGCCAAGCCCATTTAACTCAACCAGCAATTGTCTTACTTCTAAGTCCAAGACAATCTCAATGTCTTTATCTACGTGTAGAAAAAGCACACCATTTGTACATAAAAAACACAAGGTACTAGATACAGTCTCCTGTAAAACGTACAACTGAACACTGACCCACATCATTAGGGTGGCAAAAGATGCGGAATTGGGCAAGGCATCGGCAGCTGTTGAAAAATTGCAAATTTCCCTGGTTTCAGTGGAGTAAGAGCCGTTGCTAGACACGTGATTATCACTTCAGTGATCATTTAATTGTCGCTACAGCCACAAGTATTGGTCGGAGAGCAACGCGGTTTCCACCATTCGATTTCTCGTCACAAAATACGTCGGATTAGCCTCTTACCAGCAGCACTGGAACACTTTTTCCACTTTTGCATTTTTGCCTGGTCTTTTTGTTAATTGAAATCGGCTACACTGTACTATGCACCATCGCGACTGGTCATTACTATATTCAACTTTTGACTATAAGTTATGTGCCTTTCGGTAGCCCAGAAAATGTCAAATCTTAGGGCAAAGCCCATTTAACTCACCCAGCAATTGTCTTACTTCTTATTCCAAGACAATCTCAATGTCTTTATCTACGTGTAGAAAAACCACACCATTTGTACATAAAAAGCACAAGGTACTTGATACAGTCTGCTGTAAAAAGTACAATTGAACACTGACCCACAACAATAAGGTGCAAAAGATGCGGAATTGGGCCAGGCATCGGCAGCTGTTGAAAAATTGCAAATTTCCCTGGTTCCATGGAGTAAGAGCCGTCGCTGGGCAAGTGATTATGACATCAGTGATCATTTAATTGTCGCTACAGCCAAGAGTATTGTTCGAAGAGCAACGCGGTTTCCACCATTCCATTTCTCGTCACAAAATACGTCGGATTAGTCTCTTACCAGCAGCACTGGAACATTTTTTCCACTTTTGCAATTTTGCTGATCTTTTTGTTAATTGAAATCGGCTACACTGTACTATATACCATCGCGACTGGTTATTACTATATTCAACTTTTGACTATAAGTTATGTGCCCTTGGTAGCCCAGAAGACTTCAAATTCTTGGCTAAGCCCATTTAACTCACCCAACAATTGTCTTACTTCTAAGTCCAAGACAATCTCAATGTCTTTATCTATGTGTAGAAAAAGCACACCATTTGTACATAAAAAACACAAGGTACTAGATACAGTCTGCTGTAAAAAGTACAACTTAACACTCACCCACATCATTAAGATGCCAAAAGATGTGGTACTGGGCCAGGCATCGGCAGCTGTTAAAAAATTGCAAATTTCCCTGGTTTCCATGGAGTAAGAGCCGTTGCTGGGCAAGAGATTATGACATCAGTGATCATTCAATTGTCGCTACAGCCACAAGTATTGGTCGGAGAGCAACGCGGTTTTCACCATTCGATTTCTCGTCACAAAATACGTCGGATTAGTCTCTTACCAGCAGCACTGGAACAGTTTTTCCACTTTTGCATTTTTGTCTGGTCTTTTTGTTAATTGAAATCGGCTACACTGTACTATGTACCATCGCGACTGGTCATTACTATATTCAACTTTTGACTATAAGTTATGTGCCCTTGGGTAGCCCAGAAGATGTCAAATCTTTGGGTCAACCCCATTTAACTCACCCAGCAATTGTCTTACTTCTAAGTCCAAGACAATCTCAATGTCTTTATCTACCTGTAGAAAAAGCACACCATTTGTACATAAAAAACACAAGGTACTAGATACAGTCTGCTGTAAAAAGTACAATTGAACACTGACCCACATCATTAAGATGCCAAAAGATGTGGAACTGGGCCAGGCATCGGCAGCTGTTGAAAAATAGCAAATTTCCCTGGTTTCCATGGAGTAAGAGCCGTTGCTGGGCAAGTGATTATGACATCAGTGATCATTCAATTGTCGCTACAGCCAAACGTATTGGTCGGAGAGCAACGCGGTTTCCACCATTCGATTTCTCGTCACAAAATACGTCGGATTAGTCTCTTACCAGCAGCACTGGAACAGTTTTTCCACTTTTGCATTTTTGCCTGGTCTTTTTGTTAATTGTAATCGGCTACACTGTACTATGCACCATCGCGACTGGTTATTACTATATTCAACTTTTGACTATAAGTTATGTGCCCTTGGGTAGCCCAGAAGACGTCAAATCTTTCTGCTAAGGCCATTTAAATCACCCAGCAATTGTCTTACTTCTAAGTCCAAGACAATCTCAATGTCTTTATCTACGTGTAGAAAAAGCACACCATTTGTACATAAAAAACACAAGGTACTAGATACAGTCTGCTGTAAAAAGTACAATTGAACACTGACCCACATCATTAAAGTGCCAAAAGATGCGGACTTGGGCCGAGCATCGGCAGCTTTTGGAAAAATTGCAAATTTCCCTGGTTTCCATGGAGTAAGAGCCGTTGCTGGGCAAGTGATTATGACATCAGTGATCATTCAATTGTCGCTACAGCCAAAAGTATTGGTCGGAGAGCAACGCGGTTTCCACCATTCGATTTCTCGTCACAAAATACGTCGGATTAGTCTCTTACCAGCAGCACTGGAACAGTTTTTCCACTTTTGCATTTTTGCCTGGTCTTTTTGTTAATTGAAATCGGCTACTCTGTACTATGCACCATCGCGACTGGTCATTACTATATTCAACTTTTGACTATAAGTTATGTGCCTTTCGGTAGCCCAGAAAATGTCAAATCTTTGGGCCAAGCCAATTTAACTCACCCAGCAATTGTCTTACTTCTTATTCCAAGACAATCTCAATGTCTTTATCTACTTGTAGAAAAAGCACACCATTTGTACATAAAAAACACAAGGTACTAGATACAGTCTGCTGTAAAAAGTACAATTGAACACTGACCCACAACAATAAAGTGCCAAAAGATGCGGAATTGGGCCAGGCATCGGCAGCTGTTGAAAAATTGCAAATTTCCCTGGTTTCCATGGAGTAAGAGCCGTTGCTGGGCAAGTGATTATGACATCAGTGATCATTTAATTGTCGCTACAGCCACAAGTATTGTTCGAAGAGCAACGCGGTTTCCACCATTCGATTTCTCGTCACAAAATACGTCGGATTAGTCTCTTACCAGCAGCACTGGAACATTTTTTCCACTTTTGCATTTTTGCCTGGTCATTTTGTTCATTGAAATCGGCTACACTGTACTATATACCATCGCGACTGGTTATTACTATATTCAACTTTTGACTATAAGTTATGTGCCCTTGGGTAGCCCAGAAGACGTCAAATTTTTGGGCTAAGCCCATTTAACTCACCAAGCAATTGTCTTACTTCTAAGTCCAAGACAATCTCAATGTCTTTATCTATGTGTAGAAAAAGCACACCATTTGTACATAAAAAACACAAGGTACTAGATACAGTCTGCTGTAAAAAGTACAACTTAACACTGACCCACATCATTAAGATGCCAAAAGATGTGGTACTGGTCCAGGCATCGGCAGCTGTAGAAAAATTGCAAATTTCCCTGGTTTCCATGGAGTAAGAGCCGTTGCTGGGCAAGTAATTATGACATCAGTGATCATTCAATTGTCGCTACAGCCACAAGTATTGGTCGGAGAGCAACGCGGTTTCCACCATTCCTTTTCTCGTCACAAAATACGTCGGATTAGTCTCTTACCAGCAGTACTTCAACAGTTTTTCCACTTTTGCATTTTTGTCTGGTCTTTTTGTTAATTGAAATCGGCTACACTGTACTATGCACCATCGCGACTGGTCATTACTATATTCAACTTTTGACTATAAGTTATGTGCCTTTCGGTAGCCCAGAAAATGTCAAATCTTTGGGCCAAGCCCATTTAACTCACCCAGCAATTGTCTTACTTCTTATTCCAAGACAATCTCAATGTCTTTATCTACGTGTAGAAAAAACCACATCATTTGTAGATAAAAAGCACAAGGTACTAGATACAGTCTGCTGTAAAAAGTACAATTGAACACTGACCCACAACAATAAGGTGCCAAAAGATGCGGAATTGGGCCAGGCATCGGCAGCTGTTGAAAAATTGCAAATTTCCCTGGTTTCCATGGAGTAAGAGCCGTTGCTGGGCAAGTGATTATGACATCAGTGATCATTTAATTGTCGCTACAGCCAAGAGTATTGTTCAAAGAGCAACGCGGTTTCCACCATTCGATTTCTCGTCACAAAATACGTCGGATTAGTCTCTTACCAGCAGCACTGGAACATTTTTTTCACTTTTGCATTTTTGCCTGGTCTTTTTGTTAATTGAAATCGGCTACACTGTACTATGTACCATCGCGACTGGTCATTACTATATTCAACTTTTGACTATAAGTTATGTGCCCTTCGGTAGCCCAGAAGATGTCCAATCTTTGGGCCAAGCCCATTTAACTCACCCAGCAATTGTCTTACTTCTAAGTCCAAGACAATCTCAATGTCTTTATCTACGTGTAGAAAAACCACACCATTTGTACATAAAAAACACAAGGTACTTGATACAGTCTGCTGTAAAAAGTACAATTGAACACTAAACCACAGCAATAAGGTGCCAAAAGATGCGCAATTGGGCCAGGCATCGGCAGCTGTAGAAAAATTGCAAATTTCCCTGGTTTCCATGGAGTAAGAGCCGTTGCTGGGCACGTGATTATGACATCAGTGATCATTCAATTGTCGCTACAGCCAAAAGTATTGGTCGGATTTCTCGTCACAAAGTACGTCGGATTGGTCTCTTACCAGCAGCACTGGAACAGTTTTTCCACTTTTGCATCTTTGCCTGGTCTTTTTGTTAATTGAAATCGGCTACACTGTACTATGTACCATCGCGTCTGGTCATTACTATATTCAACTTCTGACTATAAGTTATGTGCCCTTCGGTAGCCCAGAAGATGTCAAATCTTTCGGCCAAGCCCATTTAACTCACCCAGCAATTGTCTTACTTCTAAGTCCAAGACAATCTCAATGTCTTTATCTACGTGTAGAAAAACCACACCATTTGTACATAAAAAACACAAGGTACTAGATACAGTCTGCTGTAAAAAGTACAATTGAACACTGACCCACATCAATAAGTTGCCAAAAGATGCGGAATTGGGCCAGCCATCGGCAGCTGTTGAAAAATTGCAAATTTCCCTGGTTTCCATGGAGTAAGAGCCGTTGCTGGGCAAGTGATTATGACATCAGTGATCATTTAATTGTCGCTACAGCCAAGAGTATTTGTCGGAGAGCAACGCGGTTTCCACCATTCGATTTCTCGTCACAAAATACGTCGGATTAGTCTTTTACCAGCAGCACTGGAACAGTTTTTCCAATTTTGCATTTTTGCCTGGTCTTTTTGTTAATTGAAATCGGCTACACGGTACTATGCACCATCGCGACTGGTCATTACTATATTCAACATTTGACTATAAGTTATGTGCCCTTGGGTAGCCCAGAAGACGTCAAATCTTTGGGCCAAGCCCATTTAACTCACCCAGCAATTGTCTTACTTCTAAGTCCAAGACAATCTCAATGTCTTTATCTATGTGTAGAAAAAGCACACCATTTGTACATAAAAAACACATGGTTCTAGATACAGTCTGCTGTAAAAAGTACAATTGAACACTGACCCACATCATTAAGGTGCCAAAAGATGCGGACTTGGGCCAAGCATCGGCAGCTGTTGAAAAATTGCAAATTTCCCTGGTTTCCATGGAGTAAGAGCCTTTGCTAGACACGTGATTATTACTTCAGTGATCATTTAATTGTCGCTACAGCCACAAGTATTGGTCGGAGAGCAACGCGGTTTCCACCATTCGATTTCTCGTCACAAAATACGTCGGATTAGCCTCTTACCAGCAGCACTGGAACACTTTTTCCACTTTTGCATTTTTGCCTGGTCTTTTTGTTAATTGAAATCGGCTACACTGTACTATGCACCATCGCGACTGGTCATTACTATATTCATCTTTTGACTATAAGTTATGTGCCTTTCGGTAGCCCAGAAAATGTCAAATCTTTGGGCAAAGCCCATTTAACTCACCCAGCAATTGTCTTACTTCTTATTCCAAGACAATCTCAATGTCTTTATCTACGTGTAGAAAAAGCACACGATTTGTACATAAAAAACACAAGGTACTAGATACAGTCTGCTGTAAAAAGTACAATTAAACACTGACCCACATCATTAAGGTGCCAAAAGATGCGGACTTTTGCCGAGCATCGGCATCTTTTGGAAAAATTGCAAATTTCCCTGGTTTCCATGGAGTAAGAGCCGTTGCTGGGCAAGTGATTATGACATCAGTGATCATTCAATTGTCGCTACAGCCAAAAGTATTGGTCGGAGAGCAACGCGGTTTCCACCATTCGATTTCTCGTCACAAAATACGTCGGATTAGTCTCTTACCAGCAGCACTGGAACATTTTTTCCACTTTTGCATTCTTGCCTGGTCTTTTTGTTAATTGAAATCGGCTACACTGTACTATGCACCATCGCGACTGGTCATTACTATATTCAACTTTTGACTATGAGTTATGTGCCCTTGGGTAGCCCAGAAGACGTCAAATCTTTGGGCCAAGCCCATTTAACTCAACCAGCAATTGTCTTACTTCTAAGTCCAAGACAATCTCAATGTCTTTATCTACGTGTAGAAAAAGCACACCATTTGTACATAAAAAACACAAGGTACTAGATACAGTCTCCTGTAAAACGTACAACTGAACACTGACCCACATCATTAGGGTGGCAAAAGATGCGGAATTGGGCCAGGTATCGGCAGCTGTTGAAAAATTGCAAATTTCCCTGGTTTCCATGGAGTAAGAGCCGTTGCTAGACACGTGATTATCACTTCAGTGATCATTTAATTGTCGCTACAGCCACAAGTATTGGTCGGAGAGCAACGCGGTTTCCACCATTCGATTTCTCGTCACAAAATACGTCGGATTAGCCTCTTACCAGCAGCACTGGAACACTTTTTCCACTTTTGCATTTTTGCCTGGTCTTTTTGTTAATTGAAATCGGCTACACTGTACTATGCACCATCGCGACTGGTCATTACTATATTCAACTTTTGACTATAAGTTATGTGCCTTTCGGTAGCCCAGAAAATGTCAAATCTTAGGGCAAAGCCCATTTAACTCACCCAGCAATTGTCTTACTTCTTATTCCAAGACAATCTCAATGTCTTTATCTACGTGTAGAAAAACCACACCATTTGTACATAAAAAGCACAAGGTACTTGATACAGTCTGCTGTAAAAAGTACAATTGAACACTGACCCACAACAATAAGGTGCCAAAAGATGCGGAATTGGGCCAGGCATCGGCAGCTGTTGAAAAATTGCAAATTTCCCTGGTTTCCATGGAGTAAGAGCCGTTGCTGGGCAAGTGATTATGACATCAGTGATCATTTAATTGTCGCTACAGCCAAGAGTATTGTTCGAAGAGCAACGCGGTTTCCACCATTCCATTTCTCGTCACAAAATACGTCGGATTAGTCTCTTACCAGCAGCACTGGAACATTTTTTCCACTTTTGCAATTTTGCCTGATCTTTTTGTTAATTGAAATCGGCTACACTGTACTATATACCATCGCGACTGGTTATTACTATATTCAACTTTTGACTATAAGTTATGTGCCCTTGGGTAGCCCAGAAGACTTCAAATTCTTGGGCTAAGCCCATTTAACTCACCCAACAATTGTCTTACTTCTAAGTCCAAGACAATCTCAATGTCTTTATCTATGTGTAGAAAAAGCACACCATTTGTACATAAAAAACACAAGGTACTAGATACAGTCTGCTGTAAAAAGTACAACTTAACACTCACCCACATCATTAAGATGCCAAAAGATGTGGTACTGGGCCAGGAATCGGCAGCTGTTGAAAAATTGCAAATTTCCCTGGTTTCCATGGAGTAAGAGCCGTTGCTGGGCAAGAGATTATGACATCAGTGATCATTCAATTGTCGCTACAGCCAAACGTATTGGTCGGAGAGCAACGCGGTTTTCACCATTCGATTTCTCGTCACAAAATACGTCGGATTAGTCTCTTACCAGCAGCACTGGAACAGTTTTTCCACTTTTGCATTTTTGTCTGGTCTTTTTGTTAATTGAAATCGGCTACACTGTACTATGTACCATCGCGACTGGTCATTACTATATTCAACTTTTGACTATAAGTTATGTGCCCTTCGGTAGCCCAGAAGATGTCAAATCTTTGGGTCAACCCCATTTAACTCACCCAGCAATTGTCTTACTTCTAAGTCCAAGACAATCTCAATGTCTTTATCTACCTGTAGAAAAAGCACACCATTTGTACATAAAAAACACAAGGTACTAGATACAGTCTGCTGTAAAAAGTACAATTGAACACTGACCCACATCATTAAGATGCCAAAAGATGTGGAACTGGGCCAGGCATCGGCAGCTGTAGAAAAATTGCAAATTTCCCTGGTTTCCATGGAGTAAGAGCCGTTGCTGGGCAAGTAATTATGACATCAGTGATCATTCAATTGTCGCTACAGCCAAGAGTATTGTTCGAAGAGCAACGCGGTTTCCACCATTCGATTTCTCGTCACAAAATACGTCGGATTGGTCTCTTACCAGCAGCACTGGAACAGTTTTTCCACTTTTGCATCTTTGCCTGGTCATTTTGTTCATTGAAATCGGCTACACTGTACTATATACCATCGCGACTGGTTATTACTATATTCAACTTTTGACTATAAGTTATGTGCCCTTGGGTAGCCCAGAAGACGTCAAATTTTTGGGCTAAGCCCATTTAACTCACCCAGCAATTGTCTTACTTCTAAGTCCAAGACAATCTCAATGTCTTTATCTATGTGTAGAAAAAGCACACCATTTGTACATAAAAAACACAAGGTACTAGATACAGTCTGCTGTAAAAAGTACAACTTAACACTGACCCACATCATTAAGATGCCAAAAGATGTGGTACTGGTCCAGGCATCGGCAGCTGTAGAAAAATTGCAAATTTCCCTGGTTTCCATGGAGTAAGAGCCGTTGCTGGGCAAGTAATTATGACATCAGTGATCATTCAATTGTCGCTACAGCCACAAGTATTGGTCGGAGAGCAACGCGGTTTCCACCATTCCTTTTCTCGTCACAAAATACGTCGGATTAGTCTCTTACCAGCAGTACTTCAACAGTTTTTCCACTTTTGCATTTTTGTCTGGTCTTTTTGTTAATTGAAATCGGCTACACTGTACTATGCACCATCGCGACTGGTCATTACTATATTCAACTTTTGACTATAAGTTATGTGCCTTTCGGTAGCCCAGAAAATGTCAAATCTTTGGGCCAAGCCCATTTAACTCACCCAGCAATTGTCTTACTTCTTATTCCAAGACAATCTCAATGTCTTTATCTACGTGTAGAAAAACCACATCATTTGTAGATAAAAAGCACAAGGTACTAGATACAGTCTGCTGTAAAAAGTACAATTGAACACTGACCCACAACAATAAGGTGCCAAAAGATGCGGAATTGGGCCAGGCATCGGCAGCTGTTGAAAAATTGCAAATTTCCCTGGTTTCCATGGAGTAAGAGCCGTTGCTGGGCAAGTGATTATGACATCAGTGATCATTTAATTGTCGCTACAGCCAAGAGTATTGTTCAAAGAGCAACGCGGTTTCCACCATTCGATTTCTCGTCACAAAATACGTCGGATTAGTCTCTTACCAGCAGTACTTGAACAGTTTTTCCACTTTTGCATTTTTGTCTGGTCTTTTTGTTAATTGAAATCGGCTACACTGTACTATGCACCATCGCGACTGGTCATTACTATATTCAACTTTTGACTATAAGTTATGTGCCCTTGGGTAGAAAAGAAGATGTCAAATCTTTGGGCCAAGCCCATTTAACTCACCCAGCAATTGTCTTACATCTAAGACCAAGACAATCTCAATGTCTTTATCTACGTGTAGAAAAAGAATGCCATTTGTACATAAAAAACACAAGGTACTAGATACAGTCTGCTGTAAAAAGTACAATTGAACACTGACCCACATCATTAAGGTGCCAAAAGATGCGGACCTGGGCCAGGCATCGGCAGCTTTTGGAAAAATTGCAAATTTCCCTGGTTTCCATGGAGTAAGAGCCGTTGCTGGGCAAGAGATTATGATATCAGTGATCATTCAATTGTCGCTACAGCCACAAGTATTGGTCGGAGAGCAACGCGGTTTCCACCATTCGATTTCTCGTCACAAAATACGTCGGATTAGTCTCTTACCAGCAGCACTGGAACAGTTTTTCCACTTTTGCATTTTAGCCTGCTCTTTTTGTTAATTGAAATCGGCTACACTGTACTGTATACCATTGCGACTGGTCATTACTATATTCAACTTTTGACTATAAGTTATGTGCTTCGGTAGCCCAGAAGACGTCAAATCTTTGGGCTAAGCCCATTTAACTCACCCAGCAATTGTCTTACTTCTAAGTCCAAGACAATCTCAATGTCTTTATCTATGTGTAGAAAAAGCACACCATTTGTACATAAAAAACACAAAGTACTAGATACAGCCTGCTGTAAAAAGTACAACTTAACACTGACCCACATCATTAAGATGGCAAAAGATGTGGTACTGGGCCAGGCATCGGCAGCTGTTGAAAAATTGCAAATTTCCCTGGTTTCCATGGAGTAAGAGCCGTTGCTGGGCAAGTGATTATGACATCAGTGATCATTCAATTGTCGCTACAGCCACAAGTATTGGTCGGAGAGCAACGCGGTTTCCACCATTCCATTTCTCGTCACAAAATACGTCGGATTAGTCTCTTACCAGCAGCACTGGAACAGTTTGTCCACTTTTGCATTTTTGTCTGGTCTTTTTGTTAATTGAAATCGGCTACACCGTACTATGCACCATCGCGACTGGTCATTACTATATTCAACTTTTGACTATCAGTTATGTGCCCTTTGGTAGCCAAGAAGATGTCAAATCTTTGGGCCAAGCCCATTTAACTCACCCAGCAATTGTCTTACTTCTAAGTCCAAGACAATCTCAATGTCTTTATCTATGTGTAGAAAAACCACACCATTTGTACATAAAAAACACAAGGTACTAGATACAGTCTGCTGTAAAAAGTACAATTGAACACTGATCCACAACAATAAGGTGCCAAAAGATGCGGACTTGGGCCACACATCAGCAGCTGTAGAAAAATTGCAAATTTCCCTGGTTTCCATGGAGTAAGAGCCGTTGCTGGGCAAGTGATTATGACATCAGTGATCATTCAATTGTCGCTACAGCCACAAGTATTGGTCGGAGAGCAACGCGGTTTCCACCATTCCATTTCTCGTCACAAAATACGTCGGATTAGTCTCTTACCAGCAGCACTGGAACAGTTTTTCCACTTTTGCATTTTTGCCTGGTCTTTTTGTTAATTGAAATCGGCTACACTGTACTATGCACTATCGCGACTGGTCATTACTATATTCAACTTTTGACTATAAGTTATGTGCTTCGGTAGCCAAGAAGATGTCAAATCTTTGGGCCAAGCCAATTTAACTCACCCAGCAATTGTCTTACTTCTTATTCCAAGACAATCTCAATGTCTTTATCTACTTGTAGAAAAAGCAAACCATTTGTACATAAAAAACACAAGGTACTAGATACAGTCTGCTGTTAAAAGTACAATTGAACACTGACCCACAACAATAAGGTGCCAAAAGATGCGGACTTGGGCCAGGCATCGGCAGCTGTTGAAAAATTGCAAATTTCCCTGGTTTCCATGGAGTAAGAGCCGTTGCTGGGCAAGTGATTATGATATCAGTGATCATTCAATTGTCGCTACAGCCAAAAGTATTGGTCGGAGAGCAACGCGGTTTCCACCATTCGATTTCTCGTCACAAAATACGTCGGATTAGTTTCTTACCAGCAGCACTGGAACAGTTTTTCCACTTTTGCATTTTTGCCTGGTCTTTTTGTTAATTGAAATCGGCTACACTGTACTATATACCATTGCGACTGGTCATTACTATATTCAACTTTTGACTATAAGTTATTTGCTTCGGTAGCCCAGAAGACGTCAAATCTTTGGGTCAACCCCATTTAACTCACCTAGCAATTGTCTTACTTCTAAGTCCAAGACAATCTCAATGTCTTTATCTACCTGTAGAAAAAGCACACCATTTGTACATAAAAAACACAAGGTACTAGATACAGTCTGCTGTAAAAAGTACAATTGAACACTGACCCACATCATTAAGATGCCAAAAGATGTGGAACTGGGCCAGGCATCGGCAGCTGTTGAAAAATAGCAAATTTCCCTGGTTTCCATGGAGTAAGAGCCGTTGCTGGGCACGTGATTATGACATCAGTGATCATTCAATTGTCTCTACAGCCACAAGTATTGGTCGGAGAGCAACGCGGTTTCCACCATTCGATTTCTCGTCACAAAATACGTCGGATTAGTCTCTTACCAGCAGCACTGGAACAGTTTTTCCACTTTTGCATTTTTGCCTGGTCTTTTTGTTAATTGAAATCGGCTACACAGTACTATGCACCATCGCGACTGATCATTACTATATTCAACTTTTGACTATAAGTTATGTGCCCTTGGGTAGCCCAGAAGACGTCAAATCTTTCTGCTAAGGCCATTTAAATCACCCAGCAATTGTCTTACTTCTAAGTCCAAGACAATCTCAATGTCTTTATCTACGTGTAGAAAAAGCACACCATTTGTACATAAAAAACACAAGGTACTAGATACAGTCTGCTGTAAAAAGTACAATTGAACACTGACCCACATCATTAAGGTGCCAAAACATGCGGACTTGGGCCGAGCAACGGCAGCTTTTGGAAAAATTGCAAATTTCCCTGGTTTCCATGGAGTAAGAGCCGTTGCTGGGCACGTGATTATGACATCAGTGATCATTCAATTGTCGCTACAGCCAAAAGTATTGGTCGGAGAGCAACGCGGTTTCCACCATTCGATTTCTCGTCACAAAATACGTCGGATTAGTCTCTTACCAGCAGCACTGGAACAGTTTTTCCACTTTTGCATTTTTGCCTGGTCTTTTTGTTAATTGAAATCGGCTACTCTGTACTATGCACCATCGCGACTGGTCATTACTATATTCAACTTTTGACTATAAGTTATGTGCCCTTGGGTAGTTCAGAAGACGTCAATTCTTTGGGCCAAGCCCATTTAACTCACCCAGCAATTGTCTTACTTCTTAGTCCAAGACAATCTCAATGTCTTTATCTATGTGTAGAAAAAGCACACCATTTGTACATAAAAAACACAAGGTACTAGATACAGTCTGCTGTAAAAAGTACAACTTAACACTGACCCACATCATTAAGATGCCAAAAGATGTGGTACTGGGCCAGGCATCGGCAGCTGTAGAAAAATTGCAAATTTCCCTGGTTTCCATGGAGTAAGAGCCGTTGCTGGGCAAGTGATTATGACATCAGTGATCATTCAATTGTCGCTACAGCCACAAGTATTGGTCGGAGAGCAACGCGGTTTCCACCATTCCTTTTCTCGTCACAAATTACGTCGGATTAGTCTCTTACCAGCAGTACTTGAACAGTTTTTCCACTTTTGCATTTTTGTCTGGTCTTTTTGTTAATTGAAATCGGCTACACTGTACTATGCACCATCGCGACTGGTCATTACTATATTCAACTTTTGACTATAAGTTATGTGCCTTTCGGTAGCCCAGAAAATGTCAAATCTTTGGGCCAAGCCCATTTAACTCACCCAGCAATTGTCTTACTTCTTATTCCAAGACAATCTCAATGTCTTTATCTACGTGTAGAAAAACCACATCATTTGTAGATAAAAAGCACAAGGTACTAGATACAGTCTGCTGTAAAAAGTACAATTGAACACTGACCCACAACAATAAGGTGCCAAAAGATGCGGAATTGGGCCAGGCATCGGCAGCTGTTGAAAAATTGCAAATTTCCCTGGTTTCCATGGAGTAAGAGCCGTTGCTGGGCAAGTGATTATGACATCAGTGATCATTTAATTGTCGCTACAGCCAAGAGTATTGTTCAAAGAGCAACGCGGTTTCCACCATTCGATTTCTCGTCACAAAATACGTCGGATTAGTCTCTTACCAGCAGCACTGGAACATTTTTTTCACTTTTGCATTTTTGCCTGGTCTTTTTGTTAATTGAAATCGGCTACACTGTACTATATACCATCGCGACTGGTTATTACTATATTCAACTTTTGACTATAAGTTATGTGCCCTTGGGTAGCCCAGAAGACGTCAAATTTTTGGGCTAAGCCCATTTAACTCACCCAGCAATTGTCTTACTTCTAAGTCCAAGACAATCTCAATGTCTTTATCTATGTGTAGAAAAAGCACACCATTTGTACATAAAAAACACAAGGTACTAGATACAGTCTGCTGTAAAAAGGACAACTTAACACTCACCCACATCATTAAGATGCCAAAAGATGTGGTACTGGGCCAGGCATCGGCAGCTGTAGAAAAATTGCAAATTTCCCTGGTTTCCATGGAGTAAGAGCCGTTGCTGGGCAAGTGATTATGACATCAGTGATCATTCAATTGTCGCTACAGCCACAAGTATTGGTCGGAGAGCAACGCGGTTTCCACCATTCCATTTCTCGTCACAAAATACGTCGGATTAGACTCTTACCAGCAGTACTTGAACAGTTTTTCCACTTTTGCATTTTTGTCTGGTCTTTTTGTTAATTGAAATCGGCTACACTGTACTATGCACCATCGCGACTGGCCATTACTATATTCAACTTTTGACTATAAGTTATGTGCCCTTGGGTAGAAAAGATGTCAAATCTTTGGGCCAAGCCCATTTAACTCACCCAGCAATTGTCTTACTTCTAAGTCCAAGACAATCTCAATGTCTTTATCTACGTGTAGAAAAAGAATGCCATTTGTACATGAAAAACACAAGGTACTAGATACAGTCTGCTGTAAAAAGTACAATTGAACACTGACCCACATCATTAAGGTGCCAAAAGATGCGGACCTGGGCCAGGCATTGGCAGCTTTTGGAAAAATTGCAAATTTCCCTGGTTTCCATGGAGTAAGAGCCGTTGCTGGGCAAGTGATTATGATATCAGTGATCATTCAATTGTCGCTACAGCCAAAAGTATTGGTCGGAGAGCAACGCGGTTTCCACCATTCGATTTCTCGTCACAAAATACGTCGGATTAGTCTCTTACCAGCAGCACTGGAACAGTTTTTCCACTTTTGCATTTTTGCCTGGTCTTTTTGTTAATTGAAATCGGCTACACTGTACTATATACCATTGCGACTGGTCATTACTATATTCAACTTTTGACTATAAGTTATGTGCTTCGGTAGCCCAGAAGACGTCAAATCTTTGGGCTAAGCCCATTTAACTCACCCAGCAATTGTCTTACTTCTAAGTCCAAGACAATCTCAATGTCTTTATCTATGTGTAGAAAAAGCACACCATTTGTACATAAAAAACACAAGGTACTAGATACAGTCTGCTGTAAAAAGTACAATTGAACACTGACCCACAACAATAAGGTGCCAAAAGAAGCGGACTTGGGCCACACATCAGCAGCTGTAGAAAAATTGCAAATTTCCCTGGTTTCCATGGAGTAAGAGCCGTTGCTGGGCAAGTGATTATGACATCAGTGATCATTCAATTGTCGCTACAGCCACAAGTATTGGTCGGAGAGCAACGCGGTTTCCACCATTCTATTTCTCGTCACAAAATACGTCGGATTAGTCTCTTACCAGCAGTACTTCAACAGTTTTTCGACTTTTGCATTTTTGTCTGGTCTTTTTGTTAATTGAAATCGGCTACACTGTACTATGCACCATCGCGACTGGTCATTACTATATTCAACTTTTGACTATAAGTTATGTGCCTTTCGGTAGCCAAGAAGATGTCAAATCTTTGGGCCAAGCCAATTTAACTCACCCAGCAATTGTCTTACTTCTTATTCCAAGACAATCTCAATGTCTTTATCTACTTGTAGAAAAAGCACACCATTTGTACATAAAAAACACAAGGTACTAGATACAGTCTGCTGTAAAAAGTACAATTGAACACTGACCCACAACAATAAGGTGCCAAAAGAAGCGGACTTGGGCCACACATCAGCAGCTGTAGAAAAATTGCAAATTTCCCTGGTTTCCATGGAGTAAGAGCCGTTGCTGGGCAAGTGATTATGACATCAGTGATCATTCAATTGTCGCTACAGCCACAAGTATTGGTCGGAGAGCAACGCGGTTTCCACCATTCTATTTCTCGTCACAAAATACGTCGGATTAGTCTCTTACCAGCAGCACTGGAACAGTTTTTCCACTTTTGCATTTTTGCCTGGTCTTTTTGTTAATTGAAATCGGCTACACTGTACTATGCACTATCGCGACTGGTCATTACTATATTCAACTTTTGACTATAAGTTATGTGCCTTTCGGTAGCCAAGAAGATGTCAAATCTTTGGGCCAAGCCAATTTAACTCACCAAGCAATTGTCTTACTTCTTATTCCAAGACAATCTCAATGTCTTTATCTACTTGTAGAAAAAGCACACCATTTGTACATAAAAAACACAAGGTACTAGATAAAGTCTGCTGTTAAAAGTACAATTGAACATTGACCCACAACAATAAGGTGCCAAAAGATGCGGACTTGGGCCAGGCATCGGCAGCTGTAGAAAAATTGCAAATTTCCCTGGTTTCCATGGAGTAAGAGCCGTTGCTGGGCAAGTGATTATGACATCAGTGATCATTCAATTGTCGCTACAGCCACAAGTATTGGTCGGAGAGCAACGCGGTTTCCACCATTCCTTTTCTCGTCACAAATTACGTCGGATTAGTCTCTTACCAGCAGTACTTCAACAGTTTTTCGACTTTTGCATTTTTGTCTGGTCTTTTTGTTAATTGAAATCGGCTACACTGTACTATGCACCATCGCGACTGGTCATTACTATATTCAACTTTTGACTATAAGTTATTTGCTTCGGTAGCCCAGAAGACGTCAAATCTTTGGGTCAACCCCATTTAACTCACCTAGCAATTGTCTTACTTCTAAGTCCAAGACAATCTCAATGTCTTTATCTACCTGTAGAAAAAGCACACCATTTGTACATAAAAAACACAAGGTACTAGATACAGTCTGCTGTAAAAAGTACAATTGAACACTGACCCACATCATTAAGATGCCAAAAGATGTGGAACTGGGCCAGGCATCGGCAGCTGTTGAAAAATAGCAAATTTCCCTGGTTTCCATGGAGTAAGAGCCGTTGCTGGGCAAGTGATTATGACATCAGTGATCATTTAATTGTCGCTACAGCCAAGAGTATTGTTCAAAGAGCAACGCGGTTTCCACCATTCGATTTCTCGTCACAAAATACGTCGGATTAGTTTCTTACCAGCAGCACTGGAACAGTTTTTCCACTTTTGCATTTTTGCCTGGTCTTTTTGTTATTTGAAATCGGCTACACTGTACTATATACCATTGCGACTGGTCATTACTATATTCAACTTTTGAATATAAGTTTTTTGCTTCGGTAGCCCAGAAGACGTCAAATCTTTGGGTCAACCCCATTTAACTCACCTAGCAATTGTCTTACTTCTAAGTCCAAGACAATCTCAATGTCTTTATCTACCTGTAGAAAAAGCACACCATTTGTACATAAAAAACACAAGGTACTAGATACAGTCTGCTGTAAAAAGTACAATTGAACACTGACCCACATCATTAAGATGCCAAAAGATGTGGATCTGGGCCAGGCATCGGCAGCTGTTGAAAAATAGCAAATTTCCCTGGTTTCCATGGAGTAAGAGCCGTTGCTGGGCACGTGATTATGACATCAGTGATCATTCAATTGTCTCTACAGCCACAAGTATTGGTCGGAGAGCAACGCGGTTTCCACCATTCGATTTCTCGTCACAAAATACGTCGGATTAGTCTCTTACCAGCAGCACTGGAACAGTTTTTCCACTTTTGCATTTTTGCCTGGTCTTTTTGTTAATTGAAATCGGCTACTCTGTACTATGCACCATCGCGACTGGTCATTACTATATTCAACTTTTGACTATAAGTTATGTGCCCTTGGGTAGAAAAGATGTCAAATCTTTGGGCCAAGCCCATTTAACTCACCCAGCAATTGTCTTACTTCTAAGTCCAAGACAATCTCAATGTCTTTATCTACGTGTAGAAAAAGAATGCCATTTGTACATAAAAAACACAAGGTACTAGATACAGTCTGCTGTAAAAAGTACAATTGAACACTGACCCACATCATTAAGGTGCCAAAAGATGCGGACCTGGGCCAGGCATCGGCAGCTTTTGGAAAAATTGCAAATTTCCCTGGTTTCCATGGAGTAAGAGCCGTTGCTGGGCAAGTGATTATGATATCAGTGATCATTCAATTGTCGCTACAGCCAAAAGTATTGGTCGGAGAGCAACGCGGTTTCCACCATTCGATTTCCCGTCACAAAATACGTCGGATTAGTCTCTTACCAGCAGCACTGGAACAGTTTTTCCACTTTTGCATTTTTGCCTGGTCTTTTTGTTAATTGAAATCGGCTACACTGTACTATATACCATTGCGACTGGTCATTACTATATTCAACTTTTGACTATAATTTATGTGCTTCGGTAGCCAAGAAGACGTCAAATCTTTGGGCTAAGCCCATTTAACTCACCCAGCAATTGTCTTACTTCTAAGTCCAAGACAATCTCAATGTCTTTATCTATGTGTAGAAAAAGCACACCATTTGTACATAAAAAACACAAGGTACTAGATACAGTCTGCTGTAAAAAGTACAACTTAACACTGACCCACATCATTAAGATGCCAAAAGATGTGGTACTGGGCCAGGCATCGGCAGCTGTTGAAAAATTGCAAATTTCCCTGGTTTCCATGGAGTAAGAGCCGTTGCTGGGCAAGTGATTATGACATCAGTGATCATTCAATTGTCGCTACAGCCACAAGTATTGGTCGGAGAGCAACGCGGTTTCCACCATTCCGTTTCTCGTCACAAAATACGTCGGATTAGTCTCTTACCAGCAGCACTGGAACAGTTTGTCCACTTTTGCATTTTTGTCTGGTCTTTTTGTTAATTGAAATCGGCTACTCTGTACTATGCACCATCGCGACTGGTCATTACTATATTCAACTTTTGACTATAAGTTATGTGCCTTTCGGTAGCCAAGAAGATGTCAAATCTTTGGGCCAAGCCAATTTAACTCACCCAGCAATTGTCTTACTTCTTATTCCAAGACAATCTCAATGTCTTTATCTATGTGTAGGAAAAAGCACACCATTTGTACATAAAAAACACAAGGTACTAGATACAGTCTGCTGTAAAAAGTACAATTGAACACTGACCCACAACAATAAGGTGCCAAAAGAAGCGGACTTGGGCCACACATCAGCAGCTGTAGAAAAATTGCAAATTTCCCTGGTTTCCATGGAGTAAGAGCCGTTGCTGGGCAAGTGATTATGACATCAGTGATCATTCAATTGTCGCTACAGCCACAAGTATTGGTCGGAGAGCAACGCGGTTTCCACCATTCTATTTCTCGTCACAAAATACGTCGGATTAGTCTCTTACCAGCAGCACTGGAACAGTTTTTCCACTTTTGCATTTTTGCCTGGTCTTTTTGTTAATTGAAATCGGCTACACTGTACTATGCACTATCGCGACTGGTCATTACTATATTCAACTTTTGACTATAAGTTATGTGCCTTTCGGTAGCCAAGAAGATGTCAAATCTTTGGGCCAAGCCAATTTAACTCACCCAGCAATTGTCTTACTTCTTATTCCAAGACAATCTCAATGTCTTTATCTACTTGTAGAAAAAGCACACCATTTGTACATAAAAAACACAAGGTACTAGATACAGTCTGCTGTTAAAAGTACAATTGAACACTGACCCACAACAATAAGGTGCCAAAAGATGCGGACTTGGGCCAGGCATCGGCAGCTGTTGAAAAATTGCAAATTTCCCTGGTTTCCATGGAGTAAGAGCCGTTGCTGGGCAAGTGATTATGATATCAGTGATCATTCAATTGTCGCTACAGCCAAAAGTATTGGTCGGAGAGCAACGCGGTTTGCACCATTCGATTTCTCGTCACAAAATACGTCGGATTAGTTTCTTACCAGCAGCACTGGAACAGTTTGTCCACTTTTGCATTTTTGCCTGGTCTTTTTGTTAATTGAAATCGGCTACACTGTACTATATACCATTGCGACTGGTCATTACTATATTCAACTTTTGACTATAAGTTATTTGCTTCGGTAGCCCAGAAGACGTCAAATCTTTGGGTCAACCCCATTTAACTCACCTAGCAATTGTCTTACTTCTAAGTCCAAGACAATCTCAATGTCTTTTATCTACCTGTAGAAAAAGCACACCATTTGTACATAAAAAACACAAGGTACTAGATACAGTCTGCTGTAAAAAGTACAATTGAACACTGACCCACATCATTAAGATGCCAAAAGATGTGGAACTGGGCCAGGCATCGGCAGCTGTTGAAAAATAGCAAATTTCCCTGGTTTCCATGGAGTAAGAGCCGTTGCTGGGCACGTGATTATGACATCAGTGATCATTCAATTGTCTCTACAGCCACAAGTATTGGTCGGAGAGCAACGCGGTTTCCACCATTCGATTTCTCGTCACAAAATACGTCGGATTAGTCTCTTACCAGCAGCACTGGAACAGTTTTTCACTTTTGCATTTTTGCCTGGTCTTTTTGTTAATTGAAATCGGCTACACAGTACTATGCACACATCGCGACTGATCATTACTATATTCAACTTTTGACTATAAGTTATGTGCCCTTGGGTAGCCAAGAAGACGTCAAATCTTTCCTGCTAAGGCCATTTAAATCACCAGCATTGTCTTACTTCTAAGTCCAAGACAATCTCAATGTCTTTATCTACGTGTAGAAAAAGCACACCATTTGTACATAAAAAACACAAGGTACTAGATACAGTCTGCTGTAAAAAGTACAATTGAACACTGACCCACATCATTAAGGTGCCAAAAGATGCGGACTTGGGCCGAGCATCGGCAGCTTTTGGAAAAATTGCAAATTTCCCTGGTTTCCATGGAGTAAGAGCCGTTGCTGGGCCACGTGATTATGACATCAGTGATCATTCAATTGTCGCTACAGCCACAAGTATTGGTCGGAGAGCAACGCGGTTTCCACCATTCGATTTCTCGTCACAAAATACGTCGGATTAGTCTCTTACCAGCAGCACTGGAACAGTTTTTCCACTTTTGCATTTTTGCCTGGTCTTTTTGTTAATTGAAATCGGCTACTCTGTACTATGCACCATCGCGACTGGTCATTACTATATTCAACTTTTGACTATAAGTTATGTGCCCTTGGGTAGCCCAGAAGACGTCAATTCTTTGGGCCAAGCCCATTTAACTCACCCAGCAATTGTCTTACTCTTAGTCCAAGACAATCTCAATGTCTTTATCTATGTGTAGAAAAAGCACACCATTTGTACATAAAAAACACAAGGTACTAGATACAGTCTGCTGTAAAAAGTACAACTTAACACTGACCCACATCATTAAGATGCCAAAAGATGTGGTACTGGGCCAGGCATCGGCAGCTGTAGAAAAATTGCAAATTTCCCTGGTTTCCATGGAGTAAGAGCCGTTGCTGGGCAAGTGATTATGACATCAGTGATCATTCAATTGTCGCTACAGCCACAAGTATTGGTCGGAGAGCAAACGCGGTTTCCACCATTCCTTTTCTCGTCACAAATTACGTCGGATTAGTCTCTTACCCAGCAGTACTTCAACAGTTTTTCGACTTTTGCATTTTTGTCTGGTCTTTTTGTTAATTGAAATCGGCTACACTGTACTATGCACCATCGCGACTGGTCATTACTATATTCAACTTTTGACTATAAGTTATGTGCCTTTCGGTAGCCCAGAAAATGTCAAATCTTTGGGCCAAGCCCATTTAACTCACCCAGCAATTGTCTTACTTCTTATTCCAAGACAATCTCAATGTCTTTATCTACGTGTAGAAAAACCACATCATTTGTAGATAAAAAGCACAAGGTACTAGATACAGTCTGCTGTAAAAAGTACAATTGAACACTGACCCACAACAATAAGGTGCCAAAAGATGCGGAATTGGGCCAGGCATCGGCAGCTGTTGAAAAATTGCAAATTTCCCTGGTTTCCATGGAGTAAGAGCCGTTGCTGGGCAAGTGATTATGACATCAGTGATCATTTAATTGTCGCTACAGCCAAGAGTATTGTTCAAAGAGCAACGCGGTTTCCACCATTCGATTTCTCGTCACAAATACGTCGGATTAGTCTCTTACCAGCAGCACTGGAACAGTTTTTCCACTTTTGCATTTTTGCCTGGTCTTTTTGTTATTTGAAATCGGCTACACTGTACTATATACCATTGCGACTGGTCATTACTATATTCAACTTTGACTATAAGTTTTTGCTTCGGTAGCCCAGAAGACGTCAAATCTTTGGGTCAACCCCATTTAACTCACCTAGCAATTGTCTTACTTCTAAGTCCAAGACAATCTCAATGTCTTTATCTACCTGTAGAAAAAGCACACCATTTGTACATAAAAAACACAAGGTACTAGATACAGTCTGCTGTAAAAAGTACAATTGAACACTGACCCACATCATTAAGATGCCAAAAGATGTGGATCTGGGCCAGGCATCGGCAGCTCTTGAAAAATAGCAAATTTCCCTGGTTTCCATGGAGTAAGAGCCGTTGCTGGCACGTGATTATGACATCAGTGATCATTCAATTGTCTCTACAGCCACAAGTATTGGTCGGAGAGCAACGCGGTTTCCACCATTCGATTTCTCGTCACAAAATACGTCGGATTAGTCTCTTACCAGCAGCACTGGAACAGTTTTTCCACTTTTGCATTTTTGCCTGGTCTTTTTGTTAATTGAAATCGGCTACACAGTACTATGCACCATCGCGACTGATCATTACTATATTCAACTTTTGACTATAAGTTATGTGCCCTTGGGTAGCCAAGAAGACGTCAAATCTTTCTGCTAAGGCCATTAAATCACCCAGCAATTGTCTTACTTCTAAGTCCAAGACAATCTCAATGTCTTTATCTACGTGTAGAAAAACCACACCATTTGTACATAAAAAACACAAGGTACTAGATACAGTCTGCTGTAAAAAGTACAACTTAACACTGACCCACATCATTAAGATGCCAAAAGATGTGGTACTGGGCCAGGCATCGGCAGCTGTAGAAAAATTGCAAATTTCCCTGGTTTCCATGGAGTAAGAGCCGTTGCTGGGCAAGTGATTATGACATCAGTGATCATTCAATTGTCGCTACAGCCACAAGTATTGGTCGGAGAGCAACGCGGTTTCCACCATTCCATTTCTCGTCACAAAATACGTCGGATTAGTCTCTTACCAGCAGTACTTGAACAGTTTTTTCCACTTTGCATTTTTGTCTGGTCTTTTTGTTAATTGAAATCGGCTACACTGTACTATGCACCATCGCGACTGGCCATTACTATATTCAACTTTTGACTATAAGTTATGTGCCCTTGGGTAGAAAAGATGTCAAATCTTTGGGCCAAGCCCATTTAACTCACCCAGCAATTGTCTTACTTCTAAGTCCAAGACAATCTCAATGTCTTATCTACGTGTAGAAAAGAATGCCATTTGTACATAAAAAACACAAGGTACTAGATACAGTCTGCTGTAAAAAGTACAATTGAACCACTGACCCACATCATTAAGGTGCCAAAAGATGCGGACCTGGGCCAGGCATCGGCAGCTTTTGGAAAAATTGCAAATTTCCCTGGTTTCCATGGAGTAAGAGCCGTTGCTGGGCAAGTGATTATGACATCAGTGATCATTCAATTGTCGCTACAGCAAAAGTATTGGTCGGAGAGCAACGCGGTTTCCACCATTCGATTTCCCGTCACAAAATACGTCGGATTAGTCTCTTACCAGCAGCACTGGAACAGTTTTTCCACTTTTGCATTTTTGCCTGGTCTTTTTGTTAATTGAAATCGGCTAGACTGTACTATATACCATTGCGACTGGTCATTACTATATTCAACTTTTGACTATAAGTTATGTGCTTCGGTAGCCCAGAAGACGTCAAATCTTTGGGCTAAGCCCATTTAACTCACCCAGCAATTGTCTTACTTCTAAGTCCAAGACAATCTCAATGTCTTTATCTATGTGTAGAAAAAGCACACCATTTGTACATAAAAAACACAAGGTACTAGATACAGTCTGCTGTAAAAAGTACAACTTAACACTGACCCACATCATTAAGATGCCAAAAGATGTGGTACTGGGCCAGCATCGGCAGCTGTTGAAAAATTGCAAATTTCCCTGGTTTCCAATGGAGTAAGAGCCGTTGCTGGGCAAGTGATTATGACATCAGTGATCATTCAATTGTCGCTACAGCCACAAGTATTGGTCGGAGAGCAACGCGGTTTCCACCATTCCGTTTCTCGTCACAAAATACGTCGGATTAGTCTCTTACCAGCAGCACTGGAACAGTTTGTCCACTTTTGCATTTTTGTCTGGTCTTTTTGTTAATTGAAATCGGCTACTCTGTACTATGCACCATCGCGACTGGTCATTACTATATTCAACTTTTGAGTATAAGTTATGTGCTTCGGTAGCCAAGAAGATGTCAAATCTTTGGGTCAACCCCATTTAACTCACCTAGCAATTGTCTTACTTCTAAGTCCAAGACAATCTCAATGTCTTTTTCTACCTGTAGAAAAAGCACACCATTTGTACATAAAAAACACAAGGTACTAGAATACAGTCTGCTGTAAAAAGTACAATTGAACACTGACCCACATCATTAAGATGCCAAAAGATGTGGAACTGGGCCAGGCATCGGCAGCTGTTGAAAAATAGCAAATTTCCCTGGTTTCCATGGAGTAAGAGCCGTTGCTGGGCACGTGAATTATGACATCAGTGATCATTCAATTGTCTCTACAGCCACAAGTATTGGTCGGAGAGCAACGCGGTTTCCACCATTCGATTTCTCGTCACAAAATACGTTGGATTAGTCTCTTACCAGCAGCACTGGAACAGTTTTTCCACTTTTGCATTTTTGCCTGGTCTTTTTGTTAATTGAAATCGGCTACACTGTACTATGCACCATCGCGACTGGTCATTACTATATTCAACTTTTGACTATAAGTTATGTGCCCTTGGAAAGCCAAGAAGACGTCAAATCTTTCTGCTAAGGCCATTTAAATCACCCAGCAATTGTCTTACTTCTAAGTCCAAGACAATCTCAATGTCTTTATCTACGTGTAGAAAAAGCACACCATTTGTACATAAAAAAACACAAGGTACTAGATACAGTCTGCTGTAAAAGTACAATTGAACACTGACCCACATCATTAAGGTGCCAAAAGATGCGGACTTGGGCCGAGCATCGGCAGCTTTTGGAAAAATTGCAAATTTCCCTGGTTTCAATGGAGTAAGAGCCGTTGCTGGGCAAGTGATTATGACCAGTGATCATTCAATTGTCGCTACAGCCACAAGTATTGGTCGGAGAGCAACGCGGTTTCCACCATTCCTTTTCTCGTCACAAATTACGTCGGATTAGTCTCTTACCAGCAGTACTTCAACAGTTTTTCCACTTTTGCATTTTTGTCTGGTCTTTTTGTTAATTGAAATCGGCTACACTGTACTATGCACCATCGCGACTGGTCATTACTATATTCAACTTTTGACTATAAGTTATGTGCCTTTCGGTAGCCCAGAAAATGTCAAATCTTTGGGCCAAGCCCATTTAACTCACCCAGCAATTGTCTTACTTCTTATTCCAAGACAATCTCAATGTCTTTATCTACGTGTAGAAAAACCACATCATTTGTAGATAAAAAGCACAAGGTACTAGATACAGTCTGCTGTAAAAAGTACAATTGAACACTGACCCACAACAATAAGGTGCCAAAAGATGCGGAATTGGGCCAGGCATCGGCAGCTGTTGAAAAATTGCAAATTTCCCTGGTTTCCATGGAGTAAGAGCCGTTGCTGGGCAAGTGATTATGACATCAGTGATCATTTAATTGTCGCTACAGCCAAGAGTATTGTTCAAAGAGCAACGCGGTTTCCACCATTCGATTTCTCGTCACAAAATACGTCGGATTAGTCTCTTACCAGCAGCACTGGAACATTTTTTTCACTTTTGCATTTTTGCCTGGTCTTTTTGTTAATTGAAATCGGCTACACTGTACTATATACCATCGCGACTGGTTATTACTATATTCAACTTTTGACTATAAGTTATGTGCCCTTGGGTAGCCAGAAGACGTCAAATTTTTGGGCTCAGCCCATTTAACTCACCCAGCAATTGTCTTACTTCTAAGTCCAAGACAATCTCAATGTCTTTATCTATGTGTAGAAAAAGCACACCATTTGTACATAAAAAACACAAGGTACTAGATACAGTCTGCTGTAAAAAGTACAACTTAACACTGACCCACATCATTAAGATGCCAAAAGATGTGGTACTGGGCCAGGCATCGGCAGCTGTAGAAAAATTGCAAATTTCCCTGGTTTCCATGGAGTAAGAGCCGTTGCTGGGCAAGTGATTATGACATCAGTGATCATTCAATTGTCGCTACAGCCACAAGTATTGGTCGGAGAGCAACGCGGTTTCCACCATTCCATTTCTCGTCACAAAATACGTCGGATTAGTCTCTTACCAGCAGTACTTGAACAGTTTTTCCACTTTTGCATTTTTGTCTGGTCTTTTTGTTAATTGAAATCGGCTACACTGTACTATGCACCATCGCGACTGGCCATTACTATATTCAACTTTTGACTATAAGTTATGTGCCCTTGGGTAGAAAAGATGTCAAATCTTTGGGCCAAGCCCATTTAACTCACCCAGCAATTGTCTTACTTCTAAGTCCAAGACAATCTCAATGTCTTTATCTACGTGTTGAAAAAGAATGCCATTTGTACATAAAAAACACAAGGTACTAGATACAGTCTGCTGTAAAAAGTACAATTGAACACTGACCCACATCATTAAGGTGCCAAAAGATGCGGACCTGGGCCAGGCATCGGCAGCTTTTGGAAAAATTGCAAATTTCCCTGGTTTCCATGGAGTAAGAGCCGTTGCTGGGCAAGTGATTATGATATCAGTGATCATTCAATTGTCGCTACAGCCAAAAGTATTGGTCGGAGAGCAACGCGGTTTCCACCATTCGATTTCTCGTCACAAAATACGTCGGATTAGTCTCTTACCAGCAGCACTGGAACAGTTTTTCCCACTTTTGCATTTTTGCCTGGTCTTTTTGTTAATTGAAATCGGCTACACTGTACTATATACCATTGCGACTGGTCATTTACTATATTCAACTTTTGACTATAAGTTATGTGCTTCGGTAGCCCAGAAGACGTCAAATCTTTGGGCTAAGCCCATTTAACTCACCCAGCAATTGTCTTACTTCTAAGTCCAAGACAATCTCAATGTCTTTATCTATGTGTAGAAAAAGCACACCATTTGTACATAAAAAACACAAGGTACTAGATACAGTCTGCTGTAAAAAGTACAACTTAACACTGACCCACATCATTAAGATGCCAAAAGATGTGGTACTGGGCCAGGCATCGGCAAGCTGTTGAAAAATTGCAAATTTCCCTGGTTTCCATGGAGTAAGAGCCGTTGCTGGGCAAGTGATTATGACATCAGTGATCATTCAATTGTCGCTACAGCCACAAGTATTGGTCGGAGAGCAACGCGGTTTCCACCATTCCGTTTCTCGTCACAAAATACGTCGGATTAGTCTCTTACCAGCAGCACTGGAACAGTTTGTCCACTTTTGCATTTTTGGCTGGTCTTTTTGTTAATTGAAATCGGCTACTCTGTACTATGCACCATCGCGACTGGTCATTACTATATTCAACTTTTGACTATCAGTTATGTGCCCTTTGGTAGCCAAGAAGATGTCAAATCTTTGGGCCAAGCCCATTTAACTCACCCAGCAATTGTCTTACTTCTAAGTCCAAGACAATCTCAATGTCTTTATCTATGTGTAGAAAAAACCACACCATTTGTACATAAAAAAACACAAGGTACTAGATACAGTCTGCTGTAAAAAAGTACAATTGAACACTGACCCACAACAATAAGGTGCCAAAAGATGCGGACTTGGGCCACACATCAGCAGCTGTAGAAAAATTGCAAATTTCCCTGGTTTCCATGGAGTAAGAGGCCGTTGCTGGGCAAGTGATTATGACATCAGTGATCATTCAATTGTCGCTACAGCCACAAGTATTGGTCGGAGAGCAACGCGGTTTCCACCATTCGATTTTCTCGTCACAAAATACGTCGGATTAGTCTCTTACCAGCAGCACTGGAACAGTTTTTCCACTTTTGCATTTTTGCCTGGTCTTTTTGTTAATTGAAATCGGCTACACTGTACTATGCAATATCGCGACTGGTCATTACTATATTCAACTTTTGAGTATAAGTTATGTGCTTCGGTAAGCCAAAGAAGATGTCAAATCTTTGGGCCAAGCCAATTTAACTCACCCAGCAATTGTCTTACTTCTTATTCCAAGACAATCTCAATGTCTTTATCTACTTGTAGAAAAAAGCACACCATTTGTACATAAAAAACACAAGGTACTAGATACAGTCTGCTGTTAAAAGTACAATTAAACACTGACCCACAACAATAAGGTGCCAAAAGATGCGGACTTGGGCCAGGCATCGGCAGCTGTTGAAAAATTCCAAATTTCCCTGGTTTCCATGGAGTAAGAGCCGTTGCTGGGCAAGTGATTATGATATCAGTGGATCATTCAATTGTCGCTACAGCCAAAAGTATTGGTCGGAGAGCAACGCGGTTTCCACCATTCGATTTCTCGTCACAAAATACGTCGGATTAGTTTCTTACAGCAGCACTGGAACAGTTTTTACACTTTTGCATTTTTGCCTGGTCTTTTTGTTAATTGAAATCGGCTACACTGTACTATATACCATTGCGACTGGTCATTACTATATTTAACTTTTGACTATAAGTTATTTGCTTCGGTAGCCCAGAAGACGTCAAATCTTTGGGTCAACCCCATTTAACTCACCTAGCAATTGTCTTACTTCTAAGTCCAAGACAATCTCAATGTCTTTTTCTACCTGTAGAAAAAGCACCCCATTTGTACATAAAAAACACAAGGTACTAGATACAGTCTGCTGTAAAAAGTACAATTGAACACTGACCCACATCATTAAGATGCCAAAAGATGTGGAACTGGGCCAGGCATCGGCAGCTGTTGAAAAATAGCAAATTTTCCCTGGTTTCCATAGAGTAAGAGCCGTTGCTGGGCACGTGATTATGACATCAGTGATCATTCAATTGTCTCTACAGCCACAAGTATTGGTCGGAGAGCAACGCGGTTCCACCATTTGATTTCTCGTCACAAAATACGTCGGATTAGTCTCTTACCAGCAGCACTGGAACAGTTTTTCCACTTTTGCATTTTTGCCTGGTCTTTTTGTTAATTGAAATCGGCTACACTGTACTATGCCCCATTGCGACTGGTCATTACTATATTCAACTTTTGACTATAAGTTATGTGCCCTTGGAAAGCCAAGAAGACGTCAAATCTTTCTGCTAAGGCCATTTAAATCACCCAGCAATTGTCTTACTTCTAAGTCCAAGACAATCTCAATGTCTTTATCTACGTGTAGAAAAAGCACACCATTTGTACATAAAAAACACAAGGTACTAGATACAGTCTGCTGTAAAAAGTACAATTGAACACTGACCCACATCATTAAGGTGCCAAAAGATGCGGACTTGGGCCGAGCATCGGCAGCTTTTGGAAAAATTGCAAATTTCCCTGGTTTCCATGGAGTAAGAGCCGTTGCTGGGCAAGTGATTATGACATCAGTGATCATTCAATTGTCGCTACAGCCAAAAGTATTGGTCGGAGAGCAACGCGGTTTCCACCATTTCGATTTCTCGTCACAAAATACGTCGGATTAGTCTCTTACCAGCAGCACTGGAACAGTTTTTCCACTTTTGCATTTTTGCCTGGTCTTTTTGTTAATTGAAATCGGCTACTCTGTACTATGCACCATCGCGACTGGTCATTACTATATTCGACTTTTGACTATAAGTTATGTGCCCTTGGGTAGCCCAGAAGACGTCAATTCTTTGGGCCAAGCCCATTTAACTCACCCAGCAATTGTCTTACTTCTTAGTCCAAGACAATCTCAATGTCTTTATCTATGTGTAGAAAAAGCACACCATTTGTACATAAAAAACACAAGGTACTAGATACAGTCTGCTGTAAAAAGTACAACTTAACACTGACCCACATCATTAAGATGCCAAAAGATGTGGTACTGGGCCAGGCATCGGCAGCTGTAGAAAAATTGCAAATTTCCCTGGTTTCCATGGAGTAAGAGCCGTTGCTGGGCAAGTGATTATGACATCAGTGATCATTCAATTGTCGCTACAGCCACAAGTATTGGTCGGAGAGCAACGCGGTTTCCACCATTCCATTTCTCGTCACAGATTACGTCGGATTAGTCTCTTACCAGCAGTACTTCAACAGTTTTTCCACTTTTGCATTTTTGTCTGGTCTTTTTGTTAATTGAAATCGGCTACACTGTACTATGCACCATCGCGACTGGTCATTACTATATTCAACTTTTGACTATAAGTTATGTGCCCTTGGGTAGAAAAGATGTCAAATCTTTGGGCCAAGCCCATTTAACTCACCCAGCAATTGTCTTACTTCTAAGTCCAAGACAATCTCAATGTCTTTATCTACGTGTAGAAAAAGAATGCCATTTGTACATAAAAAACACAAGGTACTAGATACAGTCTGCTGTAAAAAGTACAATTGAACACTGACCCACATCATTAAGGTGCCAAAAGATGCGGACCTGGGCCAGGCATCGGCAGCTTTTGGAAAAATTGCAAATTTCCCTGGTTTCCATGGAGTAAGAGCCGTTGCTGGGCAAGTGATTATGATATCAGTGATCATTCAATTGTCGCTACAGCCAAAAGTATTGGTCGGAGAGCAACGCGGTTTCCACCATTCGATTTCTCGTCACAAAATACGTCGGATTAGTCTCTTACCAGCAGCACTGGAACAGTTTTTCCACTTTTGCATTTTTGCCTGGTCTTTTTGTTAATTGAAATCGGCTACACTGTACTATATACCATTGCGACTGGTCATTACTATATTCAACTTTTGACTATAAGTTATGTGCTTCGGTAGCCCAGAAGACGTCAAATCTTTGGGCTAAGCCCATTTAACTCACCCAGCAATTGTCTTACTTCTAAGTCCAAGACAATCTCAATGTCTTTATCTATGTGTAGAAAAAGCACACCATTTGTACATAAAAAACACAAGGTACTAGATACAGTCTGCTGTAAAAAGTACAACTTAACACTGACCCACATCATTAAGATGCCAAAAGATGTGGTACTGGGCCAGGCATCGGCAGCTGTTGAAAAATTGCAAATTTCCCTGGTTTCCATGGAGTAAGAGCCGTTGCTGGGCAAGTGATTATGACATCAGTGATCATTCAATTGTCGCTACAGCCACAAGTATTGGTCGGGGAGAAACGCGGTTTCCACCATTCCATTTCTCGTTACAAAATACGTCGGATTAGCCTCTTACCAGCAGCACTGGAACAGTTTGTCCACTTTTGCATTTTTGCCTGGTCTTTTTGTTAATTGAAATCGGCTACACTGTAGTATGCACCATCGCGACTGGTCATTACTATATTTAACTTTTGACTATAAGTTATGTGCCCTTCGGTAGCCCAGAAGACGTCAAATCTGTGGGCCAAGCCCATTTAACTCACCCAGCAATTGTCTTACTTCTAAGTCCAAGACAATCTCAATGTCTTTATCTATGTGTAGAAAAAGCACACCATTTGTACATAAAAAAAAAAGGTACTAGATACAGTCTGCTGTAAAAGTACAATTGAACACTGACCCACAACAATAAGGTGCCAAAAGATGCGGACTTGGGCCAGGCATCGGCAGCTGTAGAAAAATTGCAAATTTCCCTGGTTTCCATGGAGTAAGAGCCGTTGCTGGACACGTGATTATGACATCAGTGATCATTTAATTGTCGCTACAGCCAAAAGTATTGGTCGGAGAGCAACGCGGTTTCCACCATTCGATTTCTCGTCACAAAATACGTCGGATTAGTCTCTTACCAGCAGCACTGGAACAGTTTTTCCACTTTTGCATTTTTCCCTGGTCTTTTGGTTAATTGAAATCGGCTACACTGTACTATGCACCATCGCGACTGGTCATTACTATATTCAACTTTTGACTATAAGTTATGTGCCTTTCGGTAGCCCAGAAGACGTCAAATCTTTGGGCTAAGCCCATTTAACTCACCCAGCAATTGTCTTACTTCTAAGTCCAAGACAATCTCAATGTCTTCATCTACGTGTAGAAAAAGAACACCATTTGTACATAAAAAACACAAGGTACTAGATACAGTCTACTGTAAAAAGTACAATTGAACACTGACCCACATCAATAAGGTGCCAAAAGACGCGCAATTGGGCCAGGCATCGGCAGCTGTTGAATAAATTGCAAATTTCCCTGGTTTCCATGGAGTAAGAGCCGTTGCTGGGCACGTGATTATGACATCAATGATCATTCAATTGTCGCTACAGCCACAAGTATTGGTCGGAGAGCAACGCGGTTTCCACCATTCCATTTCTCCTCACAAACAACGTCGGATTAGTCTCTTACCAGCAGCACTGTAACAGTTTTTCCATTTTTGCCTGGTCTTTTTGTTAATTGAAATCGACTACACTGTACTATGTACCATCGCGACTAGTCATTACTATATTCAACTTTTGACAATAACTTATGTGCCCTTCGGTAGCCCAGAAGACGTCAAATCTTTGTGCCAAGCCCATTTAACTCACCCAGCAATTGTCTTACTTCTAAGTCCAAGACAATCTCATTGTCTTTATCTACGTGTAGAAAAAGCACACCATTTGTACATAAAAAACACAAGGTACTAAATACAGTCTGCTGTAAAAAGTACAATTGAACACTGACCCACATCAATAAGGTGCCAAAAGATGCGGACTTGGGCCAGCCATCGGCAGCTGTTGAAAAAATTGCAAATTTCCCTGGTTTCCATGGAGTAAGAGCCGTTGCTGGGCAAGTGATTATGACATAAGTGATCATTCAATTGTCGCTACAGCCAAAAGTATTGGTCGGGGAGAAACGCGGTTTCCACCATTCCATTTCTCGTTACAAAATACGTCGGATTAGCCTCTTACCAGCAGCACTGGAACAGTTTTTCCACTTTTGCATTTTTGCCTGGTCTTTTTGTTAATTGAAATCGGCTACACTGTAGTATGCACCATCGCGACTGGTCATTACTATATTCAACTTTTGAATATAAGTTATGTGCCCTTCGGTAGCCAAGAAGACGTCAAATCTTTGGGCCAAGCCCATTTAACTCACCCAGCAATTGTCTTACTTCTAAGTCCAAGACAATCTCAATGTCTTTATTTATGTGTAGAAAAACCACACCATTTGTACATAAAAAAACAAGGTACTAGATACAGTCTGCTGTAAAAAGTACAATTGAACACTGACCCACAACAATAAGGTGCCAAAAGATGCGGACTTGGGCCAGGCATCGGCAGCTGTAGAAAAATTGCAAATTTCCCTGGTTTCCATGGAGTAAGAGCCGTTGCTGGACACGTGATTATGACATCAGTGATCATTTAATTATCGCTACAGCCAAAAGTATTGGTCGGAGAGCAACGCGGTTTCCACCATTCGATTTCTCGTCACAAAATACGTCGGATTAGTCTCTTACCAACATCACTGGAACAGTTTTTCCACTTTTGCATTTTTGCCTGGTCTTTTTGTTAATTGAAATCGGCTACACTGTACTATGCACCATCGCGACTGGTCATTACTATATTCAACTTTTGACTATAAGTTATGTGCCCTTCGGTAGCCCAGATGATGTCAAATCTTTGGGCCAAGCCCATTTAACTCACCCAGCAATTGTCTTACTTCTAAGTCCAAGACAATTTCAATGTCTTTGTCTATGTGTAGAAAAACCACACCATTTGTACATAAAAAACACAAGGTACTAGATACAGTCTGCTGTAAAAAGTACAATTGAACACTGACCCACATCATTAAGGTGCCAAAAGATGCGGACTTGGGCCAGCCATCGGCAGCTGTTGAAAAATTGCAAATTTCCCTGGTTTCCATGGAGTAAGAGCCGTTGCTGGGCACGTGATTATGACATCAATGATCATTCAATTGTCGCTACAGCCACAAGTATTGGTCGGAGAGCAACGCGGTTTCCACCATTCCATTTCTCCTCACAAAATACGTCGGATTAGTCTCTTACCAGCAGCACTGGAACAGTTTTTCCACTTTTGCATTTTTGCCTGGTCTTTTTGTTAATTGAAATCGGCTACACTGTACTATGCACCATCGCGACTGGTCATTACTATATTCAACTTTTGACTATAAGTTATGTGCCCTTCGGTAGCCCAGAAGACGTCAAATCTTTGGGCCAATCCCATTTAACTCACCCAGCAATTGTCTTACTTCTAAGTCCAAGACAATTTCAATGTCTTTATCTATGTGTAGAAAAAGCACACCATTTGTACATAAAAAACACAAGGTACTAGATACAGTCTGCTGTAAAAAGTACAATTGAACACTGACCCACATCATTAAGGTGCCAAAAGATGCGAACTTGGGCCAGCCATCGGCAGCTGTTGAAAAATTGCAAATTTCTCTGGTTTCCATGGAGTAAGAGCCGTTGCTGGGCACGTGATTATGACATCAATGATCATTCAATTGTCGCTACAGCCAAAAGTATTGGTCGGAGAGCAGCGCGGTTTCCACCATTTGATTTCTCGTCACAAAATACGTCGGATTAGTCTCTTACCAGCATCTCTGGAACAGTTTTTCCACTTTTGCATTTTTGCCTGGTCTTTTTGTTAATTGAAATCGGCTACACTGTACTCTGTACAATCGCGACTGGTCATTACTATATTCAACTTTTGACTATAAGTTATGTGCCCTTCGGTAGCCCAGAAGACGCCAAATCTTTGGGCCAAGCCCATTTAACTCACCCAGCAATTGTCTTACTTCTAAGTCCAAAACAATCTCAATGTCTTTATCAACGTGTAGAAAAAGCACACCATTTGTGTGTGTGTATATGACATACATGAGCTGTAGTCTATATGATGAGCTGTGAAACGGTTATTTGGGTACCGCCTATCCCAGTGTTATATAAGGAGCGTTGAGTATAGGCCTATCCATGCATTTATGGTCGTGGTGTCTGTGGATTGGTTTTTGGCGGACGCAGTGATCACGGAGTTGACGGGTACATGTGCAGCTGCAATCGGAGTTGCCAACTACAGTTTATATTGGAAAAATATAGAAGGCCAACCTATCAATGTTTAGAACTTGTGGGGTTACGTGTCACGAACAAAAGGCAATTTAAATACTGAATGTACAGAGAGCTAAATGTAGGCGACACTCTAAAAGAAGACAACACTAGACCAAATGTAGGTTATATGTGTATCGATTCAGAGTCACATTTGAAGTTCAAATTACGTCACAAATGTCACGCACGTAGGGAACATTGAACGGGCCACCATGTTCTCCGTTTTAACCAATCAAGATATTTCTGCGACCCGAGAAAGCATCTGTTCCGCTGTGACGTCACCCGTTCCTTGTTCACCATTTTGTCATATAGAAATAGTACCCAGCTGTTTTCCCTTTTATTACGAGACAGTTCTGATATACTTTTAAGCCATATTTACCGAGAAGGTGGTAGTGGAATACGTCTGACGTTATTATAACATTCAAGGTCTAAACAAGGAGACCACAATGCGTGGCTTTATTTTTTTTTTTTTTTTTTTTTTTTTTTTTTTTTTTTTTGATTTGTGTTTTACGCCGTACTCAAGAATATTTCACTTATACGACGGCGGCCAGCATTATGGTGGGTGGAAACCGGGCAGAGCCCGGGGGAAACCCACGACCATCCGCAGGTTGCTGACAGACCTTCTCACGTACGGCCGGAGAGGAAGCCAGCATGAGCTGGACTTGAACTCACAGCGACCGCATTGGTGAGAGACTCCTGGGTCATTACGCTGCGCTAGCGCTTTAACCGTCTGAGCCACGGAGGCCCCTTTTAGTGGCTTTAGATTGTAATAAAAAGGGGTTTTCTCGCCTCTAATACTGAAGAGCGTAGCATAACCTTGTAAGAATTCCAGACTAAAAGATGATTTATAGGGTAACCAAGCACGTAATAAAAATTCTTATGCCCGTTTCCGTCTATATGGACCTCTCCTGTGAATCAGCTTTGGATACGAACAAACATGGCGGACAGGTAGCACGACACAGAAAGGTCCTCTCCGATCAAATTAGGATTTACTCCCTACATTTTGTCTGCTGAGCCTATTCAAGGATGGTTTACGTGAAATAGGATGTGCTTGCAACTATGGGCAGAAAGGTGATTTTAGTTTGAACTAGTAAAAGTTAGCCTACAGAAACTGGCTATGGTGGGGAAGTAACCAAATGTGATTTACATGATTGGCACGCTCTGTACGATCAGCCTTTGACCAGAGTGCAGCACAAGCCAGCTAGCTGGTCGCGAGTGGCGGGTGTGTCACCGTGAGATTTACAGCTGTGATCAGGGTCTTGGATTTTGACTCAGATTATGCTAAGGTCAAGGGCACAGTAAAAGAGGAAACAAATATCTTCGCAAAGCAGTGTTGACGAGCCAAACAGTCATGGAACTTCTGTCGCCCCATAAGCCAGTGGAGAAGCAACTCAGCTTGATAATGAGTAAACTGTAGAATATCGTGACAGGTGGGAAACTGCCAGAGCCTCTGACTCATATGGAGACAAAAATCGTGGGTAAGCTAACAACACTGATTGAAGTACAAGAGTCTAGAATATTTAATCTTGAAAAGGAAAACGATGTCTTGAAAAGAGTTTGAATGAGATCAAAAGATTGAACACTGAATTAGATGTGGTCGATTCTAAAATCAATGACTTGGAACACCACGGACGACTAGAGAGCATTAGAATGTATGGCATTGAGGGGGACAGTCGTATGGAGACTTCTGACGAGTGCACTGACAAAATCATGAACATGCTAAACAATAAATTAAATATAAATGTACAGTATTGTGAAATCAGCATAGCACACCTACTAGGCCGTGCTAACACCTTAACCATGAGGAATTATCGTCAAATTTGTATCTAGGGGGCTTAAAAATGAGTGTATATACAAGCGAAAAGCGCTAAAAGGCATCCGCATTGTGATCAAGGAAGATCTGACACAACGAAATCAGCAGTTGTTGAGAACGTGTGTGGCTAATCCTGTTGTCAGTTCGGCATGGTCCAAGGACGGGAAAATCTGTCAAAAATGCTTATGAACAAGTCAAGCAAATCTGTGGTTTGCCTGATTTGCACGATTTCACTGGTGGAATGCCCCCCTCTGACAGGTCCCCGCAATGAACCACAACCCCGTGAAACCCATGCGTGAAGTTAGTGTGTTTTTCTACACTCATGGACCTGTACTCACGAATAAACTGTTTCAGGGATTTCTTGCCTTTCTGACCTTAATTCTGGTCAGCGTATACATATATTCTTTTTCATTTTTTCCTTTTTTTACTTTTTTTTTACTCTCTTGAAAACTGTGCAGGGGTATATCTTGTGTATGTATATTTGTATACGTATATGTGTATATGTATGTGTGTGTATGTATCAGTATGTATATGTGTATATATATATGTATAGGACGGTAGTGTTGGTATGTATACATGTATATGTTTGTATGTATATTTCATATGCGTATTTCAGTGTGTATGCGGGTGCGTATGTATGTGTGTATATATATATATATAAATATATATATATATATATATATATATATACGTGTATATGTATATCTATGTATACGTGTATATGTATATCTATAGGTGTATATGGTGTGTGTATGTATGTGATATACGTGTGTGTTATGTGTGTAGACATGTATATGTATATATTTATGGGTGTACATGAGTAGTATACAGAATAGGAGTTCTGGCACACCCTCCCCCTGGGGCCATCCCCAGAACAAAAAAGAGGCCCCAGCCCCTTCTCGTGTTCTATTAGACATGCCAATTCCACCAGGTATACTTCGATAAATACAACAACAACATGCCAAGGGGTTACAATAAGTGCCGGTGGCTACCCATCGGCTGCACGGAGCTTTGTGTTAAGAGCTGTCTGGGGGAGTACTACGGGATTCATTTAGCCAGTCTGCGGAAGGGTCTTGGCACCCAGTCATGTATTAGCTGTGGTCGGGGTGTTAAAAACCGACTTCGGCTTTGATTGGCCTGTGGATATCATAATGCCCAGATGCGTAAAAGGCGGCAGAGGCGAAAGGCTTCCTTGGACGAGTTCAACCGGCTGGCGGCTATCGAAATTTACAATTAGAGAAACAGCACCACCAGGTAGATATCAGCACTCGAAATTTAGAGTTAGAGAAACAGCACCACTAGGCATACGACGCGTACAATGAACCACAATCAAAAAGCACGAGCACTACGGGAGGAATTTGAGACGCTCATAGATGTGCGGCCCAAGTACCCACGGTCCCGCATTGCCTTGGAAAAACTGCAGGGGATCCTCGACAGGTATAAAACGGCTGTGGCTGAGTTGAAGCGGCTGCAAGACAGCAAGAACTCCCCAAGTAACGAGGAGTTGAAGCAAGACGCAAGTAACGAGGAGTTGAAGCAAGACGTTAAGAACCTCCTCAGTAACGAGGAGTTGGATGAATTGCTAGGCAAAAAGAAACTAGAATTCATTAACACCGGCCGGGCTATAAGGAATCTCCTCCGGGTCTGGCAGATGGGCGTACCCGAAGGCATTTGGACGGACCCAATAGCCTTCTTAGAAGAAATTCGAGCTATTATTCGCCAGAAGCTAGAAGAAGAGATCCGGGCACTCAACGGGGTTAAGTTCCAACTAGGCCTCAGGGTTCAGCTGCGAAAGGACAACGCCTATGGCAATGAAGAGTATACCAGCCAAGTACTCCACAGCAAACAGGAGGCCCTCTTAGAGGCTGGTGACATTGATGGGGCTCTAGATAAGGCCTTCCCCACCATCCAGGAGGTGCTGGAAAACTGGACACAGCGAGGGTCAGGGTGGATTGTCAATAGCGTGCAAACACTGGCTTGACATTGCAAGGTATCAGCCACTGAGAGGCGGGTTCTACATCCCCCTACCTGCAGCTGTGAGTGATAAGAAAACAGTCATCAATGTGAAGAACAAAGACGACGACTGCCTCCGATGGGCACTCCGGTCTGCCTTATTTCCAGCCGCCAGAAACCCTCAGAGACCAACAAAGTATCCCACCAATGATGGTCTTGACTTTAGTGGGATCGACGCCCCCACGCCCATCTCTCAGATCCCTAAAGTGGAGGAAAAGAACGACCTCGCCATCAACGTGTTCGGGTGGGACAAGGGTGTGATCGTGCACCGCCTCAGCAAGAAGCTCGGCGACACGCCCCGAATCAATCAGCTGCTGATTGAGAAGGCAGGCAAATTCCATTATACATGGATAAAAGTCCTCAACCGTCTTCTGTTCAAAGAAAGTAAGGCACACCATTGCAAACACTTCTGCAAGCGCTGCCTACACGGTTACACAAGGGAGGATCTGCTCGGGGCGCATAAGCCGGAATGCGGAGGGATTGGCCAGACGGCGGTAAGGGTGGAAATGCCCCAGGAGGGGGAAAACAAGTTCACCTTTCAGAACCACCACAAACAGCTACCGACTCCGTTCATCATATATGCCGACTTCGAGGCTCTGACCAGAAAGGTTGAAGGCCCGCCGTCGTCACCTACAGAGAGCAGCACTCAAAAGACTCAGCACCACGAGCCCTGCAGTTACTCCTATGTTGTTGTGCGTTGCCACGGCCGCACAAAACGCCCCGTGGAATACAGAGGCTCTAACGCGACGGAACACTTCCTCAGAGCTCTCCAACAGGAGGAGCGGGAAATCAAAAATGTTCTAGCCAACCCTATAGCCATGAATATGACTCCCCAAGACTGGCAGGCCCACAACAACGCCGCAACCAGTAGTAGGGGGAAGGAGGGTACTGGCGCACTCTCCATTTGGCAAATGAAGGCCCCCAGTCCCTGTTCCCGGCGAGGTCCAGAATTTCTAGTACACACACTATAGGTTCTGGCGCACGCCTCCCTTGGGGCCCTCCCCATAACAAAATAGAGGCCCCACTTCCCATCTGGGGTTCTATTAGACATACCCATTGCTCAGATATGCTTCTACACCAATTGTGTATACAACAACAACATTCCAAAGGGTTATAATAATTGCCGGTGGCTAACCATAGGCTCCACGGAGCTCTGTGGTTAGAGTTGTCTGGGGGAGTACTGTGGGGTTCACCTAAACCGTCTGCGCAAGGGTCTTGGTACCCAGCCATGTATTAGCTGTGGTCGGGGTGTTAAAAACCGATTTCAGCCTTGCATGGCCTGCGGATATAATAGGGTCCAGATGCGTGAAAGACAGCGGAAGTTCAAGACTTTTCAAACGAAGTTCAAACGGCTGGCGGCTATCGAAATTTACAATTAGAGAGATGGTTTTATTGGTATAATGATGATATCAGCGTGTACAATGAGGCACCATCAAAAAGCGCGAGCACTACGGGGGGAGTTTGAGGCGCTCCAAGGTATGCGGCCAAAATACCCACGGTCCCGCAATGCCTTGGAAGAATCGCAGGGGATCCTCGACAGGCAGAAAACGACTGTGACTGAGTTGAACTCCCGAAGTAACGAGGAGTTGAAGCAAGACGTCAAGAACCCGCTCAGTAATGTGGGGTTGAAGCAAGACGCAAAGAACCTCCTCAGTAACGAGGAGTTGGATGAATTGCTAGGCGGAATACTGGGCGAAAAGAAAGTAAAATTTACTAACACCGGCCGGGCTATAAGGAATCTCCTCCGGGTCTGGCAGATGGGCGTACCCGAAGGCATTTGGACGGACCCAATAGCCTTCTTAGAAGAAATTCGAGCTATTATTCGCCAGAAGCTAGAAGAAGAGATCCGGGCACTCAACGGGGTTAAGTTCCAACTAGGCCTCAGGGTTCAGCTGCGAAAGGACAACGCCTATGGCAATGAAGAGTATACCAGCCCAGTACTCCACTGCAAACAGGAGGCCCTCTTAGAGGCTGGTGACATTGATGGGGCTCTAGATAAGGCCTTCCCCACCATCCAGGAGGTACTGGAACAATGGACACAGCGAGGGTCAGGGTGGGTTGTCAATAGCGTGCAAACACTGGCTTGACATTGCAAGGTATCAGCCACTGAGAGGGGGGTCCTACATCCCCCTACCCGCAGCTGTGAGTAACAAGAAAGCCGTCATCAATGTGAATAACAAAGACGACGACTGCCTCCGATGGGCACTCCGGTCTGCCTTATTTCCAGCCGCCAGAAACCCTCAGAGACCAACAAAGTATCCCACCAATGATGGTCTTGACTTTAGTGGGATCGACGCCCCCACGCCCATCTCTCAGATCCCTAAAGTGGAGGAAAAGAACGACCTCGCCATCAACGTGTTCGGGTGGGACAAGGGTGTGATCGTGCACCGCCTCAGCAAGAAGCTCGGCGACACGTCCCGAATCAATCAGCTGCTGATTGAGAAGGCCGGCAAATTCGATTATACGTGGATAAAAGATCTCGATCGTCTCCTGCTCCAAGAAAGTAAGAAACGAAATCGCAAACACTTCTGCGAGCGCTGCCTACACGGTTACACAAGGGAGGATCTGCTCGAGGCGCATAAGCCGGAATGCCGAGGGATTGGCCAGACGGCGGTGAGGGTGGAAATGCCCCAGGAGGGGGAGTTCACCTTTCAGAACCACCACAAACAGCTACCGGCCCCGTTCATCATATATGCCGACTTCGAGGCTCTGACCAGAAAGGTTGAAGGCCCGCCGTCGTCACCTACAGAGAGCAGCACTCAAAAGACTCAGCACCACGAGCCCTGCAGTTACTGCTATGTTGTGGTGCGTTGCGACGGCTGCACAAAACGCCCCGTGGAATACAGAGGCCCTAACGCGACGGAACACTTCTTCAGAGCTCTCCAACAGGAGGAGCGGGAAATCAAAAATGTTCTAGCCAACCCTATAGCCATACAACGCCACAACCTGCCACGTGTGTGAAAAGCCTCTAGGCGCCGATTCTGTGCCCGACCACTGCCATGTCACCGGTAAGTACAGAGGCGCGGCCCATAACGCATGCAACCTAAAGTTGCGGCTGGGTCCCAAGACAGCCATACCAGTAGTCTTCCACAACCTACGGGGATGCAAGCCAGAAGTAAGGTGGAGGGCCGCATCTCCTGCATCTCCAACAACACGGAAAAGTACATCTCCATCTCGCTGGGGCAGCTCCGCTTCATTGACAGCGTTCAATTCTTACCTTGACAACCTGGTAGAGGCCAATAAACCTGAGGCCGCCGGAGAAAAACGAAAGCTACTCATGCGCAAAGGTGTCCCCTATGAGTATATGGACTCCTGGGAGCGCTTCGACGAGTCCAGCCTCCCACCCAAAGAGGCTTTCTACAGTAAGCTCAAAGTCGGAGGCATTAGCGATGAGGACTAAATCCATGCTCAACAGGTATGGAAGGCATTTGACTGCACCAATCTGGGGGACTACACACACCTTTACTGCCGCACAGACGTGCTCCTATTGGCTGATGTGTTTGAGGCCTTCCGGAAGACTTGTTTACGGCAGTATGGATTGGACCCTGCTCACTACTTTATCAGCCCAGGCCTCTCGTGGGATGCGCTGTTCAAGAAGACTGGGGTAGAGCTGGAGCTGTTGACCGACTACGACCAACATCTCTTCATTGAGAAGGGGTTGCAAGGAGGTATCTCCATGGTAAGCAAGCGACACGCCAAAGCCAATAATCCGCAGGTGGTGGGATACAACCCCGAAAGCCCAAACAGCTACATCCAATACCTAGACGCCAATAATCTATATGGCTGGGCTATGAGTCATTTTCTTCTAACGGGCGGCTTCCAGTGGGTAGATGACGCGCAGCGTCTCGGTGAAACGATTGCTACCCACCCCCACGACAGTCCTTCCGGTTACATCCTCGAGGCCGACCTAGAGTATCCGGCCGACCTACATAACGCACATAACGGCTACCCATTAGCCCCGGAGCGTCTTGTGGTCCAGAAGGAGTGGATGTCTGACTATCAGCACAGCCTCCTAGGCAAGAAAGGGCCTACCGAGGTCGAAAAGCTGGTTCCCAACCTCCGCAACAAGGAACGGCACGACGAGCTCCGACGCTTGATAGCCAGCCCGAGCTTCTCAAGAGCGAACATATTTGATGATGACCTCGCAGCCATTCAGATGCACAAGACCCGTCTAGTCCTAAACCGACCTATCTACGTGGGCATGAGCAGTCTAGATCTCTCTAAGCACCTGATGTACGACTTCTACTACAACCACATGAAGGCCCAGTACGGAGAGCGCTGCCAGCTCCTCTACACCGACATGGATAGTCTGCTATTCGAGATTCAGACTGAGGATGTTTACAGGGATATGGCTGAGAATGCAAACCTGTACGAAACCTCAGATTACCCACAAGACCACCCCCTGCACAGCGTAGCAAATATGAAGATATTGGGGAAAATGAAGGACGAGTGGGCAGGGCGGCCGATCGCCGAATACATTGGTCTGCGCCCCAAGATGTACTCCATCCTGGAGGCAGGCGGAGCCAACATTAAGAAGGCCAAGGGCGTGAAAAAGGGAGTTGTGGAAAAGTGCATCCGCCATAAACAGTACAAAGAGGCCCTCTTCGAGAAGAAGATCTTCCGACACGGTATGGACGTGCTGCGATCAGAGCGCCACCACATCTATGGGCAGCACCTGAATAAGGTCTCACTGTCCCCCTTCGATAGCAAGCGCTGGATCGCCGAAGATGGTGTCCACACCTTGGCTTACGGCCATAGAGATGCGGCCTCCGCAGGATGATGGGCTGGAATGGACATCCAGGAACTACTAGCGCCGTAGAACCCCATCCGGGGGAAACTGAGTATCGGGAGGCACTATAAGCAACTCCTCACGAACGGATCCCCGTCGCGGGCTATCCGACGTATCGTCTAGATAGTACAGCACAGGTTCATTAGGCTTTGTAACAGAGCGCCCAAGCCGATATATCTCTAGAGACCACACAGGATCAGTCGCGCGACGGTAGCCGCCCTCCAGCTCTCCAGGCTGATAAAGATAACGAACGCCAACACCCTCGGGGATCATCCGCTCATTAAGTCCAACGGGACGGCCTGGAACCGTCGAGGAAGGCTTATGGGGTACCCCTTTTGCCTTGATGGCGTCTTTCGACTTTTTACCGATCAGTCTCGTTGTCTCGTTATTCAGAGCGGCCACAACAGAGGGAAGCCGAGCCACCCATTCAGTAGACCGGTGTTCTGGAGGGAGGCGCATCTCCTGGGCGTACTGATGTCCAAAGAGCCGCTCAGCCAGAGTACGGTTGAAACGCTCCACTATGCCTTGGTCTTGGTGGATATCCACGCGGCCTCGGCGGGCTGTGACATCGTGCTTGGCCAGCAGCTGGCTCATCGCACCCATAAACTCGCGCCCAGGGTCAACTTGGAGAAGCATCTATTCCATCTCAGGGGTCCCCGCTTGTAAATGCGAGAGAGAGCATCAGCGAATTCTTTGGAATCTTTAGTAGCCAGAGGTTCCGCCTCCTTGTAGCGAGAAGCGACATCAACAACTGTCAGCGCGTACTTATACAGCTTCCGGCCAGGCCGATCATGTGGTAGAAATAGAAGATCAGCTTGGTGGATGTTATTCGGCGTGGAAACATCGAACATAGGCCTCGGTATTTTTCTGGGGCGGGCAAGAATATCTGCCAGATAGCCTGCTTTTCCAGCCAGGCCCGGACCACATCTTCGGAGACTTTAGCCGCAGTGGCAAGTTTCTGGATGGCCACGCGGCCCTTCCAGTACCCACGAGGGCTGTAGTAGATATTTGCCAGGCGAGCAGACACCTTACTAGCCATGTCATAAAGGCATTCTAGCAGCCCTCTAACAGATTTGCGACGAAAAAGATGTTAATCGTCGCGGCGCAGAACCACCTCACTACTAAGATCGTGCCTGGCGAGGAGCTCGATGGCGAGTCCGGCACAGTCAGTTCGGATTACTTGGTGAGTTTTGCGATTCCGAAACTCACACCCCCAGCCACATACATCCCCAGGATGAGGAAGGTCATCTCGCGGTGTTCTTGATCTTCACTAGGCACATAGAAATCGGAGAACTGTGGCTCTGAGCCCAGCAGTGCCTAGAGTGCATCGCGTGTAAGAGTTTTGCCCTTGACCCTAGAATACTCGCGGATTGCAGCGTCGACACCCCGGAACGTTTGGACACCGTGGCACTGGCGGCGGAGTTCATCATTGATCCAGTCCAAGCGCTCAGTGCGCTTTCGAGCCCATTTTTCCTGGGCGGCTTGGAGCTGCTCTACAGCGCGGTCATGGCGCCTCCGCTCTTCGTCGACACTGGAACTCCTCAGCATCGAAAACATATAGTTGCTCCCGCTGAAGGCCAAAGCGTTTACGAAGGCGCCGCCCATCATCATTGCGATGGAGGCCATTACTACTGGATTATATTGGGAGGAAGGAGCCCTTGTTTAATTAGCAGGTCCTTCGAAAACATAGCCAGGCCTACATCTGCAATGACCATGCCGACGTCACGGAGTGTTAAGTCTAGCTTCGGGAGGGCTCCTTTCAAGAACATCTGGCCGGGTCGAGCGTAACCAGTAGCCAGGAGAGAGACCACAGCGGCGTGGTAGGCCGCGTTGACTACCACTTTTCCGTCACCGGGTGGAGTAGACATGCTGATCTATATAGAAAGGGTCGCGACGTGTATTCAAATGGAGATTCTTTTCTTGGGGCGTGATATCTGCATGCGACGTAATATCTGCACCTCGTGCACGCGGCGTAATATCTGCACCTCGTGCATGTGCTGTATAGCGGCTGCGCCACGCGCGTAGCAACACAAGCACTGCAAGGCCGCCAACGCCTAATAACGCTATGGGCGCCCTCCAACGGGTGATTTGGTGTGCATTCGTAGAATCCGGTTCCTTCGCAAAATCTGTGGCTCCCCCCTCAGTTCGTAGATTCCGGTCCCTTCGGCTGTTTCTCGGTGGAATCAGATGCGCCAAGCAAAGCAGCTCGTCCTTGAGCTTTTCAGCCTTGGCCTTTCTCGCTGCAGCACCCGATCGACCCACAGCGACTCTTTTGGGATTCTTCGCAGGGCCGTCATTCGTAGAATCCGCTGTCACCCCCTCCGCTTCCGTCGGGCCTTCCGGATTCGTTGAACTCATGTTCCTCTGGATCATCATTTCTAGGACAACAGTGGTGTTCAAATGAGCAGAGCTCAGTTGTGGTTAGCGCCATGGTTAACGGTGCCAAGTACTTACCATAGCAGTAGTATAGCGAGCAGCTAGCACTGCTAAGCGCCTGTTCAACAAATGGGTCGGTGGCGAGCTGTGCCATTAGCATTGATCGATTCTCGGGTGGGATTGGTAGGAGCCAGCTGGCTGCCCTTACATATGATCTCAAGAACATACCTCCGAGACCGTTAACCATCCGCGCACCGAGCTTAGCCTCGTACCGGGAGTGCAGCCTATCAACGTCTTCGTCGCTCATGGCGTCGATCTCAGCGGCTGTTACGTCTTTTCCCAGATATCGCTTGACCTGCCCACCCACCGCAAGTGCCGCCAGCCTATCCCTGAGCTGCTGTGCGTGTTTGCTGGGCTGTTGGCTGGGCTTCTCCTCCTCCTCCTCCTCCTCTGCGCCCAGAATATCATCTATGAGCTCGTTGGTATCCATTATTAATATGTATAGGCGACTACGTCTAATATATAATCTTGTGGCGGGCGTATTAGTCATTAGCAGGAGCTTAGAATGCGGATTGTTCTTGAGCTTCTGTCGAACCTCTGTCTTTTCGATCTCGGCCTCGATGATGTGGTTCTTCTCCAGGCATTCGTTGAACGAGTGCCGATCTTTGCAGTGGAATAAAGCCACCCACCTTGTCTGCTCGCGAAAGTCTTTGAGGACGGTGTTGTATTTATGAGTGAGGACCCAGACGCTTGACTTTGCATGGCGGCCCGAGAAAGCCATGAATGACAGCATTTTTTGTTTCTTCTTCATCGCCTATAACGAGCTACAATCATCGATGATGTATAGGGTGGGCTCCCCCTCGAACAATCTGTAGAAAGTTCTCAGGCAGTCGTTGAGCCGCTCGCCGGGATCAAAACAATAGACCTCAGGGTCAGACAGTATCCATCGCCGCCGGTACGCCTCGTTATGCTTAAGAGTGGGGCACAGGATCACAATGTGATGAAAGAAACCGCGGAAAGGCCCCTCAAGCAGGTCCAGCACGAAGATTGTTTTGCCGCAGTTCGTCTGCCCGCAGATAATCGCGCAGTGGGCGTCATCAATAAAGCGCGCTAACGAATCTACCATTCTCGATGTGCTGCTTTGCGTCCATGATCACATAGAGATATACGTTCAACACGCCGGGCTCCTCTCTCTCTTTTGTCACCTGTATCGTAATCCCCTCGTTGGCGTTCAGAACGCGCTTCCCACTGCCACGCATCTCGTCATCGTCGCTTGGCCGAAGGTCAAGCCAGAAGGCGTGCTTGTGCGTCAAGAACTCTTCCAGGGAGACATCTGCCAGACCTAAGTCTTTAACGACCCTGGCCACCTCAGGGTCCCGCTTCCGTAGGAGTGAGCTGGCGAAGAACCTCTGGACCTCGCCCCACTGCTGGTACGCCCGCATGCCCTGGCTGTACAGCTGATTCGGGAACCCTTCTATTGTGACTTCTACTTTGGTGATCTTCGGGTTGTAGAAGGATTCCGACCTCCTATTCCACTGGGTTCCTTTAGTCTCGAACAGCATGAGGATGCCCTTCATTGCTCTCGCGGGCATGTTCCAGCGAGTATCAGACTTGTCCTTCACAAACTTTCGGTGGCGTAGGACGCGATCATACAGAATGGAGACGCCCCCGGCAAGCTGGGTGCGGATCTGTCTAGCAAGCTCCTCTTCGGTGACCATATCGAACTCCTGGCTGATGTTGTCGATGGTGTAAGTCGAGTCGGCATCGTCTGTTGCCCGGATGACCCGGCCGTAATCGTTGAACGTCAGTTCGTACTCCAGTCGGTCGGCCAAGGCACTCTGGTAGAATGGCATGTGGCTATCTAGAAGCTAAAAATCTAGCGGGATGTGGAACCGGCTGCCAAAGGCGAGAGCGATGGCCTGTTCTCCAGCATCGTCGTCAATTGCGTCCTCCACTTCGACTCGAAGTTTAAGCATGTTTTCGCTGCCGATGCCTTGGTAGGCCGCATTCCGCCGTTCGTTTTTGGCCAGCCATAAGTCGCCGTAGCAATGAAACACATCAGAGTCGTCGATGGACATTACCTCATTCCCGCTGATTCTGATCGTGGGTTTCTTGACTACTGCGCGTCCGAGATTCCCGACCACTGTGGCCTTCGGGTCAGATGAATTGATCGTGATCGAGAAGGCAAAGCGCACGGTACCGGGCACAATGACGTCATTTGCGCCGAGGTTGGGGAAGCGGACCAAGAGTTGTTGATTCTGGTCGATCGTACTCGGTAAGTTAGTGACGACCAAGGACTGCTGTACACCTTGTACCCCCCGAGGCTTACGGAGTGTTCTGAAAGGGTTTAGCCTGCGTCCGTATGCATCCATTGTGTGTATTGAAGGTATACTTTGCAATGTTTAATACGAGGATTATGGCAGACTATACCTTTGAAAATCCGGCGTTCGAAGATGCCAAAGAGGACAACGCCAAAGACGATGCCAGAGAGGAGAAAAACATCGACAACGATCTGACCCCTCTCCTTGCAGGTAATAATGTTCCCGAGCAACAAAGTGGGGGTCCGCTCGTCAGAAACCTTCAACAAGAGATGACGCAGGCCGCCGTGAATGATTATTACGATGCCTTGGAGAATGCAGATCCCAGCCTTACCCCCATCTTTCGCGATTACGAGAAGTTTGAGGTTGTCCAAGGGCGCCTGCGACTTGTAGCCCACCCCGATCTGGACATCATCAACAAACGAACAGACAGACAGCTATCCCTCTCAACAGTCGCCAATAAAGGAGGGGGCTCGGTTGTTAAGGGGGGGCTCGGCTTTGTGGACTGGAAAAGAAGTAAACAGCCATCGTTGCATCCGGCAGCGGTCGCAACCCTGGAGACAGCTAGTTCAGAACTCGGTGCCGCGGCCGGCGAGGCAGATATAATGAAGCTAGAGGATTTAAGACAACCAGCGAAAAAGGCCGCTGATGCTGTCCACACACTGGAAACAAGTTTGACAGATAGTGAGGTTGGGCGGGTTCTTGAAACGATAAACGACCCTCCTCTTCCCATGCGAGAGCTTCTGGGGCTTGACAAGGCACTGCAGACCTCGGAAGGCGAACACGCGAATAACCTCGCTAAGCTGTCAAGTCTCGATAAGGACATCGCAAAAGAAAAACGGAAGTTGGGGGAGTCTGATGAATTCTCCCGCAGCCGGATCGAAGACCGGATAAGGAATCTCGAGGACAAGAGGGTGGCCCGGCTCGAAGCAGCCTCTTTAACGGCCGAAGCGCTGCGCAGGCAAATACGCCGCATCAAGCAGACGGTCGATCGCATCCTACACAGGGATACCAGTCTGGCCGAGCGCGTCTGCACCCTCTTCCGGGAGCAGGGAATAACCGTGGTCTCCATTCTCACGGCAATTGGGATGGCGATCTCGACACTGGGGCTAGCGATAAAGTTGGCGCTGACTGGTGGGTCCAGCGGGGGCATCCAGCCAACGCCACCTCCATCCGACGGGTGTGGTCTTAAAGAATGGGTGAAAAAGCATCTCTAGTCCCTGGCGTGCGCCCTTGGCAAGCTGGCTGGGAAGGCTGCCGCTGCGATTCCGGGTATTATTGGCAGTATCGTGTCCTGGCTACTGAACCTTCTCGGGAAAGCGGCTGGGTGGCTGGCCGATAATGTCTGGGCTCTAGTCGTCGCAGTAGGTGGCCTAACGCTCGTGGCTGTTCACAAGTATTTAACGCATAGTCCACAGCAGCAGTAAGCCGATACCAACCCCAGCGACGACGATGGCTGTCTTCTCCGCATCGTGATTCTTTTGCTTTGGAAATAGGGGTTCTTGTTTGCAACATGCTGAACGCGCGCGGTGGGTGGTGGGACGCTTTCTTGTGGCTCAACGATCCCGTGGGAAGGTGCACGCTTGTGCAAAGTGGGCGGCACTTTAGCGTTCACTCCCTCATTGGCGCCTAGCTTCTGGTCCTCTGTGGCCACGACGATTTTGTTGTTGTAGTTCGCCACATGACCGATCTGCAGAAGCATGTAGCTGGGGGCCATATATAGGCCTATGTCATACACAAAGTCTACAGCGCTTCCGGCATACTGTAGCACGTCATAGTAGCGTTTGATTGCAGACGGAAGGTCGATCGGAGAGGAAATGGCGTCTTCAACGTTCACGGCAAACTTTTTTTGCGCGTCGAAGGCTGTGCCCGTGCCTAGAATACGCGCCCTTGTTTGCGCTTGGGCACCTAAAACAGCCCACACGTATGTCCGGATGGAATCGTTTAGGCGCTCTACGCCCGGCTGCGTGAATCCTTGGGATTTTTCAACAATGAACGACGCCCAAGCCTCCTCGGCGTCCTGCTCGATGTAGTCGACGTGGAGCGCTCTAGGCTTTCTAGAGAACGACATCCTGCTCGGGTCGAAGGTCCCATCGACAATGGGGCAGTAGCTCGTTCTCGTGATATAGAAATATGCCACTCCGAGGCCGTGATTCACCCCCCTGCGCCTCCGGTCTGTATGCCCATCTACGCGGAACTCCCTACAAATCCTCTCATAGGCCCTCTCGTCGTAGGGGTTTTTGAATGTCGCCCACGCTCTGTCTTGCGGCAGGTTGGCCTGGATCTCTTCCAAGATCCGCCTAACTTGGTAATACACATGGAACGTGTACAGGGCCCTTATTCGTTGGTCGGGGGCGAGAAGATGGTCTTTTGCAGAGACGCCACAGCCCGTGGTTGCGCACCAGACCGCGAAGTTCACTTGGTTCTGCCAGAGTTGCATAGGATTGGTGTCCCAGGCCCGAACAATGTCATTGCTGGTTATCTTTGGCAGCCGGTACTTGGCCAACACATCTGTGAACTGGACTGGAAAGGCCTTCTTTTCATCGATGTAGATGTCAAATTGCGTGAGCTGCTCTCCTTGGGTTTGGATACTATGAAATGCCGGCATTGTAAGTGGCCTCTCTATTGAACCTGTAAGCCTCGCTGTTCATCGTGGCTAAGATGTTCATCACATTGATTGACATTCTAAATGGGGCACAGCACACGCTGCCTCATGCCCTTAACAACCTCGACGGCCGCCTTAAAACCGCCCTTCGCGAGATAAAATTCTACCCGAACTGGGTGAATATCCCCACCGCAGTGGGCTTCTTGCTTGAGGGCAAACATGTTGAAGTGCGGGCGGGCTACTACAATGTCTGTATGCTGGACAAGGGTATATTCCGCCCTCATGGGGTTTCTCTGGAAATAAATGAAGCTACGGGCCGCCTAGTCCTTACCCTCCCTAGAAATGCCATCATAACGCTCCTAGAGCTTGCCCCCATCTTAGGGTTCTCCAACCGGAATATGCCTAGAGAGGGGACTGTGGAAGTTGATAAGCCATCTAACTTGGTCCCGCAAAAAGAAGCCTTCGTGCATTTAGATGAACTGAGCACCTCAGAAAACGTGAGAATAACCTCAGGTTTCAGTGGCGGTTCCACACTACTTCAGGCCATCGCCGTGACTGGTGAAGGGATAAACTGCGGGAAGACGGTTTCATTTCCCAACCCACAGTACAAAACCTTGCGCGCCGACTATATAACGTACTTGACCGTGGCGCTTTTAGACAAAGACGGCAAGTATATGAATGTAGGGTAACTCAGTGCTACCCTAGAAATACAATGAGTATGGTGGACGCGGCCGGTCCCAGGTCTGTGTGCCTGTTTTTAAGCGACTTGGCTGATGTGTCGGAGTTTGAACTTCAAGGCCAGGAAGGTAAAATCTACGCCTTCCAGTTTCAAAGTGGCAAGTACAGCCGCAAAAAGATTACGCGGGGTGGGGGGGCAAGCAGAACCTGCCACGTTTGCTTCCCTTCAAGATGTCTCATCCTCTGCAGAGCAAGAGCGCAGGTCGCCGTCTGAGGTGATTGAAGAACAAAAATTCTCATTAATTCGCCTTGAAGACCGCTTTGTTCTTACCAGAGCTCGCGAGCCGGATTGGTTGATAGATATAAAGGTGACCCCGATGTCGGTCTAGATCACCGGGTCCGAAGTGAAAAAAGTTTTCAACTCCGCAGCCTCTTTCGTGTCGTACGTACCAACCAGCGCCTGTCATATAGCTATGGAAGGAGGAGGTTACTTCACACTAACTGCGGCGCCGGGTGTAGAGACCGTGCTTCTTAACGACACACTACTAGAAAACCCTGGATCTATGCTTATCTTCGACATCATACTTGGCACGGCCTCTCGTAGCACTACCAACTTGATTTCCGGGGTGAAGCTAAAGTGGTCTGCAAATCACGACGGAAAGGAGCTCAGAATTATTATCAAAATACAGGCCCAGGGGATACCAATCATCAAGAGCTCTCTCGAGGGTATACGAATCGGCATGGCGGAGACTTCAAATTTCGGGGTAATCTATTTGGAGTCCGGTATAAGACTTCGCCGCTTTCGTGTTAGTAGCCCCGATGACAATTTAGCGCTAACCGACGTTATTGATTCGTAGGACGGACAATATGGGGCGGCTGTACCCGACGATCACGGATGAAGACTCCTTGCCGACGATTACGGATGACCATCCCTTGGCCCCGACCGCGCCGACCATTATGGTTCAAAACCCCTTGGCCCCGACCGCCGCCGCCGGAGAGCGTGACATATCAGCGAAATACAGAATCAGCTTGAATCTGAGCGAGATCTCCGTCGGGCCTTGCACAAAAAGTACCTACGCGGTGTCTTAGCCGCCGAGGTCCTTGATTCAGCCATGCTCACGGTCAGTTTGGGACTAGGGGTTGCAGGCGTGGGACTACTTACAACAATAATTGCAGCCCCTGCTGTCTTGGCCATGGAAGCTGCGGCCCTAGCTTGCGGTGTCTTAAATATCGCCGGAAAATTCGTTAGCCGCCGACTTCAGGCAAAGGCCAAGAAACATAACGATATACAGCTGTTGGCTGAGGCCAAACTTAACAGCATCCGTGCGCAGGTATCTACGGCATTATCTGATGGTGTTATTTCGGACGTAGAGTTCAAGCAAGTCGTTCAGGAGCTCAAGAACTACTCTGATCTGCAGCAGGAGATACGCGCTAAGTCTCGTAAGGCATTCAACGCCGTAGAGATCGATGAAAGCACGAAAAAAACAGCTTATAGATCGCGGCCGAAAACTAGCTCGGCAAGAGCTTAAAAACGCTCTTTCCGAATGATGTTCTGGGGAGGTGCCCAGGGCAAACCTCATGCTATGTCTCGAGAGCATTAGCATTAGCCAGGATCTGACAATAGGGCGTCCAAAAGGCCGGGGGTTTGGGGACCGCCGCTTGAGGCCCCCGTAAATAAGCAGGGGGCCTGCCCCAGGAGACATTTTATCGGCACTGTATCATTGAAAATCAAGACTTTTTAATAGCTTTAATTGCTATTATATCTCTGGAAAGAATGTATTACTATTGGACCCCAAGAAATTGACAGTTTTTAGTGGCACCCAATATATCACACTTTTCCCATCAATGACTGACACTGAGTGCGAATCACTAAAAGAGTACATTAATTTTATATTAAACTATGTAAGGTTACAATCTGTTATGCTTTGGACAACCAAGTGTGAAACAGGAGGTAGAAAGACAAATTGAACTGTAAAATACACAATTCAATACAGATGCAAGGAAAACAATGTCAATTTGGCACAGTAGTTCTGACAGTTCAAGTGTGAATGCTGTGAATCAGGAGGTAGAAATAAATAAACTGTGAACAATAAAATACACAAAAATACATATAAAAGGAAAACAATCAAAATGCATGGTAATTTGGCACAGCAGGTGCATGTCATTCACAGTTACACTACTTCACATTAAAATGCAACGGAACCAAATCAGAATACAGTATACATAGCTCTCACAACTGAGACTGAGAACAGGCAAAATTATCACCACTGAATCTGTGACTGTCACTCACTAAAAAGAGTAGTGTCACCAATCACCATACGATTTGAGCAGCTAAGTCACAGTAGGTAGAAAAAAACTTTGTAAAATACAAAAAACAAAACAAAACAAGAAACAATTCAAATACATGTACTATCAGTCACATATCTATGTCGAGAAATTAACTTTTGGCACAGTGACACAGTAGTGCATGTCAAACATCATTTCTGTCATCTGACTACATATATGAATACACTTTGAAAACTTACATGTTGGAAAAATGTTCACAATCTAGTTTGCATACATATAATGTTAATACGCTTTGAAACAGTGTACTGGTCTGTGGGCTGGGACTCGCCGTGCCTGCCGCGGGCTTAATGGGACTCCTACCTCGTGGGTCGTCTACAATTTCTTCATCGCCGTCACTCTCACTGATTACGAGCGCTAATGCAGACAACAACAACAAAACAACCTCACTTATGTTTCGATGGAACGATCTTGAATATATTTATTTTGTTTTTAACCCCCCCCCCCCCAAAAAAAAAATGTTGATTCAAAATTTTCCCCGTCCAAAATACCCCTTTTGGCTGGATTGCCCGTCCAGTTGGACGGGTGGACGGGTGTCTGGCTAACCTGGTTCCTGGGGGTAAAAAAGTCTGCCCAGTGTGGGGCTCGAACCCATGGTGCAAAAAAGCGAAAGGCCTGGTTTATAGCTCAACCTGTTACCAATTAATCACCACCCTAACGGCGGGCTCCGGATTTTTTGCGCTAGCGACCCACCGTTAGGGGGGGTTAATTGGCGCTGACACATCCCACTACCTTTGGGCCATCTACAACACCCCTTGGTAAGGTCTCTGCCTCCGAAACTGTCGAAAGTTGCAGAGATTCCTTAGAAGTGCGTAGAGCCCGGCGCCATATGCAGGTAATGTATTCATATACTACATATACAGGAGACCAAATCCGGATTTGAGCTAGCAAACATCCCCTTATATATGTAGCATACGAATACACCCCTTACACACAGCGCCTTTCCCACCTCTGTCAGCCGAAGGACTTTTCCGCATAAACAAAATATCTCCAATCCTCCTAAAATACTGCATCTTATCAAACAAGACACGCTGAAAAAGACTGTCACATTTATTTTTCATAAAAACCCGTAGTTTAAGCCCCTATCCTGGGGAGAAAATCAGCTGAATCACCCTGTTGTGCAACACAGCCGACCTATATATAGGCTATACGCCTTATCTGTTAAATGCCAACTAGGTTGCCTCATATCAATGTGTGTGTGTAAGCAAGACTTGTAAATAAGCGTGTACGCCTTGGCTGGGAGGCGCCTAAGGGGGGGGGGGGTTATGGGGGAAGCAGGGAAGGGGGGGGTGGGAGCCTGTATTTTGTTATGGGAGGGCCCCAAGGGGAGGGTGCGCCAGAACCTATACTCTGTATACTAGAACTTCTGGGCCTCGCCGGGAATAGGGGCTGGGGGCCTCTATTTACCAAGGGGAGGGTGTGCCAGAACCGGCATTGTGTATACTACTGCACTCCATTTACAGCCCACCCTGACCTTCGCTGTGTCCATTTTTCTAGCACCTCCTGGATGGTGGGGAAGGCCTTATCTAGAGCCCCATCAATGTCACCGACCTCTAGGAGGGCCTCCTGTTTGCTGCGGAGTACTGGGCTGGTATACTCTTCACTGCCATCGGCGTGGGACTTTCGCACCTGAACCCTAAGGCCTAGTTGGAACTTAACCCCGTTGAGTGCCCGGATCTCATCTTCTAGCTTCTGGCGAATACTAGCTCGAATTTATTCTAAGAAGGCTATTGGGTCCGTCCAAACACCTTCGGGTACGTCCATCTGCCAGACCCGGAGGAGATTCCTTATGGTCCTGCCGGTGTTAATGAATTCTAGTTTCTTTTCACCCTGTATTCCACCTAGCAATTCATCCAACTCCTCGTTACTGAGGAAGTTCTTGTTGTCTTGCTTCAACTCCTCGTTACTTCGGGAGTTCTTGCTGTCTTGCAGCCGCTTCCACTCAGCCACAGCCGTTTTATACCTGTCGAGGATCCCCTGCAGTTCTTCCAAGGCAATGCGGGACCGTGGGTACTTTGGCCGCACACCTAGGAGTGCCTCAAACTCCTCCCGAAGTGCTCTGGCCTTTTGATGGTGCTTCATGGTACGCGCCGATATCTGCGTTATACTTAATTACACCGACTCTCTGATTGTAAATTTCGATAGCCGCCAGCCGTTTGAACTCGTCCAAGAAAGCCTTGAGCCTCCGCTTCCTTTCACTCGTCTGGACCCTATTATGTCCGCAGGCCATGCAAAGCCGAAATCGGTTTTTAACGCCCCGACCACAGCTAATACATGGCTGGGTGCCAGGACCCTTCCGCAGACGGTATAGGTGAACCCCACTGTACTCCCCCAGACATCTCTTACCACAGAGCTCTGTGGTACCGATGAGAAGCCACCGGCAATTATTGCGACCCTTGAGCATGTTGTTGCCTTGCAGTTTCTTTTCACCCTGCTTTCCACCTAGCACTTCATCCAACTCCTCGTTACTGGTTGAGTTCTTGTTGCCTTGCTTCCCAGGCGTTTTATACCTGTCGAGGAACCCCTGCAATTCTTCCAAGGCAATGCGAGACCGTGGGTGCGCCAGAACCTATACTCTGTAAACTACTTCTTGGATGAGAAGGCTACTTCTCGCGAAACGAAAATGGCAAAGTGTAAGTTTATGTCAAAATGACCTGGAAGATTGTCCACTTTATGTGGCAAATATATTCCACAAATAACAATAAGAATAAACAACCCTTTCTGGGTAGATACACTAAAGGCATGGGAAACGTTTACACAAAAAATGGATAATAAATACATTAGAAATATACTTGATGAACACTCATGGTACAACCCCTGCATTCGGGAGCCGAGTTTTTTCATTTCCCAGTGGTACGCAAATAATATAAGGTTTTTTTGAGGGACCTAGTAAAACCGGACAGGCACAAGAGAATTTTACTCAGATTTAGGATTAGGGTTAATCAGAAGGCGTTGATGGAATAATCTTCACATAAAATTTTTAGCGGTAATAACTTATGCAGCTGATTGAATTTCTCACATGACACATAAGGATCTAACAAATGCTAGTAGCCGAATTATGTACGCGCCGGACAGGAAGGAGCCTTCAGTAGGCCTATATTGCTATCCTGGTAAGGATAGATCACAATGTCAGAGCTGAAACTAGCTAGCAGACCATCAATATACAGTTTAGTGAATGAGAAAGATCGGGCTTGCTCTTTCATAATGTCTGCATGCAGTTGTATTCATACAACAACAAGCATAGGTCAGGCAGAGAAAGGGGAGGGGGCGGGTCACAATTTGTAGCCATTGGAATACATATACTCTGATATATGGCTTCCGGAATTTCACATAGATGTTATTATTGAGAATACCTGTACTCTGTTGATATATGGTTTCCCCGAATTTCATATGAATGTTATTATTTGCGAAATTCAAGCAACTTGATGAATAATGAAACATCGCATGAATGGTAACCTTTGTATGTAGTGGAACTGCACAAGGTTTTGTTGCCTTTGACATTAATGTAGCGGTGACCAGTTTTATTCAACACCGATACAATTAGTGGTAAAATTCTATCAATTATGCCTTTGTGGGGAATAGTAGTATAGAGATTAGAGAAATCCCAAGTAAAGATATCCTTATACGTTACGTGTATATTGGTGTCTAATTGTTCAGTGAACGTCTTGGAGTTTGTAAAAATATAATCCACAGGTGAGTTATAGTCGAAGCTATAACTCACAACGTGGTCTGGCTGTGGTTGTAAACAAGTAAATTTTAATGTTAAGTTTCGTAAAGTTTGGAGTTTTTATGTACCGAATAAGGATCTCCTGTCATAAGGACGATATGAAAATCTACCCCACAGGGATAGAATATGCTGTACGTCTTTAATTGTATGCAAAGTGATAATAGACGAGTGGAGGATGAATTCCGTTTTGGTTTGCTGTGTCCTGCTTATTATGAACTGAAGATTACGTATATTAAGGCGTTTTGTTATAGTAGACAAAGTGTTTTTGAATTAACTCTTTTAGTTTCAAGACAAAATGTCAGAGAGCTGTTGGCGGATCCCCAAAGATAAATCTGTGTGTCGAAACAGACATTTGTATACCACCCGTCAATCAATAAGGAAGTTTAAGGTCAATAATCGCAAGTCCAATTCCCAAAACAACGCATAACACAAACCACCAGAGAATGAAGAAAGTATATTGAGTATGAATCAAAAGAGAAGCAAAGAAAAACAGTCAATAGTTTTCAGTGATGTTGGAAGACGCCAGGTATGTTCTAGGCGACTGAGTGAAATCAGTATTGAAATCGTTTAAAATATCAGTTGTCGACAGCAAAATATGTATCTCATTTGCGCTTTAATTGCAGTTGTTCACATATCCAAAGTAGCGATCGAATTCATCACGATGAATATAGAGCCCTGGCATCGGGTTAAGCGAAATTAGACACAGGCATGAAGCGGAGTGCCAGATACTGGACACTCTATCCAATACGCTCTGAATGCTGCCGAATGACGGTCCATATCTATGAATCCTCTATTTATATCGCCAGCTCGGGCGTCAACAAACTTCTCGCGCCATTGCCGAGTCTGGGGACGATTTTTCCTCAACACTTGTGTTTTTGGGGCCGTTTGTCGCCTATCACTCCGTTTTGGCGCGACGGAGTTGCCCAAAGCAATTCTACCAGCTGACTCAACACAGCACGGACGTCATCGAAAATCGGAGTTAGAACATACCTCCTGACCACTGGTCCGCTTGGCGAGATGAACGATTGACTGGACCACAAGCCAGCCAGTCCGCGCTCTGTCCCTTTTGCACCCTGTCACCCACGACTCAAAACGATCGACACCCTCACTTCAATCCAGGACTATGATACCATGTTCTACTGCTAATGTGGATCTTGTTATTATTATTTTTTTTTTTTGGCCATCTCCTGTATAGTCTCTTTAATATTGTTGGCAGCAGTCCATGTTTTTTGTGTGCTCGTTTATTGATATCTGTAACGTATATAAACCGCTGCCTATTTTCCGCCTTGAATACAAAATTTTAGGTACAGCGCAATACCATTATTATGCACGGTTTACACACTGAAGTGAAATATTTTACCGTAGTTACCTGTTATGCGCCTTTACACTAGTGATGACATCCCTGCAGCGCCTCAGTGAATAGAGCTCCCTATATATACATTTAGGGAGGATTTCTATCATAATTTTTTTCTAACTGTATACATGTGCGTAAACTGCATCATTCCCAGGTGTTAATCGCCAAAGAGTAAAGTGTTTCTTACTGACATGAAGTTGATTTGATAATACTGAATGCAGTGAAGCAGTGATGAAACATTTGTGCAACAAAACATCCGTCGTCATCCGACAAATACACGTCGTCAAACAACTGAAATAATGTTGAAATAAAAATGCTATTAGGCCCCCACGTACGTCATTTGTAACATGTGAATGAATTTTTCTTTCAAACTCGAATACTGAATACCTACGACCTTTTAACAAGTCATATGAGTTGTTTGCTTGGGGATTTAACACGATTTTGGTCTTGTATGAACGGTATTTTCATGTAGCCTGGCAAGATCATTGCCAGGCGTTTTATATCTTCTGATGACATGGTAGGAAACTGCTTTAGGTGGTTTTAGTTGTGGTTTACTACTGGACACAGATATTCGCCATGCATGTGACCGTGGGTGCAATAGGTGTGGTGGGTGAATTACCGGCCCTTGGTCGTGTGTGTGATCATCGGCCCTTGCCCGGTGTCCGTGCATTTCGTGCGGCTTGGGAAAGGTAACCACCAAGTCTGCTCAGGTGACTTGACCAGTTTTATACTCACGTTTCTACTGGAACGGATGTATAGTTTTATAAGATCGGAGTAAATCTGGGATGACTTAAGACCAGAAAGAATGTGCTGCAACTTGTGCCTACTGTGCTGTTTTTCGAGGTAACACAAATATTTTCTTCAGTGTGTACAGCACCAGTTTCAGTGTTTTACGTAGACAACGTTCACGAACTCGGTTGTCTATTTCATGACATGCGATGTCGGCAATGTGTTTAATAGACGTAACACGATGAGACGGTAACTTTCAAGTTTTCTGTGGACACCATTGTCACAAACCGACACAACTGTACTTGTTCATAATAAGGGCACACACTTTAGCGGCAGAAATGTAAAACCGGTTTGAAGGGAATTGAATGTAAATGCAGAAACACGACTGAGGCATTTAGGTGCCTCACGACATTGATAAAGTACAAAGGACGATATTTCTATAGTTGCTTGTTTATGGTTATTTGTGAGTTTATATGTGAAATATTGCAATAAGCGATGGTTTAATCTGTATTTTAGGATTCAGATCGCCGGGTCGTGTACGCTTGTTGACTATAGATTGGACCCTCGGCGCAAATGAAGCTGGTATATATATTATTGGCCCTAGTATATGTGATAGTTTGATTATGTGTACATGTTAATATGTTGTTCGAGAATCAACTGCCTATATTTATTTATTTATTTATTTGATTGTTGTTTTACGCCGCACTCAATAATACATGTATTTCACTTATACGACGGTCGCCAGCATTATGGTGGGAGGAAACTGGGCAGAGTCCGAGGGAAACCCACGATCATCCGCAAGTTGCTGACAGACCTTCCCACGTACGGCCGTCGACTGCCTATAGTCCTTAAGAGTATATTTGGTAATCGGTTAACTGTTGCGGTGGCGGGATTATTGATTTAGTTAAAGAATATTGATGTAAATATAGATATGTTGTATGAGGACAACCGTAAGATGGTTACAATAGTGAAGACACAGACCATGTATAACATTCAACTTCGACCTGGCTCAGTTCATGCACTTAACGTCCAATGATTAGCGTCATGGTGCATTTATAGCCTTTCTTTTTTTTTAGTACAATAAAAAAAGATATTTTATTCTCATCTTAACTGTAAAAAAATATTTATTGGTTGGATTAGGCTATATGCTTTTAGTATGCCCATAATGCATTTTTATTTATGTAGATTTTGGTCACAAGGAGCTGATACTTATTCAAGAACAACGTACCTGAAATGGTATAACGTCAATAAGGGAATGTATTTCTTAATTGTGTTTAAATGAAGGACATTATCTGACATGCAGTGAACTTACAGGAATTCTGTCCGTATTGTATAGCTAACTGCATCCATGGCCAAGGTATTAGCATAAGATGCTGATCAGTTGATAAAGTGTTATTAATACTGATTATTCGCCGGTTATCGTTCTAGACAGGAACCTGGTCACCTTATTACGTAATATCTGGATGGTAGAGATTGCTATACTCATAACAGGTAGTTACTTATGTATATTCCTGAATACATTGTCTGTAATGAATGCTATTTTTGTATTCGCAGTAGGGTCCAAAGTTGACAGAATATACACAGAAATCTGAGTCACATTCCTCCATATTGTTCCGCATTCCCCTCAAGCTCCCAACATATTTCAGGGGACCTAACTTGTCGTGCACGACGGCACCCTCACTTCGATATTATTTTGAAGTCACTACAGTACCGTCATACAGCCCAACTCGCATCTGAGGCAAATACATGCAGTGTGTCTCCTCTGGAGGTACAGACCTCCACAAATATGCGCGCTTCAATTTCGGAGGCCTCACTTTTATTCATGAGCTGTCTGCCGGTCTCGAAGATCATCGTCCCACGTTAAAACGAAACTCTATTTTGTCATGTTAGCCATTTATTGCGTGACGTCACAAAATGTAGGAGCTCTCCTCTACAATGGGTGCTAAAGACAGTGGCGCGGTTACAGTGTGCGGACATAAAAACTGGACACAGAAAAGTACAAACGAAAACGCCAAATATCCAATTCAACGTTTCAATTTTGTTTCGTTTAAAAAGCGACCAATGTTTCTTGCATTCGGCACTTTCAGTGGTCACGTTCTTTTTTGCCTCGGATTACATGGATGTCATCATTAGCTGGCGACAGATATCAGGGAAAGCACCTAACGTTACAGGGCCTTCTCGTTTACAACGCCTTCTCGACACTTTCCAGGTGGGAGGTTATACTAAATCTGAGATACAAGTGTTATGTGAACAACTGCCGTCAGCTTCTAAATTTAGCTTGCCACTGTTTACATATGCTGAGTTCAGGAAGACAATCTTGGTGTTGAACATCCAGTTTGCTTCTTTTCCCGTAAACTTAACAAGTTTCAGAGAAGTTATTCAACTGTTGAAAAAGAATGTTTGTCTGCTATTTTAGCTTTGCAACATTTTGAAGTTTATGCAACAGCTTCGAGGCAACCTGTGATTGTAAATACTGATCACAATCCACTTGTGTTTCTACAGAAAGTTAAGGGAAAGAATCAGAGATTGTTACGGTGGAGTTTATTGTTGCAGGAATACAATCTTGAAATCAAACATGTTAAGGGAAAAGATAATGTTATTGCAGATTGCTTGTCTCGTGTATAAGTTGTGTATAAAATGTTTAATTGCATGAGGTTTGTACAATTTTGTATATATTATTGTTTAACCTATATTGTAAGTAAAAAAAAAGTTAGGAAAACTTTTTTTTCTTGAAAGGTGGGTATGTTATGTGAACAACTGCCGTCAGCTTCTAAATTTAGCTTGCCACTGTTTACATATGCTGAGTTCAGGGCCTGCTGTCTGCCTCTGCCTTAGAATGTTCCAGAATACGCTCAGTTCGGGGCCTGTTTGTTTACAACAAGTGTTCAGGAATTTTCTTATTCTAGAAAATTCCACCAGTCTATATAAGACCTATGAAAGCAGGTCAAAAGAGAAGAAAGGAGAATTATTGAGAATTTTGGATGCTTTCGCTGTGTGCTACTTTAGTAGGCCTTTTGTGCTGAATTTTGGATATATTTTTGTTATATCCTATGGCCACCGAGCACTTGTTCAGTCTGAACTTGTATAAGTACTTTAGTATTTGTAAAAGTCTTGTTATCTGTTCTTGTTAAACCTAATAAATTGTTGTAAAATAAAATCTGCTGGTTTTGGTTACTTTTTTGTGCGGCTAAACTATCGTGTATTTCGAACAAGCCATCTCTTTATAATACAGACAGTTTGGGTCGTAACACAAGTATCTTTCTCAAGTGTTGTACCGAGACGATTACAACACAGGCACTTATACATGTAGTGTGTGTCTTGTGGAAGTACAGACCTCCACAAATATGCGCGCTTCAATTGGAAAGTGCGGCTCTCCACACACGACATTTTTACGCTCATTATGGTCATTGTAGATTTATTTATTTATTTATCTGATTGATGTTTTACGCCATACTCAAGAAATATTTCACCTGCACGATGGTGGCCAGCATTATAGTGGGAGAAAACCGAGCAGAGCGCGAGGGAGTGGGGGGGGGGGAGTGGACCCACGACCATCCGCAGGTTTGTGCCAGACCTTCGGACGTACTGCCGGAGAGGAAGCCAGAATGAAATGGACTTGAACTCGCAGCAACCACATTGGTGAGGGGCTTCTGGGTCATTGCGCCACTCTGGCCTGCTAACCCCTTCGGTCAATGAGGTCCCCTGTCATGACGGATAGGTTTTGTTTTAACGTTAGACAATGATTTTCAAGAACAGCTGTTTGCTAAACAACAAGAGCAGCAGGTTTCGGTGGCCTCACTTGGTGAACCATGGCATTTGTGAGGCCGCCTAAACTGTCGCGCGTACATTTGTACAGGTCTGTACTTTCGCAGCAGAAGTTTAGCTACTGAGCACTAATCGAAGAAAAATAGAACGTTCCATGGCTTTGTCTTTACGCAGCAGGGATAGGAACTAACATAAGTTGCAACAATTAGTGCCCAATTCTTCCCACGTGACAGCAGGATGATGTACACAAAACTGTGGCTCGAAAAAACGGGACACTACCTGGAACAAATAAACCGCAGAAAATTTTACCAGAGATTTAAAAAAAACTGTACTCCCTTATAATATGAAACAGGCGAAGCCTTAGTGCGAACGCAGTAGATTACTTAGCCTAACCAGTTCTAGACGTTAACGATGCAACGTGTAAATCATTAGGCTATTGATTAGTCTGATTACTCTGCCAGCAACCTGTGGATAGTCGGGGGTCTCCCACGGGCTGTGCCCGGTTTCCACCCACCATCATGCTGGCCGCCGTCGTATAAGTGAAATATTCTTGTGTACGGCGTAAAACACCAGTCAAATCAATAAAATAAATAATCTGATTACCTTTCATGAGCCTGGACTTTTAACCCATACCTTTTAATATTTTTTGCCAGATAAGATAGCCTTTGGCCCTTTACTAGTCTTTCAGGGTGAAAGTTATATTTGAGATAAAGTATATTAATTTAAAGATACAGAGCTTGGTTTACTCTTCACTGGAGTCAGCCATACATATTAAGCGTATCCATAGATGTGATATTTCACGTTAGGCTTAAACTCTGTGCTTGACGGGACTCCAACACGTACACCTTTCCAATTCTTATCTTTATCTTGTAGGATTGTAAAACTGTTCATATATGCAACGTTGCGATCTAATTCAACACGATGAACATGTTTCCCCTTACCCGGGGATAAAAGTCATAAAACAGGAAGCCAGAGATTATGGGCGCTCTGTCCATATTTAATTACAAGATGTGACTCAATATTACAATGTAAACAATGCTATATATATATAATGAGACGTACAGTTTTACAGACAGTTCAACAACAACAACATAAAAAACATACACATCAGTATTACCGGTCTTTAAAAGTTTCCAGTTCACCTTTGCATCCCAAGGAACGTGTTCCAGGAGATACAACGTAAAGACCATGGGATAAACACACAATTCACACAAGTCACAAATTGTCCCAGACAGGTACTTCGCTAGGTTAGCGAACGCGAACACAGTACACAGGTTACACAGAACTGGAACAGTCAAGCCTTTGAATGACGTCACACCCGCAGAGCACAACACAGGGTAAATACAGGCATGGAGGTATAATCCACTTTAGAACGGTCAGCTCCCGCAGAAACTCACAAACGAGCCGTTCAGAGACGTAGAGTAATGTCACCTTGTGGCAGAACGAACGTCCTTTGCAAAACTGAAAACTTCAGTTTAGAGTCCTTGACGACCTTGTCGGTCAGGTGAGGTCAGCGTGTTAAACAAATTACACAGTCAACACTGTATAATCATAATAAAGATCCGAACACCAATAAACGTAACTTCCGCAGAAATTCACATAAACCAGACATCAGTACTACTGTGGTACACAAACGGTGCCGGCATAAAAATCTGTCCTCCCAAATGAAACTGGCATCACCAGCTCGTATCAAAATAATGGACTCGATACGAGAGCGTCGCACACTCTCCTGGCTCCCAGTGGATGCAGCAAAATTACCTCCCTCTCTGCACAGAAAACACGGCTTATATACGTCCCAGGTGGATTCAACTATTTTTAAACACAGAATTAACAGCCAATGAACAGCCAGTTAAATAAACAGAGCATTGAACAAGGTGCTTTCCATCAGGTCCGCGCTGTACATATATAACAAGGCCTGTTATGCTTTCACAAAGGTCCGCAGACTAACAGTACATGAAGACGTTAAATAGTCATACATAACACCCCCACCCTTCAGGGAAAGAAAGTTTTGCATAAAACTTTCTTTAACATATTCATAATTATGAATAATAATAACGTTTACCACAGTCTTTAAAAACAAAGCTGCAGAAAACCAACTAGACACGTGACAAACAATCAGCAATCACATTATCTTTCCCTTTTATGTGTCTAATCTCTAGATTAAATTCTTGCAAAAGCAAACTCCACCGTAACAATCTTCGGTTTTTACCTTTTAGTTTGTGCAAGAAGGTTAAGGGATTGTGATCTGTATACACAACAATGGGGTAACTTGACGAAGTCACGTATACTTCAAAATGCTGTAATGCTAGAATCAAGGACAGACACTCCTTTTCTATTGTCGAATGATTTCTCTGGCACTTGTCAAATTTGCGAGAGAAAAAACATACAGGGTGATCAACGTGATCTGTTTCATTTTCTTGTAACAAAACTGCCCCAGCAGATACATCACTAGCATCAACAGCTAGCTTAAATGGTAAATTAAAATCAGGTGCTACAAGTATGGGGCCGCTGCTTAGCATGGCCTTTAATCTATCAAAAGATCTCTGACACTCAATGGACCACAAGAATTTAGCACCTTTCTTTAACAGCTGAGTTAGTGGCTCACTAACAAATGAAAAGTTCCTACAGAACTTACGATAATAACCTACCATGCCCAATAAACGCTTTAACTCTGTCTTACAACTTGGCACTGGAAAACAAGAGATAGCACTGATTTTAGAATTAACAGGTTTTACCTGACCCTGTCCGACAACATGCCCTAGATATGTGACAAAAGCACAACCAAACTCACACTTGGCCAAATTTACTGTAACATTGGCTTGGGACAGTCTCGCAAATAATGCCTCCATGATAGTTAAATGTTCCTCCCAAGTGTCACTGAATATAATTACATCGTCGATGTAAAGACGACACCCTTTAAGGCCTGATGTAACGTTGTTCACAAGTCGTTGAAAGGTGGCAGGGCTGTTCTTCATCCCAAAGGGCATGACTTTGTACTGGTATAAACCATCTGGGGTAGCAAACGCTGACACCTCACGAGCGCGCTGCGTGAGCGGTACTTGCCAAAATCCTTTCAATAGGTCAAACTTCGATACAACGTTGGACTTTCCCACGGCATCGATACAGTCGTCGATCCTTGGAATGGGAAAGTTGTCTGCTTTAGTGACGGCATTCACTTTGCGATAGTCTGTACACATACGGTACGTCCCATCTGGTTTTGGCACAAGAATACAAGGTGAACTCCAGTTACTGTTACTGGGCTCGACCAGATCATTTTCCAGTAAATACTGAACTTCTTTTCTCAAGTATTCAGTTTTAGTTGGGTTCAGTCTGTATGGGTGCTGTTTAATCGGCTTGGAATCTCCAACTTCAACATCATGGTAGATGGATTCAGTCCTGGTTGGAACATCAGGGAACAAATGTTCATATCGACAAACCAAATCCTTCAACTGCTGGCGTTGCTGATATTCCAGATGACCCAACACAGAATCAATATCCTCAAGAATACTTGAATTCTGGAGTTTGGCTGACCGCAACCTTAAGTCAAAATCTTGATCATCCCTAACAGCTGAATCAGGGCATAAGTTAGAGGTAACAACTCCACTAGGATGTACAACATTGAGATCAGTTCTATCTCTGTCTACATATGGCTTTAACATGTTAATGTGACAAAGTTGTCTAGATTTGCGCCGATCAGGAGTGAAAATAATATAATTGAGATCACTTAGCCTCTTGTCTACTACATAAGGTCCAAAATAACGAGCTTCCAGTGGCTTACCACTAACTGGAAGTAAGGCCAGTACCTTCTGACCAACTTCAAATCTGCGTCTTACTGTCTCTTTGTCATACTTAGTTTTCATACTCTTCTGAGAAGCTGTAAGATTCTCTCTGGCTAACTCACATACTCTGTTGAGCTTAGTACGAAAACTTGACACATACTGTAATAGGTTAACATTGTCACTATCACCAGACACAAACTTTTCCTTGAACAACTGTAGTGAACCACGCACAGTATGGCCAAACACAAGCTCAAATGGACTAAATCTAAGTGACTCTTGTACAGACTCTCTTACAGCAAACATTAACAAAGGTACACCCTCGTCCCAATCTTTCCCTGTCTCAAAGCAGTAAGTTCTTATCATACTTTTCAGTGTCTGATGGAATCTCTCTAGTGCTCCTTGACTTTGTGGGTGATATCCTGAGGATTTATACTGGCTAATACCTAGCTCATGCATAACTTGTTGGAACACACCAGACATGAAATTTGAACCCTGGTCTGACTGTACTTACTTAGGCAGACCAAACATGGTGAAGAACTTAACTAAAGCCTTAATTACAGTCTTGGCAGTAATATTCCTTAGTGGAATTGCCTCAGGGAAACGAGTTGAAGTACACATTATGGTTAACATATACTGATTTCCAGACTTTGTCTTAGGTAGCGGACCAACATAATCTATTAAGATTCTACTGAATGGCTCACCAATTGCAGGAATAGGCCTCAAGGCTGCCTTGGGGATTGTCTGGTTAGGTTTCCCCACTAACTGACATGCATGACAAGACCTGCAAAATTCAGTAACATCTTTCCTTATTCCTGGCCAATAAAAATGACTGAGAATCTTATGATAGGTCTTATTAACACCTAAATGACCTGCTAACGGCGTTTCATGCGCTATGGTCAGTATGTCTTTACGATAAGACTTGGGCACAACTACCTGATGCTTAACTGCCCATTCATCCTCCAACGAAACATCGGGAGGCCTCCACTGCCGCATCAATATGCCAGACTTGACATAGTAGTAGCATGGGTCAGGTAAAGATTCACCATCTTTAGCTGCATCATTAAACAAGCAAGAAATACTTGGATCACTGTGTTGTTCAGCAATCAACTCAGTCCTACAAAATGGCTGATCACCACTAACAAAATTAGTATCTACTTCCTGCTGGCTGTCTAATTTGGAAGAATCTCCATCCAACATGTTGTTGAGAAAAGTCTCACTCAAATCAACAGTACTACCCTGGTCCGTACTGACTTTTCTAGACATAGCTCTTGTAACAACACAGGACGGATATAAACCCGCTATCTCGCTTTCAACTGGCTCTGTGACTGAATTCAGAGAAGGCTTATCAACCATTAAGGGATCAACAGTAACTTTATCATGCGCTAAGTCATTTCCCAACAACAAATGAATACCCTCAAAAGGTAATGAATGCTTAATGCCTACCCTGACAGGTCCAGATATCAAATCTGATGACAAATAAATATCATGAAGGGGAACACTGACAAAGTCACTAGACTCTACACCTCTAATAAGGGCACGAACCCCAGAGTATGACTCTTCAGAAAAGGGCAGAGTATTCATCAACAACAGAGACTGAGATGCCCCAGTATCCCTTAATATCTTTATGGGGGTAGCACAAGACATGTCGCTTCTAAGCGACACTGAACCAGAATTGATAAACGGAGCGAAGCTATCCATAGAGCATTTGGGAATCTTATCCAATCCCGTATCAGCTAACTCAGATCTGCTTTTAACTGCTGATGTAACTTCCGGCAATGTTTTGTGCATTGCAACACAAAGACCTGTGGGCTTAGACTCATTCTGAGCTTCCCGTCTCCTTTTCAACGTGTAACATTCACTCATCACGTGACCTACCCGCTTGCAAAAAATACAAGTGACCCTATTTCGAGGATAAGCTGTAAAACCACTGGAGCCTGGTGTAGAACTCTTCTGTGTAGAGCTACCTCTACCTGTTGCATGTGACTGGGTATTTCTACGTATAAATGAAATAAATGGCTTACCCGTGTATGTAACCTTATGTGTCAAGGAATAATCATCAGCTAAACTGGCTGCCTCTTCAAGTGTACTCGCCTTCTGCTCATCAACGAACACCTTTACATCATTATGAATACAACGCTTGAACTCTTCTACCAGCACAAGCTGACGCAAACTTTCAAAATCCTTACCTATTTTCTTGGCTGTACATCAGCAATCAAACAACTGCTCCTTAGCTCGACCAAACTCAACGTATGTGTGATCTCTACCTTTTTCATAGTTACGAAATTTCTGGCGGTAAGCTTCAGGCACCAATTCATAACCCTTCAAAATTACCTCTTTCACATAGTCATAATTGGAAGCATTCTCTACACTTAACTGAGTGTAAATTTCCATGGCCTTTCCAATTAGCACACTCTGTAATAACATAGTCCAGAACTCTTTAGGCCACTTCAAGCTATTTGCAGTTTTCTCAAAATGCAGAAAATACTTATCCACCTCTTTTTCCTGAAAGGATGGAAATAACCGAATGTATTTGGTCACATCAAATCCTGAATCCCGTCTACCGGAAGGACCCGGTTTCTCACCTCTCTCAACCTCTAACTTTTTCATTTGAAACTCCAATTCTCTTTCCCTCTGTCTTTCTTGCATTTCTCTCTCCTCTCTCTCTCTCTCTGCATTTTCAACTTTTCTAACTCTATCTCATGTTCCCTCTCTTTCTCTTTTTCCTTCTCTCTTTCCTCTCTCTGCACTTCCCTCTCTCTTTCTTTCTCTCTTTCCTCTTTCTGCATTTTCAACTTTTCTAACTGTATCTCATGCTCCCTCTCTTTCTCTCTTTCCTCTTTCTCCAATCTCAACTTTTCTAACTCAAACTGCTTAAACTTAAGCTCGGCATCAGACTGACCCTCGAACTCATAATCAGATAATGCAGAACTATCAAACTTCCCTGTCTCCACTAAATGTTTCAACAAAGTATGCTGCATATCTCTTTTCCTCCATGAAGACTTTATGGACAAACCTAAAAATGTCCCTAACTTAACCAAGTCTTCCTTCTTTAAACTCTCAAAAACATCCTGACCGGGCGCATTAACAAACTGTTTAGGATCAAAATCTCCCATTGTAAATATTTAGCCACTGAATCATTCACCGTTAAAATTAAAAAAATCGCTTCTCACTTGTTTTTAACTTCAAATATCCGGTGCAAAACAAAAAGGAAACAATCAGTTCCCGGACAAGCCCCCAATTTCTGTTACGGTATTGAAAACAGCAACAGAAAACAGACTCAGTGACTCAATATTACAATGTAAACAATGCTATATATATAAAATGAGACGTACAGTTTTACAGACAGTTCAATAACAACAACATAAAAAACATACACATCAGTATTACCGGTCTTTAAAAGTTTCCAGTTCACCTTTGCATCCCAAGGAACGTGTTCCAGGAGATACAACGTAAAGACCATGGGATAAACACACAATTCACACAAGTCACAAATTGTCCCAGACAGGTACTTCGCCAGGTTAGCGAACGCGAACACAGTACACAGGTTACACAGAACTGGAACAGTCAAGCCATTGAATGACGTCACACCCGCAGAGCACAACACAGGGTAAATACAGGCATGGAGGTATAATCCACTTTAGAACAGTCACAACTCCCGCAGAAGCTCACAAACGAGCCGTTCAGAGACGTAGAGTAATGTCACCTTGTGGCAGAACGAACGTTCTTTGCAAAACTGAAAACTTCAGTTTAGAGTCCTTGACGACCTTGTCGGTCAGGTGAGGTCAGCGTGTTAAACAAATTACACCGTCAACTCTGTATAATCATAATAAAGATCCGAACACCAATAAACGTGACTTCCGCAGAAATTCACATAAACCAGACATCAGTACTACTGTGGTACACAAACGGTGCCGGCATAAAAATCTGTCCTCCCAAATGAAACTGGCATCACCAGCTCGTATCAAAATAATGGACTCGATACGAGAGCGTCGCACACTCTCCTGGCTCCCAGTGGATGCAGCAAAATTACCTCCCTCTCTGCACAGAAAACACGGCTTATATACGTCCCAGGTGGATTCAACTATTTTTAAACACAGAATTAACAGCCAATGAACAGCCAGTTAAATAAACAGAGCATTGAACAAGGTGCTTTCCACCAGGTCCGCGCTGTACATATATAACAGGGCCTGTTATGCTTTCACAAAGGTCCGCAGACTAACAGTACATGAAGACGTTAAATAGTCATACATAACAAAGAGAATTATACTCATGTTAAAACTTAAGAAACTTGGAGTGAATCTATGCGTCGAACCAGACATTCGTATACCTGCCGTCAACCAGTAAGGAAGGCGTTTGAATGAATAACCTTGACTCACTAGTTTTTGCCCTAATAACGTTAATTGAAATCGTCCTACAACACGCAGGATCTAACAAATGCTACAAGGCGAGATATGTACATGCCATATGCAGGACCTTAGGTATATTGCTGTCCAAGTAAGGATAACTTACAATGTCAAAATTGAAACTATCCCTCATGACGTAAAGTCTGCGAGATAGGAAACCGTTTTGCTCTTTGTACAAATATAGGTCCAGGATATATCATTTAAAAATCTGTGGTTTCCTTTTAATCCAGCGAAGGTGGGTGAATTTCTTCCACAGCCTTTGCTATGTTTGGATTGTTTAAGGCAAGCAGATCAGCAATATACCGTTTAGTGAGTGAGTAAGATCGGGCCTGGTGAGGATTACTCCTCAATAGTCGTATTCATATGAGAACAAGTGTAGATCGGCCAAAAGGGGGGCACAATTTGTACTCATCGGAATACCTGTACACTGTTGAATACGGCTTCCCCGAATTTCCCATAGATGTTATTATTGAGAAATTCAAGCAACTCAATAAACATGGAAACATCCCATGAATGGTAACCTTTGCATGCAGTTGAACTGAAGAAAAGTTTGTTGTTTTTGACGTTATGGTAACGGTGATCAGTCTTATTAAACACCGATACGATAAGTGATGAAATTCTATCAATTAAATCTGCGTGAGAAATTGTGGTATACAGAGTGGAATATTTGGAATTTTTAAGGATGCACGTACAGTTGACGCCTGAATTTTTTTCAATTGCGCAATAGTACTTTTTCCAAAATGACTTCTTGTAGTGCCTTCGCTAAGAAAGTAGATGCCAATTTGTGTCTGGAAGGAACGGATAGACTCCTCTGTCTGAGAATGGACTGATACTTTTTAAATAGTTCCTTCAGAGTATTGGTCGTTCTTGAATACGTTGATGTTGCGGCAATTGTTGTAGTGATATTAAGGTCTTCTGCAAGAACTTGTTAGTGATAATTCTTGCACGCAAATATTATATAATTAGGAGCTTCGTCCGCAGGTACCTTTCGCATCCTTCAGAGCTTGTTTGGCTGCATACACAACCTTTTTCTTTACTAGCTCAAGCCAAGTGTCAAGGACTGAATGTTTTTCCTCTCCCGTGTACACCATTTTTTGGCAAAGTTTTCAAGCGCCGAAAGGACAATTTTCTCATTAGCTCTCATATTTGTCTTTCTCGACTCTATACTTGGGATCCCTCATTAGCAGATTTCTAAGATTGTCATTATTTACAATATTAAGATTACCAGTCAAGTCATGTTTACATGGATTGTAGGTAAAATCTGACGATTCACAGTCACCAATGTATCTACCACAAGTACAATGGGAATCTCAGAATCTAACTGCTTTGGCTTTATTACATACCTGAGTAGCGAATGAGTCAGTAAATTGTTAGGAAATGCATGGGGACTCTCGTATGTTGAAGTAATTAGGCAGAGCATTGCTAACCTCTGGAACATTTTAAATTCGTGGAATGTTGATTAAATTATTAAAGTACCTAGACTCCTATCTAGGTACTTTAATTTTAGGAACAGCGTATTTTTAGCAGTCTGAACTGTTCTGACTGGATGATAAAGTCGAAAATAACATATGTCTTTGACATACGCTGATCACATGGGGTGGTAGAGAACATGTAGAAGTGGACGTTACTTCTGTAACCAATTTACTCAATATTTTAAGACGAAGTGCATATAATACTGTGCGTAGAGCATGCAAGCTATCAATTGTTTTAGACAAACCTACCAGATAACTGACACTTATGTTACTGTGAATCTACACCGAATTAAACTGCCTCCTAACATGGCTTCGTTAACTTCTTTGAAGGCATTTGAACAATTATATTATGTTAGAATCATGAGGTTGACTGGGTGTAACACTACCCACCCCGATAACACTCTCATTTAAGCCATAAGGAAAAACTGAACCTAGCTCCAGCATCCAAAATAGTTCCCTATGACGGATTTTCCATTCGACGTCATGAACAGTATGCTTTGAAAAGGAGAGATCATGTCTATTATTTGAATGCTGAAGTGGCCCCATGCAAACATGGCCCGAGGAAGAATAATGTTTGCCTATTAGCATTTGTCTTTTCCTGACCGTTTTTCTGTGGCCATTTACCCTTTGATGTAATTTTTGGGTCTTCTTTTCAACATACTGTTGACCACACTTTTTGCATGAAAGCAAATAAATGCAATGTGATGAGTTACAACTAAGATCAACGTAAGATAGAACACAATATGATTTACCCGTGTTTATGAGTGGACACGTTAGACAATTTCTACGTTCACACTTAGAAATAGTAAGTTTGGAACGTTGGGGATTATGTGTTAAACAGTCGCTTAATTGGGTTTTACATGGTTTTGTTTGAATCCCTTGGTTTTTCCGTATGATGTAAATCAGGCACCATGATGGAAACTGGCCTTAGAGCTGTGGTACATTTTAGTAGCTCGCTCTGTGAATCAGAACCACAATTCACAGCGTTAATCTGATCAATAATTTCAGCCATTATATAAGGTATACATGCGTAGAGGCCCAACCTCGTGGTCAAAAACCACCAGCAGTATCCAGGCGTGCACAGGTTATGAATCTATGCATCGAAATGCACATTCATATACCAGTCCTCAACCAATAAGGACGTTCCTGATCAATAATCGCAAAGCCAATTCCCAGAACGAAGTTTAACACGAATTACCAAAGAAATAAGAAAGGTTATAAAGCAGGAAAATAGGATGGACTCCTCAAAGAGAATCGGTCAACAGTTTCAATGACGTAGGAAACACGCAAGGTATGTTCTAGGCGAATGAGTGAAATCGTGTACCATGTTAGAATATCAGTTGTCGATAACAAATTATGTATCTCAGTTGCGCTTTGATTGTAACTGTTCATATATACATCGTGGCGATCTAATTCAACACGATGAACATATTGCCCCTTGTCCCAGGATAAACGGAATTAGAAACAGATATCAAGCAGAGCGTCAGAGATTCTGAACGCTCTGTCCATACTTACTTACAACAGAACTGTACTCATTTAAAAACTTAAACTTAGGAAACTGAGGGAGTGAGGCACCTACAGTATGCCTGGCCTGGAGGAACTACGGAAGCCCAGGGCGCCAGCCACTCGACCCACCGTGAGAGTGTCACCTCCTCAGGGACTGCATACAACCATCGCTCAAGGGCTCAGCGTGACTGTGATATCATGACCACGATGGCAACACGTGGGTGTAAATGACTGGTGTCTTACACTGAGTTTTTACACAATTTTTTGATGTACTGATTTGCATTGACTTTTTAGACTGGCCCGTTGCAAATGCCACTGAGCATCCTATTTTCGTTAGCACTAGCGGCCGATGTATATTGTTGTAACGTTGTTGTAAGCGAACTTATTTCTAGAAAAAGAAAGTCCCAGTGTTGTTGTTCATTTATGTTAAATATTATCTGAATACAGATGCACCTTGGTCAGTTTATATAATCGGAATTTATCAATATCTGGCCAGTGTCTTTGTAGAAAAGGTGACATGTGAAATACATTAATAAACTGATAGCGAAATAAATTATATTTCTCGATATTTTATATAAACGATGAGAGTGTATTTACAGTCATTTTCTCATACATGTAATTTCAAAAGTAATACATTTTTGTCTAGCATTAAAAATGCTTAGTTCCAGTTACACGTTAAGAGATAAGTTCAATTTCAAACGAAGGTGTTAAATTTTCAGATGAATCTGTCAAGTAGGTGAAGGCTACAATCAACAATCTAAGAACAACCTATGGCCGGGAACTTAATAAAATGAAGTTGTTACAGAAGAAGTCGCAATTCAGTAGAAGACATTTATGAGCCGCGATGAAAGTATTTCCAGGCACAGGACAAATTCCTCGGACTACACTGCACCCAAAGAAAGAAAAAAGAACAATATGGTATGTTCCAGGCACAGGACAAGTTCCTCAGACTACACTGCACCCAAAGAAAGAAAAAAGAACAATATGGTATGTTCAATGTCATTGCCGGGGGCCTCCTTGGCTCAGTTGGTTAGCGCGCTAGCGCAGCGTAATGACCCAGGATCCTCTCACCAATGCCGACCAATGCGGTCGCTCTAAGTTCAAGTCCAGCTCATGCTGGCTTCTCTCCGGATGATCGTGGGTTTCTTCCGGGCTCTGCCTGGTTTCCTCCCACCATAATGCTGGCCGCCGTGGTGTAGGTGAAATAATCTTGATTGCGGCGTTAAACACAAATCAAATAAATCAGTAAATAAATTTTGAATCATTGCAATTTGCTTCTGCGCATTGCAAAACTGACAAAGGAAACAGCTATATTTTCGATTGTCCCATATGTTTTAATACTGAAATAAGAGACAGATACCTGCCATCAAAGGAGGTAAATCCTTGTAAGGGAAGTAACCTATTTATTTATTCATTTATTTATTTGATTGGTGTTTTGTGCCGTACTCAAGAATAATACGGCAGCCAGCATTATGGTGGGAGAAAACCGGGCATAGCCCGGGGAAAACCCACGACCATCCGGTGGTTGCAGACAGACCCGATGCATTACAAAATACGGAATATATATATATATATATACATCACCAATATGACTTGCTTCACTTCTGTTTTAGCCATGAATTACAAACACCCACTGGTTTTGCCACCAGTTTTTGGTCAGGACTGGTGTGTTTATAATAGAATATGTACAAATTATTACCTACATGTACGTAGGATTACAGTTCTGACGTTCAGATATGTGTCGACATGAAAATACGCATTTACATTTATATATAAAATCTTTCATCATAAACTAAGCTGAGCTCAAGACACAATATACATGTATACTGTAGTTATATAATAGTAGTAATAATAATAATAATAACTTGAAATATTGGTCAGGTGAAAGATCATTGGAATGACCCTAGAAAATACTTCTTATATTCTTTCTAAAAATCTAGTAGCCTGCTTGTAGTAAGTGGCAAAAACCTGTTGTAACCTCACTGCTCATGTTTGGCCAAAACGCTTTCGTTGAATCCAATTTCAAAATGCATTTTATTTCTTAAAATATAAATCAAACTATTTTCCTGAATTGTTTAGTGAGTGAGTGGAATACACGGAATATGCCTGGAACCTTTCCCTGGTGAGACAATTGCCACATGTTTGCCGTCAATTGCTCCAATGCAGTTGTCGAAGGTCCGCTTTTCCTTAAATTCTTTAGCAATTTGATGCCAGCCATTCTTTGTGTTAGGTAACTGAAAAAGGAAAAATAAAGTCTTTAGGTCACTGAGAGCAGCAATGAGATATTTGTTGAGATTCATAGACCTTATGTTGTTAAATTTTACTTTTATCTATAAACAATTGTTGAGTACATTGTTAAAATCAGTCAATCAGTCTGTTTTCTTATGTATAAATAACAGATGTTTGTTAGGTAAATTCCTACTTTTTTCTCATGGACGGGGTCTGTCTTTTTTTTCAAAATTCTTGTTTTCAGAACTGGAGCTAAGGAACATGCCGGCCTCAGCATCAGCCCCTTGTTTATCAACACCACTGTGTTCTGACCATCCAGAGCTGCTCCTGAATGTTCAATCACCAAACAGCAAAGACCAAAGATCCTGACCAAAACCAAGAATCTCAACAGAGATCACGATCCCCACTTCATTCAATAATTATCAATGAAAAATCTGAATCAACATGCAGTAAACAATTAATTAAGTCTACCCAATCCACATCCCCCCTACCCCCACCCACCCCCCTCCAAAACAAAAAACAAAGAAGAACGACCAGTGACGAGGCTTTAGATTTAATGTCTTCCATTAAGTCCTACTGAAATTCAGGAATCCAATTCCATGTCAGAAAACAGGCAAAATATCCTCCATCCCTTTCAAATACAGCAAGTAAACTCTAAGTTACAAGGGATGAAACAGCATTCATTATTTGTAGTAGTAGTAACGGTGTTAGTAGGAATAGTAACGGTGGTAGTAGGAGTAGTAACGGTGGTAGTAGGAGTAGTAACATCTAATTAAGCTTTGCAGCTGTTTTTGATTCATCCCTGTAATAATCCATGTTAAAAGTAATACCAGCCGTTACTAACAATATTAATACATGTAGTCCAATACAAACAATACTGCCATTGTCTAATGTCTAAAATACTCATGATCCAATACTAGTACTCATGATCCAATACTAGTACTCATGATCCAATACTAGTACTCATGATCCAATACTAGTCCAATACTAATATTCCAATACTTAGAGCCCATTATTAACAATACTAATAGCCCATTACTAACAATACTAATAGTCCATTACTAACAAAACTTACAGTCCATTTCACTAACAATACTAATTGTCTATTACTAACAAAACTAATAGCCCATTACTACCAACACTAATGATCCGTTACTACCAATACTAATGATCCATTCCTAACAATGATCCATTACTAACAATACTAATGATCCATTACTGCCAATACTAATGATCCAATACTAACAGAAGTGAATACCCAGTACTAAGGCCAGCTATATGTCAAACTAACTGAAAACAAATAGTTACTAATGATAACCCTAGCAACAACGACCGGCCCCGATTGCACAGTTGGTAGAGCGTCAGCTTCGGAAGCTTGGCGTTCAGCATGAAGGGGATTGTGCAACGACTGGTTGACCCGTATCAGTACAATGGCTCGGGCAGGGTGGCTTACTTGCCTTCGGTAAATCGTCTCAGTGAAGCAGCAACAAGGAGGTACATTACATACACCCTAAGGATTCCTTCGTCGTCATATTACTGAAAAATTGTTGAGCACGACGTTAAACCCCAAGCACTCACTCACTCCAAGCAATAACGCCAACGTTAAATCTAAAACTATTGTTACTACTAGAACAACAAAAGGAGTGTTTTATGCGATAAATATCAGTATTGATATTTGTTATCAGTGGAAATGTTAAGTTATAATTTTTTCCAAATTCATCTTTTTACCCTTTTCTTGCCCAGGCTTGCCTGTTGTGTAGGCTTACTATGGGATTTATTCTAAGTAATTGTTGGATAAATATCTCACTGTCTTACATAGGTCCTACAGTGGAATGTTCAGGTGAAGAGATGAAATTAAATATGTAACCATTTATATAATATAACCATTTTGGAAGGCGGTATAGTATTATTATTATCATATACATGTACCATTATGGTACATGAATGTACCTTAATTTGTTTGTAATATTAAGTAAAGCCTTTTAAACGACAAGTTATGTCCTTGTTGTTACTCTGATAAGATTTCTATTTCGAGGGAAAATTTACAGCATATTCTCTGATGTTATGACATATCTTTGAACATGGATTGGAATAATATATTACATATATACTTGTAGTACGTAAAATACCCATTTATATATTATAACCTGTTACTACCAATAATTGTCCTCTAACCTTTATTGTGATCTATAATGAATGTTATACAGGATTGTTCGCATGCAGACCTTAACACTATAGCTGGGCATAGCACAAAAATACGATGCTAATAGATGACCAGTAGAACTGTAATTCAACATTTTCACATCTTTGTTTATTCAAGCATATTCTAAAGGCATTCTGTGTTGAATGATAAAATTATACCTTTGTAAAGCCCTGAAACTGGCGAATCCAACCAATGTAACTTTGTCTTCAAAATCAAATAAAAAGCATAAATTGCACCGAAAGTTGCTCCATGCGAAATGGTTGAGGAATTAGGGGATATTTATACCAGTACAAAGTAAAGAAATTAATCTATACTTTCCCATGTGTTTATTACAACATACATCAAGTAAACTTTGTAAATGTACCTTAATATTGGTCGTGTTTGTGTATCTTAAATATAATATCTTAACCTACAAGTGATTTATTTTGTTAGACAATTGTGGTTTGAAATGGAATTGATGCTGATGTGTAAAAAGTCCTCATGGAAAAAGGGTAATGAATCTCAGATGTTTTCTATTCATTCTTTCGTGTGGTAATAATCACGAGACATACTGAGGGCGTCTGTCAGCAACCCGTGGATGGTCATGGGTTCCCCCCCTCCCGCCCTCTGCCCCCCCCCCCCCCCAAATAATGCTGCTTCCGTCGTATAAGTATCAAATAAATAAATACATAAATAAACAAAATAAATAAATATACTGATGGAAATGCTTAATGAGTAAGGCTAGGGAAATTTTGTTCACAACTTCATATCTTCTGTCTGCACCAATGAGGTCTACTGACTGACCTTGCAACATCCAACATCTACAGGTCGCTGGTTCAATCCACTGTGACCGCAATTCTTTTGTTGCAAAGAATAAAAGACAGAAGTCCACAAAAGCAGTCCCTCCTGGAATGGGGAAGGTTCCTACCCTATCTGTCGGTCGGTCCTGTTTTTTGCCAAGATCGATAACTCATTCAACGTGCTGTGTTTTTTCTTTCACTGCATGAAACATCAGTTTATATACATATATTAATTATGCATTTATTATTATTATTATTATTACTACTATTTATTTCAAATACCAGAAATGCAGCAGAGTACAACAAAACACATTGCATCAGATGCATACATAAATTAAAAGGAACTGGTAAAGAAAGTGTCTATGTCATGATGACATGCCGCTCCCTGGCGGGAACAGAAAACCCAGAGGGCTTGTTTTATCTCGTTTATGAGTTGACGTGAGACGGTACAGTTTATCAAATTATGAGGTGAGGGTAATATTTAGGTATTTGATAAATATCGGACTAGGGAAAACTGTAAACAGAACAATCGGAATTCATGACACAACATCTTAGTAAGACGAGCTAGAAGCAAAAATTGCATGCGTATTGATATGTTTATATAATGAAAGATATGCATCGTTTAACTGAGGATATAGGTAGTAGTAATTAAGATACTGAAGCTAAGAGTGGCAATATTTACAAGGTGAATCTACATTAACGTATATACATTTGAATGGAAGCGACTGAAGGACACTTAGACTGGCTGACGGCAAGCAATGAGATAGGACTTTAACCCGGATTTAAAAGGAGAAACAGAATCACAGTATTTTAAGTCAAAGGACAACTTATTCCATTCTGTGGGACCTTTTATCTTACAAGTGTAGAAACTCAGATTGGTTTCATGGAAAGGCCTCTGTAAGTTGACTGAGGAAGATGGTGTGGGGTAAAAATGAACCGATGATTGTTTGATAAATAAGAACTGAAGCTGAAGGGGGCAAGATCAGGAATGTGTAAGCATTTTAAAATTAACTGGGTTATTTGGAATACGTTCATAGATTCAATCAACAATAGTTTGTTTTGCTTAAACAATGGGCCAGTATGATCACGTTTTTGGCAAAAAATTTATCAGTCGAACAAGAGGTCTTTGAAGGCGTACCAGGGGAAGGAGGTGGGTTGTGTAAGTATTACCCCACACTACGTTGCAATATGTAAGTAAGAGATAAATAAGGGCATAATAAAGAATATATCATGTTTTCTTCTTCAGAAAATGTCCTATATGAGAGGGAGCACCTAGATTACTTGAAATTTTCTTGCAAATTTCGCTGATATGTGTCGTCCATGTCAATTTATGGTTAATAGTTACTCCAAGAAAATTGAAAGATGTTACAGATTCGATTTCTTGCTGCTTTACATTAATACGAGGTTGGAAATGTGTGTTATTTTTTTCTGTTTGGTGTTGTAATCATATGTTTGGTTTTCTTAATATTCAAAGATAATTTGTTACTACACAACCATTGATAAAGCACATCGAATTCTTCGTTTATTTTTTTATTAAACAGTACAGGATCGGAGTCAGATAAAAAGGCACTCGTGCCATCGGCAAACAGCGTAATTTCAAGGTTAGATGCATAGGCGATATCGTTAATATAAATTAAAAATAGCAGAGGACCAAGAGTGGAACCTTGTGGAACTCCAGTGTTTTGGAGTTTAAATGAAAACTGGATGTTGTCATAACAGTTTCTCCGGATAAAGAGGAAGGCCGGTAACACCATAATATTTTAAGAGGATAATATGATCGACTGGGTCGAATTTTTTGGGCTAGGTTAAGAAAAAGAGATATGCTAAATTTATTTGATTCTTTGGCTTTTACGAGTTTATCATAGACATAGAAATCAGAGAATACATCGTAGAATGGTTGCCCCTGAAGCCATACTGATTTTCGAAAAGTACTTTATTCGTTTCTAAATATATTTTTAGTTTATCAGATACTAATGATTCAAATATCTAACTGAAAAAGGCAATACTGAAATAGGTCTGTAATTAATAAAGTCATCAATGCGTTCTGATTTAAAAATTGGGCAGATTTTGGCGACTTTTGACTTATCTGGAAAAATTCCTGTTTGAAACGACAAGTTAACTATATGGGTCAATGGATGAGACGAGGAATCAGCTGCCATTTTCATAACAGAAGGATAAAAGCCATCTATTCAGGGGAATTTCTTTTCAAGCTTCTGACTGATTCACGAACTTCTCCATATGTACAAAGGCCTAGTGAAAATCTTGGGGGATTAATCGGTGGAAGGTAGCTTCTACAGCAATTTGAGGCAAACGGTATTTCGGATGCTATGTTTACTGGGGATGTCATTAAAATATGTGTTAAAACCATCTGCAATTTTTTTCCGGATCAGTTACTCTAACACCATCAATGGTGAACGACTTCGGTAGTTTCTTATTACTTTTTGTTTTAATTAAATTATTTATTAATTTCCACGTTCCTTTTATACTGTTATTTACAGAATTAAATTTCTGGTCGAAATAATTTTTTTTCGCTGAGCGTAATATGTGGTTCAGTTTATTTCTATATTTCCGGTATAAATCTCTTATTTCTTTGCTGCTACTCTTTAGGTGCTGTTTATACAGTATATTTTTTTTCTTTAGTTGAGTTACGTATGGCTGGAGTAACCCATGGTTTTGATCTACTAGAATTTCTGTTAATATTTATGAGGGGAAGACTTAACTGGTAAAGGTCATCTATTTGGTTGATCGTAATATCACAGGCTTCGTTTGCCTATGAAAAGGATGTTGGTATGATATCTCAGAACTGTGAGAGTCTTCATTTATGTGCTCCATTCCCTGTGAGCTGAAAAACGGAAGGGATTCTAAAAATGCTCTGCCCTCATAGCTATCTACGCTATCCACCATTAAGACGAGAGGTAATGACTGAGTGGTAAACCAGACCACAGTGCCCTTCACTTCCATTACATTTTGTGTGATCAAAAACATCCAAAAATTCACATAAATAGAAAAGATAAAAACAAAGTACACAAACAACGGGCACATGATAAAATGAACAGTGTACCAGGCCACACACAGGGCTCGGTTTGAATAGGTTCAGGTTAAATAGTGATCTGCAGCCTTCCAGACATATCCAAAACAACAACATACTAAATGGAGTTTAACATTAGAACATCAGAAAATCATTGCAAAGTTTAGCAGAAGTTAAGCATAGGGTATGCATTCGCTTGATCACACATCATGTGAAATTCAAAATTAAAGACATCTTCATCATTTAAGCACTTTTCAGGTTCTATTGTTTTCAAGTTTGGACATAGCAAACTCTAACAGGATTAAGAAAGGGAATGTATGTGTTTGAACAGGTGTCACGATAAAGTTAGAAATGATGTCATCTACAGCATTTATACACTTATCAAATTCCATTGTCCATATTTAGGTCTAGACATATCAAACCCATTAGTGTACAACATGGAGTTCAACTTTAGAACATCAGAATATCATTGTCAGGTTTAGCAGAAATTAAGCTGGGAATATGCAGGCACTTGAACAGACAACATGACCAAAGTTAGAAATTAATGACATCTTCTGCATTTATACACTTATAAAGTTCCACTGTTCAAAATTAAGTCTAAACATATCCAACACAACAGTACACTATACGCTAAGTTTAGCAGGAGTTGAGCATGGGAAATAAGTATGTATCATGACAAAGAGATATTAAGCACGACAGTACAATTTGTAATTGTGTTTTGATGTTAAAAAAATAAATACAAATAATATGCCGTACACCAGAAGATATAAAAAAAAAAAAAAAAAAAAAAAAAAAAACAATTTGTTTAGACAAGGTAGGGGACACAATCTGGAACAACATTAAGCAAGTTATCTCCCATTGTACATTGCACTACCATATTTGAGAACGGTGTAAATCTAGTTGATGATAATCTTTTCCATTGGTTTTTATTTCAATAAATATATTTCAATATATGAGGTATTATCAGTTTATTCTCCTTGTGTAATAACATGGTAATACCTTGAGTTACAGAAGAAAAATACAAAAACAAACAAAAAAAAAAACAGACATGTAGGTGAATACAGCACAAAAGTGCAAAACTTGGGTTGGTTATTTATATTGTTTGGATAGCATATGATATTGATCCTGTACATATGTTAGGCTGATAGAGTTTGTGAGATATCAAAAACACACAAAATCACTTTTATGAGAAGAAATGCATCAAACACACACCTGCTACTCCTGGAAAACTTTCCAGGGGCCCACATGATTACCTGGTCTTGTCTCCAACAGCACCTTTGTATCTACTACTCTAATTCTGGTTTGTTTGCACTCAGAAGATCTCAAACCATACGCCAAGTTGGGGAACCTCCCTCTCTCACGTTTAAGTTTTGGTGGCAAGTCAGTTCTGGTGCAAATTTTTTCCTCGAAGTACAGTCGTGGCCCTTAGATTGTTGTCTTTATATTTTACATGGACTGATTTCATAATTATGGGTGGGCGAGCATCGGGTGTGTGATTTAGAGCATGGGTAGACCGTGGGAGTCAATGGACATTCACAACAGGTAAATCTCACAGGCCCATTCATCACCGAGCTTCATCTCCTCAGACAGGAACGTTCGTATAACAGAGTCAGTATCTTCATTCTCACCAGAATGGGGATACCGTAGAACAAGATATTAATATTTATTGACAAAAACTGCAGTTTGTTGTGGGTTTCCGCCGGGCCATACACGGTTTCCTCTCACCCTGATGTTGACCACTTTCATATGAGTGAAATGTATTTGTTTATTTATTTATTTATTTGATTGGTGTTTTACGCCGTACTCAAGAATACTTCACTTATATGATGGCGGCCAGCATTATGGTGGGTGAAAACCCGGCAGAGCCCGGGGGAAACCCACGACCATCCGCAGGTTGCTAGAAGACCTTCCCACGTACCGCCGGAGAGGAAACCATCATGAGCTAGACTTGGAGTGAAATATACTTGAGTATGGTAAATAAACACAAAAATTTTCAACCAATATGCAACTTTCCTGTTTACCAGTAAGTTGACCCGAGACTATCAATAACTGCACAGCGCGTCTCATGAATGATGATACTGATTGTGTTGTCTGGTACTCTGCACAGATACATCAGTTCTCTGGAGGCATAGCCTAAAAATAAAAATGGTATCCAGTTCAGATATGGATAGATGAACATAAACTGTCATATCCCCCCTGAACCTCCAAGCTTGATACAAATTAGGAACAGGCAAAGATAAATTAGCCGACAGTCAATTATAGAAATAAAATTAATGAGACGGTGAAGAAAGAACAGATCAAGAATATAACGAGAAGGATACATGACAATATGTTACCTGGATGTCACTTTTCCTTTCCCAAAAAACTGGCTTTATCGGGGTATTTTATAACACATACTTTTTTTTGCCAAACTTTACTTTACTTTCTGCCAAATACCACAGTGTTATAGTAGGCCCTATGTCTCTCTCCGGGAGAATGCATTCGTGTATATGGCTGTCTTCTTTCTGTATCTTGTTTTCCGACCGGCCCCGATAGCACAGTTGGTAGAGCTTCCGCTTCGGGAGCGGTAGATCCAGGGCCAGTGTTGGGTCGAGTAACACCTAAAACCTTAAAAGAGAAAGTTGTAACGTTCAACATGACGGAGATACTGCAACGACTGGTTGACCCGTATCAGTATAATGGCTCTGGCGGTGCAGCTTACTTGCCTTCGGTAAGGCGTCTCAGTGAAGCAGCACTAGATAGAAAAGAGCGGTGGAAATCCGTCCTGCAACAAAGAGGCACATTACATGCACTCTTCCTTCGTCGTCATATGACTGAAAAATTGTTAAGTACGACGTTAAACCCCAAGCACTCGCTCACTCTTGTTTTTCACTAGTTCCTGCAAAATATCAAATGTGGAGTGGTCGATTCGGAGAAAATTATGAAGTGGGGTCTTGCGAAGATAATTCCTGCAAAGATAATTCCTGGGCATGAATATGCCCAGAGTTTACTTCGTTGTTAAATTCAATCGCGTACTCAGCACCGCCGTCTTTTCGTATCAGCTACAGATTCCATAGTGAAAGTGAAAGACGCAGCCGCAGGCGCCAAATAGGCGAGATCACCCTTCACCGTCACTGTCGACGTTGACAGCTGTCAGATCACCCATTTTGATTTATCATTTGTCACGTGATAAACTGGACCTTCTGATGATTTTCAAACCAAGCAGATTTCGTCCCAGCATTCGACTAAAACCATAAGATAATCGGAAGCAAAAATCGGACAAATGGTTGTGCTTTAGGTTCCGGTTCTTATTCTCTTTTGAAAACGGATCGCACAGATTTCTATGATCATTTTATACTCTTCAATGAAGTTTTAATAGTATCCGCCATGCTGATCATTTGCTGACAAAATGAATTTCACATGACACTTTTCATTCTTTCCCTTGGACAAAGAAATAGAACATGCTCTATTTAATCAAACTCGGTCGAAAGCGAATCGAACGATCGGACAGAAGAGTGTTTGATTCGACGCTTTCCGCTCACACAGCACGTTGCAGTCACACAGTCGCATACGATTAGCTTGAAGTAAAATCGGACACAGAATCGCAGTGTTTAAAAGCTGGCCTAAACCGAAAGCTTGCGCTGAAGCGAGATTATCGAGTGTAGTAGTCTGGACGCAATCAAGAGAAACTTGCACTCCACCACGAAATGGTGGGCCTTAATCACATGACTACATTGAAACAGGCTGCCAATGCGCGATTACCATCCCCTGCCACTAGATGTCGTAACTATATCATTAACCCTCACCCAGTAGCGTCATCTGGCGGCAGTGGGAGAGAGCCGCGCATTGGCAGACTGTTTCGATGTAGTCACGTGATTAAGGATTTTCGTGGTAGAGTGCAAGTTTCTCTTGATTGCGGTCTGGACGGTCGTCAGACTCGCCACAACAGCGTCCCCTCGAACTCACCGTTTTGATTATTTTCAGTCAGGCCCGTTAGACCACGGAATTGAATTTCCGATTTTTTTTGAGAAAGTACGTTATGGATATACTACTGTGAGCAGATTTAATCTGTCTTGATTTAATACTCTATATAAATTCTAGGTTTGTGGCTTTGTTAAGGCAGAAACAGGGAAGGAAGATGTAAGGTTTCGGAAACAAAAAACGGCCTGGACGATGCAACAACAACATATTCAGTATTAATGTGTTTTTTTTTTTCTTGGATACGTGTTCTCTTCGGAGGAAATGATACATGTACACATATTTGACATCAGTCGTCTGTGACTTGTCGCACCACAGAGGTAAGTACGGGTTTTGTTTTAACACATTTATGTTTGTTTGCTATCCCTGGAATGGGTGACTTCCCCTTTCTCATATTTGGACGGCGTTTGTATAGTCATGGAATGGTGGATGTGTCCCATTCACCCTTATCCGAATATTCTAAAACTTGCAGTAGATATTATGATAGGCCTAACGGCGAGTCCGAAGTTGCTGCATTTGAAAAAAATCAAGAGTTTCAAAACGACATTGCTGACACTAAATTACCCACCGTATCCCCTTATTTTAGCTACATTCGAGCACATATAGTCCCTCTATCTTTGTCTACAGTCTAATTTCTCCTTTAGTCCATTGTCATTGATGTTTTTGGCGAACAAAGTCTCCCTCACCTCTTTTCCCTTCATGCTTTCACTCTTACCGGGATGGCCACCAGTGTGTACACACAAACTTCTTGCGTCACACATCAGTAAACATCGCCTGGAGAACATCCGGACAAACACGAGCACTCCAAGAAAGATAAAGCGAGGAAGATTCATGTTTTTTAAAGCTTTTATTCACTGTAAAAACATTATACATAGCTTATTTTGTTTCTCATTTGTATATATCCATTTTTTTTGTAACACAAAGATTAACAGGTGCATTTAGAAATGTTAGACAAATACATAAGTTTAACATTTCTGAAAATATCTGATAGTACATATAAATATAGAAACTAGATTTATGGCTGGGAAATTTAGATACATGTACAAGGAATATTGACAGGAGGATAAAAAAAAATGTGTACATATATAATTATAAATACCTATAATCTTACCTACCTCACAAGCTGCAGCTATAGTAAATTATTATCCCACATGCACACATATACATGTCCATGTACCGGTATATATTATCCTACATAAGCACAGCAGTGGCGTGAAAAGGAAATTAAAAGTGGGAGGGGGGGGGGAGGGGGGAGGCTCAACTGTCATGGCACATTAGGCGAAGGTCCAGGGGCCCATCTAGGCCCCGGAAGCTCTGCGACTGTAGATTGCTGACCCTGAGATAGCCGTCTTGGGCCATTGAGAGATGGGGTATAGAAGAAGGGTATAGAGCCATAAAAGTGATAGGCTGAAAATGGAAGAATTTAAAAGCTTACTTCGGTATATTAGGTGAGAGTCCAAGTGCTGCTTAGGCCCCGTAAGCTCTGTGACCTTAAAATGGCATAGATGTATTCTTGAGCAGACATTCAAAGTTGAGGCACCTTGACACAGGGTTTAAACAGTGCAGAGCCTTAAATATGACATATGTAAAAAATGTTAAAAGATTAAAAGCAGTGGCCAGGGCCAGGTGGGTTGATTGGCAGTTTAAAGGTCTGTTTGAGTAGGTTAAGTGAGGATCCAGAGGCTACATAGACTGTAATGTGACAGCCATGGATGAACGTCTTGTGCAAAATTCTTTCACTGTCTAGAAGGCTTCCTGAAAGAGCCTTCTCATTAACAGAAATGGAGAATTTCTTACTTAATGTTATTTGCAAAAACCAAAGAATCTAGCTCTGAATTGTGTAGTAGCCAAACTTGTGTGTTTAACCATTCGCAGTTATAGATAAAGAAAGATGAATCTTGTAGGCATTTAATCTCTTTGATCAGTGGTGTAACTTAATGCTTGCCTGCTTGCCAAATGCAAGTGAAATCGGCGTCGGGCAAGTATATCATGTTTTTTGGTTACCCGCCAGGGCAAGTGACTTGCATGAGCAGAAAAATAATCTGTGATCTGCATTGTACATATTGACATTCCTTCGCCTGCTTGAATCTCTCGACTGCACTGATAAAATATTTGTGTAAAATCGCAAACTCCACTTGGGCCCTGCTCAGCTTTCAGGCGAGTGGATGAAATCAGAACGAGGCTGTGCCTAGTGTCAGGCGTGTACTCTCCCACATAAGGGTGTTTTTGTGCTGTAAAATCAGTAGTGTGTTTGAGCCTAGCATTCTCTGTGCATCACAGAGAAGGGTTAGTGGAGGCTGGTTGCCACATTGTTTACCTCACGTTCGTGGCAACAAAGCAGATTGAATGGAACATCTTTTTTACTAACTACGGGTTGAAAAACAAATCCCAGTAGCCCCTCTACAACTTTGTCAGATAGAAATAAACTATACAATAGTGCTAAATATTCACGACAATTTGTTGAGGTTTGGAAAGACGAATATTCATGGGCTTGAATTCTTGCACCAAGCTAAAAGATAAGCCCTGTAAGCACTCATAATCTTTTGAGTGGATTCTGGGTTATAATAATATCAAATAATTACTGTTTCCAAACTTCTTTCAACAAATGTGTTAGGTACATGTTTTAGAAAATGTACGTTTATTGGAAACCTTGCGCCAAACCAAAAGATCTGTTCTCATACATTAGTATTTGAGTGGACTGCAGTGTAGGATTAATTGAATAGATGACAAAGTTACAAGAATGAGTAGCACAACACAAATCTGGTGTCACTATTGTCTTTAATCACTTCACTGCAGTAGCATAGACTGTTTTCACAGTACTTCATTCTGATGTCACGTGTTTTGTACATGCAACGTGTGTCCAGGACATGTATACATATACATTTACATCAATACTTCAGTGGTGATAGCTCTTTGGCAGCATGGACCCTTCCACCAAGAAGACACAGTACACACACCTAATGACTCTACCTTGCCCTAGGGCTAGAAATGAAAAGTGCTAGGTAAAACCCTAAGCATATATGTACATACATACATACATACAGTACTGCTGTTGTGTTGGCTTTCAAAGGATACACGGAGCGCTTGCTTTTTGTTAATGTAAATCACATGTCAGGACTAATGTAGATTTATGTGTAAACTTTATGTTACATACATGTATACATGCATAACGTGTCTGTATACATAATCCACAGCCAACTGCTGTGTTTCAAATCTGATATAGTTGCCGTCTAAATAAGGGGTATTAAGTCTCCTTCTATTTAGGTAGCATTATTTGGATTACTACATCGCCAGGCCCTTTGATATGTGGTACTACTGAGGTAAAAGTCCATACAAACATGCATACATCTATGTGCACTGCAATATTCCTGTAAATAATATGTGTTTATATGTGTATATGTATATAAACTTTCATAAGCACTACCTGTGGCATCATCCCCTTTGCAGAGCAAGTGCAGTACATTATGTAAAAAAGTGTTGAAAGGTTCTAGAATTACTGACAACGTTGAGTGTGTATACCACAAAGTAAACTTTGGCAAGCCATCTGTTGCATTCCATGAATTGTCTTCCTGATATCTATTCTGTCTTGGTAGCCATCAACAGTAAAGTTATTCTGACCTTTTTAGCTAGCCTGTATGAAGTAAGGAGAGGTATTGTGAGAGGGGGAAATGTATGGGTGTCGGTGTCCGGTTAAGCTTTTTTTCAGCTTCTGTAAAATGGGCTCTCATTCATGGATTGAAGGTTAAACTTTTCTTAGCTCTGTAGTGTAGTATGTGTAATGTATGGTGTGTAAATGTACATTCATAGATGGATTGTTAAGCTTGTTTTTAGCTCCTCTATAATGGGCACTCATTTGTAGACTGTTTCAAAGCTTTGTTAGCTGCACTATACAGTGATAGAAAGTTACGTTTTTCTATATATTTTTTCACTCTCATGTTTAAGGGTGAACTGTACTTTGTTTTCTGCAGTAAACAAATCTTCTCCTAGAAAGCATGCAAGCCTCCATTATCTCATACACAGGGTCTCTCTTTTTGTTTTTTTGTTTTTTTTGTTGAGATTTATGGATTTTGTGAAGTTTACCTATTTCTTATATTGTAATCACAGAATGTTGAAACCATTCATATAGGCAGTGACTATTGTCAGCTGAGTATTTTGCTCAGCCAGTCATAGGATTACAGAGGCCACTGCTAGTAAATGGATTGCCAAGTGGACTTCATGAGTTGCATGCAAAGATTGCCCACAATGACATCCTTTTTGATTTATAATGTATAAAATATGAAGTGTCACCTCAGCAATTTTTATGCTATTATCTGGATGCCAGACTGTACTAACCTACTGGTACTGGCTGAGTAGTCGACTGACAGATATGGTCCTCTTTCTGAGGAAAGTATCTTTATGCATATGATAAAGTCATGTATAGTCCTTGTTGTTTTATGTGTTTGCTTGTCACAAAACAAATGTACAGTATACATGTAGCTACTGCACAGTATACATGTACTCACTGCCTAGTATGCATGTACATGTACCTACTGCCCAGTATGCATGTACCTAATGTCCTGTATCCATGACCGGCCCCGATAGCATAGTTGGTAGAGCGTCCGCTTCGGGAGCGGTAGATCCAGGGTCACACCTATGACCTTAAAAGAGGAAGTTGTAACTTCCTTGCTTGGTGTTCGACTGGTTGACCCGTATCAGTATAATGGCTCGGGCGGGGCGGCTTACTTGCCTTCGGTAAGTCGTCTCAGTGAAGCAGCACTAAATAAAAGAGCGGTGGAAATCCGTCCTGCAACAAGGAGGCACATTACACGTGCATGCACCCTAAGGATTCCTTCGTCGTCATATGACTGAAAAATTGTTGAGTACGACGTTAAACCCCAAGCACTCACTCACTCACCCGTTCTGCTACAAAGAGCCACATTACATGCACTCTAAGGATTCCTTTGTCGTCAAATGACTGAAAAATTGTAAAGTACGACGTTAAACCCCAAGCACTCACTCACTCACTCCTGTATCCATGTAGTGACTGCCCAGTATCCATGTAGCGACTGCCCAGTATCCATGTAGCGACCGCCCAGTATCCATGTAGCGACTGCCCAGTATCCATGTACCTAGATGTACTTCCCTGTATCCATGCACCTACTGCCCTGTATCCATGTACCTACTGCCAAGTATCCATGTACTCGCTGCCCAGTATCCATGTACCTACTGCCTAGTATCCATGTACTTACTGCCCAGTATACAAGTACCCAATTGCTAATATACATGTGCCTACTGCCCAGTATTTAAGGTCTGAAGGTCGGGCTACATGGGCTATAAACAGTGATAACAGTGATGTACATCATCATGTGTGCAATTTTTTGCAATTCGGTGATGTAAACTTTGGCATTTCATACTTTTTTCCCTCCTTTTGGGGCCAAAAAATAATAACTTGTGTCATTCCTGATGCATGAACACCAGTCTCAAAAGCAAATCTCGCTGTGAGTCTTGATGTGGCAGTGCATGAATTCGATGCCCAATATCGTTATTGTGTATGGAGAACTTTGTATGTGAAACATTTTATTCTAATGTTTAACATCTGATTAGCTGATTACGCATGTGTGGATTATACACCTATGAAATATTGCCTACATAATTACATGTACTCGTATGTATGCACTGTACGAGTATGTTCAGTACTTAATACTAAATTAGTATATGTAATTTACTTTATATACTGCATAAATTACACACGTTTTTGTACTATCCTGCAACATCTCGTCTTGGTACATTTACAGTGTAGAACTTGCAAATGCCTAGATGTACACACAGTTTCACGGGGTTGTGCACTGGAAGAAAATATGGTTGAGGAATTTCTACTGAACTGTTGAAACCTTTGTATTTGATTCTATGTGTACGTATTTGTCACATTGTCTGGCTGTATAAAACTAAAAGGAATAAATTACTGTAATTCTTTTGTGTGTATGTTCATCCATACATATTCTGAAAACAATATTCTGTGTAGATAAAATGACTAGTGATGCTTTTTGTGAAGCAGTTAAATGGGCCAACTCAACCATAGTAGTTCTGCCTCCAAAATCAAATTGAAAAATTAATTGCGCTGAAACTTGCTCTTTTATCTGTGAAAAGGTTAGGGATTTTATAGTTAGAGTACTTTACCTTGCAAACAAATACAGTAAGCTACATGTATGTTATGCGTATTTTCTTAATTCAGGATGCCTTTATAACACATGCTGCTTGCCCGGTGGTAGGTTATTAAATCCAGCACTATGTACTTCATGCGTGATAAGTTTGGGTAAAATGTCAAATGATGTAGTTGGAGGCATCAAAGTGACTAACTTGTTGATTGCCTGGGAAGCTTACAGGTCAAGATTTGCAATACTGCATTTTATTTGGTAAGGCCCCGGCGATAGAGAGTTCAAGCTCAGGTCTGAATTTGTGACCCACCTCGGTGTATAAAGAGGACCTAATCAAATTAGAATGTCTAGCTGACTGTCAGGCCTGACTTACACAGGCACATGGGTGTTGATTAATTCTCTTCTCCCTCTTCTCCATGTCTTCACCCTTAGGCCTGATACTACATGTACAAGATTTACCAGCAAGAGGATTAGAATAGAGTGGTATGACATTATAAAGTTAATTTGCGGAAAAAATTGTCAGTTCAATAGAAGTGCCTAGTACCCTTTGCTGTGGATGTCTTACAACTGCTCAGGTCTTTGCTGATTCGTGCTGTTTTCCCACCTTTGGTTTTCGACTCTCACTCAGAAAGCAGTGCTTTGGCCGCTGAATGCATGTACATGTATACTGGCCAGAAAAGATTCATGACAGTAAACTGTAAGTTTGTATTTAGCAACTGTTTGTCTCACATATAGCTTTATACTGCACCTGCATGCATACGTACATGTATGTGCAAGTTCAAACCTTTGGACAGGAAGTTTGCTTTCACTGTGTGTGGGGCCTTGGTGACAACATATAGCCACTTTGTGTTGCATGTAACCTTCTGTTTTGAATATCACTATTCAGTATTAAAACTTAATCGTTTTAATATGGACCATATTCTTGTCTGAAATAAACACTATGTATCTGATATATAATTAGTAGCTCAATTTGTGGTATTTTGTATCTAACCCTTTGCACATTGTACTCATCTTCCGCCAGTAATTATATGGTATGCATTATTTATCTTCATGTCACATATGCGTAGGACCTTGCTACAGGTTACTAGCTTACATTTAAGTGAAACACTATATCATTATTAATACAATTGACAATATGATGGCCTAGCTGTTTATATCCTGGTAGATGACCTGTACATGTATGCTGTAAACATACATCTGCACAGTGCAGCAGAAGCACTCAGAGGTAGGACCCTGTGTTTGTTTATCCTCACATGTCCTCTGTTAGCTACAGAGGGATAGAGTGAGAAAGCCTGTGTCCTCAGACTATTGTTCCTGCCTTGTGTTGAGTCTGGCACTGATGTGTGAAATCTCCCTCCACCTTCCCCCTCCCCCCTCCCCACACACACAGCCCAAGGAGACTGGGGCTTAGCAGTAACCCTGAGCTGCTGAAGATTCTTTGTAACACAGAGCAGTTTGCATCACAGTCAGCCAGGGTCTGCATCACAGTTGGCCTCAGTGGGACCAGAGACTGCTGTTTCATAGTTGTCTGTGGGTACTGTGAGACTGAGAAGATATGTTACTGGTTTACAGATGAAGAATAAATATAAGTGTACTTGAACCATGAGTGAGGTGTGCCTGTACAAGCTTGTAGCACTGCAAAAAAACAAGGAATCTTCGAGGTCAGTTGTATATTATTTATATATTTTGTTTTATTGTTTGATCAGGAATTTTGCCTGTACATGTATACAATGGCAGTCAGTCTAATTGATGGAGGAAACCAGTGTCTAGTGTATACCGGACATTTGGCAAGTTACTGTTGAACATTCCCACATGTGAGTCACGATACTAAAAGTCAGAATTTGAAATCAGGATGTCTCAGTTGCAATTTTTAGCCTGCCTGTACACTGTACAGGCCTAGCTTATGTTGTCCCCTGAGCGTCGGAGCAGACTTCCAATAGCATGGAAAACAATGTTAAACAAAATGTTGGGGATGTTATCTTAAGAAGTACTGTTGGTATTGAGATCAGGGTTTGCAGATAGGTAGAGCACAATGACACGAGGGGGATATACCCTGGTTGATTCAGTGTACTCATATTAAATACTGTACATTACTGACTTAGTGTATATTGTATTAAATTCAAAGTTAAACAAACTGTTAGGGGTGGTATCTCAAAGTACAGCATGTATTGACCTGAAGTTTTACAGGCCTATAAAGCACAAAGACACTTGTTCCATCGCTGATGCTCTATGAGCATAGTAATAACAGTAAATTACCAAATTCACGATTTCAGGTGCTTATGTATTAAGCTGAAACTTTGCATTCATCTGTCTCCTAGAGGCAAGCCTTACCAGTCTATGTTTCCTTGTTTTCCCTATCTCTCCCATCTTAATTTCATCATGGAATAGAATGTCACCAAAACACACTGAGTCAACCCCTTGCTATTAACCAACATGTACATTACCCCCACAATATAAAGAGACAAGTGGTCTTCAACCAATGTTGGACCGCGCAAATGGCCAGGTGGGCTTGTGATCAAACAGTTTGTCAGTACATTGTTCTGTTAGCCTCAGTGAATATTCCAGTCATTTGTAATCGTAGTCTCCCAGCTACATGTTCGAGTGCATATTCATATTCGTGTAGCGACTTCATCAGTGAACCAGCTGTACTCTCTTATTGTAAATAATATATAGCTGCGTGTGACAGGTAATGTCCCGTGAGTATTTTTGTGCTTTCCATCCCACTAGCAAGTAACAGTCCCATTGAAACTGGAGCTGTTTGCATTCAAATTCATGGTTTCCATGGCAGCGAAATGGAACTAGTAGGTTTCATCATTGAGATCATATATGTAATATACATGTATATGTGAAATATCCTTGGATAGTGGTTTTATTTAAATGGTGTGTAGGTTCGTTTTGAGGTGAACAATAGGTTCTTTTAAATAAAGCTGTTTTGGTCAAATAATGTTTGAAAAGATGTGTGAATAAAATAGTCATTCATTTTCCATGGGTTGAATTAAGCTCCTATTTGGGACTGTTTTTTTTTTTTTGTGACAACAGACTGAAATAGCCAGTTTCATCAATGTCAACACAATAAAAATCACAGTTTCGTACAATTAAAACTTAGGTATACAGCTTTATATGGGGATGATCAAAATATTTCCAGCTTAAACTGGGACTGAGCCCATGAGATTTCTGGTTTCCGAATCAACTGACTGAAGATAATGAAGTACAAATCGTAATTTGCCATGTATTGAGTTGTTAAATCTGCCCATGGGTAATGAGTGTGTCACACTCACTTGTTACGATTAATATGTGTATCAGTCTGGTCTTTCTGTCGGTCTTTACAGATAATTATTGGCAATGATTTATATGACTTTTTTGTGTTTTTTACGTCATACCCAAGAATATTTCACTTATATGACGGCAGCCAGCATTATGGTCGAAGGAAACCGAACTGAGCCCAGCGGAAACCAACGGCCATGTACGGCTGGATAGGAAGCCGGCATGAGCTGGACTTGAACTCACCACAACCGCATTGGTGAGAGGCTTCTGGGTCATCGTGCTGGGTTGGCAAACCTCCTTGGCCACGGAGGCACCTATTAACTATGAAGCTCAGTATTTAAACCATATAATTCAGTATGGGAGTCGTAAAGGTGAAGAATTATGTGGCAGTATTATAAAAATGTGTATTTTATGTATTCAAAATACCCCATAGTTAAGATTGTTTTTTCAGTGGGTTGTTTTGTTTTGTTGTGTACAGATCTATGTACATTTAACACCTTTGTGTAAACATTTGCTTATATACATGCATATGTGCAGTCTAGTCCTGTGGGCACTCACAAGTGTTCCTGTGCAGGAAAATGCCCCTTTCGTGAGTCTGAGGTTGAGGTATTTAATGCTTGGTTGGCCATATTTCACCGAACGTCTGACCAGATCCAACTATCGCTCTGTTGCAGCTGCTTTGGTTCATCTCATTGTGTTGTATTCTAGCATATGCTGGGATGCTGTATGCTAGTTGATTGTCCCAGGTCCCAGGTTTTCATTTCTGTAACATGTACTACATACTCTGTGGGATGGGGTTTCCTATGGGACTCCTTATCGTAAATGGATGGTGTTCTTCTGTACATGTCTAGATATACACATGTACATCAGGGACGTTAGGGCATATTTTTATACCATCAGTGTCACTTACCATACAGAGTGTTTGTTTAACATTGAATTCTGCATCCAAGGCATTTTTCAAATTGTTTTTTGGCCGTATTCTGTTGAAAGCCTGGTGTAATGAGGTATGTACTGTGCTGTAATTCAAGCCATGTCATGAACTGACTCCAACAGTTGCCCCCTACGATTTTATATCCTTCTAATGTGCAAAACAGATGCAGTGTTGTTTTTGCTGCTTTAGTATCTGTTACTTCCCCAATATTAGCATTAAAGTGTGTGAAGTTGATTGTAGTGTATTATTTATGTGTCCGAGGCAACGGGTTGTGTAGGTGAAATGATGCAATGGTCGTTTATGCATTCATTGAAGACCAGATGTATTCAACCAGTACTGTGCGCATATCTGTATGTGAGAAGTGGGGAACTGTTAATTTACATGTACTATACCATTTACGTGTATGTGGTTACACTGTGGTAAACCACTAAATGCACTGTTTGTCAGCTACATGTACCTGAGCCTAGTGCACCTCTCACATCAGAGATGGAACTCAGTGTCAAATTTGTAGACAGGACCTCTTTGGTGAAGTCTTCCACTGCGAGAGCCAATCTGTACACCGCTTGGATTTGGTTACTCAATCATTTTTAGCTTGCCTGTACAAAGTGCAGGCATAGCTTATGTCATACCCTGAGCGCCAAAGTGTAAACAAAATGTTAGGGTTGTTATCTCAAAAAGTACTTCAGGTATCGAGATCAGGGTTTGCGCACATGTAGAGTGCAGTAACATGAGGGGGATATTCCATCATTGATTCGATGTGTACATATTAAATCCTGTAAATTACTGAATTCCTGACTTAGTGTATTGTATATGAGAATCAGTGTTTAACAAAATCTTAGGGGTGGTACCTTCAAAAGTGCTGCATGCATTGAGCTCAGAGTTTGCTCATATGTAGAGCACAGTAGCACAAGGGGGATATTTCTTCATTCATACAGTGTATACATATTAAATTCTGAAATACTGAATTGCTGACTTAGTGTATTGTGTATTAGAGTCAGTTTCAAACAAAATGTTAAGGGTGGTATCTCCAAAAGTACTGCATGTATTGAACACAGAGTTTGCACATACAGTACCTAGAGCACAGTAGCACAAGGGGGATATTTCATCATTCATACAGTGTGTACATATTAAATTCTGAAATACTGAATTGCTGACTTAGTGTATTGTGTATGAGAATCAGTTTCAAACAAAATGTTAAGGGTGGTATCTCCAAAAGTACTGCATGTATTGAACACAGAGTTTGCACATACAGTACCTAGAGCACAGTAGCACAAGGGGGATATTTCATCATTCATACAGTGTGTACATATTAAATTCTGAAATACTGAATTGCTGACTTAGTGTATTGTGTATTAGAATCAGTTTCAAACAAAATGTTAAGGGTGGTATCTCCAAAAGTACTGCATGTATTGAACACAGAGTTTGCACATATGTAGAGCACAGTAGCACAAGGGGGATATTTCATCATTCATACAGTGTGTACATATTAAATTCTGAAATACTGAATTGCTGACTTAGTGTATTGTGTATTAGAATCAGTTTCAAACAAAATGTTAAGGGTGGTATCTCCAAAAGTACTGCATGTATTGAACACAGAGTTTGCACATATGTAGAGCACAGTAGCACAAGGGGGATATTTCATCATTCATACAGTGTGTACATATTAAATTTTGAAATACTGAATTGCTGACTTAGTGTATTGTGTATTAGAGTCAGTTTCAAACAAAATGTTAAGGGTGGTATGTCCAAAAGTACTGCATGTATTGAACACAGAGTTTGCACATACAGTACCTAGAGCACAGTATTACAAGGGGGATATTTCATCATTCATACAGTGTGTACATATTAAATTCTGAAATACTGAATTGCTGACTTAGTGTATTGTGTATGAGAATCAGTTTCAAACAAAATGTTAAGGGTGGTATCTCCAAAAGTACTGCATGTATTGAACACAGAGTTTGCACATACAGTACCTAGAGCACAGTAGCACAATGGGGATATTTCATCATTCATACAGTGTGTACATATTAAATTCTGAAATACTGAATTGCTGACTTAGTGCATTGTGTATTAGAGTCAGTTTCAAACAAAATGTTAAGGGTGGTATCTCCAAAAGTACTGCATGTATTGAACACAGAGTGTGGCACATACAGTACCTAGAGCACAGTAGCACAAGGGGGATATTTCATCATTCATACAGTGTGTTCATATTAAATTCTGAAATACTGAATTGCTGACTTAGTGCATTGTGTATTAGAGTCAGTTTCAAACAAAATGTTAAGGGTGGTATCTCCAAAAGTACTGCATGTATTGAACACAGAGTGTGGCACATACAGTACCTAGAGCACAGTAGCACAAGGGGGATATTTCATCATTCATACAGTGTGTTCATATTAAATTCTGAAATACTGAATTGCTGACTTAGTGTATTGTGTATGAGAATCAGTTTCAAACAAAATGTTAAGGGTGGTATCTCCAAAAGTACTGCATGTATTGAACACAGAATTTGCACATACAGTACCTAGAGCACAGTAGCACAATGGGGATATTTCATCATTCATACAGTGTGTACATATTAAATTCTGAAATACTGAATTGCTGACTTAGTGTATTGTGTATTAGAGTCAGTTTCAAACAAAATGTTAAGGGTGGTATCTCCAAAAGTACTGCATGTATTGAACACAGAGTTTGCACATACAGTACCTAGAGCACAGTAGCACAATGGGGATATTTCATCATTCATACAGTGTGCACATATTAAATTTTGAAATACTGAATTGCTGACTTAGTGTATTGTGTATTAGAGTCAGTTTCAAACAAAATGTTAAGGGTGGTATCTCCAAAAATACAGTACATGTATGTATTGAGCACACAGCTTGCACATACATGTATGATGAACACAATAACATAAGGGGGATATTCCACCATTGATTTGGTGTGTGCATATTATATACCGTAAATTACTGAACTCCTGACTTAGTGTATTCTGTAATGAAATCAGTGTTAAACTAGAACTGCAAAGCAGTTTCGGCCGTGGTCCACGTCGTTCGTTGTCGTAGATATCATTTTATACTGTCGAATGGGAGACGACTGTATCTAAAAGCAAAACCGTTTGGGAAAGTACAGTCCACGTTGTTTGTTGTCATGGATATCATTGTACACTCTGGAATGGGAGACAACTTAACTGTATCTAAACGGAAAACAGCTTTGGGAAGTACAGTCCACAACGTTTATTGTCGTGGATATGATTGTACACTCTGGAATGGGGGACAGCTTAACTGTATCTAAACGGAAAACAGCTTGGGGAGGTACAGTCCACAACGTTATTGTCGTGGATATCATTGTACACTCTGGAATGGGGGACAACTTAACTGTATCTAAACGGAAAACAGCTTGGGGAAGTACAGTCCACAACGTTTATTGTCATGGATATCATTGTACACTCTGGAATGGGGGACAACTTAACTGTATCTAAACGGAAAACAGCTTGGGGAAGTACAGTCCACTACGTTTATTGTCGTGGATATCATAGTACACTCTGGAATGGGGGACAGCTTAACTGTATCTAAACGGAAAACAGTTTGGGAAGGTACAGTCCACAACGTTTATTGTCATGGATATCATTGTACACTCTGGAATGGGAGACAACTTAACTGTATCTAAACGGAAAACAGCTTGGGGAAGTACAGTCCACAACGTTTATTGTCATGGATATCATTGTACACTCTGGAATGGGGGACAACTTAACTGTATCTAAACGGAAAACAGCTTGGGGAAGTACAGTCCACAACGTTTATTATCGTGGATATCATTGTACACTCTGGAATGGGGGACAGCTTAACTGTATCTAAACGGAAAACAGCTTGGGGAGGTACAGTCCACAACGTTTATTGTCATGGATATCATTGTACACTCTGGAATGGGAGACAACTTAACTGTATCTAAACGGAAAACAGCTTGGGGAAGTACAGTCCACAACGTTTATTATCGTGGATATCATTGTACACTCTGGAATGGGGGACAGCTTAACTGTATCTAAACGGAAAACAGCTTGGGGAGGTACAGTCCACAACGTTATTGTCATGGATATCATTGTACACTCTGGAATGGGGGACAACTTAACTGTATCTAAACGGAAAGCAGCTTGGGGAAGTACAGTCCACAACGTTTATTGTCATGGATATCATTGTACAGTATCGAATGGGAGACAACTGTACTATATGTAACCGAAAAACGGCATGGGGAAGTTATTGACAGTGCAGCAGAAACGAGCAAGTGAACATACTATACATTAGTCCAGATGCTGTCTAACTCCATGTTAAAGCATCTGTTTCGAAAAAAAAAACGTTGTCATTTAAACGCCTCTAGCGAGAAAACTATTGATCGTATATTGCAAAAAGAGCATGTCTTGGGCTTCAACTTGGTGCAAGTTTCACATTTCTAGCTCCCATAGTTCTCGAGTTACAGCTTATTGAAATTACGTAACTAAATTTAGTTTTTTGACTATACATGTATCTCTACAGAAATATGCAAAAACTAAAAACATATTCGGAATCAACAGTTCGAAATACACCAGAATACGTTAGAAAAAGTGAAATTTCAAAACTAGTTGTGACGTCACAACTTCGACCAATGGCGAACTTCCAAAGTCAGAAATCAAAGATTTTTTCTAACTTATTGTAACTATCAACGGTCTAGCTGCATATCAAATTTTAAAACAATCGGTTCAGTGGTTCTTGAGAAGAAGATGTTTAAAAGATTTCATATAAATTCCAATATGGCCTCCAAACCGCGTGACCTAAAAAAACTTGGATTGCTGTCCGCACAACTTCAGATATTTGGGAATATTACTGCAAAATTTCAAGTCAATCACTTAAAAACTCCAGCCTGTATTTTTCCGACAAAATTGAATAAATAAAAATAATAATCCGAATGAAAACAATATGGGTTCCGCAGGACTACCTGTGTGGACCCCTAACAAGATGTTCGGGGTCGTATCTCAAAAACTGCATTTTTTGAGCCCATGGTTTGCACATATGTAGAGGGCAATAACATGAGGGGGATGTTCCATCGCTGGTTAATTAATTGCATATTAATTACAGTAAATTACCTCAGTACCGTATGTATTGACCTGAAGTTGTGCATTCATGTGTCCCCTACAGACGAGCTATTTGGTACTCCTTTTCGTATATCGTCATTCTGAAACTTTTCGTTGAAATCATCCATAGACAAAACCATCTGCAGATGTGTTACATAAGGACCATCAGTGTTTTAGAACTATTATTGTTAGGGTCATCTGTAGAACGTCAGGTTGGTCAGCTGAATTAGGAAACAGAGAGTCAATCATGTGTCCAGACAGACATGTTGAGGTCGACATGTGTTATCAGTACAAAACATCAGAAACCAGTGCTATGGACAAAAGCCAAGTAGAAAATAAACAGTAGCGACAGAACCTCTCATTATTAACGATGGTATTCATGGTGTGTGCAATTGTGTGTCTGTTTTTGTATTTTAAACATATCCATGCTCATCCAAATAGCAAACTGATTTGAAAATTGAGTAGTAACGCCCGTTGCGTCTAATGACATGCATACATCCACAACCATATAGGTGCACTCAAGTCAATCACCCAAGTCAAGACGAACTGTATGACATCGTACATATAGATATACAGTAGGCGATTATTGTGTGGATGCTATTGCAAGAGTCGTGATTGCATCTACATTATAGATCGTTAATGATTGGCGACCACAACTACCTTTTGTGACAGTATAATCTAATGGGATGAGGTGGGATGCAAAATAGACCACTGCAATTTAGAGTAGGCGATGTCCATTAAGCTCTTCCAAAGTTTGAAAATCCGTGTCTTCGTTATGATGCTTCTGTTGCGGGAGGACTTCGGCGGCATGGACTTGCCCTGCCACGTGAAGACAGTATATGTACACACACCTAATGACTCGTCGTCGTCATGTGACAGAAAAATTGTTAAGTACGACATAAAACCCCAATCATTCATTCATTCATTCATTCATTCAAGTTTGAACGGAATCAAACATGTTATTATTTTACCGTGTTATGTAATAGACATAACTTTTCTTCAAAGTCACAGTTTATGGAAGTTTCACTCTCCTATACCTTTTCATAATACTGTGAAATTTGTCGTCTTATATGAATTTGATTGTTTTATCTCAGCTTAACTTACTCTCCCAAAGTGTCGACATGTGTAAGACCAAATACGCAAGATTGAAAAGAAAGTATATACTTCACGCTGATTTTTGATCTATGATATCTTTGATATCTTTTTTATGACAAAACACAGAAATCCAGAATTTTTTTTATTATTTATTTTACTGTTTTGAGCACCATATTCCACATTTGGTGGAAGACAGTTGTGTGACCATATGTGAAATATTCCTGAGTACAGCGTAAAACACCAGTGAAATAAATAATTATTATAGTTTACAGTACGTAATAAAGTGTATGAAGACGACAGTTTACAGGCTTTTCGATCGCAAAACCAGACAAGCGTTCACGAGCGAAATGAAGCTGATTATGGCTTTCAAAAAGCGTGGACCTGAAAGAAATTGTCCGAGAGGAAGAGAGAGTTGTCTGGAGGCAGATGAGTGAATGGCGCTTGAATGGATGTAAGAATGTCAGTACATAAAGTCTCTGAAGTCGAGACAGCTTTCTCAAAAACTGAAGCTGCGAACCTTTGGAGATCATGCCAGCCAGGATTTGTAAATATTAGAACAAGTCCATGTTTACGTAATAAGGCTCAGCTGCCGGCGAAATGGAAGAATTTGAGGTGAATGGGATGATGTAAAATGTTGGGAGCGTGATTTCAGGCATGTCTTCAATAGCTTTCTGTTGAAATGGCCATCTTCCCAGAAGTAATTGCATCGCTCAGCATTTTACCGCACATATGAGCTCTCTGTATTTTAAACCCGGCAATTTTCTCTGCATTGTTTTTACGGCGAATGACCATTGTTCCCAATCCACTAGAAAATTTCCTTTAGGAATCGCGAATGTGTAAACGTGGGAAAGCGTAGAGGTGGTGATATCGAATTCTGTATGTTCGGGACCCCCGTCTGCGTGGGCACATGCGTGCAACAGCAGCTGAATACAGCATTGTTCTGGTTGATTTTTATTGGAAGTCTCTGGGGATTGCCATTCCATGTCTGAACATGGGCTTGCGTAAGCACAATCCGGCTAAGCCAGAAGAGAAATACATGTACACGTGTGTCACTCTAAGAAACTACTTGTGCATCGCACAAGAACATTGCCATGATGACTGACATGGTACATTGACTTAAGTGAAACTTGATTCATTGCTTCATTCAGGCAGCATAAAAATGACCCATGAGTATGGCGTTAAACATTAAGCAACCAACCGATTTCGCGGCAGATCTGAAGCTTTCTACTGCTGTGGAACAAGATACAATGGCTGGTAAAATTGTGTTGAACTAGAAAACAATATTTTGCCTTTTACGCCGTACTCAAGACTATAGTTTGCCATAACAGGTATTTAATCACTGCTATATATTTTACTGTGTCATCACCGAAATAATGCATTGCCTATCTTACAGTTAATGATTGAATAATAAAACTTCCGATGTCCTATGTATCAGCAATGCAATGTTGTGTACCGGACTCAGATCGGGACCTTCCGGGCTGTCAGAAACAACTGATTGGCGGGCGTTATTCTTGAGTGTGGCCGTGACTGACTGCGACGGTTAACAGCGGTGAAATAAATAAATATTCTTGTGGAAGCAACTTCACCTCCCGCGACAGAAGCAATTCGTCTTCATCTAACCAAATGACTTGTACTGAGATTTCTTAGGACTTATATCTACATCTTGAGGGCAGCCACTCCACCAATACTCAGTGCCTTCTTGCACATACTTGTGAATGACTGGAGCTGTTAAGAGATTGTTAACGAATTATTAATGGTCGTGTGGCCTTACCAACAAAGGAACACCGATGGCAGAAGAATCCCTCTAATTAGGCTGTCAGCTCTCGATGTACTCGCTCATGATGGTAGGTTTAGGATCGGTAAGATGATACATATTTAGATGGCCTTGCCATTAGGACGCTGAGCTGGAATTAAAAGTAAATGAAGCTCTGTAATTTGTTATTGTTATTGTTGATTGCTGTCCAAGTATTGCTGAGTCTGTACGGTGCATATACGTACAGAGTTCACTTCTGAACAGTCGTGCTGGTTTGGTTGGCAGCGCCCCCAATCTCCCCGCTGACTGAGGCGCTCAGACGTAGAAGACAATGCCTGCCTGTTACTGATCGTTCGTCCTGTCGTGTAGTCTTATGTGTAGAAATGAGGGGCTTAGCTGTATAGGCGCTGCGGAATGGGAATAGAGCGCGTGATGACGTTTATTAGACAGGGGCGGTGAGTAAAGTGAACACGTAATTGAGTTGGTTAACTGTACGTGTAAATGTATCTTAATTATCCTGTTCGGCTCTACAGAAGTGAGCTGAAGCCTGAGTACATATTTTGTTCTATATTTCTAGGTTTAGACAGCATGGCATTAATAGAGAAATTTAGTAAATGTGTAGCTGTTAATACATGCACGTGATTTTCAAACATGGTCTTAAATTTTAAGGGGACCACATGTTGTGGATTTCTTCTGCGGAAGGGGCTGGGGTGAAGGGGTAGGGGTAATATCGGAGTTGTGCTTTAAGCCCCATATCTCCCGGGATATCTTGACGCCTATATGTCCACACCGTTTTGTGTACAAAATAATTCAAAGGTATCCTTTGTGGAAGACAGGGTCATTAGCTACATGAAGATACGGGCGGTTTTAAATTCTTTTGTGTGCCTGTGGTGTGAGGACAAGATACCAAAATGTTCCGAGGTTAACATAAAACGCGCTGAATTGCAATGTCGGCAACATGTTGTTCTTTCATACATGTGTATAAATTTGAGGTTAATTTTTCTAGCGCCCACCAACCCAACCCACAAATAAAATATCCCCTCCTAGTTACCCAGCTGTAATTTTCATATCTGCAAATGTATCAAAAATTCTTTGTTTTTTGTTGAAAGGCTTATTTTTTTTTCTACATATCTACATATAACGCTATATCGACGTATATTGCATGTAATATCGCACTCTGAATTGGATGATACATTTTTCGGTTATTGCTGTATATATGGTGCTTATTTTTCTAGTTGTCATTCAGCACGAAGTGTCTTCAACCAAATGTTTGTTCTCGTCTTCTGCTGGCTGTTAACGCCCTCCTCCCCCCGAGTTATATGTATATGGCGTTATGCTGTATAGCCAAATATGGAATGATGTCAGCCTGGCCTAGTGTAGCCGCATAGCTTGTACTATACTTGTGGAGGTGACACGTTTTTCTAAACTACTGCCTTGTTGTGGTAATCTTAGATCAGTGGGATACATGACTTGTCGAGAAAGTGTTGCTGTGGGCCCATAACACGACCACCATGCTGTCTTCAGTCAAATACAACAAGTGGCAGCAGAACTGTCCCCAGTGTTGATACATGTGTGCATATGTATGCCCCCATGCCACATCTGCCGCTTCAGGCAGTAACCTGTACGTGTCACATAAAATTTCGCCATGTCATTCTTAATAAAGATTCAGATGACTTACACGGCTTTACTTACACCGTGGGTAGCAAAATTGCGGTGCTATGTTGTTTCAGTCCATTAATGCTGTTATCGTGGTCTTCATAGCTTGACCCTTTTCAAGCCCCTAAGCCATAACGTGTTGGGTTGACATAACGCTTAGTATCACAGTTAATGTGGAAGAAATATATATGAGCGTTTAACTAAATTAAAAGATTGCATATTATCAGGATGAACATGGTGCACCATCAAACTTTGCATTAGGTATTTCGAGTAGAGAAAATTCCCGTCATTGGCCGCGTTGTGAATTTTACGAGCATTTTGTTTTTAAGTATGGCGTTTAGGCCTTCAAGCGTTCTGTTTCATATACCTGTACCTGTACCTCTACTCCGCCGACTCGGGTCTAAGGATTGTATAATATCCATGTGTTGATAACTATATTGTATATATGGTGTGAAAAAATGTTCTGTTGAAAAGGACCTTGGATTAACAGCTTGATGCTCCCTTTGGTTTGGTTTTGGTTTTACAACTGGTGGTATAAAATGATTATTTGGCTAGTTTTGTACTGAGCTGTTAAATACGCTTACATACGCAGTTCCACACAAGCTTGGACGTGTGGAATTGTTTATGTACGATTGACTATGTTTGCGTACACTTTGTACTGACAGGCTAGTGTATTCAGTACAATCCAACATGGTGAAAAACGCAAACCAAAAGCGGAAAAATACAAAAAAAGCCTCAGCACCCCCTCCCCCTGCAAAAAATAAATGTTTTACGTTCTGCTAAGTAATGCTGTATACATAATTGCATCATTATATATCATGCGCCTTCCACGAACCATAAACAAAATCTTTTTTTTTTTGACAGTTACAACCTTTGCCTAGAAAGCGGATTATGTAATAGTCTACACATAGGTCGTGTTATCTGTATGCTTGTTTCTTTGTCTTTCCTGTTTATTTTTTTCTCTTGTCGGTTTATTTCTTTGTCTTGCCTGTTTATTTCTTTGTCTTGTCTGTTTATTTCTTTGTTACCCTAATGTCCAGTAAACCGTTTTTCACGGTATCCACGAAATGCGATGGAGTTTTGGGCCAAGGGCACTGAAAGAAATTGTGATTAATTTGCCGGTAATCTGAATTAGTTTGAAAAGTGTTCAGAAATATTTTTAAAATTCTGCTACACTTATCAATGGAATAAATAGAAAATGATCGTCCTGACCTTGATCATCATCATGATCGTATTAAACAATGTCTTATTTCACTCATGTGGTGACGCCATTTTGCCAAATTAGCCATCTAGCGTGACGTCACAAGATTAAGGAACTCTCCTCTGCCATCGGTATTAACATGGGTACTTGACATCGGTAGGCGTTCTTGGTCTTTCATCGGTCTTATTCGTCTCATTAGCTAGCTGTACTGACATATGGAAATTTATGAAACGTAGCAGGACCTTCATATTTTGGAACAGATTCTTCCTGTAGACATTGGGAAGATCCGTAAAAAAACCTTCCCCAATAAAAAATAATGCAACGTTACCATATCTTTCTCAAACAGTGGCTCTTGAGAGTCGGTTTTGTTGCTAGTTCGCCCTGTGACGTCACTGCAGTCCCCTGCCCAAACGACATGGGAAGACGTTCTCAGTCTCTCTTAAATGTATGGCTGCCCAGTTGGACCGAAATGCTTCAGTTTAACACCTAAAATATCTTTAAAATTTTTTGCATCGATGCCATCGATTTTTAGCATTGATTTTACCATAAAAAGCCACACTGACTATTAACATTATTTATTTGATTATTTGATTGGTGGTTTACGCTGTACTCAAGAATATTTCACTTATACCACGAAGTCTCGCATTACAGTGGGAAGAAACGGGGCAAAGCCCAGGGGAAATCCACGATCATCCGCAGGGTGTTGTAAAACCTTCCCACATTAGGCCAGACAGGAAGCCGGCGTGGGCTCGACTTGAACTCACAGCGATCGCATTGGTGAGAGGCTCCTGGGTCATTGCGCCGCTTGCGGGCAATCCACCTCGGTCACTGAGGACCCCTAACTATCAAGAGTTGAGAAGTGCTATGACGTCACAGCCAATTAACCCCCGGGGATTAGCAGTGTTCATATGGCTGCTCGAACTGACCGTCAGCGCCACATCCATAGTAAATTTTCTCGGCTTTCAAACCTTTACAGAATTTTTTAAAGGTTTTTGGTACGTTTGCTTTACTTTCTGTTTCTGTGTGTGTATACATGTAGTGGCGGACTTCATGTTCAACCTTGCGATCTATTTTAGAAAGTTCTAGTCGAATCTAAGATAGATCTACTTTATATTTTACGCTCGTTTTGCATCTGATAAAGCTTGTGCTTCAAGAAAGACATTTTGTTGGAGCCTCTCTCGACTTCCTTTATTCATCATTGGCTACATCGTCCATTGAAAATTGTGACCTGTTGAAATAGTTTTAAGCCGCTATCATAGCCTTATGTTTTTGTCGTATGGTATTAAACAATCAGGAATAAGAATGTGACACAAGGCTAAATGCTGCTCTCAGGTGGTTCGGCGGCCGATTTGAAAGGAGACAAAATGAAGAACTACGTTCCATTCAATCGGTGTAAAGAGAAAGGGGAGAACAATGAATTTTGGTGTACTAACGAGACGAGAACAATACCGAGTCGTTTGGTAATCGTATGTGACAAAGGAGGCAAAATTAAATGCTACTTAATTCGTGGTGTGTCCAAAACAGGCGGCACCAGCGAATGTCTAGAAAGACACGTAAATCGCCTGTGTTTTCGAATGCACCTTTGAAATCACTGTTCTTAATTTGTAGGTAAAATCGCCTTTTGGCAGTATTCTGCACATGCAAGCATGAAAGCCGTATAAAGTATCACAGGCATCGCATTTACTCGACGATCTAGTCATACAGTGGCCCTTAATGTTTTCATGTTTGTGTTATCTTTGGTAAGATGTATCCATTGGGTACCATTGGCGATCTGGAAATGATCTGAATTGTGAGTGACTCAGAAATGCTTAAATCTGGTGTCTATCAAATACTTAGTTATTCCTGCCGTGTATAATACATATTAATTTGCGTGGGAGTCAATACCATGAATTCCGGGTCTGAGGTCTGACTCTGCCGAGCTGACTTGACCGAGGCCGAAGGATAAAAATACAGTCCTCAAATCTCACGTTAGCGTTGTATAGCATACAAAGGTCGAGACATTTAGTAAAAAATAATGACCAATCACTGAACTCGGATTGACCAATGGAATCTTTGTGACAGCTTTATTGATATTCATGAGGTGTAATAATCACTTTTGAATGTTCGCCTTGCGCCAGGACGGTAAGGTTTGAGAGTAGAAGAAGTCGGGTAAGGTGGTATCATTAGCGAAGATATTGTGGTCAGTGTCGAGGACACCTAAGCTATAAGGCATAAATACATAAACCACCCAGTGCGTCATGGTTTCTAATCGCTGTCACCGGAAGAGAATGATTTACAGGGAAATTTTGAATGACGCCTGTGTAAAAAACCGTCTAAGGTTAGAACGACAAAGATCAGTTATCTATTAGTGTGTTCTGTGGAATGGTGAACGCTTGTGGAAGATGACAGGAATTACGCGGACGTGGAATATCACAGATGTGACAGAGGAAGTGGAATATCATTGATGGGAATTACGTGGAAATACCTCTGATGGGAATTACGTGGAAATACCTCTGATGAGAATTATGTGTCCCAGTTGCAGCTGTTAAATTTCGCCCAAGGAACAATCTCTGATGGATAGCCACAGAGTGTGTAGACTTCAGTTGAATTTTAGCGAAATTTACTTATAATCGATCTGTTCTGGATTTCGGCTTTTTTCTGGTTTCCTTTTCCATTTTTTTGGACATGTTGTGTGTTTGATTGACAGAGAAATTACCGTTTAAAAATATGCCCGCTGCAAAATTTAATTGCAATATCTTGTGATTAAAGCAATGTCGTAGTCACAAGGCTATTAATGTGCTACTGCAGTCCTAAGAGAAACCAGGTCGAAATAAGAAAATGATATGCGGGATACCATAAGAACCAGCTTTTAGCACGGTTCAAAAACATTTACGATGAATAACACAATTTAACCCCAATAAGCGAAGAGTTCTCAAAAACAAAATCTTGTTTCCGTAAAATTTTCCTGGTGTGACGTTATAATATTCCTTATGTGACGATGAATCAGGAAGATGAGACCTCGAGTAAGGCATTCATTCTGGAAAGACGTCATGTGCGTTTGAAAGTACGACGTCATTTATCGCTTTTCGTCAGCGATGTCAGCGTCAAGTGTTTAAGCATGACATCACATCAGGCTAAACTGGAAACGACAGTCGACAATCGTAAATTTGCTTATAGTTGCTTCTGTTCATTAGTAAAACTAAAGTAGACTCACAAACTACCTGTCAGTCGCCCTTTTGATGATATACATGTTCATATTCGTGGCTTTAATCCATAATTTCCTCTCGAATCGAATCGAAAATGTCAGTACATTTCTTTTAATTGTGACGTTATGGTATTTATTGTGCACAGAAAGGTGATATGAAATCAGAATGACTAGGATTAAAGGAAACTGTTGACGTTCCAGGTTAGTGAATGAAAGAGTGCAGATATGTATTTCTGAAAGCTAAGATGGATGAAATAGATCTCAGATCAACCGAGACACCAGCTTTTCTTTGCTATCACCGCTTGATATCCGCATCACAACTTGACCTTCGAATCACAAACCTGCCACCACATCACAACTTGACCTCCGAATTACATCTTGACACCTGCACACGTGCTCGTCCCGGCCATGTGTCCCTTCAGGCCTGAACGGGAATTTAAGTTCACATATGTATAGGTTACCGATCGGTGTTTCCACTCTGTTAAGTTCGTCAGGTTTTATTATACTCTGGCTTGTGAAAACGCAATTTGTAATATAAACACAAGTTGTAATAATTATTACAATTTGCCACTATGCGAGTTGCTGTTTGCAATGAATTTTTTAAAATTGCATCCCCAGAGTGGTTTTTTGTAATAAGTTGTTCGTTTCAAGAAGACAAAGGAAAAGCCGAACCTGACATATGCCATGATAAGAATAATGACAATAACTTCCATGAAGGGCATATTTATTACATATAGCATTATTACAAACTGCGTTACAGGCGTGTGGGCTATTTGCAATAACAATTTGTGAAAATTTTATGCGGTCATTTGTGATATGGGTTTGTGATGTTTACTGCGAGGGTGTCTGATGTTTGCTGTGAGGGTTTATTATGTCTACAAGGGGGGTATATTATGTCTACAAGGGGGGTGTATTATGTCTACAACGGGGGGGGAGGGGGGGTTAATACACTGTATATCTACAACGGGGGTTTGTGATGTCTACTGCCAGGGTTTATGTTCAGAGTTCGATGTCACTTCGAAAATTCATTGCTTTTTTGCGATGTACTACGACGTATAGTGAAGCTGGACACGTGGAAAATCAAACTAAAATGAATTAGTTGCCATTTGCGCTGATTTAAGATCCAGTACGTAGTTCCGAGGTATTGTGAGTGAGGGGGGGGGGGGGGGGGGTGGCAACGGTGTCCGGTGTCGATTAAGCTTTTTTGTTTGGGTCATTTGAGTGAGGTTATTTCTTTGGGTCAATTGAGTAAGGTTTTATGTTTAGGTTTGCTAGTCTCACAGTTTTCGCATCAAATTTATGAAACTTGATAGGAATGATTTGGAAATTTACTCATTTTGATAATAAGTTAGGGGTGTTTGCACTTTTATTCAAGTTATCAGGTTTTGGACTGAACTATTTTACCCAGTACTATTGTGGGCCAGGGTAAGGATTTTTGTTGATGTCAGCTGTCGCCACAGTTTGTACATCATGTTGATGAGCGTGCTTTGAAGACTTCATGAAATAAATAATTCTAAATATAGGTATATTCGTATTTTTATTCAAATTATCAGGTTTTTGACTTTGCCATTTTATCTTAGCCAGTACTATTCAGTTTTCTGGCCAGGGTAAGGTTTTATGTGTGGGTCAGATGTTCAAGTTTTGATATCATCTTTCTGAAACTTGCTGTGAGTGATGAACAGGATTTTGGAATTTAGTTATTTCGAATAATTAAGGATATTTGCATTTTAGCTCGCCGTTACGAAGCAAGCTTTCCTGTTTGGGTCAGCTGTTGTCATTGTATTGTAAATAATGTGGACATTGTACTTGATTTTTCTATTCTGGTAAAAACTACCATGTTTTTAACTTGCTGTGTTTACAGGTGTATATGTAGCTTCGGGAGTAAGATGTTGTGTTTGAGTCAACTGTTATCTGTTTTCAACATACCTTCATGAAACTTAGGCTACCATTTGAACTGAAGCTATTACCGGCAAGCTGTCGGGTTTCTCATAACCCTGGTTTTTCTGTGTTGAGGACACGCTGTGTTCTTGTAAACACAGATTTCTGTATGCCTTTTACAATGTATATAGGGACGCGCTTATTGTCTCTCTAGCTACATTTGTACCAGATTTATGGTGTGTTAAATTTTACCTAAGTCTTGGTATTTCTCTGGTATACATAGATAAATTATCTGTAGAAAGCTAGTACTAGGAGCCTGTGACACTGGCCGATGCATGTGCCTTCCTATACTGCCAAGGAATGTTTAAACCACCCGCAATACAGTGACTGTTGTCATCTAAGTATTTGCCCAGCTAATCATAGGATTGCAATGACCACCCATTACATGGATAGCCAATCGTGGTTAACGACTTGCATAGCAAAGACCACTCCATCGAGTTGGTGTGCGAACTCCCAACAAGGAAATTTTTACTAACATAGCTCAACATTTGCTGTACCATTCACATAGTTGCAATTGCCACCCATTACAGTACGCGAAATGCCAAATGCTGTTCGGTGGGGCATCCGCGGCTCAGTTGGTTAGCGCGCTAGCGCAGCGTAATGACCCAGGAGTCTCTCACCAATGCGGTCGCTGTGAGTTCAAGTCCAGCTCATGCTGGCTTCCTCTCCGGTCGTACGTGGAAAGGTCTGACAGCAACCTGTGGATCGTCATTGGTTTCCTCCGGGCTGTGCCCGGTTTCCACCCACCATAATGCTGGCTGCCGTCGTATAAGTGAAATATTCTTGAGTATGGCGTAAAACACCAGTCAAATAAATAAATAAATAAATGCTGTTCGCGATATGCATATCAAAGACCACTGTCCACAATGACATCTATTACCTCCGCAACGATTCACAATCTATAGCATGCGAAGTCACTGCTCTGCAATCTTTATGTATACAATAAACAGTCAAATTCGTGATATTATAATAATTTATGCCTATCTTGTTGATGTAATGGCAAGACCGTAAAACTATCTGATTAGAGAATAATATCTGTCTATGACATTGTCATCCTACTTTATTTTGGTTTAAAGGACGTATTTGAACATATCACCTCACTACAACGTTAGGCAGATTCACGAATTGCTCGATTAGGCGAACTACCGGTGTTCTCTGAATGCCTTGTAACGCAAGGAACGCAATTTGTAATAACGCAGTATGTAACAAATGTGTTCTTAAACAAAGTTATCGTCGTTATTCTCATTCATTTCAGTTTAGGTATGCTAATTTTGAAATAAAATTTTCCAAGGCCTCCTTGAAACGAATAAGTTATTACCAAAAAGCCACTCTGAGAGTTACAGTTTGTAATAATTATTTCAACTTGTGATTTCAAGACAAGTTGTTGTTACAGTGGCTGGAATTAATATAAGCGCAAATCGGTCAACGTATCGCCCATCCGCTATATGCAATGTACGCTTTTCAAGAATCCAGTACAACTTGGTATTTTGTAAAACATTCGCTGTACAACTGTTTTACTTATGTGGTTTTTCGTATTTCAATTAAGAGGTGCACACGTTAATTACTGATTTATTTCATAATGTGTCTTCCGGAAAAGAAAAAACAGAGTGGGTAGCTGGAGCTATGTTTTTGTATGCAATTTACTCACAAATATAACATAAACTTCGTGTATTGGGAATGATTACTGTAAAAATAAAGGCGTCTCTTTTAACGTTACCATGACTGCCTTTAACTCTGCCCTTTTCCTACATATACCGTTATATTTTGTTTCAACCGGAAACAGAGGTACCTAGAGTTAGGTCTTGCATTTGAAGATAGATACACATGTACTCTACGCTGTAGGAAACAACTTGAGTCTCACCAAAAAGCCACCAGGTGATGGACAAATCTCGAAAGTTACTAATTTTTTTGAAAGTCATTTATTTTTATTTCGTAGTTTTGATTTCATTTTCTTTATTTCTTATTAAGTTTCATTTTCTGTTTCATACTATTATTGCATTCAGATGGACGGTATACACCATTAGAACTTCTTTCTTTTCATGTATAGAGTGACGCGATTAACGACCAGTGACAAGTGAAATTTGATCGATTAAAATGCCTTGAATTTCAAAGGTTGATATGACCCTAAATGTATCATTAATGTCAAGTCCGTCAACATCTGTATAGATGCTGCATTGTTTACTGGGCAGTATTCTATAGCCACGAGAACACAAGCGACAGGAAAATAGGTAGATTGTTAAGACTTTGTCAACCTACTTAATCGACTGCTTGATAATACCCATCAGATGGCCCCTACATATATGACGATGACCTGTTTACCAAGTAGGAACAAAAGGATGGCACATTGTTCGTGTGTAAGCTAGATAACAGCTTCGTGAGTGCTTGAAAGCTGATACTTGACAAGCCTTCGTTCCACAACCTGCCCTTGTCTCAGTTTTAAATGTAACGTGTAGTCCTCTCATTAGAAATTCTAGTTCTCCCTCGGTGTACATTTTATTCTCCATTAGTGCCTTTAGGCAGTGTTCCGTTTATCTTTGACTTCTAAATGCTTGTTCTACTCTTTAGAAAAGAGAAAGTCGTTGTTAGAAAACTAAATCAGATCACTTTTGTTTTTGTTTTTTGCCATGAGTGAAGAGGATTGTTTTAATCGTTGATATGTTTACCATTATACATGTATTCATGTACATCTGGAAATGGAAAGAAAAACTCACAAATATCAGGAGTTCTCGGTTGTTCCGTATTTTAAGAAAAAAGATAAGTCACACTGGAAATGAAAGTCCATTGCTTGTAGTCCATACAGCAGCAGCGCTTTTTTAAATAAGAAACTGCAGTGCTCCAAAGAGAATAACAAGCAAAGTTGCACCTCTCTTAGGGTAATGTTCACAGTGTTCACAAAGTGAACCTTTAATTACATACGTAGTCCCTTATAGCCAAAGAAAAGACAAAACTCCGGGAAATAATTTCTTACTGGCCTATTTTTGCTGATGTGTAGACACGAACAGCGAGGCGAATAAGGAAATTTATTGAATATTATGCAAGGTTACCTCCGAATACTGAGATCAGAGAGATCAATTTATCAATTTAACTCAGAGTTTTATTCCAACTACCCATGTATATGTAGCAACATATGCATTCTGTAGCACCATGACTTCAGGAGAATTAGGTAAGAAAAGCTGCAGTGATGTAAGTTGCAGTTTATTTAACGTCACTAGAATTACTCAAAATATTGTGTTGTCATCACGTGTAGTAAAACAATGTCTCGAGTGTGAAGTTGGTTAAGTTTTACTTCAGTTCTTTGTTATCCCAGGTTTAGGAAATGTGATGTACATTTTTTTCCATTAGTTTATCCTTCACATAAAAAGGACTTCCCATTTTATTATTGGCCCAAGAGCCATGTATACAAAGGCAGACTAAACTCTCTGGGTTAATATTTACACATTTACAGGCACACTCGCAGTTTGCATGCATATATACATGTGCCGTGGTCTATTATGTTTATGAAATCGACAGAAATCTGTACTAATTAACATGCCTGTCTATATAAGCTGATACCCTGCTTGACTTCATTGAATTCATCTGAAACTTCAAGTTGGATCATGGATGTACACTTGTGGTTTCAGGGGTCACGGTATTGTTATTTTACACCTGTGTACAAGGGGCATCTCTGTTTGTAAAATCTGAACGTATCGTATCTGGTTGTAGTGGAGGAGTTGGGGTGGTTGTCTCAGTGTCCAGGAGCGTGATTTTGCGTGTGTATGGCGATTGAGTAGTGGGGGGATAAAATTGTGCATATATCTGATCACAATGAATGGAAATCAGTGCGGACCAAATAGCGTCGTGATGTATTAATTTTCGCCCACTGTGTTTGGCCGGTGGTATGTGCATGTGTAACAAGCTGTCCCCCCGCCACTCCCGGCGTCGTCATTCGAAACGATAAAATCAAACCTGACAAACAGACTTCACTCGCTCGCGTGGTAACTGTTCAACCTGTAATATCTGTGGACTGGACAGCTAGTGGGTTTGCGCTATCCACGACCCGTTCTCAGTGACACGTTTGATTGGATTGCAGTATCAAACCGTGTTGTTAAGGTTAATCCTGGACTGACTTCTTTGCCTGACGGAACGAAGTAGGAGGCAGGGAAGGTTAACGGGAGATAATTTTGGACACATTCCTTTGTCATGTAAGCTGCAAGTTTGTTTAAACGTACTGAAACAGCCAGAGGGTTTGTCATCACGCACAAGCACTGGCTCTCTACTTCGATGTGAACACAATACACAGCTAGAGTGATTTATCCATCTATCCGTACAGGTAAATTTCCTAGGTCTTTTCCTTTGTAGTGGCTGGTTATCGAATAGATTTTAGCCAGTTAAACACTCTCAAATTTTCTTCCAAGTCATAGTTTGTATATCGCTCTCTAAAAACAATGGTACCATTTTCCAGAAAAAAAAAACATTTAGCTCGTGTAAAGTACATCAGCAACAACTTCAGGGCGATTTAGTCTGAAACAACTCGTCGTTTACCTTTGACCACTTTCCCTGAAAGTTACTTACCTCATAAATGGTTGTTTTTGTGTATTTAGATTGGAAGTCCACGCGTCTTGTTACGCGCAAAACTTTTTTTTACAACATTTGGTGTGTTTCCGTAAAGTCTCAAGTAAAATGCTGAAGGCTGTCGAAGTTTATTTCCTAGATTTTAGAAGCTAGGCGACAAGTTTTTTGCGAGACTTACTGACTTAGGAGAATATCACTTATCACTCCACTTGCAAACTGTGGTAGGAGAGTAGACTAAGTTTAACCCGAATTTATGATTATAGAATATGCATTTAAAGTGATGTGAACTATGTAATACATGGTAAGAGCATGGTTTACATATGTAGCCTATCGATTTTTAGTTTGACCGGGTTTATATAACAAATTTATAACCTAAGTTTAATGTTAATTACTTTCCAATCCTTATTTTATATGTCAGTGACTAATGTACCTATCTCAGCAAATTTGTTTGTAAGCTTTATTAAGCTTTATTACATGGCTGGTAAGTGTTGATCAACTTTTGTGATATGCCGGTCAGTTTTTTTTTTTTTTTGTTCGTCCTTTAATCCTTATTCTGACATTGTATCAGACAATGTCTGCAGAACTCCTGGGAAATGAGTAATCAAATTTAGGCTGAAGCTTAGTTACACTGTACTCAAATTTAGATTGAAGCTTAGTAACACTGGAAACTCCTCAATTATTCAGCCACCATTCATTTTTATATCTATCTGCCCATGTTTCTTGAATAAATCTTCACTTTATGAATCCAGATGCTGTCGGCGGTGGGACGAGGGTTGCGTTCCAAATGGTTACGTTTCAAAATCTTTTTTGAATTTATTCAGATGTTTGTTGTAATTCTTACCTCTCACTGTTTTCTTACCAAAAGGTTCACACCAGAATATCGCTCCAGTTACATGTACGTGGTATTTTTGTCATCCGGTATGAAGGTGGTTGAACCGACGTGTCAATGCTCTCCTTGTGTCCGTCCTAACATCTATCACACCTGTTCTTTTGACAAAGATGTCTCTTACAGTTTTCAACGAATCAATGATTATTTCATATTTAGACAGGACCGTTGAGATTGACTTTCGTTTTCTTCGCAATCCAGTATGCCTACTGTCGGCCATCTTGGATTTACCAGCCGTCACACAGGATCTTGTGAACAGGCTGTCTTTAACAGTTTTCAATGGATTAAGTTCGTAATTAGAACTAGAGGCTTATTGAGAGTATAGGGTAGATGTTTGCCGCTATTTTTGTGTTGCTCCTGTTAGCCGTTATGGATTATGGACGTCACATGTCTCCTTGTGAACAAGACATCTGGATCAGTTTTCAACCAATCAAGTTAATAACTACACAGTGGATTGAGGTCAGGAGAGGTACGGTAGAGATTGATTTTTTTTGTGAATAAATAATAATCATTAAGTTTCATTTTAGCGCCACATGATCTGGCGACCCCCAAGCGCAAAGTCCAGTAAGGTAATGTTCTACTTAATTGAACACTAGACTACCGCATTGTGATTTTTCTTTAAACCTTTGCCCCAGGATACCTTGTTCACTCTAAGTTGATGTCAGAATATAGTTTGCCTCAAAGCGTGAGGCAAGTTACTGTAGAAAATATGCTGTTCATAAGGATTTGGGCTGACTTGTAAGATGGCGGCTTTCTGTCATTGTGTACATCCGATTTATATACAAACATAGTGGTGCTTTCATATCCATTAATGTCACCCAACTTACAGGCTTGTGTTTGTTACAGCTGTAGGATGGACGACCAAACCTCGAACCACTGTCCAATATGACGAAAGCAGGAGGGATTTTATGCTTTATAAATGTATTTCATGGTATTAGTGTCATTTTAAAGATTTTCTGTCACGCAAATGAGGTATTTTTTTTTTATTTAAGTGGCGGTATAACTCTGTACAGGTTGAGGCTGGAGAAGAGCCAGCGCGCTTCTACGAGTACGTGACAAACTTCTGCACTGAGAAACACCGACAAGTTCATCATTTAGCCTTATAACGTGAGTCTGACGAAACGGATCATTATTGTTTAACGCCACTTCGGCAGTATTGCAGCCGTATCGGGGCGAAAGGTTTCATTAAGTAAGAACTGAGCAAGACGGTTCCATAGTGTATGCCACGTATCGATACGTGACATACAATATAAAACATTTTGAAACTACTTCTTCAATCGAAGGCAGTTGCTTTTGATGAAAAACATGCACAGCATCGGTTATATATAGTTGCTAAGGAGATACAGCGATTGATATAGACTTCAGTTATTCAGCTGTGTGTCTTTCGCCTTTTCCACCGCATCCTATGATTTAGTTCAGCCTGTTTGGGAGTTGTTTCAGAGTATGTTTTAGCTCAGCCGGGATAACCGAATCTCGCCGCCTAGTTTTTATTTACCTCATAGCGAATTAGGTTAATTTTGCCACCATATAGAACGGGCAAATAAGTTACAAGTATTTCTATGTGATGCATGCAGTTATGAAATTTTACACCCTGTTTATAGAAAAAATATGGGTCTTTTAATGGACTGCAAGTCAAATATACTCGCAACGGGATACTCCTTAAGTACATTTACAGGAGTTACGGGGAAATATTATCAAGCAGCTAAATGACCCATAGACGTTAGTTGTGATAGGCGTTAGTTGTGATATTAGCTACAGTTAGCTAATAGTTACAGCTATTGTATGATTACTATATATATATGATGTGGTTGATTTGAGGCGATGTGTATTCTTGGGTACGGCTAGCGTCGGAACGGTTTGTGGATTCTCATAAATAATACCACTTTTCTCCCTGCCCGATCCCCTATCGCTCTACTGTATGAGACAGTGGCAAATAAGTTCATATAACAGACATAGCCTAGCTTTGTAGACAGCATTAAAGAACCAACCGCAGAATTAATCGAAGATCAAAAGCTGGGGTGGTTATCTACGATTGAGAATTGACATCTGTATATATTCAATTCATTGTATACCTCATATATCGCAGCCGTGGTCTGAGTGAAAAGTAATTGAATTGGCTGGTTACGAAAACAGTCGTGCGGTCCTGTTTATACAATAACGGGACCTAGATACATCGTTGTGTTAAATTCGACCAAGTGGTGCAAACGGCTGATTTAGTGAATACGTATTTTGTTTTCAGGCTGATGGTGAAGACGTCTAGTTGAGTGATAGTATGGACAATGTATGTCTGTATGTGTTTCTCGAGGAACTCAGTATAAGAATAAGCAAGGATGTAAGTGTCTGGTCCAGGGATCACGAAACCGTCTCAGACTCAAGTCGAAATTGCAGATCACTTTAAATATTTTATTTCTTACTGAACAAGGTCAAAGTATTTCTTGACAACGTAAATTCTGAGTAAGTCATTGTAAAACATTAACAAATTTCAGTTAGAATAAAGGACAGGAATGTACCAAAATTCATGATTGAAATTTTGAGTCCAGTCTAAGATCGCTTCGTGATCCCTGGGCCATGGTTAACAAGTTGAGTTTATATAGTTTATTGTGTTGCAACGAACAGTTTAAGTATGTCTACTTTTATTTTGTTCCTTTTAGTTGGTGAAAATGCATTAACCACGTTTATTAGATATCCACAGGATGCCAAGGCATGGCATCATGTAGTAACCTTATTACCACGTTTTCTTCTTGCAACAACATGCATTGCGAGCATCTCCTCGTTGTCCCTCGGCAGGATGCATGTCTGTCATTGTAAGCCTTTGTTAAACACTGCCGAGCAATTCGAGAACAAGTCGATAATTCCTCCCAATGTCTGTTTATCCCTGGAAAATCGTGTACATTATATGGGCTGTATGTATAGGCGACATAAATGACTACAGTGAAAATAAAACTAAAGCAGCGACGGTAGTCTGCGACGATAGTGACGATTTGCCAACTACAGTTGGCAAATGATCAAGTAACCGGTGAAATCCGGTCTCTTGTCAGTTTGCTTCAGTTGAATTTTTGCTCTCATTATTCATGTGAATGCTAAATAAGTAGCAAATGATAATTAGCAAAACCCTTCCTCCCCCCCCCCCCCCCATAATGCTGGTCGTCGTCGAATAAGTGAAATAATCTTGAATACGGCGTAAAACACACCAGTCAAATAAGTAAACATACAACCCTTCCCCTAGGACCATGACTGAAGCGGAATTAGGTAAAGGAGAACAAAACAATGATGTTCATTGCAATTTACTAGACCCTACTGGTACAGAAATGCTCAATCATGATTCTATCTACTTTTATTTACGGTCGAATTTGTGTTCTAAGGGACCAGTTTTGATTCGACATGCATTTTCTTACGCTTTATACCAGCCCTTGTCCTGTTTGTGGCAACCTTAATTTCTTTAGGTATGATGTGTTCTACTTAAGAAGATACTAATAGCTTGTCTTTAAGTGGTCCATTGAGCTGTCCAGTTATCTAGTATTTACGGTAAATTGCAGTAATCTTCACTACTGACCAACCTTAAACCCATGGTGTGAAAAGCAGCGCCACTCATTTACTGGCCACGTTTAGTCTTTGTTTATTTATAAGTTGGAATCTTGAACGATGACTCCTCAAAAATCGGCCGTCTTTTTCGGGGTATAGTGGGTAAATTAGGCGTGAAGAGGCCATACAGTGTGGTGGTGTGTTATTGCTGGAGAGCACAGTCACGAGCTTCTCCTGTGTTAATATGTAATAGGTAACTGGTGCGCATGACTGCCAATAGACACCATAAACAGGTGGTCTTGTCTGCAGACATGGTATTGTCACGATCATTTACATTTAATATGAGGAAGGCAGGCACTGTAAATAGAAAGTCGGGTTTAACAGCATACCCTTGTGATGTTTACCATGAAAGGATATTCGTGATTTGTTTGATGTCGGCCTATCGGTTCATCTGTCTTTGTCAGTACGTCTATCTGTCTTTGTCAGTCCGTCTATCTGTCTTTCTGTCAGTCCGAATGTATGTATGTGTGTTTTTCCGCAAGGCCATCTAGATACATGTCACAATAATAACTAGCATAACACATACGGATGATATTGGCAAACTAAGTAATACATAGAGACAAATGTATATGGTAATATAAGAATTAATATAATTAGTAAATAAGTAAGTGCTTAGAGAAATGCAGTTCTACAAGGAAACAATATTTACAAGATAGAACAGACTAGAAAAATACAGATGTGAGTCAGAAGTTAATGTTAGAGCATAGTGTTTAAGGTAACGTGATTGAAAACTGGAAAGTGTGGGAGCTTCTTTATAACCTGAAGGTAGTGAATTCCACAATAAATTGCCTGGAAAGGTGTAATTGTTTCCGAGATAATTAGTTATTGGTGGTAATAGTTATGCCTTGAATTTCGTAGATTAAAATTGGACATTTTAATATTGGGAATAAGTTTTTTTTTTAGATAGCTGGGAGTAAGGTTGAGTAAGGTTAGCTAAATAGTATGCAGACGTTCCGCGTAGATTAAGTAATTATCTTATAGTAATTGTTAACACAGTACAGCGTTGCCTGGAATAGGTAACTTCTTGCTGCGGGATATTTAAAGGAGTTAGCACCGAGCTGAACACCGGTTTAACATCTGTGTTCTCAGATCTGGGTTTTGGGGTCCGTGTCACAAAGCACATGTGGCGTTAGCTATAGTACTACCATTGTGATGTTTACATGTATGTAATGCTACATCCTCATGCCGAGAGTGGCTCCTAGAGGTAACAGTTAAGGCTGTTGGGCTAAAAAAAGATCTCACGGTCTGATCGGCCTGAAACTTGCTGTGGTCTTGAGGTCCTCAAGTAAACCGCATTGCTAAGCACGTGGCCATATGTTTGTGAAAGGTATATCCATTGTTGTCCCTAAATCTTACCAGGGATTATCCCCAATTCCCTCCTTCTGTTCTGTTCTCTTCATGTATCTATGTCCTTGTTTGTCAGCGAGAGATCTCTCAATGTCTCTTCTAACCCGCGCACGGCGTGAGCGTTGTCATCCCTTTAGTGCTTGTTAAATAAGCCATTGTTATCCGTGGACACTTGTGCGTTGTTTTGGATTCCGTGTTCGCGAATCCCGCATCTGACACTGACGTTACTCGACGCGAGTAGATCGATGCTCAGCTCAAACAGTATCAAGCCTAACGCCTCTCGGTGTAAATGTCTCCTTCAAGCCAAAAATCTTGTCGGAGTTTCTTGTTGGACGACAGCCGTCGACTTTTTTCAACATGTCATTCTCAGCTAATGACCAATTACTCCGGGCTAATGGCAGTGTGGAGATCAGTGATTTCATATTTTCAATGTTTATGAAAGGACTAGGCAGTTAAAGCCATGGTATATTTTGTCCACCTAGTGCTGACCGTGTAGTATGGATTGAAGACGCATTAACAGCCGTTTGACAAATCTGGGTATCTGGGAAAAAACATGACACGCAACTGAGTTTGACATTGTGCGATTGCAATGTATTCTACGATTTGAACGAAAGCGAACTGAAAACTATTTAGATGTGAACTTGATTTTGGTAGTTTGATGTTGCAACCTACCGTTTTCCTTGGTCTATGTAACGTGGATGATTTGAAGGTATGACTTTTGAAATACCTCTTAAGCTTCCAGTCTTATGGCATGGAATATATGGATAACAGCCCGTCTATAGCACTTTATAGCTGATGAACAATTACGTGGAGAGCAACTTTAACTTATAATGCAGAGCCTCAAGAGTCAATTTAGTCTGAAATGACACCGATGTAAACAACCTTTTGGGTCTTTAAGAAAAAGAGAATTTGTGAAGTCTGTCAAGATGTATACAGATTTGTGACAAAATGGCTTTGTTGCAAGTGAGTCGTTGCCGAGTTCTTTCTGTCACTGGTGTCATCTGTGAGTCGTTTAAATTTCACATGCCATATCGCATATAAGTCTTAATTTTGAAAACAGATCTCTGCATTGTTGACACAGAATGTGTGCTAAGTAAATAGCACGACCGTTACAGTTACCTTACAGTTATACATGTTCGATGGACAATGAGCTTTCTTTGCCACCACCCGCCTTTTTTCCCCTCTCTTGCTGAAGAAAACGCCAAATAAACACAACAAATGAATAAATGATTTCTCCGTTTCATTTCATTGAGCTAAGCAATGAATCGCTTATTAGACAATTTTACCGTTCCAGCCATTTAGCCATAATTAACTGTTTATAATGGACTGACCCCATGCCTAATCAATTCAACTGGACGAATCATGCTGGTGAACCAATGCCCGTTTTCTTAATTATCGTATTTACGTAACACAGTCGCATTGTTAAATGGTTTTAGCCTCGTCGAATGTATCCATTTGGTTGTGTAATGAATTTTACTATTGTATGGTGTGGTTGCCAAACTTTATGCATCCACTTTCCCTCTGAAATTCTCTGGAGACAGCTGGGCGATGGAGACGTTTGATCAAAAGGATGATTCTTGATGAGAATTCAATATACCACGTTCTTATCCCTAGTCGATTCCTTGTCATCTGCCGGTAGGATTGATCATGTTAGGAGGAACATCGATTTCTCGTTTTCTTTTGTTTCTGTGTAGTCTTCACGGTCACTCACTTAAGAAGTAGGTTCCCGCAATAAACAAAGCATTTCCAGTGAGTATAATTCCACTCCTTCCACTGCATCCCAACTCCCCATTGGTGTCCCCATTGGTCTTGTATAATACCAGACGATGTCACATTGACATGCTTAGAGCCTTGACAGCCTCCTAGGCCTCAAACTGCATGCCCAACAATTTTTTTTTTCCAAAATCTCCACAAGCTTTTTTTCTCAAAAACTTCAGAGGCTTTTTTTTTCAAAAACTCCACTGACTTCTCATTCGTTTTGTCCAGGTGTTTTCTCTTTCCTGTGCCACACATCATTTGTCCATTTGGATCTGTCCACGAGCTGTGGGCTCAAGGGGTCTGATGGCTCCCATAAGATCAGCTGAGCCCATGACAAGTAAATCGACGAACGTCAAACTCACACCGGATTATCGAAAGTGTTCAAATGTCGGGCTTGGACTAAAAACCACTTAATTCCTTCCCGGTAGACTGCATTATAAAGGCTTTCCATTGAATTCTCAGGACAAGGGATGCTTCAGCTTAGAAATGTTCGCTGTTCTGCATGTCTGCGGCCTTGATTCTCTTTTGTTCTGGGCTTCTGTCGATACAGTTTGTTTCAGCATGGCTGTGTTTTATCTCCTTATGATGTCGGTATCGGCAAAGAATCAGTGCGGTTGGAGATTACTTTCAGGTGTTTGAAAACCTGTTCCTTGTTCTATTCTCAGTACTTCTGTATTTTATTTTTTCCACTTCTAGTTCGCCGTTAGAAGTAAGGCGAGATTTTGGGCGAGAGGTGGCAAAGTTTCGTTGTCGGTGTCTGTGTCCCGGTAGGCGTTTTTATTAAGGTCACCAATTCCGTTTATGAAGTTCCAGAGTGAGCTTAGTTTTCTTTTCTGAATGGGAATGCTGTGAAGATGAAGACCTCTACTAGACCAGTTCCAGTGAATTTAGCCTCGTTGTAAGGTTTTATGTTTAGGTAAAATAGTCTCCCTACTTCTCCAGGAAGCTTAATGGATATGGAGGAATATATATGTTATATTTGTCCAGATCCCGCTATCTCTCTATCTCCCTGTCTGCTCCTTCGCTCTCTCCCTTCCCCTTTACTATTCCCTTTCGCTCTCTCCCTTCTGCTTCGCTGTCTTTCTTTTCGCTCTCTCCCTTCATCTGTCTTTCCCTTTCTTTTCGCTCCCTCTCCCTCCTGCTTCGCTGTCTTTCCATTTCTTTTCGCTCTCTCCCTTCTGCTTCGATGTCTTTACCTTTCTTTTCGCTCCCTCTCCCTTCTGCTTCGCTGTCTTTCCTTTCTTTTCGCTCTCTTCTCTTCTCCTTTGCTGTCTCTCTTCTCCTTTGCTCTTCACTTCCTTGATCTTTCTAGCGTGCACCTATACAATGAACAGAACACGGCTTTAGTTCCATCGGCCATCGCGCTTTTCATTGTTTTCTTATTAAACTAAGTTATTCTGAATACATGGAATGAAAGAGACCAAACAGCCCCTGCTCTTTCTGTTTTCCTGAGTTTGCTATTGTTACTCCAGCTGATGATATTTTCATTTGATGTAGTTGATAGAGAAGAGGCATTTAGAGAAGTTTTGAATATGAATATTTTGACTGTCAACCCGTTTGCTAGTGATATATGAATAAAGGATTTATGCATGCCAGCTATGATTGTTAGAACACAGATTCACAAATTGCAAAACCAAGAGAGTTTAATGTTATCAGCTTTCATTCCTATCCTCATATATATATATATATATATATATATATATATATATATATATATATATATATATATATATATATATATGAAGATAGGAATGAAAGCTTGTATAAAATCTTGTATAAATGATCATTCACTTATGGATCATTCCACAGCTGTTTTACGTTTTACGCCGTGAGCATTTACACTTCAGTTCTGATTATAATCTCTCTCTTTTTTCTCTAAAATACTCTTGAGTTGTAATGTAACATTATATACTGGAAAAAATAACTTCAGGCTTGAAAAACATAGTATATGCATGCAACCAGTATGATTAGCTTTTGGAATGTTCCACTGACCTCGTTTTTTCAGCTCAAATTCCCGAATGGGCGAATATTTTCATTTCAATCCCTTTATCTATCGCTCTCCCGGTTTCTCCCACCATAATGCTGTCCGCCGTCGTATAAGTGAAATATTCTTGAGTGAGGCGTAAAACACCAATCAAATAAATAAATAAATCATCTATCGCTCTAAAATGCCGCGAACAAAAGATGTAAATAAACAAGGGATAAAAGAATGAGGGGGGGGGGGGGGGGGGGAGGACGCGGAAAGCTACACATTTTGATATTTGACAGTATTATAATTGAAAAACCTTGCGGATTCCCGAAACGGTTGGGGCTGAATGACAAACGCAGTATTCACGGAGCTTTTTTACGACACGGCCACTATAAAATTTAAAGGGTAGCTGCGAGCAGTCGAAATGAAACAAGTTTGTGGGGGCACTGTAGCTGCCTACTTACTTACACGACACTGTTGACAGCTTCTATGTATAATGCTTGAAACGCAAGACTGTAGACTTTTCAGAACATTTCAAACAACTGAATCTCTTTCTTTACAGAAAAGAGACACATGGCTACCATATCCGGTGATTGGTACTGGCGATTAATTTAAAATGTGTGTTTTTGTTTCGTGGGGGAAGTGGAGGACTAGTATTGTTTGTCTATCGTGCGATGTTTAAAGAGTCCAGTTGATAACTCTTATGTGGCTAGACGAACATATACAATAACAATGTTTCACTCATACGACGGTGATCAGCATTATGGTGAGAAGAACCAGGATAGAGCCCTCGGGAAACCCACGGCTTTCCGGAGGTTGCTGACAGACCTGCCCATAATGTACGTAAAAGGCTGATTTGAGTTTCCACCTGATGTTCACAACAAAGCTTTTCATTTCACAGTACTTGGTGCACATCATGCCCGAAGCGATTTGTTGCTTCCGTCTCGTATTTCTTAGGTTGGTGATTTTATGTCGCCATAAAATATCTCAGCGGATTACATCAGTTTGTAGAGTGCACCTGCTTCCTATCTGTTCCGTCATCTTGCCATTAGTTATCTGCATCTAACTCAACCTCTGGCTCGTTTTGGTAGCAAGCTCAAGAGTGAGCCATACATATTACCTGCCATTGAGATATGCATGGGTTGTAATTTTCATTCTTATGTAAATCGTAATTTTCCTGCCAATTACATAGGCCTGGACAGACCACCTTGATATCACCTTGAGTTTTTTTTTATGTTGTATTCCGAGAAGTATCGCGAGATATTGATACTATTGGGCACTTTTTAGAGATAAAAAACGTGGATAGCAAACATGATAACTGTCGCCAAAGCGCTTTCATGTGCCACACGGTGAGGTGACGTGGCACAACACGGGCGATCATTAACCCTGTAACATTGTCCTCGCCAGGTCCCCTTCAGGCTGTCCTGTTTAATCCTTTCTTGTCATATCAACTCGCAACTGTGCGGATTGTTGAATCCAGTCCAAATTGCTTTGAGACGAAGTACGCAGCGTGGCTCTGACAGTAGCCTCTCAGATAGACTCCATGAATTATGGCGAAAACGTGTATCGCTTTACCCGATTGGCAAATCTTTTCTGTGAGAACTTCACCCGTGTTACAGCCAAGAACACAGGCCAGTGCCGCGCCGATCATTTTATTACAAGTTTACCACTTGGCATTCACCAGACGTGTTCAGACTAAACAGATTGGCATCAGCGTCTTGGCAGAGTCACGGGAGGACTACAGGTCCGTCTGAAAATCCATGACGAAGGGAAAGATATGGCGATTTACACTGTTACAAGGCCTCGAGTTTTGAATAACAGAACGAATTTTGTATTGGGTGATAAATTACATTTCCTTCACATTTGATGCGTAAGTTCTCTCCATGGTATCGAATAAAGACACTTGTGTTCACCGGCATGTCTTTGAGACTGTCTGAGAAAGTGTGTGGGCGGCTATTGTAAATGTCCGGCCCTGCTATTTTGTGGTTGACCATGATAGTTACAGCTATTGCACTTAACTGCATAGTATATGAGGTTGAATATCAGTATTTAATTCTTAAGGAGCCTCTGTTCCTTGCATGCCGCACGTCTTAAAACGTTACAGCTATGTGTACAACATGTTTTCTGCAGTATCGATGAAATATTAAGGTACATGAAGGGCGTTGAGAAATATTTGTCTCGACTTGTTTCTGTCGATTTTCTTTTCAGCTTAACTGTATACGGCTTATTAAAGTTAAAGTTTAAATAGCTCATGTATGCCTTCACGCCCCACGCTACGTTTTGCGGGTTGTCGTTCGCCTTTGACTTAAGTTATGTCACTGGTATGCAAACTCCTGTTATCAATATATTTTGTTTTAACGCAGATTATGTTGTTCAGTGTTAAGTATCAGGCTGCAGAATTTCTGTGTCTCCAAGGACACCAATCCAAAAGTTAGATGTTTGGTGTGAATTGTACTCTTAGAAATTGTCTCCCTATTGATGTAAGGTAATACAGTGAAGCACACGTTTACTGAACACAGGTGGACTGTCACAGTGTGTACGAGCACCACCAAACAGTATTGTCTGTGTTGCCATCAGGTGTGGATCTTACATTAGACCCTTCGCATAACCTGTCGGCAGCGTGCAACACCTATAGGTGTTATCGGACTCTTATTTCCCCAATATGCACCTGGGCCCAGTTTCACAAAGATGATGTAATTGTGCGATATCGCACATATAGGACAATGGTACGTTAGCATTGACATACAAAATATCGCACGACAAATGTACGATAAAAAAAACTGTCGTACGCTGCTTTGTGAAACTGGGCCCAGGTCCTGGTTCCAGTTCAAAGCACAGGAAAACGGAAGGAAATGTGTTAAACTAAAACAACGGCGTCAGTCAGAAAAAATTTGTATCTGATTACATATAACGGTTGAAGTGCGCCCACTTCCATTTTTACATCAGTGAATGTTTAGTTTTAACAGTCAATCTTTGCTTTAATGGAATGAAATATTATGGGCAAAATACCGAGAAAAAAACTATTTTTTTTTAGACGAAAAAAAATCTTATGTGGAGCTTGGCTGTTATGTCCTGATGTAATCTTCAATTTGCTTTATCACGTCGGCTTTGCTTGTATGCTTAGGGTACGGAATGTATGGCGATGATCTTAGTAACAAGCATGCCGAATCTATTATATAACTTCTGTGTGACTTGGTACGCATATTTGGATGTGTATATTTAAATGCATTGGGAAGTCTTGTAGATGAATTACAATGCTTTTAGGTGCTGCTCTCTATATTAAATATACTTTATAGCAGGTCTGGACCAGTCCATGTTTCATTTATAACATTAGGGTTATGGAGCACTTTGTGCCGTGGCACAAATGGACCTATATGAGCTTTTATTATAGATGAGTGCGCTACTCTGCCCAACAGCAATGCCATGAAACAGGTTTGCTGTTGCCTCTTACCGCTGACGCTGTCACTTTTTAACACCTCAGTTTTGTTACTTTCAGAACCGACGAGTCTGGCGACTGAAGAGAGGCAATCATTAGAAGATTCCACACCTTTTCACGGACCAATTGGCATCCCCGTGACCGTAGCAATCGGATTCTTGTCGCCACTAAACCAATTACAACCGCGAAGAGACATCGGCCAGGCGTGAATCATTACCAGAGAGTGATCCTGTGCGAATCGGTCCATCCTCTTCCCTGTCTCTCCGATGGAATTAACCGTACTGAGTTCCACACCAACGCAACGGCAGCGATGGATGATAATGTAAGAAGGTGGCGACCTTTGACGACAGATTCTCTATTCATGGAAAGCCCTGTCTATTTATATTGTGTGTGCTATTCTCACTGGTCTCCCATGTGTAAAGTGATGCTGTACTTGATGCGTTGCATGTCTGTCAGCTTATGATATCCTCCAATCAGGTTGATTTCGTCCCATTGCCTGAGATGTTAGGTCACAAGAACTCTGCTAGGAGGACTGCGTTTTATGCTGTCTTCCTAGTTCTGGCCACGCTCTACGTCTACTCCAAATTGATGCCTTGCCCGAAACTTCAGATGGTGCCCCGAGAGCCCCAACAGTATCTGTACGACCAGGAGAGCAATACCACGATACCGTATGACAAAAACATGCCACTCATATTTATAGGTGGAATGCCGCGAAGTGGAACGACACTTATGAGGGTGCTTCTGGACACACACCCTGAGGTGCGCTGTGGAGAAGAGACTCGAGTCATCCCTCGAATCCTAGGCATGAGGACCCAGTGGGAACGAGCTCCCACGGAAAAACGGCGTCTACGCGAGGCTGGCATCACTGACGACGTCCTCGACGCAGCTGTCACTTCCTTTATTCTGGAAATCATTGCAAAGCATGGCGACGCTGCCCCAAGGCTGTGCAACAAGGACCCGTTCACCCTAAAATCTAGTTTATATCTGAGTCGCCTTTTCCCCCAGTCAAAGTACATTCTGATGGTTCGTGATGGACGAGCCGTAGTGCATTCCATTATCACTAGAAAAGTGACCATCACCGGGTTTGATCTGAAGGACTATCGCAGTTGCATGAAAAAGTGGAACACGGCGATGGAAGTGATGTACGCACAGTGTATCCGCATTGGAGGTAGCAGATGTATGCCTGTCTACTACGAACAGTTAGTGTTGCACCCGGAGTTATGGCTCAAGCGGATTTTAGAGTTCTTGGGTCTACCCTGGGATGACAAGCTTCTGCACCACGAGGACTATGTGGGAAAGCCGGGAGGCATATCTTTGTCAAAGTAAGTACATAGAACATTTCTGCTTGTTTTTGTTCTGTATGACATTTTTCTGGATTTGTCACCATTTTGCATCAGGAAGTTTAATTTTGCTGCTAATTAACTCTTTAATGTCAGGTACTTAATTCTAAGTTAAAGTGAAAGAATTTCTAATTTATCGAAGTCAAAGTCCGTCATTGGTATATACAGCAAATCATAAAACGACTTCCCAGTCGAGGTAGCAAAAGCCATTGCCAAAAGAACCTAAAAATCAGACCCTGAGATTACGAAGTGATCTTAGACTTAAGACAAAATTTCAAGTCACATTAAAATTGTTGTTTCTTATATTACAAGGTCAGAGTTTCGCTTGACATCGTACACTCTGAGTGAGTTATTGTACAACAAATTTGAACTAAAATAACGGAAAGAAACATACGATATTTAATTCTTGAAGTTTTCACCGCTTCGTGGTCCATGAGCCAGTTTACTAAGGAATATGTGAGAAATAATTATACAAACAGTAAATAAAGCTGACAACATGAAGAGAGTAGTAATCAAACGTCTTCAAGGATGAAACTGGGCATGAAACTGGTCTGAATGTTCTGTCGATATTTGTCAGTATTTGTCAGTTAAAATGGACGTTTTAGATCAATAATCACAAGGCCAGTCCTCAAAAGAACGTTCAACATTAACCACCAAACAACTAAGAAAGAATATAAAATACGGAATTAGGACGGAATCGTGCAAAGAGAAGCAGTCAACAGTTTTTAAAAATGATAAAAAAAGACACAAGGAGTGTTCTAGACAAATGAATTAAATCACTATCCAAATAGTGTATCATAAGGTGTCGGTGATCAAAGCAGGTATCTTAGTTGCACAATCTAATGTAACACGATTGTAATGTACGACTCCTAGCCCAGGGTAAGAGCAATTAGACGCAAATGTGAAGCAGATTGACAGAGCCTGTACACTCAGTATCCTTAATTGACTCACTAGTTTTTAAATGAAAAATTGAATTCATCACATTTTACACAGAGTCGATACCAAATGCCCTAAGGTGTGATATGTATTCACCATGTGGAGAACCCTTTGGGTCCAAATAAGGATAATTTAAAAGAAACAAGGGTAATTTAAAATTTCATAATTTAAATTATTTCTTTTGTCATCCTAGTAGATATAATATATAACCTGAAGTTCCGTTAAAATCAAGGCTATTTGTTGTTCCCTTTAAATCCAATGAAGGTGGATAGATAATTATCTCAACATGGAATTTCTCAGTAATATGGCAATTTTTTAAGGCTAATGAAAACCTCATGTACCAAATCGCATAGGCGCGCAAGACATTTGTGAATGAGCCTGACGAGTACACAAAACAGCGCACAAATTCCAGATGTAAAAATGGATTCATTATTGAACTTACACTGTACCATGGCATTCTCTTGAATTCAGTTCCATGTTCACCTAGCCGTATCCCATGGCTTCCCCTATTTCCTATCATACATATAGTGGTTAGCAGGTCGGGTCATCTAAAGACTTTAAAACTGCTGCCTCTCTTGAGACGTTAGAGCAAGGAAACAGGACTGGTTAGCCCGGTTTTAGTATAATTGTAACTAGGTGGGGTGTCAGCTATGTCATGTCGGGTGTCTTCGGCATGATACTTCAGTGGCAGCAGCACTTTGACGGCATGGACTCACCCCGCCAAAAGATGACATACATAGTGACTCCTCGTCGTCATATGACTGAAAAATTGTTCAGCATGACTTTAAACCCCAAGCATGCATACATACATACATACATACATACATACATACATACATAGTGGTTAGTTCAGTGTAATTAGCCTACGCCTGCGTGATCAGGGTTTACAGCCTGTCTGTGCATCCTGACAGTTTCCGTATTTGATCAATATTCGCCGTGATTTATTTGTCCTGTTCTGCTCTTCTTGTTTCAGAGTTGAGAAATCCACTGACCAGGTCATCAAGCCGATCAATGTGGAGGCGTTGACGAAATGGGCTGAGGAGATTCCAGACGACGTCCGAAAAGACATGCCTTTTGTGGCTCCTATGCTGTCCCATCTGGGCTACGACCCAGACGCCTATCCTCCCAACTACGGCCAGCCAGACACTAAAGTGGCAGACAACACCTTACATATACAACAAAATAAAGACTACTGGCGAAAACGGGAAATGTCCATAGCTAAGCAGAAAGATTTTAAAATGAGAAGTTTTAAGGAGGAATTAGATGAAATGAAGAAGCCGAATGCTGGTCCAGTTGACATACTACCGAAACACGAAGGTTCCTAGCATACAGCCAATGGCAGGAGAAGAAATCAGATAGTCCGACTATTTATTTTTAGAATGTGAGGTGAAATTGGGTGTTCATTTGGGCACACTGTGACAGCCTTTGATGGCTTCATCTTACCTGTGATGTGGTACAAATGATGGGACTCATCTTCAGGAAACTAAAAACTAGTCAGCTTTAGCATTTCGTTCATTTCATTAAAAATTGCGATGGGGAAGGAATTGTCCAAACACTTTAAAGGAACAGAGAAAGATTTATCGTTTAAAAGCACTCTAATTCTGGAAATTCATGTTAATTTGTTGTTCAGTCGCTAGAATATACATAACTGTGCTTTAACTCAGTCTTTACATACTTGGAACGTCTTTATTTTAATTATTTGCCAGTCATCAAATACGTGACAGTTTTTCACTTGCTTGAAGATATAGTTTATGCAACCTACATGATATTTCCCAGTATGTTTCATGTAGCATACTGTATCCGAAGAAAAACGCCGAAGGAGAAAATAGGAGAATGTTTTACATTTGAATAACCCGACGTTACATCTAACTCGATGGAAATTGCACATTAAGTAGATGGCTTGAATGAGGACAAAATGCTGGCATTAAGTCTACTTCAGATTTCCTTTTCCCTTACTTTTTTTCTCTTCTGACATTGCTTTCACAAGCTGTCTGACCCCCTTCATTTTACTGCATGGAAATGACATGTTGGTCCCTTCTACAAAGCTATCATTCAGTCGTGTGAAGTAATGTGGCTTCCTGCATACTCGCAAATCTCAAATTCATAGTAGGTCAGATACTTCGTATTATTGCACTTGAAAGAAGTGTGCTTTTTACCTCTCCCTCTGTAGAATTCCCTAATGTACTAACTGTATTCAGTCCATCATATAACTGCTAGTTCTCAGACTAGATTAAAGAGACTATTATTGCTGTTCTGAATCAGTATTTCGGATGCTGAGGTAATTTTGTACAACTGATGCCCTGTACCCGTAAGGTAGGAAAATTGTTCCATATAGTTGTGTGTACGTTGAAAACTCGGAAGTCTACCTCGTTGCGATTTCATCAAGGCGCTGGTGTCGTGTGTTCATTTTCTGCACGTTTGAAATATTTCTGAATAGACAACATGGAGACTGCTGCTCTAACCAAATGAGACGTCTAACGGCTCATGTTAGGGGTTTATGATCCCGGCCATTGTATACATGCATGCTGAGTATATATAAGCATGTATTCTTTTACTCTTCTATTTCTTAACTTTGTGTAAGCTCTTCGTACCTCTTTCCATTTTAACTTTTTGTATTATTTACTTGATGTCAGCCTTTACGAATCAACAGTAATTTGGCTCACAAGCACACTATCGGTGATGCTGAGACTCATGAAATTTGGATTCACTTGCAACCAAAGAAAATACATTCTTGTACTAATTTTACAGGATACGTCCATAATCGTGGTGCTGTAACCACGCGACTTGTGCTCCGTCATTGGGAGATTCAGATACATAGGTAATGGAAGCAAAGAAAAAAAAGTGTATATCTACAAAGACACATATATAGGTCTTAGTAATTTGTGGCACTGTACTACTTGGTAAGATGTCCTCTGTTCTTAAACCTGTGTATATTTAATGTATTAATTAATGCAGATTCAAATTTGCATGGTGGAGCGATGAATTCGTTGTTGGTTGCCTGGCATGTTGCTGGCTGCCGCTTTTAGTGCCTACTATATTGCTATGGCGCTTGTGTTGCACTTGAGGTGCAGGTAATGCCAATTAATCTACACCTAGCTGATAAGAAGTTATCAGGAACTGGTTGTCTATAAACGACAGTTTTAAAACAAGACATCTATTGAAATATACCGACCAGTCAACACGAGAGAAATTTCTGTTCCAGGCCATTTGGATGTGTGGCAGTAGAAAAACCGGGTGTGATTAGTCAACATTACATCGTCTCTTTTATCATTTTGGTGTGGTCATTTATTCCTAGTTAATTCCATGAGCCTCAACGCCTTTGGGGGTCAGGAGAGTCAGAGCCATTGGGGGCCAGGAGAGTTTCAGTTAAACAACTTGGAATCAGAGCATTGCGTTATCTCCCCCCCCCCCCCCCCCTCCAAACCCCGCCACCTCCCCTCCACCTCCAGAGCTAGTTCCAGACTCGACGGAAAGCTGATTGCTAATCATACCTTTTTACCTGGTGACAAAAGCCTTGCACCTTTTTGGAAGGAACCTATGGGATTATCTCGTCCGCCGCAACATGACCGCCCAAAGTGCCCCAAAGCCTTGGCTACCCGTTGTAAGTCTGTTGAGGAATGTGCCGCCGGAGATTCGTGTTTTTGGTGACCAGTTTTTTCTTGACTTCCATGCATAAACGAGAATTAGTACTTAGCAGAGTATATTTTTGGTCTCCGTGGATTACCGTTGTACAAATTTTAAATGATGTTGCATTGAATTCTTTTCGTTGATGGGGTATATGTTCAATAGGTATTATAGTACGAGTGGTAAACTGAATAATAAATATTTCAAAGGCAATTTTGACAACCAAATGAAGATTGCTTCTAGCATTCCTGAATGCTGTAAAACAGAAAGTCCCCTGAAGCCTCTCACCAATGCGGTCGCTGTGAGTTCAAGTCCAGCTCATGCTGGTTTCCTCTCCGGCCGTAAGTGGGAAGGTCTTCCAGCAACCTGCGGATGGTCGTGGGTTTCCCCCAGGCTCTGCCCGGTGTCCTCCCAGCATAATGCTGGCCGCCGTCTTATAGTTAAATATTTTTGAGTAGGGCGTAAAACACCAATGAAATAAATAAATAAATAAAACAGAATGTGTTTATGTTTTAATGTGGTGTATTTACTTCTGAACACGACGGACTCTTCTAAATTGAATAAGAGCAGATTGTTTCAACATCTTTTTAAATATATGATGTAAATGTACAAGTTTGTTTAATGGTGTTTAATACTATACCTGTGTCGGTCATGCCATATGTTCTAGTCCTGAACCGTTAAAATACATCAATACCTTATACAGTTTTTGCGGTGTTTGCGTACCGCTTGGGTGACGTCAGAAAGTGACAACCGATCTTTACCCTGTTTAGATTTTAACATACTACCTGGCAAATCAAGACACATTTCTTTTTTTTTTGCAGGTAATGTCTTCATCTTCCTTTTGTACCAATTTAACAATGATACAAAAGTTCAATATTCTCCATTGAGTCGACATGAGAAAAGGAGTGATCTGCTGATTATTTATTTTCTGAGATCTGATTTTAATGCGGTTGTTCTGTTGTTTTCCAAAGAATAACTTTATAATGCCTTGTTATATCGATTTCCGATACTGGACTGGTTAACCATATTCTGGTAACGGTTTGTTAATAAGCTGAGGCTTTTATTGTGCAATCATACTGAAAGTCTTTTGTTTTTGTAAGAAATAGAAGATAATGCACTTGTGAGGGTTGAATAGCTTTCAAGAGAGCATTATTTATAATATTCAACCTTCAGTGTACACTGTTCTGTTTAATATCTGTGTTTTGCCAATGGTGATTTTGTGCATTTGAACGTTTGATGCTGAATGTTTTTGGCAATAGACTTTCACAGACTTAGTTTTATAGCGTGACGTCGTACATGACATCTTATACAGATAATGTATGCCAAGGGGTGGGGCATCAGGAATTGAATGTAACTTTTCGTGAGCTGACAATTTCTGATGTCCCAGGACCATTTCGGGTTGTACTTTGTACATCCAATAGCGGAAACGTCAGGTTTTACTTTTTAAACAAGTAGACGTCAGAGCTAATGATGGGAGATAACTACTGTGGAATAATCGCACGTGAACGTTGACTATTTTCTCGTGAACGTGATGAATTACTTTGTGAGCGTGACGTTGGATTCCTTTGGCGCTTAATATTTGTACATCATATTTTGCGGAATGTCATGTGACCTCTTGACCAATAGAAACCGAGAACCGCTGTATGAGGTATAGTAATGTATGTGTCTTGTGGCCGGACATACTTATGTTTAAGTTGACTAATCTTGTATTATTACGTCATAAAACACACGGCATGGCGTATGGATGTGAAATATCAAAATTGTAATAACAAAAGTGATATTTGAATGAAATATATTGCTTCAAATGCACAAAATCATGATATTTTCAGAATATAGACGTAAAAAGAATATTTCCCAGTGTAGTTTGAATACGATTAATATTGTCACTTCGCATCCCGTGGGATATCATATCCACCTCCCACGAGAAAAATATTTATGATATTCAACCTTCTTTGTGCAATATCCTCTATATTCTGTTTGGCGATATTTTGCCAAAGATTTGTCAGTTTTTATCAGTATGTAAGAATCGTTAGCATGTTTAAAATATAAACTTTTACAATAGTGTATAATTAAATGCATTCTGTATTTAAGAGTTTTAACATCGGAGACCAATTCTCCCATCGGAGTTTTCCATTTGGTGATAATTTACCACCAAGCGTAAATGGCTTGATTTTTCCTGCAATATATAAACGAAGCTTCTTTTGACGTAATGAACGTATCTTTTCAAATTGCATCGCATTGAATATGTTAAGATAATTGTTTAAGAAAGTTATATATTTAGCGTGACTACATATCGGTCGGTTTTCACGTCACTTGTTTTATCATTGTGGATAAGAAATGCATCTGAATAAATTGAAGCATGTCAAAAGAAAGCAAGTACTGTGTTGTGTTATATTTACATGTACCAATATTGCACAGTGAGGCTCAAATGTTATTTTTGAACTGAGGCAACGTCGACCAATCATATAGCTAGAAAACGTGTGAGTATTGCCTCCAACTACATTCCACTAATTATGGACGAAGTTGTGCTCACCTGTTTTATAGGCTTTTCCTTGGACTGCCTCTGTTTGTTGAATTGCAGATGTCCGACGAACCTTTTTCGTGATGACATTACGTTTCATTCCATTCTCGATGAAAATGATTCTGACGACAGGCCGTGACAGAAAAGATAACAGTTCAAATAGTCGATGTACAGAGGTGTTCAGTCTGCTCTGTATGAAAGTCTTCTCCGACGCCAAGTGAATGTAAACAATTGGTCGAGAAATAATTGCCCTGGTACGATCACATGATTTTCAGGTTAGCGTCTAGATAGTTGACACTGTTTCGAAATAAATCAAACGTTTTAAAATATCCATAGGATATAGCTGTCAATTAACTAGAATTCATTTCAAAATACGGAACTGGATGGCGCGCCCGAGAAGTAGAATTTAGCACACCGTCCAATAGTTAAATGAGTTAAACGTAACAGCAAATTTCAGGGTTTAATTTCAGATTAATTTATTCATTATCATATTAAGCCATTAAAATAATCAGAATGATATCATTCAGTCAAAAAGCAAAACGTTACCATAGAAACAGCGTTTCATTTAGCTGAAACGGGTATTTATCGAAAATCTATGGGGTTTCAAAGTGAACAAAAGCCCGTTGAGTATGATCTATATGGGTTAGCGGAAGTCCTGGGATTTAGTTGTGGACTACTACTTCTTCTATCGTCTCCCACCACAGCTGTTTGGACATGTCTAATCAGTGACAGCCGCTGATTACACCGGTCGATACCAGACGGATCGAATTGGCAGTCAAGTGTCTACTTTTCATACTGCGTTAATTTTTGTGCCTCTAAGTCTGTGTCTAACAGTAACCAAAGGTGTACACAGTAGCAAGCTTAAGTATGGGTAGACAGTGGGACATTTGTTTCTTATTTATTATCGGAGACGAATGCGGATACACCCATGGATGGAGAGTCATCACTCACAGATTGAATCCCCACGAAACCAGAACCAAATAATAATGCAAGCTCAAAGGATTTTAGGCATTCCAATGCGGCACTTTGTATGACCGTTTTGGAACTGTGATCAAATTTTGTTTGGACGAGGTGAGAAAACAATGACACGTTTTGCATCATTGGCTAGTTCTACGTGTCAAATTCAGCACGTTCGGCGCCTCCTGGCCTCAAGCTTTCAACTACTATGACTGTGCTAGTAAAATATAGGGATGACCATCGCGTTCAGGTCTTCAGATTAAAAGAGCATTGGGGAAAGGACGTTTTCATCCACTGAAGTCACGTGTTATGTTCTGCCTGATTCAGTAAGTCATTGTGTAATAAATAATTTAACACCAAGGCGTTGGGAAAACTCTTCTTTAGCTCACACAAACTCGTATACATGTATGTCACACCCTGTCGTGTTTGGAATGCAGATCGTTTTTTCGATTTGTTTAAATACAAGGTTGCAATATTCACGCAGTTACAGAATCCAGGCATATCTTTATAATCTTTTAAATTAACAAAATTTCCTGATGGTATTTATACTTTGCATTCCTCACTCAGTTAAATGTTCTGAAAACAGTTTTATACGGCATTTAAAGCCTGTCTATTTGAAGTTCCAGCTTTAGTCCGGAGATATATTGCAACAGCAGACAAACTCTGTTCTGGTCTTAGCATGCTAAATGTATAACCCGCTGTGTCTGTCACAAAAGTTGTATATACAAATACGGACTGATCCATTGCCACCGCACTGCATAGCGAAAAACCCTACACTGTACATAATAACAAGAAAAACGCTGTTTTTTGGGCGAACATGACACTTGTGAATCGGGCATTAGAGGGAAAAGATCTCTCCAGGTGAATTACTTTCAGTTTTAACGAGTTCCATTCCTCCTCGAGTAACAAGATATTGGTTTTACAATGACATTAAAAAAGAAAACTACTTGATCCGGCTACCCCGGTGATGTGATATCTTGTGTAATGACACATCGCAACCGACACGAATTGTTTACAAACGCATGGTTTCATTTTTGGTAAAACTAACCCTTACAGAATAAGTAGGATCTATTTGCACCTGCATAGGCCCACGCTTCAGTCTGCCTCGACTTATTGCTGACGGGTTGCTCAGTGCTGCTTAACTAGTTATTATTCTATATTGTATTCTCAGCGGGCTCCCAGTTCAGGTCGGTTTCAAAAAAATGATTTTAACCCATTCATACTATATCTCTTTTGCAAGTTATAAATTGAAGCGTTGAATGCCAAATTATGATATTATATCATCGATTTTAATAATATTTCGCATTTTAAAGGTAGATGTTAATTATATATCTTTCTGTCGTAAATCTGTATGTTAAATTAATTGTTGTCTTGAGATCCTAAAATGACAATGATACTTTATTCTTCTTATCCCAACGGTAGCTGCTTGCAACGGACGACACAATGTAAATCCCATCCATATACTTATAGGGCGACGTCAATGGAAAATACCGTACAAAAACACAGATCAATTAGGGTGACCTATTTTGGAAAGAAAATATGTCAGCGCAGGAAAAATGTTTAGATATGCAAGTTTAAGTAAATACGTCGCCCCGTTTCCACGAGGAGTTATTAGCACTTTGTACGCTATTTGTATCGAATTTTGTTTGAATAATCCCGTTATATATATGCCATTACCGCCGAACTGTATCATAAGCATCACTAATATTTGTCTACACACGATTATAGATTTATTACATGTATATATATTATTAAATATTATTTTTTCAGCAATGCCTTTTATTCTTTATTTGGACATTCATCCATACTATTTGCCACAGACTGCATAGTTTTAAACTAGTTACTACTTCTGTGGGGTAAGCGTGGGAAAAAAAGCACATGCCCTTTCTCTGATTTCAAAACAAACCGCGAACTCTGTTGACGGATATCGTTTCGACCATGGTCTTCTTGTATAGTTTATGTGTGTAAGATAGCAGAATTGCTGGTGATTTTAACTCTCTTATCTCTTCACGTCGTTGTCAGGACAACATACAGACATTACGTCTTATTTCATCAAACACAAGCGTGCTAATAGAAAAAGTCAATCTGACGATTTATTTATTTGATTCATGTTTTATGCCGTACTCAAGAATATTTCACTTATAGGAAGGCGACCAGCATTATGGTGGGTGGAAACCGGGCAGAGCTCGGGGAAAACCCACGACCATCCGCAGGTTGCTGCAGACCTTCCCACGAACGGCCGGAGAGGAAGCCAGCATGAGCTGGACTTGAACTCACAGCGATCACATTGGTGAGAGGCCCCTCGGTCATTACGCTGCGCTAGCGCGCTAACCAACTGAGCCACGGAGACCCCATTCTGACAATTTAAACAGCATCTCTGATGAGAACGAAAGTTCGAAACTGCAGCTGGAGTGCAACGATGTAGAAATTTGAGAAGGTTTCCTCCTTATACCTATTCTTATAGCCTATTTCATTTAGTCAGTTGCCTATTTCCAGCTGGTCCGTGATGCATAACAACCCAAACTCTACACTTCATTTTCCTTGCAAAGAATATGTCTGAACTGGCTGCGCGTCGGAACTGGCTGCGCGTCAGAATTGGCCACGTAACTGTACACTAATTACAAATGACCTTAGGCGACGTGGCTTTTCCTGCTGTCAAACTAATGATTAACATCTTTCAGTGGCATCTAAAAAATTTTTTTATCATAATCAAAAAACATGGTATTTCCACGTCATTCAGTAACAGCATTCAGTATATACACTCCATGTTCGTTTCATGTCACTCATTTGAAGAAGGCACCAGTGTTACAACGAAACGTTACCAAAATAAAAACAGAAGCATTTATCCATAAGCAAGTTTGCTGAAGTTGTTATGAACTAACTAGTTTTCCTTGTCTAACCCAATAATGTCCATCAATGGAATAATGTGAGGCAGTATTCACACTCGTGCAAATACGTGGTATTCACGTGTTTGTGGTGTTAGCAGTGCTCTATGCGCAATATTGGGTAGTAGATACAATCTCATAATGGTCAATGGATAGAAGACACTCCACTCGACACAGAATACACAAGAGGAAAAAACGTCTAGTTCTAAATTACGTTCTTCTGGATACAGTTATTGGTCACGGTGTGGTATCTAATAGGGCCTTCACACGTGTGCAATAGCCGTAGTCGTACGATCTTAGATCAGTCAAATGTAGTATAACAAGCAAAGAAAATGAAGCGCTCTGCTTCTCCTAAAATTGGGGGATTTGTTTTACTGCCTACCATATCCCATTTTAGCCAAGCTAGGGTTTTGTTCTGTGACAGAGAAGATTCTGAGTAGAACCTCACAGAACCCACAAAAAACTATACTCCTCACTTGGCCGCCCAACATCAGATGACGCTAGGCTTTTTTTACGATTTTACACACCGTGAACTGTTTTAGTGCCTTTATCTCACTTCAACGAGGCTTTGATGTGGTGAAGTGTTAAAACCATTCCTACAGTTGCCCTGGTGCCTCATCAAGTATCCAGTGGCACAAATCAGATGCGGAGGGTCAGACTATGATCGCAGGAATACACACAAGAATTTGAAGCTTTGCAGAAGACATTAAGTTTATGGCGTCAAAGAGCCAAAAAGGTCACCAAAGCATGTATGACTTGGTCTGATTTATTATTTATTTGATTGGTGTTTTTTGCCGTACTCAAGAATATTTCACTTATACGACAGCGGCCAGGATTATAGTGGGAGGAAACCGGGCAGAGCCCGAGGGAAACCCACGACCATCCGCAGGTTTCTGGCAGACCTTCTCACGTACGGCAGGACTTGGTATCGCTCTTCATCCAGCCACGTGATCCGTGAACTTGGTAAACTGGTTTTGACATAGATACAGGTAATGTCAACAGTATTCTTAAAAAATATGAAGAATTTGGCTACCTATACATCTCAAGTGGAATTGTGATACATGTGACCAGGTGGCCGTATTGTCTTGGCCTCATAGATGTACTGGAAGAAACATTAAATGGCAAAAATATCTTCCATGCAATACAATGTGCGCTTTGGCATCGTGGGCTACCTGTACACATAACGGAGATGTCCCTGAAGATCCAGAAAGATAGAACCCCTGACTCCTACGAAAAAACCCCAAAGCCACTTATCAATGGAAATATTCATTTAGACAAATAGGAACCAACTGGAGATCAACCAGAAGTCTCATGCATCGTTCAGAAGAATCAAATTTGGGTGATAGCCACAATGTTTGAGTCAGTTAAGCAGGCGGTTCCTCCCTGGGCAGCATTGAATGACGCTTGTAGCGACATAGACTATTCGGCTACAACAATAGGTATGATGCCAATCCTTCTTGATCCTGCTGATGACCACGAAACAGTGACTACAGTTCTCAATCGATTTAGCGAAATTACGAAGCGTCTTGGCCAGAAGCGCTTGATCATTACTGGAGCTCAACCTTTGTACAGCAGAATCAAAGAGCTGATATGGGCTAACTCGTCGATATACAGCAGTCGTTGTTACGAAAGCATTAGGACAGCATCTTGTCATATCAGATGCTGTCAAGAAACTACTAAGCTTAGATGATGTTGAATCCATATTTAAGATGGTCTCCCATCCACAATTCGGAGGGATGAAGCTGAGGTCAACGCCCTAGTGGGGCAGTTAAGACGATTTGGGGAATTTTTTGTGAGGAGAAAGTGGATATTGCCAGTAACTTGAAGCAAAGAAAGATGGTAGCCTTCAAACAAAAGAAGTCGCAACAGAAGAAATCTACGCAAAAATTATTAGGGCAATGGGAGTCGTGAGTACTCCAAGATATTAAAAATTGTTTTCTGCGTTCCAATAAAAAAGCTGATCTCAAAAACATTCGTCAGTCTCTATAAATTTGAGATAATTACCAGCCCAAGTGAGAAGAAATTCAATAAAGCAGCCAGGTGACTAATGCAAAAACAAGATCTCAGTATGGCGGATACAGCAGACAAGACTCCGTCTCGTCTAACGCTTCTTTACAGAGGAACTTGTTAGAAAATCTGGCTTCCAAACGTAAACTTTTTAAAAAACACAGAGGAAAAATTCTTCTGGACATTTAACTGCTAGCTGAAGGACACTTCAACAAGTAGTGAGTGCACGATGTCTACGAATCGATCACATACGAGATGTAAGTCCACGAAAAGAGAATGACCTTGCCGAACAGTATAGCCCAAGTGAAAGCCAAAAACGTCTGTAAAATAAAACAGCAGACGATGTTGTGTGTAGGCTGGCCAAAGATGTAAACGTTTCAATAACCAAAAATGACATTGCACATTCTCCCTTTGTTAGCAGAGAGAGAGACAACAAATCGATATAAAATTTGCAACTTATCGACAAAGAAGAGAATTTCTTTCTGCACGCAAAATTCTAAGAGAAATGCCTTCTCTGTCCCGAATATATGTCAACGCTGGTCTGACAAAGACCTGCTATACTCTCTTCAAGTCAGCATTTGCCCAGAAAAAGCTAGGGAATCCACAGTGTATGGACGTTTGACGGCAATGTTTTTGTTCGTAAAACTGAAAATGGGGGTAAAAACACAAATTTGTTGTGAAGATGACCTACTTTTCTAATCAATGTGTATGTATGTGAGATCAGGGCTAACCACTGCGACTTGACCTACATATGCACAGTGTGAACTTTGCCTGGCATTCGCAGCTCTGAGAGTTCCCCATGTTTTCTTGATTCTTGCCAGTCTATGTGACTCAGCACACATATTTTGCCTGAGGATTCAACCTAAGGGGTAAAGCTCTCATGGAACAGTTATATAGTACAGGCTAGGACCATAATCAGCAGTTTTGTGTTAGTGTCGGTCAAATTGGTAAATTACGGCAGAGAGTAACACCGGTTACTCTCTTGAAACACCAAAACCCAAGATGCGCAACTCCCAACACTCTTCAAACAGGACCTTTTCCCCTTTACTATAACCTTACTAGTTTACAAGAAAAATATATGTATTTACTGTTTATTTTTTAAGCTTATTTATATATCTTATTTATTTATTTTAAAGATTATTGCAATGTCTTGTCGTACATAGATTTCAATTTGACGGCACGCTTAAGTATTGATTATATATCGATTTTGATCACAAGCACACCTGTCTAAATGTTCCTCACACTTAAACATACTCTACACCTGTTCATTGCACTTTTGTACATTTTACATTTACATTTGGTTCAGTTTTACAGATGTGTTTGAACAATCCTAAAACATTGTTAATCAATAGTCTGTAGTGCAAATTTAGCCGTCTGAAATCTACTGCCCAGACATACCTATAACATGCTGGAACATATTGACAATGGGTAATGAATTAATGCAGCACTGTGCGGCCATTGGTCTTTTCGGGCGTGTCCTTTTAAGGTCTGCTCACTTTTCTCTTTAATACACTGCCAGTTAATAGATAAATCCACGAGGCCTGTTTCACGCTGCTAAATCCGATTATATACAACAAGCGTGGATTGGTAATAAGTTCTAGGACCATATAAAACTTTTGTAGTAATCACTGTCTTGTCCCTGCCTCTTTGAGATTTACAACCCCGAAGATCCAAAAATATGAAAGATTAATTTGGCAATATAATGCAGCAAATTGGAACACGTACCGTAACTTTTTATCTAAGATAAACTGGGAAGAAATAATCTCAGTTGACAATGTTGACGAAATGTGCCTATTGACAACAAATGCCCTTTTAGACTTAGCTCACATAAATATTCGAAATCGTACGGTAACAAGAAATCCTAACGACAAGTCATGGACATCAACAGCGATTAAGGCAGGAATTAAACTTGGAAATAAATTTTATAAAAAAATCTCGCAAATTTGCATGTGAACTCCATGTTGCTGTTTACAAAACAGAAAGAAATCACATTAATTCACTTATTAGAAATGCCAAGAAATCTCACGAAGACAAATAAAATAAGAAAACTGAATCCGAAAATGTAATCACGTTTTCGTGGAAACTCTGCAAATCCCATTTAAAGAATAGTAACTCCAATGTAAATCCAGTTCCTCCTCTGTTAACAGAATATGCTAACACTTACGACTATAATGATGCAAGTAAGGCAAATCTAATCAACGGTTTCCTTTTTAGTGTCTGCTCCTTGAATGACACAAATGTAGCATGCTCCAATGTTGCACCTAAGACTAACGCAGAATTACTAGGTATCACTGTTGAATCCAATGAGGTACTTGATGTGCTTGAAGTGTCTGTCACGAGCAAAGCTACTGGACCCGATGACATCAGTCCCAAAATGCTTTTTGAAGTACGAAATTTCTTCAATTCTGACGACATTATTCAATCTGTCTTTAACTACAGGGAAGAATCCATCTCCCCGGAAAATTGCCAACGTCACCCCTATATTCAAGACGTGGAACTCCTTAAGGTCTCAAACTAGAGACCAGTTTCTTTGCTTAGCTGCATATCTTCCAACGCGTTGTCTTTTGGATAGCATTTTGCCACGTGCGTCCCGAAATATCTCTGCAACAGTAGTATTTACCGTCAAAGTCAATAACCATGCAACTAGTAGACCGCTATTTTGACATGGTTAAAGCCCTGGATGACAGCAATCAATTGTTTTTCTTTCTTTTGTTTTGGATATCTTTAAGGCTTTTAATCGAGTTTGGCACAAACACATACTAACTAAATTAAAAGTCAATTGAAATAAAAGGAGGCATGTCAGAGTGCTTTCAAGATTATTTAAAAGAACGAAAGCAAAGGGTTGTACCAAACGGTTCCCAAGCAAATCTTAGAACTTTAAAAACTAGAGTCCCCCTTGGGTCCTTTCTTGTTCCTTGTCTATATTAATGACCTTCTAAATGAAAATACTAACAATATCAAGTTATATGCTGATGGCACCTGCCTTCCCGTTATAGCCGAACAATTGACACAGCAAAACATTAATAGTTCCATAACTGACGACCTTGAAAAATTGATTTTTGGGCTAAAATTTGGCTTGTTGACTTTAATGCAACAAAGACTGTAGTACTTACTGTTTCAAGACGCAGACAACCATCGCAGCTATTACTTCAGTTTTCAGGGGAAATCATAACTCCAGCTACATCGCACAAGTGTTTAGGATTAATTTTTAATAACACTGGGAACTGGACTTATCATATAGACAAATATAGTCAAATATAATTTTACGCAGACTAAGAAATGGATGTAACTGGCTAAATGATGATTTATTTAGCAATTTTATTACTGAATGTATTTGTGGTTGGCCTTTCGAAACAGCTGCCCATTATCTACTAGAGTGCAGAATGTATGTTGCTCAAAGGGATATCATGTTAAATAATGTAAGACGGATATCTCAACTGCAACTCTCCTCTATAGCTGTAGTACTTTACCGACGGAACTAAATGTATCTGTTTGTTTAAAGGTCTACCTTTTCATCAACCACACCAAAAGAATCTAATGTATTATTTAGTGATAAATTTCAAACTAATTTACTTTATCTGTTCATTTCTAATGTATTTGGATTTTATGCTTATGTTATATTCATACAGTAGCTGAAGACACCAAGTAGGCCAAGACGGCCACTGAGATATAATTATGTACTTATCTGTTTATATGTGGATGTTTGTATGTGTGTGTGTATACTGTATGTATATGTATTTATATATTTATATTTATTATTCTGTAAATAATTATTATCTACTTATCTTTGTCAAAATAATGACAAATTTTTTTTTTAAATGATGCATAAATTTCTACTAATGTTACACGCATAAGCTCATGACTTACTGAGTATATGTGAAGGAAAATAAAAACATTTACACAAAAGACTTACCGGTAATGCACAAAAGTGCAGTCGAGTTGTAGACACGTCAAGTATTCTGAAACATGAACTGACAGTTGTTCCTCTGTCCTTGGCAAAAGCAGATGGGACAATGAATTCAAATACAAAATCAGATCTATTTTCAGATCTGTTTGGTCACTATGTTCGTGGTGCTACGTGAGTTGATGTGATTTTTGACAGATATCTTGACTCTATGTCAAAATGATAACTAACGGTAAGGTTCACTTCCACAATTTTGGGCTCAGCATGTGAGAACAAAGCGGACCTTGCTTCACTCTGGTCAGGTGACCTGATGAGCCGTTATGTTAAGGCCGGTAGCGAATTGATAATAGGTATGGGTTTTCTTTTCATTGGGAATGCCTCATCAAAAACAAGAGGCACTCTGGCCAGTCTAACTTGTGATAAAGAAGAACATGCATTATTCTCCGGGGACTAGAAGCTACAAAATTCAAGGTCATAGTCAATGGCAGACATACTGATTTTTTCCTTCTCCTCTTGCATTTTTTCCACAAAAAAAGTCTCGTCATAGACGATATTAAAGAAACTGCCCCAACCTGTCCGCGATAGTCTGTTAAGGTTTCATGCCCTGACTGGTTCTGACACCACCTAATCATTTACAGGACAGGGCAAGGAGATGTTGGTAAATCTTTGTAGAACATCCCCATCTTCTTAACAGAGTTGGTCGCGATGGATCATTGGCAGCCGTCAAAGTGTTTGTTTGTCGTTTGGCCCGGATGTCGAAGGTGGAATGAACCAGGCTAAATATGATCTTTTCCGAAAAAGGAAGAAACAAACTGAAAATGTGCCAGCAACAGAAAATACTCTTAAGTCACACTTTGCAAGAGTAAATTGTCAGGCGAATGTGCGGTTGAGCGCTGGACGGTGTGACGATCAAAAGGCAGTGGTCGTGCCATCATTCTCCGGTGGATGGCGAGAAACTGATCGGGAACTTGCTATCTGGACTACGCTTCCAGCAGTAGCAGTGTCATGTACTGAGTTGATGACGTGTGGCTGCAAAACAAAATGCCTTACAACTTCCTGCAAATACCACAAGACATGCATCCTAGCGTGTGGGTGTGAGTCCCAGGGTTGCTGCAACCCTGCTACGAATAAGGACGAATATGTTGTTTGAACAAATGTTGTTTGACAATTGTGGCAAAGTTGAAATGACTGTACAAGTAATTGGATTTGCTGGTCTATCAACGTGCTTTTCTCTCATTTGCAGCCAACAGGAAATGAACAATGATTCAACTAACAACTTCCATTTATAACCTCACCCAACTCTAACATTTAGCCCTTTTAAAAGGAGTGTGGACAAAAAATAGATGTTTTTCACATGGAATGAATGGCGTTACGCTTGATGCCATATGGTAGCCATTTTGAAATAGAAAATTGCAATTAAGCTCTGCCTTGTTGCTTGTAAATAATAATGAAGATAACAACGCATAAACGTATCTTTTACATCTAAAATTACAAAATCTGATGCTGGATACCTGATAAAATAATTCTGGATAGTTAGTTTGTAACAAAGAGATGCTATCAAACCAAATCTTAGTCACATTTTCAAGGCTTGGCTGGCTGACTAAGTTTTATGATTTCAATGTTTCTAACGCCCGTTGTGTGGCGTGGGGAAAAAATCTTGCAAAATCACTTCTTGCACTGTAGCCTAAAAACCTGTAAATTCGACCGATTATTGTTTGCTATATGCAGTAAGTTACCTTATTTTAGCAGAAATATATCAGGCAATGTTTGTGTTTCCGTCATAGATTTATGACGTGTGCATGTCATTTATGGTGATTAATATATTGGTACATTGTGGCGCGATGTTGCTACATGCCACATCAGTAATAGTGTATAGGGCAATGATAACACCATTCTACTGGAGGTAAACTTGGTATCTTTTTGTATGGTAAATCAGGCCTATAAAGTTTGTGATAAGGAATGCCAGGAGATTAACTCTATCACTTAAGTAATGTATTTTTATCCCTCGAGTAAAATTCGTCATACAATCGGCAAGTTTAATGCTGATAATGATGCAAAAACACCTGAAAAGAAACCAACCGGAAACATAAAATTACCGGATGTCCTAGTCTAAAGTAAAAATTTTTACGTCTTTTGGGTAAAGAAGATTTTCGGATAGTTTTTAGCAAACGGTAAAACCTCATGTAATAGCTTAACAAATTCATTGTAACAAGATAATAAATCTCAAAACAGGGAAAAACATCATCTACAACATGCGGATGTGGTGATGAATATATTGAAGAATTTGGTTGACTTATTAAAATATCATCTACAGTATACGGGTGTGGTGATGAATATATTGAAGAAACTGGTTGACTTATTAAAATATCATCTACAGTAAGCGGGTGTGGTGATGAATATATTGAAGAAACTGGTTGACTCATTAAAATGTCATCTACAGAACCATACTGGAAGAAGCAAACGATTAAGAATGCGATTTTTAATGGGAAATATAACCCTACGCTTAAGAGACTGTTGTATTTGGACTATAGAAAAACTACAAAAACGTCAAACCATTTCAACCGCTTTTCAAACATTTGACCAATTTTACAGTTGACAACTATTTATTAGTTAGTAACAGTTGTAGCATGATCACATTATCATTGCAGATTATAGTCTTTATAGAATGTATCATAATGGTTAAATAATACATTTTTATTGATATTTACGATTATAAATATACATGCTGCTAGACAATTAATTGTATGTTAGATGCATTGCAAACGTGGCGTTGTTAAACAATACATTGTATATAATAGTGTTGGTGTCCTTGTAAGTGTATTGTAATGACGTGGTCAAGGGTAAACATTTTCAATGAATCTGAACATCCCACTATATATCATTTATATTTTTAGAAATAAAAGCAACTTGATAATGATCCCGGAACGTATATCGAAACCTTGTGAAACTTTTTACGATGTGATCCCTTGGCTGAATTGTTATTAAACCCACGTACAACTATGAGTCCTAAGTAGTATATATAGGTTTCAAATAATAAGTTTTTTATTCAAATATCCGCAAGGAAATTTTTCCAAATTACTTTAATAAAAAGTCAGGCTCCCGGGAAGAACAGAGAGTTATCTTCGTTAGACACGAGTCTAATTGCCACTCAGTCCGTAAATGTCCCCGAGCTGCATTCATTGAAGTTCTGATTGTATGGGTCAGATATGGATTTACACTCCAAAATTTGGCGCTATTTAAGTAATTACTTGACCATATAGAGCTTTGGGCGAATCAGTCTTACCCTAACAATGTATGGCAAGGTTTAATTGGATCAATAAAATCCCTCACACACTTTTTACAGTCGGATCGGCCTTAGAAATGAACTGGAATACTGTGGCTCATTTCAAGCACACTTGAGCTGACTGAACAACGGACTGTGCGGCTGTCGTGTATCGCTATATTTATGACGGGGCCGTCGAACAAGATTTTTGAACGTGTGAACGTTTTTCATGTATACTATTTTACTCGTCAAGTAATACAAAACTCATCCGAGTTCTGATTACAAGCTATTATCAGATCTATAGACTGACTGGTTGACTCATTATTTTTACCATTGACCACCCAGTCTGATGCTGTCCCCAAAAAATCCGGTTCACGTTACACTTTGGGGTAGCTGTTTTTGAACAGCTTGATTTGGCAGTTGGCTTCTTCACTAAGTCACTGGATGTCACTGATGTCTGGATTATGTCTCCGGTCGTCCTTTGTCGTTCATCTAATTTAGTTCATTATGAAAGGGAAGCCATCCACCAGCATTATTTCACAGCGGTGACATTTTGACCTCAGTCAAAATGTCTTCATCCTCAGTCCATTTACCAATAATCACATTTGTATTTTCTCATTCTCAGTCCATTTACCAGATATCACATTTGTATTTTCTCATTCTCAGTCCATTTACCAGATATCACATTTGTATTTTCTCATTGTGCCTTTTATTTCTACGTTTATTATTTTTACTACAAAGCAAATAAATTGGCTATGTAAGAATCGAGTAAATGAATACCTGATATTTTTTACTGTTCGCCTTATGGTCTATGCTTCTTTAGTTATTTATTTGACTGTTTGACCACACAAGAGTTTTTCACTGATATGACGACGATGAGCTTTATTGGTGGAGAAAGCCGGATGATCACATCATGAAATGTCTTGAGTACAATGTAAACATTAACTACACAAATAAATTAATGAATAAATTGTGGGTTGTTAGTTGTAAACAGTGTCGCCATTTTTTTTTTCATTAAATAAATCAATATTTATTGCCTCCCAGGAGGCATAAGAAGTCAGAGAGATAGGGTTGATCTTCTTATCAAATCTTACAGGTATGCTTGTTTTCAATTACCATTAAGCAAGTCGCACAGAGGTACTGCTATATTGTTACTTTTATGTATTATATCCTTCCATTTTCACTCGCCCTATACAATATGACTCGGTGTTTTCTAGTTCAAACACTGAATCATTATGTCTTTTATGCCTGGTGTAATATGGATACTAATAATACGCATATGGATCCCTATCAGCATTTTCTTCCTGACGATGTTTCGAAACAGCTAGATGTGCAGCTTGTACCAGACCGGACCGTGTTACCCACAACATGTTAGGGAGCATCAATTCGCTAACCAGTCCACAAACCGGTACGCCAATGGGTTAAACGTCCTAACGTTGGCATTCTGTTTCAGCACTGTTTAATATGTAAGAGGCATTATCAACACATTTCCCCAGGAGATGAATTAATAATATGAAACAGAAAGTGAATAATGTGTAAATGTGTAAGCTTTCACAGCAACGGGATTATGTGGATAAGATACCCAAGATGGCTGCCTCTACTCACGTTAGTTCACTAGCCTACCTCTCTTTCGGTGAAATCACTTAGGAACAACAAATGTCCTGCTTTTGAGTGAAATAAGCTTTAGTCAGGTACTGTCATCATGTTTGGTTTAGGGAAGATACGAAGTGTTTATGTGACTTGTGGAAATTGATAGCAGTCGAGTCGAACAGCTAGGTTTAAAGTTTATAAAAAAAAACAACAAAAAACTGCGGGCTTAAGAAAGGTGTACTTTGAAGCAATTTTCACCCCTAAAGTGAAAGTCGAAAAGTTTGTACTGTTATACGTTATTATACATGATAATCTGCAAATTAAGGAATAAAACCAAAGCCTTTCCTATATCCTTTAGGTCGCTTCGTGATCCCGGCAGACCAGATCGTATTTCAAATTTTGACGTAAGCGAGAAATGGCTTTGTGTAATCGGTCCTAAACATAATCGCCGACAGTGATTAAGTAGGTAATTAGCAAAAGTAATGAATTTTTTAATTTGTAAATAATTTGTAATTTCCAGATACGCTCTTTGTGACTACTATGACTAATCCGATATTAGGACAGTTCTATGGCTAGTCTTAACAGTCCCGCCAACTCTGTGCTATTCTTTAACCTCGCGAAAGTTTTGTTTTGGCAGCATAAAAGTCACCAGCTACTGCTCAGAGCACTGTTCGGAGATCAGGATTCAGACTGTGATGTACAGCAGGATCTAGTCCATCTAGATGGACTCAGTGAGTATTTTAAAATTCTGACATTCATCATGACACCGAGTCCAACGCGCACTGCAATTCGATGGGCATCTATTTAGCTATACGAGAATTTACTAGGGATAAAAGTCAACTTTCTGCCTTGGAGGTGTAACATTAAAATCAGATGTCCACTGGGCAATCAGCGGACTTTCCCCTGTATACCCTAAATTTTCTTCATTTAGTACACCCTTTATGTCATTCTTTAGGCATGGTAGATATGATGGTCAAGAAAGGGTTATTTTGGAATGTCAATTTGAACAGGCACTGTAAAATCCTGTTAGGTTTACTTCCTGATTGAACTTAAGTACCTAAGTGGCTATGGGAACATCCTTTCCGTCCACTGGGTAGGCCTATACATACAACCTACATGGAAGTCAGACCTATTAGCATTTTGCCTGGGTACTGTGTGTTTCTCTCTGGTGAAATGGTCAGTGGCGAATTGTTAAAGTTGAGCATCTGAAAGACTGTGGTACGGAGGATTGGAGGAAGACTGACAGTTCTTGTTTTCATCTCGTCAGAGCGCAGATACTTTTCCTGGGTAATTGGCTTAACATGTTGATGTTTATGAATGTTATTAATTGCATTTTCAGGTACTTGGTTACATGTATAACAATAGTAGCTCGATATGATTTCCTTAGAAGTTGTCTCACTTAACAGTGACCTTCTAAAGATAAACCATCACAAACTTTGGTGTTAATAGTGTTAAGAAGTTAGGGGTGTTACAACGTTTATTCTAACAATCTTTAGACATAAGTAAGATTCTGGTGTAGTAAATCTCATCCTAACAAGAGATTTATTGGTCTTAAACTGTTCCTCAGCGATACACGTCAAAAAGTTCCACATACCAAAGGTTTGTGTTGTTTCTTGGAATAAGCAATTATCTGTTGTCTCTGCTAGTTTCATATCCAGGACTTCTGATTGAAGTTCAGTGTGTTTAAATGCGTCTACTCCCGCTTGTGTTGTACAGGAAGGTCTTTGGAAACCATGGTCTGATATACATGTTTAAACATTCTGTACACCTAACTTAGAGAATAAAATGTACCCTTAAACACATGCATGCACAACTCCAAAGTCAAGTGTCTAGTCGTTTCTTCACAAAGGGAGGTAAATCGCAACCCAGGTCTCAAGTGAAATGTTACGATATAGGACGGTTTCACCAAACAATACTACCTGCGCTTTACTGTGTACTGACTGGTAAAACTTATGACGTTAGATCAAGATCTACGACTTGTACTTTTGAAGCAAACAGTTTAAGTTTTCTGACAGGAAGTTGATCAGACTAGTACAATGGCAAAAGACTTTTTTCTCTCTAATTTTGGTCCCTCTGAGGTTTCGCTGGGTTGCTTCGTCTGCCAGTCGGTTACAAGCTCTGGCAGTAGAGTAAGACTAACACACTGGTTTGCCTTTTCCAAGGCCTCCATTCAGAACTTCTCATCTGAATACATGTAGATCCTCTCTATGTAAAGCTGCTTTTCAGAGAAGACAATAATGTCAAAATATTCCAATCCACCAATCCACCAGCTCGCTCGTTACTTGTGTTCATTGTGCAGCAATCTGTGGAAGCGAAGAAAAATATAAATGAGTTTTTAATGTCGGAGACAGTATTTGTAAACACTGTTAGAGTTAAATGTATATATGTAGGGCCTATATATTTGTTGATATTCATTTTGACTATACTAGGAGTCAATGAGCGATGGCTCTGAAATGTGGGTGCTCCCTGTTCAGTCTGCCTCACTTTGTGTCGCGTTATATACAGAAACCTTGTTAAACATGGGCTAATGTGTTTTGATAGGTGTAGGAATACTGTAATCGTATATGTACAAGTAGAAACCAATGAACATTTAACACCAATAATCAAGGTTAATATATGACACTGCGCCACCAAAACTCTGAGTGTAAGGATACGTATAGTAGGAACACTGCTTATCCATGACGTATATGACATGCCCGATCTATGGACTATATGATGAGCTGTGAAACGGTTATTTGGGTACCGCCTATCCCAGTGTTATAAAAGCGGCGTCGAGTTAGTAGTCTGGAATCTGTCTCCGTGCACTCGACTACACTCCATTTGCAGATAGCTTAGATTCACTTGAGAGCTTTTTGATCAGCGACAACACTGAGATTTACAACACAAGGTCATTCGCCATTACATTACAGCAGATACTGAGTGCAACAACAGCAACGGGTGGATTTTGTTGTTCTGGGCAGCTCCTGTGTGACTGAACTGTACTGAGCTTCCTACAGGTAGCTAAGAAAGAAGGGCAGCAAAAGAAGAAAGGACAACACGAAACGTAAACCCTTACACACCTATAAGAAGAAAGAGAGAAAGAAAAAAGCTAAGTACTATCGTTTCATTACTCCTTTCCTTTTCCAGTTTAAGACGAGTCAACCAACCTAATTTTCGACAATCCCTCACCATCATCTAACAAGGCGACTGATATCCCTGAACTTAAAAGGTCCCCGAAGCGATTCGCCCAAACCCCTCCTACAAACATTGCTAGCTTTATAGCAATTATTCAGTTTAGTGAATACGCGGGCTACCCAATTCCCTAAACAGAAACTGGCCCAAGACCTGAAAAAGAAAGCTGGGGAGGTTCACACCGTTACGGAACTACCCGGCGGTGACCTTTAAACCCGATACAGACCCGAAACGCAGTTCCAGAAACATCTTTCTGACAAGTTGACCTTCTAGCTGACAAACCAGTAAATATTAAACCATATACACTTCGAAGAACACAATATAAAGGTGTAATTTATGGCATTTACCTAAACACCAAAATGGAAGATCTAATGAATAAGTTGAAAGATCAAAATGTCCTGTATGCAAAACGCCTCAGTAACGATAACACACTAACAAGTATAATGCTTGTCTTTAAAAATTAAAAATACCAGAAACAGTTCAGCTGTCTTTGCACAACATTATTGTGAAGCCTTTCTATGAAGCGCCAAGACGTTGTTACCAGTGCCAAAAATTTGATCAAAAGATCAAAATGCTCTGTATGCAAAACGCCTAAGTAACGATAACACACTAACAAGTACAATGCTTGTCTTTAAAAATTAAAAATACCAGAAACAGTTCAGCTGTCTTTGCACAACATTATTGTGAAGCCTTTCTATGAAGCGCCAAGACGTTGCTACCAGTGCCAAAAATTTTGTCACACAAAGAAAGTTTGTAAATCCGACATTGTTTGCCCTAAATGTTCAGGAAAGCACGAATATCAAAATTGTACAGAAACAAAAGCCACCTGCGCAAACTGTAAACGAAACCACTCAGCAGGATACAAAGGGTGCAGCGCATACAAAAGAGCCAAAACAATAAGTTTATAAAGGCAGATAAAGGAGTAAGCTACACCGAAGCTGTCAAACGAGCCAGGCAAACCCAAAACTCACCAGAGAAAGCGTGCTACCAAGCTTTAATTCTAAGGACACAATGGCAGCGCAAGGTGAACTATCCGAACGCGAAAATCATGCACAGGAAACCGGAACTGAACAAACCGAAAAAATTAGCATGAGTAAACTGGAATGTCTGGGTTTTTTTAAATATAGTGATCAACTCTGATCACAATCAACGGTCAGCCAATAGAACCAAAACTTACATAATAACCAATATCGCACCTGACTTTCTAAATTGGAAATTCACCCCCAGAGAAATAATTGAATGGGGAATGAACCCAAAATTTGCCCATAAGACATCCACCCCAACCAAAATAATAGAACGCCAATATAAATACAGCCCTAACGATGATCAACTGTAAGGCTTCAAATTTTGATCAATAAATTCAATCGAAATCACATCAAAATCCTACAATGGAATGCCTGCGGCATTCAAAAAAACGGAGACAACCTAAAAGTACTTACCTCTGAAACTAACCCAGAGGTTACTTGTAATCAGGAAACTTTCCTCAAACCAGGAAACAACCCAAACAACAAATTCAATATCCCTGGCTATAAAGCATAGCGATGTGAGGCTCAAATAACGTAAATGACTTACTTGATTGGCAAGCTATTCAAATATACCAGGACAATAAACCAATTCACATTATAAACATATACTCTCCCGGAAGTATGAGGAAAATCTATCCAAAACATCTCGAACTGGGTAGAAAAATGGGGATTTAAATTCTAAATTAACACGTATTGTGGGGGGGGGGGAATGGACAAAAAATGGACTACTTTACAAATATGACATTGCCTTGCCCAAGCAACAAGAAAACATATATCAAAGCTCAAGTTTTAGAATACTTCCACAAACACTACAACGGCCGTCTATAAATATATAATGACGGATCCAAAAATTGCAATTACAATGGCACTACAATGGATTCTTGAACAAACCAAAGCGAGTAGCCATACTAAGCGACTCCCTCAGCGGATTAATATCCATCCAAAACTCCAAATCTGAGAGCAGACCAGACCTCCTAAAAGAAATAATCTCGCTAACAAGACACAGAAACAAAAAAATGAACTGACTCTAGCATGGTTCCAGCGCACGTTAATATTCGAGGAAATGAAATTGCAGATCGGGCAACAAAATGGAGTCTGCAGAAATATCAACAAGATATAGACGCCACCCGTGAGCCAAACTGAAATATACACATTGATCAATACCCAAATTAACAATCGGTGGAAAGAGGAACGGGATAAAGAACCCCGCGGACGGAGGCACTACAAAATATTGGACGGAACGATTACAAAATTCGTTCCAATTATTGAATAACTAGGATGACAAAAACATATCACGCCTGAGACTAGGGATAACAGGGCTCGAAGCACATCTAGCATCTATAATCCAAAATTCTTCCCTAACTTGCCCAGCCTATCAAGAACATGATGAAACCATAGAGAACTATTGCTACAATGTATTGGACACAGTAAAACAAACACGATTTGCAGAATGACTGAAAATCCACAAATGTGAGCTTGACCTTCAGCCTATCCTCAACTCCAAACCACATCTGAAAGCACAAATATTCTCCTTACTGAAAGAATACATAAAACTGACGGCTTACGGAAGCCGAGTCTAATAAAACACTATCGACCAACAACGGCGATACCTTGATTCTGAGGGCAGTTTCTGCTCTGGTCAACAATACGTCACTATTCTCTGATTAAAGACAGTGCATTTTCCGATATTACCAAACATATATACTAACAACGGTGATACCTTTATTTTGAGGGCCGCTTATTCCACAGATACATAATTCCTCCCTACAACTTTATCCCCGACTACATTGACGATACCTTGATCTTGAGAGCCGATGAAACGTCTATGAAACCGATGTGCAAAAACCAAGCACACGAAAACAATATAACCACAAAAAATGACTATTGATTAATAATTTCTCCATTTACAAATCTGCCTGCTTGTTTGTTTATCTGTTCTTATTAGTTGATATTTATTTTCTACTTATTTACAAATGTGTATATGATCATACGAGGGCAGATCCTCTATCTATTTTTGATTGGTAGCTACACCACTAATCTGCTCCTAGGTATCTGTTTGATCAAATATCTTCTTGCTTAAGATATACATTATCTTATAAACAAAACCGCTTCAAAAATACAACTGTCTTGTATATTTTTCTCAATTTGTTTTCACAGGAACAAAGAACAAGGATGAAAATATTAATCATCGGCAGCAGTTACGTTCATAAACTGGAGAATAGTATCCTTCGAAAGTCGATCCCAAACTCTAGAATCGACATTTAGAACAAGCCAGGACATTCGGTTCTTTGGAATTGGAGGAGCTAGAATTGGGGCACTTAGATACTCTGGAAGATTGGAAAGTCTTACAGGAGACAAAACTGGACATAGTTATCCTCCACATAGGGGAAAACGATGCGGACTCCCACAAATCAGCATCAGCAATTTGCGCTGATATTTTGGACTATGTTGGTGCACTTAAATCGAAATTCCAAATTCCAAGTATCTACATCAGCCAGCTTCTTTACCGTAAGGTAACTCGAATTTCGGTCAAAACAGAACACAAAAATGCATGAGATTAACATGCTGACAAGCAACCAATGGGCCACCACAGACATAGGGCACTGATCCGACCACAAATGCAGACATAGGGCACTAATCCGACCACAAATTCAAATTCTAACCAACGGCGGAGTGCACCTGAACACTTTAGGCCAGGAACTGTTCTACCGGTCTATGAAACGTGCTGTCTTCGCCACCATGGGAGACCACGAATAAAAACTGGAAATAGAAAAGGAAATCAACTAAAGAATAAAACAGGAAAACAAAAATACCCACGGGACCTAAGAAAATTAACCCCAAGGAAACGAAGACCAGAAACTTAATGACTTCATAACAATAGGACTATCTCTTGCTTCAGCTAAGTGGATGAGGCCGGACATCCTTGCTCCTCAATTATACTCGTCGCACCTGTTACAGGCACAGGTTTCCAGCACGCTGGTTTTCCCTGGATGGCGTCCGGTATAAATCGCGGGAGCATCAGAACTCCACGTCACAGGGGAGGAAGCAAGAGAACAAAACTGTTATCCAATAAATAATAGCACTACTGTTGTTTTCTGTCTCTGTAAATTTCTGTATAGGCAACTCAGTGTAATTCTGTAATGTCGATCTATTTATTTCTAACGTAAAGATAACGTAAATCTCTGTAAATAGCTTACTCTTTATCCCCTTTCTGTTAAATAACCATGGCAGCATTTGAACCTATACAATAAGCTATATACATACTACCACAAAAAGGATGAATTCCAGTAATTGACTCCTGTACGTATGTAAATAGTATACCAACGCACTGTCATTAGGCCTATCTATAAGAAATATTCATGTGTTAAAAAATCACTAATTTGATGGGCCACGATATCAGCCAGGAAAGTGGCCCTAAAACCAGTATTTAAACCCAAAAATAGTGAGCATTGCAGCCATGTCGTTTGTACTGTATTGGTGTCCGGTGGTGTTGGAGTATAGGCGTATCCGTGCACTTATGGGTGTGGTGTCCGTGGATTGGTTTTTGGCGGACGCAGTGATTACGGAGTTGACGGGTACAGGAGTAGCTGCAATCGGAGTTGGCTTCAGGTACGACGTGTTAGGAATTGTACTTAAGTAGAATGCGATTGTTATAATTATTTTTTGATATTTGTCGATTACGACAGACAGCATCTTCATACTTACAATTACCATTCCGCTTTTTAAGTTATAAAATGTTTATCTTCGTTTTGTGACGGGTGTAAACGTATTGATATTTTAAGATTTTATTCATTTTATTATTTTAGTTTAAGTGTCATGCGCTATGATCGATTTATCTTCGATGTTGCATCTGTGTTGTGTTTGCTTCAGGGGTTTACGTTATACGTTAATGGAATAAAACTGCAATATTCGTAACCTTGGCGTTCTCTCCCTCAATGGAGGCTCACGCGTCAGCGTCCTCCGACGTTATAGTGGCATTATTTTATGCAGTCAACTATTGTCAGAATTCTGATACTTCCTAACTACATGTAAAGTCACAGAAATAAAATTATGTACTAGGTCAATTTTATAATCCAAACTTTACCTTTTTTCATTTTACAAGTATTAAAATTCATGAAAGTTTCCTGTCTAGGACACTAATTTGTAATTCAGAAACGTTTCCTGACCGGACTTAACATCAAAAAGCTGAAAATAATTAGGTTTACCCAGTCGTGAAATCATAGTGTGCTGTAAAGCCTTCCCCTTGTACATCAACCAAGATCAAAGCTTTCAAAGGAGTCTCGTTACATCTTTGGTAATTATTAACTTGTTGGAAATACCAGCAAAAGTAAACCAGATAGGCTAAAACACAGCACCTTCCATCAGTATCCTATAAACTACTAGCCTGATGAATTTATTTATTTATTTGATTGGTGTTTTACTCAAGAATATTTCACTTATGCAACCTAATGATTTTAACCTTGTATAATGATGTATCGTTAAACGAATGAACTACATGTACAATTACAGCAGCAACACTATGTTACACGAAATACCAATGTAAACAGCAATGTAGATATCGGTCATACCCTAATATAACTCAGAAAAACGATAGAAAAAAGCATCAGTCTCTGTACTTTTGCAAAAATAGCACATGGAATAAAAAAGCATTGGTTATTTTCCTTGTAGCTGAGCGGGAGAGAGATCATGAAAAGCTATAATATATACTTTTGCAAAATACTATTGTAACGACATGCCATGGTTATGTTTTGTTTAAATGGTTCTTGGAATATATTTCGATTGCCTGAAATACTTGGACTGAAACTTTCTTAACTACCAAGCAGTGCAACAAAAGTCCCCCCCACCACCCAATAAAACTTTTGATATCCCCCTTGATATGTACCAGACCGCAATGAAATTTTGCACACGCCATCCCAGTAATCCGGCGGAAGTGGTATATCAAGGATTAACGTGCAGGTGCAGTTGTGCGCTAATGGGCATGAGCAAACTGAAAATCGAACGATTTTGAAAATTTCATAAAAGGAGTCAATCAGATTTTTCACCGCCAAATTTTGAATTCATCAGAGAATTCGTGTTACCTGTCCTGAAATATTCTTGCGGGTGAGCATTAAGGACATGACGCACACAAGAAATTCACGCGGTTAAACATGACCTGCATCATCTCTGAGACGGTCAATGAAAGGTTCTCGGACCCGATTACTGTCCACAAGTCTTGGACAATCAATGTTGCACATTTTGTGACTGGTATACCATGCCTCGATTATGCAATACAGACAGGGCGATTGCAATTGGCCGTTTGGAGGCTAACTCCTCTGTAAAACAGGTTGCACCTCGAATCGGGGTTCGTAGTCATATGACTGAAAAATTGTTGAGTACGACGTTAAACCCCAAGCACTCACTCATTCGAATGGGGGTGACACCAAACGCCATTCGGAAATTGCAAGCGAAGTTTCTCGCATCAGATCTCCAGGACCTGCCAGGAAATGTAAGGCCCAGGGCGACAACACAAAGACAAGATTGGCGAATCGTAAACATCTCACTAAGGAAAAGAACATCACGTATAAGGGTCTGAGTGTGCCCATAAAAACACCAATGCCGTTTTCGACTCTAGCGCGAATTCAACTTGCTCGTCATGTCACTGAACATCCATTTTGAATTTCAGCACCAGAGGTTCGAGATCTGGTGTCGGGGCGAGACGGTTGAGTGCCCAAACAATCGGGAGACGTCTAAAAGCCTTTGGGTACGTCCCAGGCGGCTGGTGAAGAAAGCCTTGTTGCTCCGCCGTCATAAAATAGCGCGTCTGCAGTGGGCGACAAATCACGTTCGATGCACTAGACGGCAATGGGGCAACGTTCTTTTCACCGACGAAACGCGTCTGTGTCTCCGGCACGTTGACTCTAGGAGACGTGTGTGGCGTCGGCAGGGTGCAGCCAGTAACGGCCTTTGGTGGTGGCAGCGTAATGGTCTATGCAGGCATCAGTTTGACAGGCAAGACCGATCTGGTTCCTATTCAGGGAAACTTGAACGCTGCTGGCTACGTTGGTCAAGTCCTCAGACCGCATGTTTTGCCCTACGCAGCCGCCGTTGGAGATGGATTCGTCTTCATGGACGGCAATGCGCGTCCACATCGTGCAAGGATTGTGAATGACTTCCTTCAAACCGGAGGCATTGACCGGATCAGTCGAAACAATCAGTCTATGGTCGAGCTGGGATGGAGTCCACTCTAGGCGATTTGAAACGCCACCTTCAGGAAGAGTGGCTAGCCATCCTTCATCAACACAATGCGAGCGCGTTGTCGAAATGTGATGCAATCTCGTGGCGGCTACACACGATATTGATAATTACTGGCCATCAAGTGAAAATAATCGAATTCTGTGATAAAATAAAGAATTGCCGTTGAAAAATCTGGTTGCCTCCATTTATGAAATTTTCAAAATCGACCTATTTTCAGTCTTTGCATGCCCATTAGCGCACAACTGCACCTGCACGTTAATCCTTCATATACCACGTCCGCTGGATTACTGGGATAGTGTGTGCAGAATTTCATTGCGATCTGGTACATACCACGCGGGAGATATCAAACAATGTTTTGTGGGGAACTTACTTTTGCACTGTGTAGCTGTTGTTCTGACACGAAGGGTGAAGAGTCTGACTTCATCATTTCACTTCAGGTTCGCGGCTCACTAATCCTTCTATATCTGATTTTGATTGATATGATTGAAGAGGTTATTGTTGGGTTATGAGGTCAATCCTCACGCGCGCACGTGTTTTCGTAGTGAATGACGCAAAGCAGTATGGATGTGACTGACACTGTTCTTTTGATTGGTTGGATTAGGGGGGTCATAGGTCATGGCTAGGTACTATAAATACGCGAAAGAAAACGTCCGTTATTCAAAATTCTCTCTCGGAACATAGCAAAATTATCTTCAGCATTTCCCGATCATGGAGCAACAACAGCTGAGTGCTGCCGATCGACCTACCATAAGTCATTACTTAAACCTGCTGTAGTTATCGGTGCCACATCGATACACAGACATATGCTGTGCACAAGGCTAATTTTACATGCAGAAATGGAACTCCCATTACGTCACCACCGAATCCAGTGATTCCTCCTTGCACATTTCACGGCTAATACTGAGCTGTGATTACGAGGGTTTCTAGGTTCGAATCCTGTTTTTAATACCTGGAAAGGACCTTTAGAAGTACTCACCACACTATAGTCCTGAGTGCATCCAGCTGGTGGAATAATTCTTGAATCAAACAACGGTTACAGGCTTACCCGTATTTAAACGTCACGCATTCGGTGGGTGTTCGTCACCCCCACCGAATACTGTGGTTAGCCGTTGATGGACTAAACCAAGGAGAAATCCCTACTGCATTAGCTATAATTCGGACGCTTACGATTTACCTTTGGAAGCCTTTAAAGTTGACCTAGTCACCCTCTATCGGTAAAATAGCCACTGGGCTCCCGTACAAATTGCAACCAGTCCACAATAGGATGTAAAGACAGCCGAGATATGATATTGACTGAAAGGCAATATTCTCAAATTTATACATCACATTTGATTAGCAAATATTAATTTTTGGTCTAAATCGCCGGTACAGCCTCTTTATGTATATGAGTATTTTATCCACTAGATTTGAGAACTGACTTCTGGACTGTGGTTGGGCACAAGTTTTAGCTCTCAAATGATGGATCATGAAAGAGGGAATTTCGACATAATTTAAAAAGTGTTTCGTAATTACCAAGAACTTTGTTATACATAAAATCCACATTTATATGTACAATTTTTGTCATTTTTACAGGTTCTTGGAGCCGATTTTTGCTGTTGTAGTGAATTTGTGCCAGAAGAGTTACTACATTAAAGAGACATGTAGGGGAAGATTGGAAGCATAATGCTTCATCTTTTTCTGTTAAAAATGGGTGCTTAAAATATTGCCTATCGTGTATTAACGTAGAACTTAATTTCCTTCAACTCTGATTGAAGATATGTTTGGATACTATTGCTGTATTGCAGGATTTACGGAAAATCTCTCATTTTCAAAGGGCCTGGACCAAGAAGGTCGCGTGTTCAAATCCAGCTCTCGCTGTTTTGGTTCCAGCTTAACGTCAACAGATTTGTAAAGTATATGGCGAGGGTCGGTGGTTTGTACCGCCCATCAATCTGACTGCCGTTACATATATTGATATATATTATTTGATTGGTGTTTATGCTGTACTCAAGAATATTTCACTTATACGATGGCGGCCAGCATTATACATGGTGGGAGATAGCCGTGCAGAGCCCAGGGGAAACCCACGAGCTGGACTTGAACTCAAAGATGGCAGTGGTGAGAGGTTCCTGGGTCCATCATATGTAACTGAAAAAATCTTGAACACAGCATTTAACACCTGTCCTATCTACATGAAGGAGTAAATTTTTAGCACAGGTAAAATGCTAATTGCTTTAGTGTTAGTTTTGAAAAGTGATTCATGTACAACGGCGTTGGTCAGTAGCCGAACACTACGTTAACATTAACTAGCCGCATCCCAAGATGAACAAGTCATAACCAAGAATATTTCATAATATTTAGAATTTAGTGCGTTTCATGAGATTGAGCATCACCCACATCCGGAGACGTTGGTTCGTCGTGAAAGAGAGCAGATCGTGTCAAGGGTTTTATTGCCATATTCATTATAATTTCATTAAAAAATTTGTCAAAGGTATAAAACCAATCAATAGCTTTGATTACGGAGATAAAAGACAACCAATGGGGGATAACTCTAAGCAGCTTTTCATTTGATCTTTTTTTTATTAGCTTTTCTATGTGAAATAAACATAAAGCAAAATAATGGCAAAAATATGAAATATCATAAACATAGCCAAAATCCGATTGGCTGGAGTGTTAGTATATCAACAGCCAAACAGAATTAAAAAAGTGTTAGCAAAATAAATATCTTATTTTATAACATAGGGTGTAGTACCATACTGTAAATAATTTGCAAAATTAGTTTATAAAAAAAAGGAACAACTGATATTTGACATTGTAGACCATTAAGCGAACACAATGGAATGGGAAGCACTGAGCAAATAAACAAACATTAGACATCCTTGACAATAAATAAAACATAAAGTATATTGAGTTCCCCTTTATTCATAGTGTACTACCTCATATCTGCAATAGTTCAACTTCTCTTGTGAATTTGTGTCACTTCTAACTACTACACAATGGTATTTTCTTAATGTGGCTGTTACTAATACTTTCACATGGTATTTCCTTATCGTGATGCTACTACTACACGATGGCATTTTCTTGCTGTTGTTGTGGCTACTACTACATGTACTACAAAATAGTATTTCCTTATTGTGGTACCTCCCACTGCTACTACAAAATGATATTAATTTTTCTGGCTATACCTACATTTAGCTCTACATCTTCACTATCTCCATTCGTAGGATTACATGTATATTGATATGTGCATGTATGTATTTCTTTGACTAAGAACAGATAATCACTGATCAGAATCTAGGGCCTATTCCAGAAAGCCATTTCTGATTGAAGTCAAAATTAAAAACTTCTTCACAACGCTTATGTTTTTGGTATAACACGTTGCAATTTAGACACATCTGTCTTAAGTTTTTAAGTTCTAAAGCCGAAAGCCGAGTATTTCCAACTTTGACTTAAATCAGAAATGGTTTTATGGAATATGCCCCTGGTCATGATGTCCTTCACAGAAGTACACTTTATTACATATAGATGTGCTGACAGACACATATGTGTCAGAAGTACTGGGGATACAGGGGACTCCTGTAGGTGAGAAGTACTGGGGATAGAGGAGCCTCCTGCAGGTGAGAAGTACTGGGGATAGAGGGGCCTCCTGCAGGTGAAAAGTACTGGGGATAGAGGGGGCCTCCTGCAGGTCAGATTACCGGGGATAGAGGGGCCTCCTGCAGGTCACAAGTACTGGGGATAGAGGGGCCTCCTGCAGGTGAGAAGTACTGGGGATAGAGGGGCCTCCTGCAGGTGAGAAGTACTGGGGATAGAGGGGGCCTCCTGCAGGTCAGATTACTGGGGATAGAGAGTCCTCCTACAGGTCAGTTCTGGGGATAGAGGGGACTCCTGCAGGTCAGAAGTTCTGGGGATAGAGGGGACTCCTGCAGGTCAGAAGTAATGGGGATACAGGGGACACCTGCAGGTGAGAAGTACTGGTGATACAGGGGACACCTGCAGGTCAGAAGTACTGGCGATACAGGGGACACCAGCAGGTCAGAAGTACTGGCGATACAGGGGACACCAGCAGGTCAGAAGTACTGGCGATACAGGGGACACCAGCAGGTCAGAAGTACTGGCGATACAGGGGACACCAGCAGGTCAGAAGTACTGGCGATACAGGGGACACCAGCAGGTCAGAAGTACTGGCGATACAGGGGACACCAGCAGGTCAGAAGTACTGGCGATACAGGGGTAACATATAGGATAATCTACACGACATACGGGACACAGTGGATTAATATGTTATATACAACAAGAGCGCTGAGGCCACTGGCCAATTAAACACCACCAGTCGAATACTAGTAGCTGAATAAAACTCATTATTAAGTGTTAATATGTAAATATGTAAAAGTTTTCAGATTTGATATAGGTCAAAACTTGCTTTGTGGAATTAAGCCTAGAGGGAAACTTGCTTCAGATCAGTTAACAACTTTAATACTGTAGAGAAAGGGCTCTGTCAAATATGGTTGCCAGTCTGAATGTTCTATTTGACTTTGGGCTGACATTAATGGTTCAGGCCTCTGAGCCTCCCCCTTTAGCTTGCGCAGCAAAGTTTTGGTACTTGGCCTTGGCACTGTTCAGCCAGGCAGTGAGGTTTGATGCCTGAGCGGTGACACTGTCCACCCCAGTCCCACCGTACACTGCATACTGATTCACGCTGTTCTCATAGTTCCAAACATGAGAGACATCCTCCTCAAACAAGGGACTGCAATCAACGAACAAGCACCTGAATGAGTGCATGATTTGTTTGGTGGTTTGTTTAGAGACTTACATGCAATATAAAATGATTATACACTCACAAGCTTTTCAATTCGATGGTAACTTCCTCGTGACTTCCATAAACCAAAACTACATGTATGTGAATCTACCTGGAGTCCAAAAACAAAGTCACAAAAAATAATTTAAACAGTCAGATTAAAAACTTAGATTTGCAAAGAGGAGACACATGAATGCAAAACTTCAGCTCAACACATAAAATACTGATATCATGAATTTGGTAATTTACAGTAATTATCAATATCAGAGCATCAGTGATAGATCATCCCCACTGGGTCACTGAGCGTTATATGCAAGTAAAACTTCAGGTGAATAAATGCTGTTCTTTTTGAGATACCACCCCTAACATTTTGTTTAACTTTATTTCTAATACACAATTATACACAAAGTCAAGAATTTACGATATTTAAAGGGGAAGAAAGCTTAAAATCATGATACTATAGGCTGAAAAGAGCACATTTTTTTCTATCTGGTGAGGCCTGCTGCATAATTTTGCGATTTTTCCTCGCCATACACGTAAAGCCTGAATCCGGCAAAGCTGGCATAAATCGCTGAGTCCATCACATCCTCCATCTTTAACACGTTGTAATTTATGCTGGGGGTGTGTTGCCTCTAAGCCAATGAAAGTCGTTAAAACTGCTGGCTTGTTCGTGTAAACTCGGAACCTACGTCCTACGTTCAGGTTTCTCGATTGGTAAGCGGAAAACGAACTGTACTGTTCACTACCTTCTGGGAAGAAGAGTTCTACCAGAAATGTACAATGCAATTCTCTTCCTAACACAGAGGACTTCAGGACTAGTTCTTAGGCAAAATGGAGTCGCCCACAGCAGATGTTGGCGCGGACTTTATTTATATTTTATGAACTTGAGGTCCATATTAGAATTTTTTATGGCATGCACCTACAAGGAAATGCATGCTCTTTTCAACGGTATTTGACTGATATTTAAATTTTCTTCTCCTTTAATATGCACACAGCACATCAACGATAGAATACACCCCTCGTGTTATTGTGCTCTACATGTGTGGCATTTGGTTACCTCATTGGTAAATGGCAACTTGTCTATCAAAACAATTAAGTCATCAGACATTTCATCCAGACAGGGCCTATGACTGGAGATTTAAGTAACAGAAATTCCACCCAAAGCCGAATCAAAACTTTAAGAGTGGAACCCTTTTCTGGAGGGGATTGGGAGAGCAGTCAAATCACCACTTACACATTTATAATGATGGCCTAAAACAAGTGTGCAACAGTAAATACCTGACTGTTTTCAGGTCAGCCAAAGTGAGCTCTGACAACAGACAGTTCTTCTTCTCAGCCAGAGCCACACACCCTCCTGACAGGCTGTGAGCATCTCTGAATGGGATCTGAGAACAAGTATGGAGGCCAACAATGTAGTAAAGAGGATATATATTAATGACACTTCTGTACAAACACAGGTCAGGTCAGGTCAGTAGGCAATCATCAGCCTGAGCAAATGGAATGTTACCGACAACCTACATGTGTTACTTCTCCAGTAACAGTCTTCTGTACAACACAGGTCAGGTCAGGTCAGTAGACAATCATCAGCCTGAGCAAATGGAATGTTACCTACAACCTACATGTGTTACATCTACAGTAACAGTCTTCTGTACAACACAGGTCAGGTCAGGTCAGTAGGCAATCATCAGCCTGAGCAAATGGAATGTTACCTACAACCTACATGTGTTACATCTACAGTAACAGTCTTCTGTACAACAGGTCAGGTCAGGTCAGTAGGCAATCATCAGCCTGAGCAAATGGAATGTTACCTACAACCTACATGTGTTACATCTACAGTAACAGTCTTCTGTACAACACAGGTCAGGTCAGGTCAGTAGGCAATCATCAGCCTGAGCAAATGGAATGTTACCTACAACCTACTTGTGTTACATCTACAGTAACAGTCTTCTGTACAACAGGTCAGGTCAGGTCAGTAGGCAATCATCAGCCTGAGCAAATGGAATGTTACCTACAACCTACATGTGTTACATCTACAGTAACAGTCTTCTGTACAACACAGGTCAGGTCAGGTCAGTAGGCAATCATCAGCCTGAGCAAATGGAATGTTACCTACAACCTACATGTGTTACATCTACAGTAACAGTCTTCTGTACAACAGGTCAGGTCAGGTCAGTAGGCAATCATCAGCCTGAGCAAATGGAATGTTACCTACAACCTACATGTGTTACATCTACAGTAACAGTCTTCTGTACAACACAGGTCAGGTCAGGTCAGTAGGCAATCATCAGCCTGAGCAAATGGAATGTTACCTACAACCTACTTGTGTTACATCTACAGTAACAGTCTTCTGTACAACAGGTCAGGTCAGGTCAGTAGGCAATCATCAGCCTGAGCAAATGGAATGTTACCTACAACCTACATGTGTTACATCTACAGTAACAGTCTTATGTACAACACAGGTCAGGTCAGGTCAGTAGACAACCATCAGCCTGAGCAAATGGAATGTTACCTACAACCTACATGTGTTACATCTACAGTAACAGTCTTCTGTACAACACAGGTCAGGTCAGGTCAGGTCAGTAGGCAATCATCAGCCTGAGCAAATGGAATGTTACCTACAATCTACATGTGTTACATCTACAGTAACAGTCTTCTGTACAACACAGGTCAGGTCAGGTCAGGTCAGTAGGCAATCATCAGCCTGAGCAAATGGAATGTTACCTACAACCTACATGTTACATCTACAGTAACAGTCTTCTGTACAACACAGGTCAGGTCAGGTCAGTAGACAACCATCAGCCTGAGCAAATGGAATGTTACCTACAACCTACATGTGTTACATCTACAGTAACAGTCTTCTGTACAACACAGGTCAGGTCAGGTCAGTAGGCAATCATCAGCCTGAGCAAATGGAATGTTACCGACAACCTACATGTGTTACATCTACAGTAACAGTCTTATGTACAACACAGGTCAGGTCAGGCCAGTAGGCAATCATCAGCCTGAGCAAATGGAATGTTACCTACAACCTACATGTTACATCTACAGTAACAGTCTTCTGTACAACACAGGTCAGGTCAGGTCAGTAGGCAACCATCAGCCTGAGCAAATGGAATGTTACCTACAATCTACATGTGTTACATCTACAGTAACAGTCTTCTGTACAACACAGGTCAGGTCAGGTCAGTAGGCAATCATCAGCCTGAGCAAATGGAATGTTACCTACAACCTACATGTGTTACATCTACAGTAACAGTCTTCTGTACAACACAGGTCAGGTCAGGTCAGGTCAGTAGGCAATCATCAGCCTGAGCAAATGGAATGTTACCTACAATCTACATGTGTTACATCTACAGTAACAGTCTTCTGTACAACACAGGTCAGGTCAGGTCAGTAGGCAACCATCAGCCTGAGCAAATGGAATGTTACCTACAACCTACATGTGTTACATCTACAGTAACAGTCTTATGTACAACACAGGTCAGGTCAGGTCAGTAGGCAATCATCAGCCTGAGCAAATGGAACGTTACCGACAATCTACATGTGTTACATCTACAGTAACAGTCTTCTGTACAACACAGGTCAGGTCAGGTCAGTAGGCAATCATCAGCCTGAGCAAATGGAATGTTACCTACAACCTACATGTGTTACATCTACAGTAACAGTCTTCTGTACAACACAGGTCAGGTCAGGTCAGTAGGCAATCATCAGCCTGAGCAAATGGAATGTTACCTACAACCTACATGTGTTACATCTACAGTAACAGTCTTCTGTACAACAGGTCAGGTCAGGTCAGTAGGCAATCATCAGCCTGAGCAAATGGAATGTTACCTACAACCTACATGTGTTACATCTACAGTAACAGTCTTATGTACAACACAGGTCAGGTCAGGTCAGTAGACAACCATCAGCCTGAGCAAATGGAATGTTACCTACAACCTACATGTGTTACATCTACAGTAACAGTCTTCTGTACAACACAGGTCAGGTCAGGTCAGGTCAGTAGGCAATCATCAGCCTGAGCAAATGGAATGTTACCTACAATCTACATGTGTTACATCTACAGTAACAGTCTTCTGTACAACACAGGTCAGGTCAGGTCAGTAGACAACCATCAGCCTGAGCAAATGGAATGTTACCTACAACCTACATGTGTTACATCTACAGTAACAGTCTTCTGTACAACACAGGTCAGGTCAGGTCAGTAGGCAATCATCAGCCTGAGCAAATGGAATGTTACCGACAACCTACATGTGTTACATCTACAGTAACAGTCTTCTGTACAACACAGGTCAGGTCAGGCCAGTAGGCAATCATCAGCCTGAGCAAATGGAATGTTACCTACAACCTACATGTTACATCTACAGTAACAGTCTTCTGTACAACACAGGTCAGGTCAGGTCAGTAGGCAATCATCAGCCTGAGCAAATGGAATGTTACCTACAACCTACATGTGTTACATCTACAGTAACAGTCTTATGTACAACACAGGTCAGGTCAGGTCAGTAGGCAATCATCAGCCTGAGCAAATGGAACGTTACCGACAATCTACATGTGTTACATCTACAGTAACAGTCTTCTGTACAACACAGGTCAGGTCAGGTCAGTAGGCAACCATCAGCCTGAGCAAATGGAATGTTACCTACAACCTACATGTGTTACATCTACAGTAACAGTCTTCTGTACAACACAGGTCAGGTCAGGTCAGTAGGCAATCATCAGCCTGAGCAAATGGAATGTTACCTACAACCTACATGTGTTACATCTACAGTAACAGTCTTCTGTACAACACAGGTCAGGTCAGGTCAGTAGGCAATCATCAGCCTGAGCAAATGGAATGTTACCGACAACCTACATGTGTTACATCTACAGTAACAGTCTTCTGTACAACACAGGTCAGGTCAGGTCAGGTCAGTAGGCAATCATCAGCCTGAGCAAATGGAATGTTACCTACAACCTACATGTGTTACATCTACAGTAACAGTCTTCTGTACAACACAGGTCAGGTCAGGTCAGTAGGCAATCATCAGCCTGAGCAAATGGAATGTTACCTACAATCTACATGTGTTACATCTACAGTAACAGTCTTCTGTACAACAGGTCAGGTCAGGTCAGTAGGCAATCATCAGCCTGAGCAAATGGAATGTTACCGACAACCTACATGTGTTACATCTACAGTAACAGTCTTCTGTACAACACAGGTCAGGTCAGGTCAGGTCAGTAGGCAATCATCAGCCTGAACAAATGGAATGTTACCAACAACCTACATGTTACATCTACAGTAACTGTTTATTTATCTGATTGTTGTTTAACACCACAGCCAAGAATTTTTCACTTATATGAAGGTAATCAATTTTATCAATGGAGGAAACCAGAGTGCCCGGCATAAACCACCAACCTTCGATAAGTAACAGACAAAACTTTTCTACATGTCATGTATACATGTAGATATGCACATCACGTAAGCAGAAGTCAGGTGGTCTCCACCAAACTTTAGTCAGCGCAAATGGCCGCACAAACGTAACTGACTGTTAACGGTCACTAAGACCCCTCAAGCAGTGCATGAGAGCACTGGAGTTTATCCTCTAGATGGCCATGATAACTTCAACAAACTTTGACCCTTATTGTGTGGCAAATTTCAGCAAAGTTTGCGCTATATTGTGTGGCTAATTTCAGCAAAGTTTGCCCTATACTGTGTGGCAAATTTCAGCAAAGTTTGCCCTATATTGTGTGGCAAATTTCAGCAAAGTTTGCGCTATATTGTGTGGCAAATTTCAGCAAAGGTTGCCCCACATCCTGTGGCAAATTTCGGCAAAGTTTGCCCTATATTCTGTGGCAAATTTCAGCAAAGTTTGCCCTATACTGTGTGGAAAATTTCAGCAATGTTTGCCCTACATTCTGTGGCAAATTTCAGCAAAGTTTGCCCTACATCCTGTGGCAAATTTCAGCAAAGTTTGCCCTATATTCTGTGGCAAATTTCAGCAAAGTTTGCCCTATATTCTGTGGCAAATTTCAGCAAAGTTTGCCCTATATTCTGTGGCAAATTTCAGCAAAGTTTGCCCTATATAGTGTGGCAAATTTTTAAGTAAAGCTTGTGCTTCGTGTATGTTGTGCAACCTCACTTCAACATACTTTATCCTACAAGGTGTGACAAACCTCAGCAAACTTTGGCCTTCCTTGTGTGACAAACTTCAGCAAACTTCGAACAATGTTTTGTGGAAAACTTTGTTCTACACTGTGAAATAAACTTCAGCAAACTTTGTCCTCTATTGGGTGGCAAACTTTAACAAACTTTGTCCTCTATTGGGTGGCAGACTTTAGCAAACTTTGTCCTGCATTATGTGAGAAAACTTCAGCAAACTTTGTTCTCTATTGGGTGGCAAACTTCAGCAAACTTTGTCCTGTATTATGTGACAAAACTTCAGCAAACTTTGTCCTATAGTGTGTGGCAAGTGAACTTCAGCACACATCCTATATTTTGCAAACTGCAGCAAACTTTCTCCTATATAACCTGACAACTTGTCCTAGATTGTGTGGCAAATTTTGTGCTATATTGTGAGACAAACTGCAGCAAACTTTGCTCTACATTATGTCAAAACTTCAGCAAATGTTGTCCTACATGTATAATGTAAAACAAACTAGGTCCTATATTGTGTGGCAAACTTCGTCCTGCAGTGAGTGACAAACTTTGTCCTATACACAGTGACAAACTTCAGCAGCCTTGTCCTATATTTGTCTCATAGTGTGTCACAAACTTAAGCATATGTTGTCCCATACAATCTTGAGCATACAATGGCCTTTACTGTGTTACACAAAGTCTGTATACTCACTCCTTTTCTGACAAGGTAATACGCCAGATCTGTGGCTAGCATATCGGGGCTTAGGGCAGACCTGCAGGCCACTTTGTCAATCTGAAAACACAAGAGCTCCATATACATGTGCAGGCAGCTGTTTAATCTGAAAATACAGGAGGTCTGTGAAGATGTCAAATTTCTTCTTGTTGCTCAGGTTAATCCTGTGTGGTAATTGCATATAAGTGTCTCGTTAAAAATGCCAAATAATATTCGTCATACATGGGAAGGTCTACCTGTAGCAACCTACAGATGGTGGTGGGGTTTCCCCCCTGGTTCTTCACATACACGCATGCAGGAGACAACAAGCAGTATCTTTACATGAAAGCCTCTGTGCTCATCATCCATTCACTATATGTTTTACTTCAGGCTGACTTAAAATCCTCACTCCTTATCCAGTCACCTTTAGAGTTGAGAGCGTGCCCTCTGCCACCTGCAGAATTCCTTCCAGAGTATCAAAAACACCAAACATCGCCTCCTTGTCTTCCTACAACAACACAAATCACAACAAAATGTTTTTACAGCTAACACACTTCTCTTTGTTTACTTATCACAGAGTGTTTAAAGAGTACAGCGTCATCTACAGTATCTGACACAAGTGGCGTTCATGATACTTCAAATATCAAGCTCTCTTACAGTTTGGACCGGGCTTTCAGCAAAATTTCTGTGACTGAATGCGTTTACCACCACAGTGATAAAATTGCAAAAAAGCAAATAAGGTCTGCAAATAAAAGAAAATAAATGAACAAACCATTGGCTTTTGCTATGTCACAATTGTGGGCTGACAGAATGGAGTACATGTAAACAAAACAGAGACTTATATAAGTGTAGATGTAGACAAGGGCAAGCCAATGAAAATTAAGCCAAAAAAATATGTTTACATATTCTTTTTTCCCAAATGCCCTTGAGCTTGTTGTCATACCTGTAATTCTCTTGATGTTTTTATCTACTGAAAAAGCCAGAATGGCACATACACCCTGTGTACTACTGGATGTGCAAAATAATCCAAATAATGCTTGACTCAGATTACATGATGTACTACTTCCAATTCGCCTCTTATATAAGCATATTGTCAAGATCGATCAGGATCGCCAGACTGGGCATAGCAAACAAGCCTTGATACAACATTCATCCTGAGTTGCCTGATACAACACACATCATGGGTTGCCTGATACGACACACATCCTGGGTTGCCTGATACAACACTCACTCTGGGTTGCCTGATACGACAATTATCCTGGGTTGTCTGATACAACACTCATCCTGGGTTGCCTTATACAACACTCACTCTGGGTTGCCTGATACGACACTCATCCTGGGTTGTCTGATACAACACTCATCCTGAGTTGCCTGATACAACACTCATTCTGGGTTGCCTGACACGACACTCATCCTGGGTTGCCTGATACGACACACATACTGGGTCGCCTGATACAACACTCACTCTGGGTTGCCCGATATGACAATTATCCTGGGTTGTCTGATACAACACTCATCCTGGGTTGCCTGATACAACACTCATCCTGGGTTGCATGATACAACACTCATGTTGGGTTGCCTGATACAACACTCATCCTGGGTTGTCTGACACGACACACATCCTGGGTTGCCTGAATAGACACACATCCTGGGTTGCAAGATTCAACACACATCCCGGTTTGTCTGATATGACAAACATCCTGGTTCGTCTGATGCAACACTCATGCTGGGTTGCCTGATACGACACACATCCTGGGTTGCAAGATTCAACACACATCCCGGTTTGTCTGATACGACACACATCCTGGTTTGTCTGATACAACACTCATCCTGGGTTGCCGGATATAACACACATCCTGGTTTGTCTGATACAACACTCATCCTGGGTTGCCTGATATAACACATATCCTGGGTTGCAAGATACAACACACATCCCGGTTTGTCTGATACGACACACATCCTGATTCGTCTGACATAACATGCATCCTGGTTTGTCTGATATGACACACATGCTGGGTTGTCTGATACGACACTCATCCTGGGTTGCCTGATATGACACTCATCCTGGGTTGCCTGATACGACACACACCCTGGGTTGCCTGATACAACACTCATCCTGGGTTGTCTGATATGACACACATCCTGGGTTGCCTGATACAACACTCATCCTGGGTTGCCTGATACGGCATACATCCTGGGTTGCCTGATACAACACTCATCCTGGGTTGTTGATATGACACCCATCCTGGTTCATCTGATATGACACAAATCCTGGGTTGCCTGATACAACACTCATCCTGGGTTGCCTGATACAACACTCATCCTGGGTTGTCTGATATGACACACATCCTGGTTCATCTGATATGACACACATCCTGGGTTTCCTGATACGACACACATACTGGGTTGTCCGATACAACACTCATCCTGGGTTGTCTGATACGACACTCATCCTGGGTTGCCTCACAAATCCTGTAGCACTCACCACAGAACCATGTAACACATATATGTATACAGAATAGTCCTTTGAAGGCTGTAATTCCAACAAAGTCCCATGACAGTTTTACGATAGTCCCATGTGCATGCATTAGATTACCATAAGCTTTATACATGTACACGTGTATAGTCAGTATATTGTGACCTTACTATTACAATGTGAAATTTGATCTTTTCTGTCAGGAAGGCAGAAGCCTAAATCATGTCAATGGATGTGATCAATAATAGAGTAGGATGGAATTACAAAACAATTCCGTAAGATCAGGACAGTGACGCTTACATTTACAACTGCACGCAATCCAATGTACAAACAGTGTTTTTCACAACAAAAATATACAGCTCTTACAGAAGTACAGCTTTGTACATATACATGTCTGGGCCATATCTAGAGTCACTTTGGTTCTGGAAAATGTTTGGGCTCCCAAACTGTTGGCTGTCCAAACTAAAGAAGCTGTATTTAAAACAAGTAAATGTAACAAAAATATGACGGTTTACCCATAAAAAGTTAAGTTTTCAGATAAATGTCTTAAAAAATTTAAACAGCTTACAGACTTAAAAGCTCTTAGAAAGCCTCATTTTGTACGGCATTTTTAAAATTTCTTTATGCACAGTTACATCACCATTAAAGTTAAAGGATCTGAACCTTAATTGTTTTTCTAGATATGGCCCTGCTTGTATAATGTAGCATATCAATGCACTGACTACAGAATATCTCAACACTTAATATATGTGTATTTCCACAGATAATTCTGCAAGGACACTCCGGGCACAATGTAAAAATAAAGCATTAGTTTTCCATTACCTGCAAGTCTTTGTTGTAGGTGCTGGGGATTCCCTTCACACTCATCATAAACCCAGCCATCTGCAACAAGTAATGCAAATGACATTTGTCACTAGCAGCTGCTGATTACAAATTTGGACCCACAGACTAAAGCAGCATGAAAATTATACACTGAAGGGCCCTTAGAATATGAGGAGTTAAACTGTAACGGCTGCAATATACACGGGTGGGTTCCTGTGAACTAGCTAGGCCCAGTCTCGGGCAAGTGGTTGCGTAAACCAGACTAGTCATTCACTAATCAATCAATCAATCAATAGATAACCAGATTCGTTCCCTCCCATCACCTTGTCTGGATCTAGGAGGTGGGAAATAAGGGAAGCCAACACAAAAATAAAAAAATTATTCTACAATTTATTTACAATGATGCACAATGGTTCAAATGGTGCTGGTATTAAACGATGTTTTCCATTGTATACGCACACTTCATGATCACGCAATTTAGCAACTGCCCCGGCAACTACAGACCGCGGACCTGAGCATGCGAGCATAATTGCACATCTGCACTAGTTATCCCGTAAGAGGACATCACCGTGGCACATGTCTGAGGACAGTGTAATCCAGTGATAGAATCAAGCATTGTTGCTTCGCATATAGGTCATTCCTACAAGTCTACGTACAAGGTGTATAATCCAAGGGGACACACACAAACAATCGCCAGACACTCAGTATCAGGCCTGTACGTGGCTAGCACAAACACACGGTCAGCATGGTCAGCACGAGCAGCGCTTCCTTGCACCAGAGAGTTCACAATCTCCACCCAGGGAATAATCAAGCTCCTGCACCACTACACTGTCTGAAGAGCAACTACACCTCTCTATATATTACCTTAAGTCTGTAAGGGAATAAATTTCTACCCTACCCTGCTACTGCGCAGGCTGACATCATTTCTCTTTGTGACCCTGTATTCCATTCATGCGAGACTGTGGCTCAGCTTTAAAATTTCACATCCAGGGTTTAAATCCCTATTATCTTTCTCAACACGCAGATAATTTTACGGCCACGGAGGTTTGTACTTCCAGTGTTTCGATGTTATTCTGCTTGTAGTATTACGGAAGTATAACAGATAACAAACCTGCAGTGTGTACCATCACCTTATTAAACCGTGAACAAGGGAGGAAAATTAAAACAAAATAAAGAAGGCTGGCTGTTAAAAGAACTCTGATTCAGTCAGTTTACAGACAAGGAAGTATTACTCTCTTAAGAGATCCTTCCTGGAACAGTCAAGTTGCCTTTGGTACAGATATGGTTACAGCTGTAAATTTACCAGTGGTTTAATGTTTCAATCCAGTTACATGCACACATCTAAACTATCAAAGTCAGGAATACTGTCAGGTACCAGGGTTTGCAGTAGCTTCCACACAGACTCTCAACCTTCCAGATCTTCATTTACAAGAAAAATATTCTTGGTAAATTATAACACAGATGGTGATACATGTATATACTATACAGTGGCTTACATTTCCAAACAGCCTGCCAGATTTTCCCCTGATGAGTTCCAAGCTGTCAGCATTCTTCTTCTGGGGCATCAAACTACTTCCTGTACTGTAACAGAGCAGTATAAACACATAGAAACAAAACATGTAGCTCACATTTAGCTCAGGCTAGTTTATTTATGCCTTTTCTCAACTCATAAAAGGAATTCATTGTATTAAACAAATGTTTTCGTTTATCCAGAAAACTGGAGATGTTCTGCAAACTGTTGTCCACAAAAACAGACAGCTCTCACAAGATCAACCCGAACAGGTAAATCACATCAAATTAATTCTACTTGTAGCTACATGAAATCAATTCTACTTACAGTTACATGAAATCAATTCTACTTGTAGCTACATCAAATCCATTCTACTTGCAGCTACATCAAATCCATTCTACTTGTAACCACATCAAATCAATTCTACTTGCAGCTACATCAAATCAATTCTACTTGCAGCTACATCAAATCAATTCTGCTTGCAGCCACATCAAATCAATTCCACTTGCAGCTACATCAAATCAATTCTACTTGCAGCCACATCAAATCAATTCTACTTGCAGCTACATCAAATCAATTCTACTCATAGGACCCACCTGTAGGCATCGGAAAGAGATACAAATCCAAATTCCTTTGTGCTGTACAGGATCAGGTCTTCTGCCCAACGACTGAGGTGTACTCCCAGGAGAGATCCCCAGAACAGAAACTCCACTAAAACCCCAAAATTTTAATTTTATTGTGTTTCTTTGGTTGTTTTTTATTTTTCAGGAGTGTGTCACATTTATCTTAAGTTATCTCTTAAGAAATGGACATGTGGAAAAACTATCGAAACTACACACTCTGATGACCATTCCAAAATTGACTATTCAGTAATTAGTCAACTCGTGTCTAATATATTTAATTATTTCATACGTTTGTTGTCATACACAAAAAATATTTCACTTATAGGACAGTGACCACCATTACAGCGTGAGAAAAGCCACAACTCTGCAGGTTGCTGGCAAACCCTACCATGTGCGACTGGAAACCAGCATGGGCTGGACTTAAATCCACAGCATCTGTATTGATGAGAATTTTCTGAGTCATTGTATATGTGCTGGGCTAACTGGTGTTTCAGGCTGAGTCACTGTATTTGTGCTGGGCTAACTGGTGTTTCAGGCTGAGTCACTGTATATGTGTTGGGCTATCTGGTGTTTCAGGCTGTCTTTATAAAAAATATTTCACTTATATGAAGATAGCCAATTTATGGATGCCCAGAGCTTACCATCTGCTTTTCACAAGTAAATATGTCAACATGCACTGCAAAGATTTCCATCCCATATTGATAGAGGGAAGGTAAATCCAGCAAAGGCCGAATTTATGTTGAAATGTTGAAAAGTTGTTGTCCAAGGCTGGGAAATTTTGAACCAACACCCATAGTGACTTGTCTTTGTATTCAAAGAGTTAGAAGATAAGCAACTCAACCAGATGACCATGACCTGTCAATACTCCATTCCCACAATGAGCAAAAACCAACACTGTGGACTGAAATGCATGTCAAAAGAGCTAAACATTACATGAAAACAACAAATATTCACTTTTAAAAGTTTTTTGTGTTCAATGTCTTTTAGAAACATTAACTTCCCTCAATTCAGAGCTCATGTCCAAAATGTCAGTACCACTATTCACACTGCATTGCTGTCATATTCACTTTGACAGTTCCAAAGCTATGTTAATATCTTACTGATGTAGTCCCGATCACTAACCGCATCCAGACTGTTTCCTGTAACACCTTCAAACTTTAACTCTGGAATAAAACAAGATTTTTGGAATTTATATCTAACCAGGAAATTCACTGAGAGCTTTAGTTAATGCAACTCTTTTAGTATAATACATGTATGAAATCAATGCATATGTGTCTTGTGTATTTTGCAGAAAAATATTGGACTTAAAAGGATACATAAAACCTAGCTTTTTTATTTCTTAATGCAAAGCTTATGATGTGGCCTACCACATATAACTACTAAAACGCTTTTCGGCCTTCAACTTGGGGAATAAAAATGACAGTTTTAGTAAGGCACCCCAGCGGTGAGTCCAGAAATTAAGTAGTGTGTGCTGTGGTGATGCCAACAGTGATTATTATCAGAACTACTTTTCATTTGGGGGAAGTGAGCAAATTGGGGGAAGTGAGCAAATTGGGGGAAATGAGCAAATTGGGGGAAATGAGCAAATTGGGGGAAGTGAGCAAATTGGGGGAAGTGAGCAAATTGGGGGAAATGAGCAAATTGGGGGAAGTGAGCAAATTGGGGCAAGTGAGCAAATTGGGGCAAGTGAGCAAATTGGGGCAATTGAGTAAATTGGGGCAATTGAGTAAATTGAGGGAAGTGAGCAAATTGGGGCAAGTGAGCAAATTGGGGGAAAGTGAGCAAATTGGGGTGCTAAGCTGGTCCTGTAAGCTGTCAGAATATTTCCGACCATTAAAGAAAAACGTGCATAAAATAGAAGGCTTATTATTACAGAAACAAAAAAAATGTGCCTCAAAAATATTTTTTTTCATCTTCCTTCATGTTCCTTAAAACTACTGTATATAAAAATATATTTTAGAGCACTTTTTCATGTATCCTTTGTGGATTGTCTTACAACGGAATAATTAATATATCTGATTTATTTATCTGATTGGTGTTTTTTGAATATTTCAATTATACATATATGACAGCCAGCATTATGGTGGGAGGAACCAGAGCAAAGCCCGGAGGAAACCCAAGACTATCCGCAGGTTGCTGTCAGACCTTCCCATGTACGACTGGAGAGGAAGCCAGCATAAGCTGGATGTAAACGAATAATTAATGACCAACATCCTGGTGTAACTGTAACGTACTTATCAACAAACAGATAAAGCTGAAGAACAGAATGTCTAACCTAAACTGGACTAAAAGGTGGAAAATAAACTTTAACAAACACCTAATTCTTGAGAAATGAGGTCTAATGCCCAGCTTAACTGTGCCTGTAATCAGCCCAGTTTTGTTGTGCCATACAAGCCTTCAGTACCGAACAAACAAGATTGGCCCAGTCTTGGTTCAAAGCAGCTCTGTAAAGGTCCTCTTCTGGGTTTTTATACAGGCCCAATTTGAGTGGGTGAGTGAGTGAGTGCCTGGGGTTTAACGTCGTACAATTTGTCAGTCATATGACGATGAAGGAATCCTTAGTGTGCATGTAATGTGTTGCCAGGATGGATTTCCACCGCTCTTACCTAGTGCTGCTCCACTGAGATGCCTTACCGATGGCAAGTAAGCTGCCCCGCCAGAGCCATCATACCGATACGAGTCAACCAGTCCTAGCACTATCCCCTCAATGCTGAACGCCAAGCGAGGAAATTACAAGTTCCTCATTTAAGGTCTTAGGTGCGACTTGACCCAGGATCACCCCTGGATCTACCACTCCCAAAGCAGACGGCCCAATTGGAAACCACTGTGCGTGCCAAAAGCCTATAATAAGGTGAATTAACAGCCCTAACACAAGAAAGCGTCCAGTCACGTATCAGCCCAGTTTAAAAATGTTAACTGGGTCGGAATCACCATTTCTGAGAACCAAACATTTTTAGAACCTTGTCTTTCTGAGAATTATCCCTCTACATTTCTCAGAATCTCCTAATATTTCTTATTTTTCTCAAAGTCTCCCGTTACAAAATCAACATCCCCATTTCTCTGACAGCCTTACCTTTGGCCAGAAATTCTCTGTCCACATTAAATGGATTTCCTGCCAGAGCACCACTGCCATAGACAAAACAGATGAGTGTGAGCATAATATTAAAACAATTGTGAACTAGAACTGCATGCAGTTTTACGGCTTCCAATCGGTTTGTAGACACTGTTTTCAGCATGTATGCCACAATAAATCAGTTTCAGAACACCACAATGTAACGATTGTTGTTGCAGCGTTGTTTGTGTGTCATGACCGAAAGCAGCATACAGTACAGCCAGATCCTAACCTTAAATCCTTCACCAATTAACAATATGCTGAATATGTTCTGCCCATGCCATCATTTGTGGATGATCAGAGTTTATTTTCATTATCAGGTACCATTTTCCATCCCATAGCTGGTGGGCTGACTCCAGCCGGTGGGCTGACTCCAGCCGGTGGGCTGACTCCAGGACTTCAGTCAAACACCTTCAATGAATTGATGAGCTCTTTATCTGATGGCTTTCATACATGGTCAGGCCATGTAAGAGAGTCTGCTGTATACTTTCGTCAGTACTTGATGTTACTATTTACTCTATTCTGTGTCCATGAAATGAAACATGTAATGTAATGATGTAATGAACATACTGGTGTGACCTCATGGACTTCAAAGGTGCACAAATTCAAGCTCAAAAGGCTATATTGTCCTATTTTCAACTAATACTTCCAAGTGCACGGAACTATGTGATGAAAATGCTGACGTGACTGTGCTGATCTCTCATATGCAAAACTGAGTTAATCCAAGCTAGGTTGTGAGAGAAAGTACACGGACATGGCATTGGGACATACTGATACAATTTCATCATGACTATTGTCCACAGAAGACTTTGACACTAAGCGAGTGCCGTATTATTTGATTTGGATGGGCTTTTACAGCCTTACAGGAGTAAAAAATAAATATTCTGAACAAATATCTGAACTGAAACTGGATATTTTATGCCGACCAGGTAATGTCATCAAATCCGCTGCTGATAGTGTTGCCATGGTGACATGATCATCCTTGTATGCTTGATGGCCAGCTTTTTGTCGCTGGTGATGACAGTAGATTTGTTCACCGTAAGCCGTGTATGATAAAAGGGTAGAATCCAATCATACTGTGTCTGCTGCCTGCTTGAGGGCATTTAGACGAGTTGGTGTCTGCTGCCTGCTTGAGGACATTTGGACGAGTTGGTTTTTGTTGCCTGCTTGAGGGCATTTGGATGAGTTGGTGTCTCCTGTACATTTACTACCTTGGACTTGGGAACTAAAAAAAGCTTAACTTTGCATCCGTGTATGAGAGCCTATTAACATTTGCTAAAAACAGTCACTAACACTGACACTTTGTAACCTCTAAAAATCAGATTAAAGCTTTGTAACGGTGATTTAAAAATTCCATTTTTTTTGGGAGTTTTAACTGCTATTTTCACAAAAAGTATGGCTCGTAGAAACAGAAAATCTGACTTGAGTTCAGTAGGTCAACCTACATCCAAACTTGTAACTTTAAATTCAAAATAAGTCATTGCATGGTGCTGAACCAATATTAATATGCATACAAACATGTAGATTTTCACGTAAACTTACTCTTTCATTTGCAAAAACGTTGATGAAATTTGGGTAACTGTTTTTAATATTCATACCTGCCAAGAGGAAGTATATTCACTCTACCACGTATCTCATCCAGACGCTCCAAATCTCTCTTCAGCATCCAGGCATAACTGACAACAATTCACAGTGATGGGACATACAGTATGAGTTATCATATCACATGATTTATTGAGTATGTACAATTTATTTATTTATTCACTTGGTTGGTGTTTTACGCCATACTCAAGAATATTTCATCTATACGACAGTGGCCAGCATTATGGTGGGAAGAAACCGGGCAGAGCCCGGCAGAAACCCATGACCATCTGCAGGTTTCTGAAAGACCTTTCCACGCACGGCCGGAGAGGAAGCCAACGTAAGCTGGTTTTTAAACTCACAGGAACGGACACGGACAGGTACTGACACAAGGTCAGGTGGAGTGACATTAGCATATCTCCTCGACAGATGCAAAACCCAGTCACAGCACAGACAGCTACTGACACAAGGTCAGGTGGAGTGACATTAGCATATCTCCTTAATAGATGCAACACCCAGTCACAGCACAGACAGCTACTGACACAAGGTCAGGTGGAGTGACATCAGCATATCTCCTCGACAGATGCAACACCCTGTCACAGCACAGACAGCTACTGACACAAGGTCAGGTGGAGTGACATTAGCATATCTCCTCGACAGATGCAACACCCAGTCACATCACAGACAGCTACTGACACAAGGTCAGGTGGCGTGACATCAGCATATCTCCTTAATAGATGCAACACCCAGTCACAGCACAGACAGCTACTGTCACAAGGTCAGGTGAAGTGACATTAGCATATCTCCTTGACAGATGCAACACCCAGTCACAGCACAGACAGCTACTGACACAAGGTCAGGTGGAGTGACATTAGCATATCTCCTTGACAGATGGAACACCCTGTCACAGCACAGACAGCTACTGACACAAGGTCAGGTGGAGTGACATTAGCATATCTCCTTAACAGATGCAACACCCAGTCACAGCACAGGCAGCTACTGACACAAAGTCAAGTGGAGTGACATTAGCATATCTCCTTAACAGATGCAACACCCAGTCACAGCACAGACAGCTACTGACACAAGGTCAGGTGGCGTGACATCAGCATATCTCCTTAACAGATGCAACACCCAGTCACAGCACAGACAGCTACTGACACAAGGTCAGGTGGAGTGACATTAGCATATCTCCTCGACAGATGCAACACCCAGTCACAGCACAGACAGCTACTGTCACAAGGTCAGGTGGAGTGACATTAGCATATCTCCTCGACAGATGCAACACCCAGTCACAGCACAGACAGCTACTGACACAAGGTCAGGTGGAGTGACATTAGCATATCTCCTCAACAGATGCAACACCCCGTCACAGCACAGACAGCTACTGACACAAGGTCAGGTGGAGTGACATTAGCATATCTCCTCGACAGATGCAACACCCAGTCACAGCACAGACAGCTACTGTCACAAGGTCAGGTGGAGTGACATTAGCATATCTCCTCGACAGATGCAACACCCAGTCACAGCACAGACAGCTACTGACACAAGGTCAGGTGGAGTGACATTAGCATATCTCCTTAACAGATGCAACACCCAGTCACAGCACAGACAGCTACTGTCACAAGGTCAGGTGGAGTGACATTAGCATATCTCCTCGACAGATGCAACACCCAGTCACAGCACAGACAGCTACTGACACAAGGTCAGGTGGAGTGACATTAGCATATCTCCTCGACAGATGCAACACCCAGTCACAGCACAGACAGCTACTGACACAAGGTCAGGTGGCGTGACATCAGCATATCTCCTTAATAGATGCAACACCCCGTCACAGCACAGACAGCTACTGACACAAGGTCAGGTGGAGTGACATTAGCATATCTCCTCGACAGATGCAACACCCAGTCACAGCACAGACAGCTACTGTCACAAGGTCAGGTGGAGTGACATTAGCATATCTCCTCGACAGATGCAACACCCCGTCACAGCACAGACAGCTACTGACACAAGGTCAGGTGGAGTGACATTAGCATATCTCCTCGACAGATGCAACACCCAGTCACAGCACAGACAGCTACTGACACAAGGTCAGGTGGAGTGACATTAGCATATCTCCTCGACAGATGCAACACCCAGTCACAGCACAGACAGCTACTGACACAAGGTCAGGTGGAGTGACATTAGCATATCTCCTTGACAGATGGAACACCCTGTCACAGCACAGACAGCTACTGACACAAGGGCAGGTGGAGTGACATTAGCATATCTCCTCGACAGATGCAACACCCCGTCACAGCACAGACAGCTACTGACACAAGGGCAGGTGGAGTGACATTAGCATATCTCCTTAACAGATGCAACACCCAGTCACAGCACAGACAGCTACTGTCACAAGGTCAGGTGGAGTGACATTAGCATATCTCCTTTATAGATGCAACACCCAGTCACAGCACAGACAGCTACTGACACAAGGTCAGGTGGAGTGACATTAGCATATCTCCTCGACAGATGCAACACCCAGTCACAGCACAGACAGCTACTGACACAAGGTCAGGTGGAGTGACATTAGCATATCTCCTCGACAGATGCAACACCCAGTCACAGCACAGACAGCTACTGACACAAGGTCAGGTGGAGTGACATTAGCATATCTCCTCGACAGATGCAACACCCAGTCACAGCACAGACAGCTACTGACACAAGGTCAGGTGGAGTGACATTAGCATATCTCCTTAACAGATGCAACACCCAGTCACAGCACAGACAGCTAGTGGCTCAAGGTGAAGTGGAGTGACATTAGCATATCTCCTCAACAGATGCAACACCCAGTCACAGCACAGACAGCTACTGACACAAGGTCAGGTGGCAAGACATCAGCATATCTCCTCGACAGATGCAACACCCAGTCACAGCACAGACAGCTACTGACACAAGGTCAGGTGGCGTGACATCAGCATATCTCCTCGACAGATGCAACACCCAGTCACAGCACAGACAGCTACTGACACAAGGTCAGGTGGCGTGACATCAGCATATCTCCTCGACAGATGCAACACCCAGTCACAGCACAGACAGCTACTGACACAAGGTCAGGTGGAGTGACATTAGCATATCTCCTTAATAGATGCAACACCCAGTCACAGCACAGACAGCTACTGACACAAGGTCAGGTGGAGTGACATTAGCATATCTCCTCGACAGATGCAACACCCAGTCACAGCACAGACAGCTACTGACACAAGGTCAGGTGGAGTGACATTAGCATATCTCCTCGACAGATGCAACACCCAGTCACAGCACGGACAGCTACTGACACAAGGTCAGGTGGAGTGACATTAGCATATCTCCTCGACAGATGCAACACCCAGTCACAGCACAGACAGCTACTGACACAAGGTCAGGTGGAGTGACATTAGCATATCTCCTCGACAGATGCAACACCCAGTCACAACACAGACAGCTACTGACACAAGGTCAGGTGGAGTGACATTAGCATATCTCCTTGACAGATGCAACACCCAGTCACAACACAGACAGCTACTGACACAAGGTCAGGTGGAGTGACATTAGCATATCTCCTCGACAGATGCAACACCCAGTCACAACACAGACAGCTACTGACACAAGGTCAGGTGGAGTGACATTAGCATATCTCCTCGACAGATGCAACACCCAGTCACAGCACAGACAGCTACTGACACAAGGTCAGGTGGAGTGACATTAACATATCTCCTCGACAGATGCAACACCCAGTCACAGCACAGACAGCTACTGACACAAGGTCAGGTGGAGTGACATTAACATATCTCCTCGACAGATGCAACACCCAGTCACAGCACAGACAGCTACTGACACAAGGTCAGGTGGAGTGACATTAGCATATCTCCTCGACAGATGTAACACCCCGTCACAGCACAGACAGCTACTGACACAAGGTCAGGTGGAGTGACATTAGCATATCTCCTTAATAGATGCAACACCCAGTCACAGCACAGCCAGCTAGTGGCTCAAGGTGAAGTGGAGTGACATTAGCAGATGCGAGTCAAAACACTGACAGTTACCGAAACCAGGTCAACTGTAGTGACATTAGCATCCCCTTCACCGATGACACAGCAAGTTACAGCACTGATAGTGACTGACACCTGGTTATTAACTGTCATGACATTAACATCCCCTTGATAGAGCCCAAACCCAGTCACAGCACTAACAGTTACTCACACCAGGTCAACCAAATTGACTAGACTATCTGTTTGACTCAAACATCTGTTTTGTCACACCACCGGACTGACAGTTACTGACACTAAGTCAACTGTAATAACAGAAGCATCCCCTTGACAGACATGCCACACTCAGTCACAGCACTGACACTTACTGACACCTGGTTAACCATAGTGAAATTAGCATCCACTTGATACAGGCCATTGAATTTGGATGGTTAACATAATCAAAAAATCGATTACGGGTTTTAAGCTTTGAACAACCGATCGTTCAGTTACTGATCATTCAGTACTTCCTGGCAGATTTTTTCATTTTATTTACTGTAACTTTGGCAAAGCCCATTAAATTGTACATGAAAATGGCAAAGTCTATTAAATTGTGTATGAAGTTGGCAAAGTCTATTAAAATGTGTATGAAGTTGGCAAAGTCTATTAAAATGTGTATGAAGTTGGCAAAGTCTATTAAATTGTGTATGAAGTTGGCAAAGCCTATTAAATTGTGTATGAAGTTGGCAAAGTCTATTAAAATGTGTATGAAGTTGGCAAAGTCTATTAAATTGTGTATGAAGTTGGCAAAGTCTATTAAATTGTGTATGAAGTTGGCAAAGTCTATTAAATTGTGTATGAAGTTGGCTGCACTGCAGGCCCAGGGTGGATCAGGAAACCACTATAAAACAAATTTGCCATACACGTTAAGAATCACATGGCTTTCAAAGCCAGACCAGCACGTGTTATATTCCTGAGTATTTTCATTTTCTTTTGATGATTAATAATTACTTCTGTAGTTAGCTACATGTAGTATGTATAATATCTGATTGGCTTATGGAGCCCTCACTATCAATGTCTTTTAAAATTGCTTTTCCTTCCTGAAATGATATATAAACCAATCTAGTGACCCTGACATCCCCTAGACAGATGCAACACCCAGTCGCAGCGCTGAAAGTTACTTACACAAGGTCAAACAGTACATGACATATCTTGTAAGGAAGCTAAGCAATGGAAGTACCCAATGCTCATCCAAAGAAAAATGACAACACCAGGGGAAATGTATATATGCAGCATTAAAGTATTCCACAAAAAGGAAACCTTTTTATTTTTTGTTATGTTGCATAACCAAGATAATATGCTGCTTCCGACAGCTTTGTAAGAATTCCAGATTCTTACAAAGTCAGAACAAAATTTTTATGGCCATTTATATGTTTCATCTCTCGTCAGAAATATTTAAGATAAAATTATTTGTTATTTCCACCCACATAAATCTGTTTCTTAAGGAACCTGGGTACAGAATAGATGGAAAGTATTGATAAGGATGGCAGATATGACTTAGATGTAAAAAGAATAAACAAAAATGGAACTTTTCTTCTTCCCATGTCGGTATTGAACGAGTATAGATCTCTATATACATTGTACATGTATATGGATATTGTAGAGGTTTGTACACAAGAGGTTTAGCAGAACAAAAACATTCAAGGATTACCATTAAAGAAAAATGAATCACCTAAGTAACCAGTGACTCCATTTGATTGGCTGAGCCCTCTGCAGATGAGTGTATCCAGGCATCAGTATGTCTATCTCTCTGCAACAAGAAAAGTTTCACAAATTGGCTTAACTGATGGCTGTTGTTTATTCAGAGAAAGACTAAAGTTCTCTGTTGGAATGCCAGAAATGTGCCACTAGCCTGATTGTGGTTTGTCGGTGGAAAGTGGGCATGCTCTGTTGGAATGCCAGAAATGTGCCACTAGCCTGATTGTGGTTTGTCAGTGGAAAGTGGGCATGCTCTGTTGGAATGCCAGAAATGTGCCACTAATCTGCTTGTGGTTTGTCTGTGGGAAGTGGGCATGCTCTGTTGGAATGCCAGAAATGTGCCACTTATCTGATTGTGGTTTGTCTGTGGGAAGTGGGCATGCTCTGTTGGAATGCCAGAAATGTGCCACTAGCCTGATTGTGGTTTGTCTGTGGGAAGTGGGCATGCTCTGTTGGAATGCCAGAAATGTGCCACTAGCCTGCGTGTGGTTTGTCTGTGGAAAATGGGCTTGCTCTGTTGGAATGCCAGAAATGTGCCACTAATCTGCTTGTGGTTTGTCTGTGGGAAGTGGGCATGCTCTGTTGGAATGCCAGAAATGTGCCACTAGCCTGATTGTGGTTTGTCTGTGGGAAGTGGGCATGCTCTGTTGGAATGCCAGAAATGTGCCACTAGCCTGCTTGTGGTTTGTCTGTGGAAAATGGGCTTGCTCTGTTGGAATGCCAGAAATGTGCCACTAATCTGCTTGTGGTTTGTCTGTGGGAAGTGGGCATGATCTGTTGGAATGCCAGAAATGTGCCACTAGCCTGATTGTGGTTTGTCTGTGGGAAGTGGGCATGCTCTGTTGGAAGTGGGCATGCTCTGTTGGAATGCCAGAAATGTGCCACTAGCCTGCGAGTGGTTTGTCTGTGGGAAGTGGGAATGCTCTGTTGGAATGCCAGAAATGTGCCACAAGCCTGCGTGTGGTTTGTCTGTGGGAAGTGGGCATGCTCTGTTGGAATGCCAGAAATGTGCCACAAGCCTGCGTGTGGTTTGTCTGTGGGAAGTGGGCATGCTCTGTTGGAATGCCAGAAATGTGCCACCAGCCTGCATGTGGTTTGTCTGTGGGAAGTGGGAATGCTCTGTTGGCATGCCAGAAATGCACCACCAGCCTGCGTGTGGTTTGTCTGTGGGATGTGGGCATGCTCTGTTGGAATGCCAGAAATGTGCCACTAATCTGCTTGTGGTTTGTCAGTGGAGAGTGGGCATGCTCTGTTGGAATGCCAGAAATGTGCCACAAACCTGCGTGTGGTTTGTCTGTGGAAAGTGGGCAGGCTCTGTTGGAATGCCAGAAATGCGCCACCAGCCTGCGTGGTTTGTCTGTGGGAAGTGGGCATGCTCTGTTGGAATGCCAGAAATGTGCAACAAGCCTGCGTGTGATTTGTCTGTGGGAAGTGGGCATGCTCTGTTGGAATGCCAGAAATGTGCCACAAGCCTGCGTGTGGTTTGTCTGTGGGAAGTGGGCATGCTCTGTTGGAATGCCAGAAATGCGTCACAAGCCTGCTTGTGGTTTGTCTGTGGAAAGTGGGCATGCTCTGTTGGAATGCCAGAAATGCGCCACAAGTCTGCGTGTGGTTTGTCTGTGAGAAGTGGGCATGCTCTGTTGGAATGCCAGAAATGTGCCACAAGCCTGCATGTGGTTTGTCTGTGGGAAGCGGGCATTTTCTGTTGGAATGCCAGAAATGTGCCACTAGCCTGATTGTGGTTTGTCTGTGGAAAGTGGGCTTGCTCTGTTGGAATGCCTGAAATGTGCCACCAGCCTGCTTGTGGTTTGTCTGTGGAAAGTGGGCATGCTCTGTTGGAATGCCAGAAATGCGCCACAAGCCTGCTTGTGGTTTGTCTGTGGAAAGTGGGCTTGCTCTGTTGGAATGCCAGAAATGTGCCACCAGCCTGCGTGTGGTTTGTCTGTGGAAAGTGGGCATGCTCTGTTGAAATGCCAGGAATGTGCCACCAGCCTGCTTGTGGTTGTCTGTGGAAAGTGGGCATGATCTGTTGGAATGCCAGAAATGTGCCACCAGCCTGATTGTGGTTTGTCCGTGGAAAATGGGCATGCTCTGTTGGAATGCCAGAAATGTGCCACTAGCCTGATTGTGATTTGTCTGTGGGAAGTGGGAATGCTCTGTTGGAATGCCAGAAATGTGCCACAAGCCTGCGTGTGGTTTGTCTGTGGGAAGTGGGCATGCTCTGTTGGAATGCCAGAAATGTGCCACCAGCCTGCGTGTGGTTTGTCTGTGGAAAGTGGGCATGTTCTGTTGGAATGCCAGAAATGTGCCACAAGCCTGCGTGTGGTTTGTCTGTGGGAAGTGGGCATGCTCTGTTGGAATGCCAGAAATGTGCCACCAGCCTGCTTGTGGTTTGTCTGTGGAAAGTGGGCATGTTCTGTTGGAATGCCTGAAATGTGCCACCAGCCTGCTTGTGGTTTGTCTGTGGAAAGTGGGCATGCTCTGTTGGAATGCCAGAAATGCACCACCAGCCTGCTTGTGGTTTGTCTGTGGAAAGTGAGCATTTTCTGTTGGAATGCCAGAAATGTGCCACTAGCCCGATTGTGGTTTGTCTGTGGAAAGTGGGCTTGCTCTGTTTGAATGCCAGAAATGTGACACCAGCCTGCTTGTGGTTTGTCAGTGGAAAGTGGGCATGCTCTGTTGGAATGCCAGAAATGCGCCACCAGCCTGATTGTGGAATGCTAGAAGTGTGCCACTAGTCTGCTTGTAGTTTGTCTGTGGAAAAGGGACATGCTCTGTAGGAATGTCAGAATGTGTACTATCCAGTAGAAAGACACACAGCTGTGTGGAAAGTTCAGCAGTAAGTAAATGAAGTTTGCCTGTGGAAATGTAACATACTCTGCTGGAATAACAGATGAGTGCTGCTAGCCTGCTTGTGGTTTGTATGTGGAAATTAACATGCTGACATTTACAACTGTATGGTTGCTTATCATGCCAAAACACAAAAGGATTTATTTGATTGGTGTTCTACACCGTATTCAAGAATATTTCACTTATACGACGGCGGCCAGCATTATGGTGGGTGGAAACCAAGCACAGCCCGGGGGAAACCCATGACCATCTGCAGGTTGCTGGCAGACCTTCCCACGTACAGCTGGAGAGGAAGCCAACATGAGCTGGACTTGAACTCACAGCGAGCGCATTGGTGAGAGACTTCTGGGTCATTGCGCTGCGCTAGCGCGCTAACCGACTGAGCCACGAAGGCCCCACAAAACACAAAAGGAGGACACAACATCAGGTGCCAACAAAGCTATTACATGGAGCTTAGTAAGCCAAATAGTTTGTCACAGGAAACCATTCATAACGATAGAGCCACAGGACACTGGATTATTTCCATGTTAGCAAACATTGGTTTTATGATTTCATACTGTGGCCAATCCCACTGGGTGTCCGTGCAATAACAGCTGTGCAGGGGGAGAGCTGAATGACACTAAATTATTACAGGAAGGCTACATATGTGTGAGGTTATATTTTGGAATGTATCTACGTAGTTCAAGGTGTGGCACTTAGTACATGAATGCACCAGATACAAACATGAATATGTAAGGCACATTTTCTAAATGCAAATCAAATGAAAAGTTTATATAAAGTAATTCCGATCACAAGAAAACATATGACCACACCTATCCCTCTGTCCCCACATGGGCAAGTCAAAAAAAAAAACCCAATTAATTTTCAGGCCCTGAAAATCTTTTCTCAAACATATATATTCCACAACAAAGTCTCATAAACTTTTATAATAAATGCATAAAAGCTTTATTTAGTTTCAGTCATGTGAAATAGTACTACAAGGAAAAAAATTTTGAAATGCCATTGAGAAAAAAGAAAACTTGCAACAAAAACCTCTCAGTACAGTGGCTGTAATCCTGTAAAATGGTGTGTAATGTTTGACTGGCATCTTCATTCACAAACAGCGGGGCCTCCGTGGCTCAGTTGGTTAGTGCGTCAGCGCAGCGTAATGACCCAGGAGTCTCTCACCAATGCGGTCACTGTGAGTTCAAGTCCAGCTCATGCTGGCTTCCTCTCCGGCCGTGCGTGGGAAGGTCTGCAGCAACCTGCAGATGGTCGTGGGTTTCCTCCCACCATAATGGTGCCCGCTGTCGTATAACTGAAATATTCTTGAGTATGGAATAAAACACTAATCAAATAAATAAATAAATAAATCAGTCACAAACACCATGAGCACTATGTACTCACTGAATGGCTCGCTTCACCAAGACACTGGTCAGGTCAAGGATGTGATCTCTGAGCACCAGGATGTTGTCACGCAGCCAGATACGCGTATCCGTGGCAACCTGGTCATTACGACTGCGGCCTGTGTGCAGCTTTCTTCCAGCTTCTCCAATCAGCTCCTATGGGAAAACTTTATACACATTTCTATGGCAGATGGACAAATGGACTGATGAATAATGGATATAAAGGACAAGGCAGCACCTGGCTAAAACATATTTCAATTGAAAACTGGCTTCCCAAAAATATCATACTTTATTATTTTAATGATTTACGATTTCACCAAATAACATGTACTCAATACTGCACAAATGGCGGGTGTGGATTGAGGCAGACATCTTGAGAATTTCATCCAATCAAACACGTTGCTATCAGACTGTGATGTAACCTTTACCCATTCTCTCCATGAAGTGACATATGATAACACAGGACTACTGCTTAAGACATCATTTTGAAATCATTTACAACGATTTAGTTACGTGTAGCTGAAGGGCCATTTCACACAGTGTTGTGGCGCAGGTCTGTATCATTCACAAACCACCACAGACGTGAAATTAGTTGATTTACAAGCCGTGTAATGTTCAACAATGGTATAAGTTATGTCTGGCAGTAGCATACTGTCTCGGCCCAAACCGCCCCCAGTAGACCCTAGGCGAACTTAGACACACTGTTCAAATTATACAAGTGCATTTTTTGTCATTCATTTTAGCGTTCAGTAAAATTATTGAAACGTGTTCAAGCTAAGGAGGTGTCTTCTGACGTCCGTGACAACTAGGTCAGCAACTGAAGCATAAAATTCAGCAAGAGTTGAATGCCTAGATCTGCCTCAGTGGTGCCTAGATTTATATCCATATGAGACAGAATTGAGCATTAATCTAGCTGTACAACAATCCTATTGTAATTTTGTAAGGGTCAAAATCACCAGCACAACTCCTCCGGAGGCTACGACCAGAACCAGGAATACCCCGACCTTGCACCTGTAGTTTACTTAAACAGTAAATGATATAGCAGGCTTACTGTGTCAACAGTTCAAGCAGTGGAAGAAATATCCATGTGTGTCCAATTTCCGAGAAAGCTACTTACCACTTCGATCTTTATCACTGAAGTGCACAACTTTTATCTGCCACAGGCTACTGCTTTGCTTATAATACGGAAAATACCTTCAATGTTAGAGAGCTGGAGTACACATATGATGTCACCTTGCTGTCGATAATGGAGACACGCTAAAGCTGTGTCATGACAAAGTGTCACTAAATTTTACTGGCTTGAAAAAAAACCTAATAAATTATTTAATGCCGGTTTAAGGTATTTTGAATGGTAGACTTTCAGTGGACATAAGCGTTAGTTAGGTGCTGTCTTTCACTTTAACTAGACATGCATAGGCTAATCAGATAATGGCAAAACCAAAGCTGTCAGAAAGATGACCATGTTAATCATCAGATTTTACATGATGAAATGACTGAATGTGCGGTTGATTGGTAATGTCCTAAGCAGTAAAAATTTAGAGATAGGGAGCACATTTAAGAATCAAAACTTCTACCATGTTTACACAGAGTCACAAATTTACAGACAATGGCACATAAGCCTCTGTAAGAATAGAGGACTGAAAAAGGAGTAAGTGAGTGAGTCATTGGGGTTTAACGTCGTACTCAACAATTTTTCAGTCATATGACGCCGAAGGAATCATTAGGGTGCATGCACGTGTAATGTGCCTCCTTGTTGCAGGACGGATTTCCACCGCTCTTTTATCTAGTGCAGCTTCACTGAGATGCCTTACCAAAGGAAAGTAAGCCAGTAAGACTGATACGGGTCAACCAGTCGGTGCACTATCCCTTCATGCTAAACGCCAAGTGAGGAAGTTACAACTTCCTCTTTTAAAGTCTTAGGTGTGACTCGACCCATGCAGGACTGACCCTGGATCTATCGCTCCCGAAGCTGTGCTATCGGGGCCGGTCTGAATAAAGGAAATTCTGAATAAATGTTTTGCTAATACACGTATGACTTTGTCTTACTGTAAGTCTTCTCTCATTGGCTGTGTGGATGTCCTCATCACCAGATTGGAGCTCGAACTTCCCACTGGCCCACTCCTCATGAACCTGAACAACCAATCATCAGAGTGTAAACTCCACCCAAACTGAATGGCCAATCAACATTAGAGTGTAAACCCCACCCAAACTGAATGGCCAATCAACATTAGAGTGTACATCCCACCCAAACTAAACAGAAAATCAACATCAACATCACATTAACAAGAGATTGTAGACCTCATCTAAACTGAATAGAGAGTCAACATCAAGGCGTTAACCCTTCCCAAAATGATTAGCTAATCAACATCAGAGTGTAAACCTGACCCAAACTGAATAGCCAATCAACATCAGAGTGTATACCCCACCCAAACTGAATATCCAATCAACATCAGAGTGTAAACTCCAGCCAAACTGAATAGCCAATCAACACCAGATTGGCATGATTTCACCCACACTAAATAGACACACAACATTATATAAAGATGTCGCCTCATTAGACAGTCAGTCAAAATTAGAGTAAAGGTCCCATCCCCATTAGACAGACAGATGACATAAGAGTAAAGGTCTCATCCACTTCAGACAGACAAACATAAGAGTAAAGGTCTCATAACCATTAGACAATCAGTCAACATTTAGAATATTAAAAGGTCTCGAACCCACTAGACAGATGACATTAGATTAAAGGTCTCACCTCCACTAGAAAGACAACATTTGAAGTAAAGGTCTCGACCCCATTGGACAGCCAGTCAACATTAGAGTTAAGATCTCATCCCCATTAGACAGACAGACAACATAAGAGTATAAGTCTCACCCAATTAGAAAAACAACATAACAGTAAAGGTCTCACCCCAATAGACAGAAAAAATTAGAGTAAAGGTCTCATCCTCATTAGGCAAACAGACAACATTAGATAAAGATGTCGCCCCATTAGACAGCCAGTCAAAATTACAGCATGGGTTCATCCCCATTAGACAAACAGACAACATTAGATAAAGATGTCGCCCCATTAGACAGCCAGTCAAAATTACAGCATGGGCTCATCCCCATTAGACAAACAGCCAACATTAGATAAAGATGTCGCCCCATTAGACAGCCAATCAAAATTACAGCTTGGGCTCATCCCCATTAGACAAACAGAAAACGTAAGGCCAAAGGTCTCACCCCATTAGACAGACAGACAGACAGACAACATTAGAGTAAAAGTCTCACCCCATTAGACAATCAGCCAATCAACATAAGAGTGTAGACCCCACACTCAGTGAATAGACAGCAGAGAATAAATGTCTCACCCCATTAGGCTGACAGGCAACATAAGGTTAAATGTCTCACCTCATTAGACAACCAATCAACATTAGATTAAAGGTCTCACCCATTAAATAGACAGACAACATTAGATGAAGATGATGCTCCATTAGACTGCCAGACAAAATTAGAGTAAACGTCTCAATACCATCAGACAGACATCATAAGCGTAAAGGTTTCATCCCATTAGACAGACAGACAGACAGACAAACATAACAGTAACGGTCTCAGCCCATTAGACAGACAGACATGAGAGTAAAGATTTCATCCCCTTTAGACAAACATAAGAGTAAAGGTCTCCCAACCATTAGACAGCCAGTCAGCATAAGAGTATTAAAAGGTCTTGACCCTACTACACAGAAAGACGACATTAGAGTAAAGGTCTCAACCCCATTGTACAGCCAGACAACATTAGAGTAAACGTCTCATCCTCATTAGGCAGATAGACAACATTAAAGGTCTCACCAGCCTGAAATAGACAGACAGCATTAGCAAAAGATGTCCGCCAGTCAAAATCTGAGTAAAGGTCTCACCTCTTGACAAAAGGACAACATAAGAGTAAGGGTCTCCCAACCATTAGACAGACAAAATAAGAGTAAAGGTCACACCCATTTAAACAGACAGGCAACATAAGGCTAAAAGTCTCACCACATGACACAACAAATCAGACAGACAACATAAGAGTAAAGGTCTCATACCCATCAGACAGACAAAATAAGAGTCCAGGTTTCACTCACATTAAACACACAGACAACATTAAGAGTAAAGGTTTCATTCCTTGACAGACAGACAACCAGTCAACATTGGAACAAAGGTCTCATCCCCATTAGACAGACAGACAGACAAGAATAGAATAAAAGTCTCATCCTATTTGACTTACAAACAACATCAGTGTAAAGGTGTAACTCCATTAGACAGACAGACAACTTTATATTAAAGGTTACATCCAATCAACATTAGAGTAAAGGTCTCCACCCAAGTAGACAGCCGGTCAACATTCGAGTAAAGGTCTCCACCCAAGTAGACAGCGGGTCAACATTTGAGTAAAGGTCTCCACCCAAGTAGACAGCCGGTCAACATTTGAGTAAAGGTCTCCACCCTAGTAGACAGCCGGTCAACATTTGAGTAAAGGTCTCCACCCCCATTTTATGCACATGTCCCGACCCACTCATTAGGATCGAAAGAAGAAAAGAAAATAACTCATACTGCAGTAGGTAGATTGTTTAAACTTCCTGGAGCAAAACGATTTTAACTGTAGTTGTGTTTGAATTTTTGGATTTAAGACTTAAGATGTTTGAGAAATATGGGCCCTATGTACATGTCTATCCGCATGCATGAGTTACCCACCTTGTTCAGGCCCTCTATAATGGCTGTAGACTCCTCACCGGTAATAAGACCAGCTTTCTCAATGGCTCTGGCATATGCCTGGCTGCCCTGGTCACACACAGGTAATCATGGATAACCCAGGTAATTTTGTATGTTGATATACAACAACATTCACTGACATAACTCTTCAAACCTTAAAAGTGCACCTCAACTATTCATTTATTTGTGCATCACTTTGTATCGACTATTTTTGTCTCTCCTTTGTTTTTTGATCATTTATTTTTTTTCCATGTGTCTGTAGGTTTCAACCACAGCTGTTTTCAGATCAATATCCTTATTTTCTCCTCACAGTGTTCACCTGGTTGTTTTTCTATCATCAAGAATATTTCTGAATGAAGGAAACACGAGTGCCACAGGTAAACTACCATGGTCAATCTAAACCAAGAGCCTGACAGACCTGACGAGTTTACCCACTGCAGACATGGATGGACTTGAACACTTCACCTCTCTGGTCACCCGCCTGACAGTTGCTTTGTGTTGATGGAGTGAATTTAGTGTAAATTTTAGTGCCACAGCTACACATTTGTGCTGCTCAGTTTATTGCTAGCGTCTCAAAGTGACATCAACAGGATATTTAATTTCTGGAGGGTTACTGTTGAATTTCTGAATTTACTTTAATTAAAAACAAAACAGACACAGACACGCTTTGTGTCATACTCCTCACAGCGAAAGCGTCTCACTCTACTCTTAGCCTCGTTTAGGTTTAGCTTTTTGTGAGCCACACCCCCACCCACCCCTCACCACCACCGGCACCGGAACTATTTAATCAGCATTCCTCAATAAAATTATTTTATGTTTGGTTAGAATCATGCTGTACCTACTTTAGATGAAGAAAATGCATGTGCATAAAGTACTGTTAAAGAAAAGATTCAGACAGATTGTTTTTTTTTTGACACTTCCTGCCTCATCACCCTGACCCCTGTGATCTTGGTATTGTTCAAGATTTCTGTACAAAATTTATCAGCGGTGGCAGTGAAGTAAAGTGAAAAGTAGAGATCGATGCATGCACTGTGAGGAGTATGGTTTTGCATATGTAAACCTTGGAGCATCTTCATATACATGTAAGTGATGTCTTTAGAAAGGGAGGTAATCCATGAGAACATACCTGGATATCAGCAGCCCAGAGCCTTTTGTCAAAACCAATAGAAGCATTGAAGCCCTCCATGATTGGATCAGTGGCTCCTGTGAAACGCCCACCCCAGAGTTTTGTCCCCTGGTAGGGAAACATGACAGGAAGACTAATAACTAATTGCAATATATAGTGATGTGAAGTGATGGAAGATTTTTCGAAAGAAGTATATAAATTAAAGATGTTATCCAAAAACTGGTTGCTGGTGTAAAAGGTACCAGTCTTTTACCATTTGGTAGCCTTATGTCTTTAATAAAGGATCATGATAATGGGGGAAAAGCTAAAAAAAAAAAAATGGGCAGGAAGCTAGATACAATGTCTATTGCGACTTGTGTGAAAACCAGTGAAAAGAAAATAAACATTGCTCTCAGCTAGCAGTGTTGGGCTACATGTATAGCTGTGGAAAACAGTAATTCTGGGAATCAAATCTGTACATTCTGCATAAATTGTACACTGAATAGTACAAATAAAAAAGCTAAAATGGGGCATTTGACAGAATTTCTTTTATTATTTTTTTTAAATTTCTTAAAATTCATATCTCTTTCCCTTCTGACCCGACCGTATTTTTCATGATACCTTTGGGTTAGTTATCCCCAACAAAGAATTTTTTAATGATCATTATATTAAATTTTGTTCTCTTTGGCAGTTTGGAAGAATGAGTGCATAGTGCTTCAGGTGTATGAAGCAGGGTGTTCAAAAAGGGCAAGTAGCAGGCTGCAGACAGCTGTCTACTGCCTTCCCCGTAGCAGGCTGCAGACAGCTGTCTACTGCCATCCCCGTAGCAGGCTGCAAACAGCTGTCTACTGTCGTCTCCGAAGCAGGATGCAGACAGATGTCTACTGCCGTCCACGTAGCAGGCTGCAAACAGCTGTCTACTGTCATCCCCATGGCAGGCTGCAGACAGATTACTGCCGTCCTCATAGCAGGCTGCAAACAGCTGTCTACTGGCGTCCCCGTAGCAGGCTGCAAACAGCTGTCTACTGGCGTCCCCGTAGCAGGCTGCAAACAGCTGTCTACTGGCGTCCTTGTAGCCGCCTACTTTGACTATTCTTACTATTTAACTCAATAGTAATTGTGACATGATGACTTTCAATTCAGCCAACTACTTTTGAACTCTCCAATTCTAAATGAAAACCCTGAAAAAGGAGTAAGAAATTCCCACTGTAACACTGAGAAATATTCCCTACCTCTCCTGCTTCTCCAGCCATTCTTGTGAGTGAGGACAACTGCTCAATACGCCTGTCACACACCAGGGAAGTAACCTGCACACCAATTAGAGAAAAACACATATAGATCAACTTACATGCATACAGGTATGACATGATCAAACAGAATTGCATTCTGTTTCACAACTTCTAGGCAGTATTCCCACTGTTATTTGCTTTTGTCCCAGGAAAATGTGTGAAATGTGTAAAATTTCGCAATTTACAACATTTGTATGTACTGGTAAGTATAACTGTCAAACAGTTATGTTTGACAGAAAGCTGCATTACCCAACACCCATCAGTTCTGCAGGTCTTGATAATACCTGTAGTATTCAAATTAAACATATCACTAAAACACACACATCGGATACTTTATTGCCCAGCATGCCGTTTTGGTGAAATTCTGTACACACCTTCATTTAATCAAGCTACAATGTTCACCATCATCTACTCTGATTTATTGAGATCTTAACTTTCAATCATAAATATGCATGATCCTCATCATGCAGGTTCCACTTTGAATACAGGTTGACTGGCACCTTACTTTATATGAACCAGGGCAGGAGTTCAAAACCACATGGCACTGGAGAGTACACGTACGTGTAGCTTTAATGACAAGTACGCAGTGAAAGGAATAAAATCATTGTGTTAAAACATCAATTGTTAGAGCCAAAAATTACTTGATGCACATCAGCTTGTTAAAAGTCATTGGGTACGGTGGTCATTCTGGGGAAAAACAGGTATGACAGAAATTAACAACAGGTAAAACAACAACAATTATACAGGATATAATTAAGGACTTACAGTACAGAGAGTAAAACCAGTGACGACAGTGTTATAGCTGGCAAATGGTTACTTCAGCCAGGGTTTATTATAACTGTTCATGTACTAAAGGCTAGTGTCTTGGTCGAGAACTTTCATCCACCCACCCGATACTAAAAATATCTTGAGAAGGATTCATGTAATCAGACCCCTAGCCAGGATTAATGACAGGCATGAGGGAGGAGCATCCTAGCTATTATTAATAGCTGGGTGTCAGGGGACCTGCCACCCCCCCCCCCCACCCCCCCAATTGCCAAGACCTTGCCACAGCTGGAGATGACTATGTTGCAATTCAAACTCAGTTCAGATTTAAAGTCACAGTTTAAATATATGTTAATATTAATACCATATTTTCACATATATGTAAGCCTTGCCTGCAGATACCTCATAAGTATCACATTAAATGCATTTCTTAAAGGGGAAGATTTTCTTTAAATGAAGTACTCCTTAGCAGACAGTCAATCAAGTTAAGACCTAAACAATAGGAAATTGTTTTATTTATGTTTAATTCACATATTTTTCTTTCTTTATGTTATTTTGCTCAGGAATTATTACTCATACTTTTAGGTAAGGAATTTGAAACAGAACGGCCCGGTGACTGACGTCACTTAATGCAGTCACTTAAGTCATACCGTTAAAATTATTTTTTTTTCTAAAAAATTCAGGGGTTCACTTGTGGCTCGGCTAGATGATCTATTAGAATGCAGTGGGGTGCCACATACCTGGTATGACTGGAAACTGTGCAAATGACCTTTACAGGCCTACTTTGTGAGAGCATGAGTTTTTATTTCGCTTGTCAGCCCTTAACTGTGAACCATCTTCCTGCTAGCAAGATTGATACTGCTCTATAGGCTTTGTAATCATGCACCCGTACTTGGCTTAACAAATGAAAGTATTCAGAATCTTTCAACATCCAATCACATTGCAGCCTGCACAACAGAGCCACTCGCTGAACAGTCAGTTTCAGTTCATTTCTTGGCAAAACATTAGAAAACGGCAATATTACAACTTCCTCTTTTAAAGTCTTAAGGGTGACTCGACCCAGGATTGATCCTGGATCTACCGCTCCCGAAGCAGACGCTCTACATATATATGATGGCAACCAGCCTCATAAGCCACATATATGATGGTAACCAGCTTTGTCAGCCATATATATGATGGCAACCAGCCTCATAAGCCACATATATGATGGTAACAAGCCTTGTAAGCCATAGATATGATGTGGCAACCAGCCTCGTAAGCCCTATATATGATGGCAACCAGCCTCGTAAGCCATATACATGATGACAACCAGCCCTGTAAGCCATATATATGATGGTAAACAGCCCTGTAAGCCATATATATTATGGTAACCAGCCCTGTAAGCCATATATATCATGGTAACCAGCCCTGTCAGCCATATATATGATGATAACCAGCCCTGTCCGCCATATACATGATGGTAACCAGCACTGTAAGCCATTTATATGATGGTAACCAGCCTCGTAAGCCATATATATGAGACCTGCGGTCAGACCTTCCCACTAAACAACCGGATAGGAAGCCAGCATGAGCTGGACTTGAACTCACAGCAACCGCATTGGTGAGAGACTCCTGGGTTATTACGCTGTGCTAGCGCGCTAACCAACTGAACGGAGGCCCCCATATTTGTGTAAGAACGTTAAATCGGCAGCTCTGCCACGATCAGATAGTGTTGGAAGCTGAAAATATTTACACATAGCACTGTATTTTTCAGAGGAATAAGCATCATTAGTTTTAAAACAACGATATTTGATGAACTTTTTTTTGAACTGACTTGTCTGAGAAATATTTTTGGGTGGGGGACCATATAATTGACCCATACTCCAAATTGGAGCGAACTAAAGATCTGTACAGGGATATAAGTGACTTGGTTTTTCTAATAGAAATGCACGATCGCTTGAGAAAACCAAGCATTTTATAACCTTTTCTAACGGCACTGGTGAAGTGTACTCTAAAATTCAGATTAGTGGTTAATGTTATCCCAAGATCTTTCATTGTCTCAACTCTTTCAAGTGCATGTTCGTGTATGCATGGTAACCAGCTCTGTCAGCCATATATCTGATGGTAACTAGCCGTCATCCATATATATGATGGTAACCAGACCTGTCAGCCATATATATGATGGTAACCAGCCCTGTAAGCCATAAATATGAGGCTAACCAGCCCTGTAAGCCATATATATGATGGTAACCAGCCCTGTAAGCCATATATATGATGGTAACCAGCCCTGTCAGCCATATAAATGATGGTAACCAGACCTGTCAGCCATATATATGATGGTATCCAGCACTGTAAGCCATATATAAGATGGTAACCAGCACTGTAAGCCATACGTCGCGATGGCAGTTATATTCGCATAAGGGTGCATTATGCAAGTCCTTGCCTTACGCCTACATGTGGTCCTTCCTGTATCCGACTACCAGTATCATTAACATTGGCATACAGACAAAGTTAACATTACAACAACATTCTTAACATTTCTATAACTACATATGCAATCACAGTAATCTTAAAGCTTTAGGTCAGCTGGTAATTTAAAATTAATGTACATGTACTAGCAACAGCAGTTACACAACAAAATCATACATGTTTAAATATATAGCTCTGTAGAACATATAGGCCTACAAAACCACAGCCCAGTTCCATATGCTTACCTTGAACACTTTTGTTTTTCCAATAACTGCTATGTTTCAATGCATACATGTCATATTGTGATGTCAATCATGCATACAAGGGGGATAATCAAGGGCCAAGTTTCTAATTTAGCTTTACATATCTGACAGCAATCAGCATATTTTGATGAATTATGTCTCTGTGTGAGATCATTATTTTGCTGGTGAGACCAAAACAACCTCGACGAAGCCGCCAAGTGTAGCAGCTATGCGCATGTTCTGCTTCACAGTGGAGCAGTGAGAAGATGGCGGGATTCGCCGAGGTGCATGTACCGTGCCAGGCTTCAGAAGCAGGTCTTTCGGTAGGTGTATTTTATTAGCGCGATACTTGTTCGACAACAAAGACAACTGATCTGGACCTTCGTCGAGCACGAAATTAACACTGAAAGCATTAAGACTCCAACGACCCAAGGCCAGAATGACAAAAGTTGGTGTCTTTCGGGTTTTGGGTCTAGTGTACTTCATGGTCTCACTATCTGCACACCGGCGAAGGCTGTTCATATGTGTACTGAAACTCAGAACCATGAACGTGGAAGACTCTAGGGTTACTCACTCGGCTGACGCTGACTGCAGTTTCTGGATCAAGGTCACGTTATGCTTATCTTACCAGCAGTCTGAGACCACACTGACACCAGGCTTGATCGTCTGCTTGTGTTTCTGTCAGCCTCGTGGAAGAAAACTGTTGCATATCATGTGTTGTGGCGCGTAACGCTAGGCAACTCTAACCCATAAATCCATCCCACACTTGAACACACATAGCGCCGATGTGGTGGCACTGAATGCGTAGCTAGTAATCATAGCCATCATGAGGGGGGGGGGGGGGGAGGAGGGGGGACTTCCGTGGCTCAGTTGGTTAGCGCGCTAGCGTAATGACCCAGGAGCCTCTCACCAATGCGGTCGTGGTGAGTTCAAGGCCAGCTCATGCTGGTTTCATCTCCGGTCGTACGTGGGAAGGTCTGACAGAAACCTGCGGATGGTCGTGGGTTTCCTCCCACTATAATGCTGCTCGTATAAGTCAGATATTCTTGAGTACGGCTTAAAACACGAATCAAATAATTATATCAAATAAATTCATCAAAAAAGCAGATCAACTTTCAGACCTACCGGTATTTTAAAACACAGTAGGATATTTAGTGTTTTATAAAGTCATTTTACATGTAACAAAATGGCAATACACAATTGCGCAATGCTATCGTAAGTTTCAAATGAAGATGTTTTAGAATGATGGATAAAATAACGTTTTAAGTCTATCTATATCCATCCTAAAACAGCTCTGGTCAAGTATATACAATCTTACAAGTTAAAAAGTCAAGCCAAATAAGTGCCATGTTCTAATTTTGCATTACAAAATAGAAGGAGCGAGTGTGAAATTAAAGGGGGGAGCACGGGGGGAGGGGGGGTGCTGGAATGAACCAATCAAATCGGGCCACCTAGGCTTCCGGCACGTACATACAAAATTGCCTCCAATACTTGTGTAGAATGACGTGTTCCGACGTACGTACAAAACTGTCCCAAAAACTTGTGTAGACAGGCGCGCTCCGACCTACGTACACAATTGCCCCACACACCAACACCACCAACCCGGAGAGACCAAGGGACGGCCCAGCACTCTCGTGGCCTGGGGATGCATTTAGATACCCAGGCTATTGTTGATATAGCAGTACAATCAAGATGCCAAAGGGACACAACATGTGCAAGTGGCTGAAGTGTGTCTCTTTTAATCTCTGTGGTCAGAGTTGCATTAAGGACTTCTGCAAGGTGCACCTCGCCAGGTTAAGCCATGTAAAGTGTGTGGAATAGTCGTTAGAAATGAGTATCAACTCTGCCAAGCATGTGGGTACCATAAAGTGCAAAATAGGGACAATCAAGGGCGTGTTAGGCCTTTCCGAAGGCCGCCATTGAAATTCGAATTTAGAAAGTGGTGATTGCGAGGTATAACCATACAGCAACAGTGGACGAATACATCGATCAGCTGTTGGCAGAGATGCCAGAAAATCCGACTGTGCGTAACGTAGTCCAAAACATCCTGGATGAGCCCATTCCTGAGGCAGTCAAGGAGCGCCTGCTAATGCCCGTACAGCCTGGGAAATATTCCTCACACCAAGAGGGCTAGGAAGAGGAAGCCCTTCGTGGCCTTCGACCGCAGCGACCATTTATCGACCTGGGTGACCAGGTCCATCCCCCTGTTCAGGTCCCTCCCCCGGTTCAGCCCCCGGCTGCAGAGTGGGTTGAGGTTCTGAACGACGTCAAAGGCGAGTATGAAGTTGATAGCGCCGCTGCGGTCTTCTCCACATTGCGGGTAGAAACAGAGGGCCTGCTCGACGTTGGTGAGGTTGAAATCGCTGATGGTATACATTTGGTTTATTAATATTCATAGCATACAGGCCAGGAGCCCACTTATAGGTCTGACAACGGGGATTCATACAGAGTAACAGAAGCATATAATACACATATGTAGAGCTAGGTAAATATAAAACACAATTTTTGTACAAGGACAGTGTAAACACAGGTAAACATATGATCTTGGTACAGAAATGTTATAGGCCTACGTGTAAACACAGGTGAATATATAAAACTATTCTTGTTAAAATTTCGTTAAAAAATGAGAATTGTAAACCGTTGTAATCAGAAGATTATAGATCATGAAATATGTTAATCACAGAAAAACCGTTAAAAAAGAATCGAGTGAACTGACCCTTTAAATGATTGTTGCCAAAAAAATGTCTGTGGAATGATTAGAACTCAGGTCATTATAGAAATTCATGGCTCGAGGGAAAAAAGAATGTTTTCGAGCGTTAATTCTAGTTGACGCACCCGGGAAAGTTGCCGTCTGTCGTAAGGCTCGGGCAGGAAAATTGTTGACCTGCTCTACGAGGTAAGGCGAGTCAACGATAGAGTGAACATATTTGTGTATTTATTTATTTATTTGATTGGTATTTTACGCCGAATATTTCACTTATACGACGGCGGCAAGCATTATGGTGGGAGGAAACCGGGCACAGCCCAGGGGAAACCCACGACCATCCGCAGGTTGCTGTCAGACCTTCCCACTAAACGACCGGATAGGAAGCCAGCACGAGCTGGATTTGAACTCACAGCAACCGCATTGGTGAGAGACTCCTTGGTTATTACGCTGTGCTAGCGCGCTAACCAACTGAACGGAGGCCCCCATATTTGTGTAAGAACGTTAAATCGGCAGCTCTGCCACGATCAGATAGTGTTGGAAGCTGAAAATATTTACACATAGCACTGTATTTTTCAGAGGAATAAGCGTCATTAGTTTTAAAACAAAGATATTTGATGAACTTTTTTTGAACAGACTTGTCTGAGAAATATTTTTGGGTGGGGGACCATATAATTGACCCATACTCCAAGTTGGAGCGAACTAAAGATCTGTACAGGGATATAAGTGACTTGGTTTTTGTAATAGAAATGCACGAACGCTTGAGAAAACCAAGCATTTTATAACCTTTTCTAACGGCACTGGTGAAGTGTACTCTAAAATTCAGATTAGTGGTTAATGTTATCCCAAGATCTTTCATTGTCTCAACTCTTTCAAGTGCATGTTCGTGTATGCTATAAATGGATATAATTTTCTTGGTCTTATTCATGAATGATATGACACAACACTTGTCCACATTTAAAATAAGCTGCCAAACTGAACACCAGTTTGTTGAACGTGCAAGGTCTTCCTGTAATAGCTCACATTCTTGCGCGGAACGCACGTGTTTGTAAAGTTTACTGTCATCTGCATACAGTGACTATTTAGAGTGCCGAACACAAGAAGACATGTCGTTTACACATAAAATAAACAGTAGCAGATCAATCAAAGACCCTTGCCCTTGCGATAATATCGGCTTCTTTGAAGGTTCTGCGCCCTGTAGGACAACTCGTTGCGAACGGCCTTCGAGATATGAGCGCAGCCATTTGAGCAGTGGGCCTTTGAAGCCAAAATGCTTCAGTGTATGTATCAACATATCATGTCTAGGTACACAGCATCGGTCTGCAGTTTTGCGTTAAAAGCCATAGTGATACCATCAACATGACAGGCTAGGTCGGTAACTGTGTCACGGTTACGGAAAAATCCATGTTGATTTAAGGTTATTTTCTTTCGAACATGTTGAAACAGTGTTTCATATACAGCCTTATCAAAATGTAATGTCAGTCCCGTCGCCTGTTTTGAAAATTGGAATCACGTTAGCTCTCTTAAAAGCTGTTGGGCACCACCCATTTTGAAGAGATGCATTGAAAATTAAGCTTAGGTGAACGGCCAGTTCCTATGCACACTCCTTTAAAAGTAGACCTGAAATATTGTCATATCCACAGGCCTTGTGGATTTTTGCAGAATTCAGTAAACACGATATATCATGGGCATTTACACTAGCATTGCTCATTATGTTGCTCATTATCACACTGAACAGAGAGCGGAGGCATTTCCGCTGTTTGGGGTCTGGTAAAAACAGAAATCGTTAAACAACTCTGAGTTGATATCATTAGCCTCAATATTTCCATGCTTGACAGAGCCCGGAATTTGGCCTTTTGACAGCTTGGCTTTTACGAAACCCCAGAATCGTGTCGGGTTGTTTTCCGTTTCTGACACAACATTTGAACTATATTCCTTATATGTTTCCCGTTTTAGCTTGCTAGAACCGGCCGACTGGCCCTGAAACCCCCCATGAAACCCCCCATGCCATGGTCAATGACATCACCGGCTTAGAGACCTCAAAAGGGCAATCATCCTGCGGGACCTCGCAGACGAGAACATCTTTAACATCGGCAAGTACAAGTTCGGTGGCAACGGTATCAGAGGTAAAGTAGAGCTCATATGCCAAAACGGCCACGCATGGTCCAGAGACCTCCACTTCCCCCAGAGCAGAGAGGTCCACATCTACGAAGGAGACGTCTGGCAGGCCATCCGGGAAGCAACCCAGAAGGAACCAAAAGCGGTTTGGCCCCTAGGCGGACAAGACAGATAGCTAACCGTCTACCAGTTAGTACTTCAGGACGGGCGTAATTACAGGACGCGGGAAGCTCACGAAAGGCTCTAGAAAGCCAAAATTATAGCCAAAGAATGTAATAGCTGGAAAGCGACCCCAGTCAGCTTCATGAACGATGTCCAGAAGGCCTGCGTGGAACATTGTCATGGTGGTCTCTGGAACTCCATGGACTATGACACGAGAGATATGGTCAGAATCGACATGAAGGCCTGCTATCCAGCGAGCTTTTAGGGAGAAGGCAAGGCAAAGCCGTATTTCGGACGTTTCGGGCATCCAACCCACCGCATGACAGATTTCTTCTTCCCGTTTATGGCTTTTACCTGCTGCCATACATTTTTAACAGGTTTGTTACGATTTATGTTGTGCCCTTTTTATAATCCTCTGGGCCTGGGCTTTAGTCTTCTTAAACACAATGATATCCCTATACAACCTTGTGTGCTGTGATCTATTTTTAGCTTTTTCCTTTCCTTCATAGGTTAGGAACATTCCTCTGTCCACCAGGGAACAGGTACTTTTCCTGGAATTTTCCCAAAAGTTTTTGTAACAGCCTTACTAGTTGCTGCATTTAAAGCGCAGTAATAATGTTGTTTGAAAACTTGTTCACATCACTGTCATACAAGTCCTGAGTGAAGTACAATTCACAAGCTTTGCTATACTTGGTCCACTCTGCTTTACTTAACCTCCACCTTGGCAATGAGCCAATGTCGTATGAGTGAGGATGAAAGCCAAGAGATACTGATACTGGATGATGGTCACTTCCACAAGGAGACTGATAATCTACTGACCACGTGTGTGTAGAGCCCAGTCTTTTGGATGATAATTGCTGAATGTTTCCCTGAATATGCATCTAAACGAGTCCCAGAACCATCATTTAATACCACCTGATCATAATCTTTGATAACCTCATACAAAATTCTACCTCATACAAAATTCTACCATTTGTGTCAATACCTGTGCTACCCCACACAGCGTGGTGCGCGTTGAGTCGCCACAGATAATAACAGGATTCGGAGCACAGTGATCCAGCAAGGACTTAAAATCATTGTAGTCTAGCCCTTACATGGGTTATATAAGCTTACAACATTCACGGACCTGTTACTGTTCCTCGCTATCTGGAAACACTGACACTCAATAACCTTAATGGGGGTAAGTTTACTTCAGTAAATGAGAGGCCATTCTTGATAAACACAGAAAGTCCACTCTGCTCCCATACAAACTGTCTTCTCTAATGACAGCATATCCAGGAAAACTAAAATCATACTCAAGCTGCAGAAATGTTTCCTGTGATTGAACTATGGCTGGATTTGGATCAACATTAGAAAGGAAATATTTAAATTCCTGACCATGGGCATACAAGGACTGGATGTTTTGTTGCAAGATGTTGAAGAACATTACAGTAAGTATACAACCCAAGATTCCACACAAGTATACATATTGGAACTTATCCATTATTCATGCGTAAAGTTTCTCAGCTGCATTTTTTCGCACAAGCCTTCATATCACCCACAGAACTACCAAGATGACGCTCTGCACATTCAGCAATATGGTCAATTACTTCTTTTTCCATTTTGACACTTTGATATAATGAAACAACATCTCTGTCAACAGAGTAACAACACTCTATGTGTAGACGAACTACACATTTCGGTCTGAACAGCAGCCTCAGAATCAGTTTGGGTACTAGTGCTTTTCTTTGGACATTTGCCTAAAGATACCTCTGTGGACTGTGATCCACACTGTGAACTTGGGATATCCCAAATAGACGCGTCAAAATTATGATCCTGTGAAAAATTCATGGTCTCACTTTCCTGAGCTCTCACACTTTTGAGTGCCTCAGCGGACACTTTTTCCGTAACTCTGGTAAACTGTGCCTTGTTCGCTTCTTTAAGCTTTGGGCAACCTCGATATGCTGAGCTGTGGAAATTTCCACAGTTCAGACACCTACATACATTTTTGTTAAGACGATCTTTGTTCTCATGCCTTTCGCACCTCAGATTACCACGGCATGCGTAAGCTACATGATTAAATCGTTGGCAACGGAAGCATCGAATAACTCGGGGAATATATTGTTTAACCTGGAATAAAGGGATAATAACATCATCAAAATACAGCAGCATAGATGATGTGGGGATTTTCTCCCTGCCTTTCGTCATGCGTTCAACTTTTACACACTTAAACATTTCATTGCCCCCAGAACTTCACTCTCAGTAACATCCTCTCCAAAGCTTTTGTTTGAACCCTGCGCCCAACTTCTCGCCCCATTATAGAATCTACCTTTAACAATTTCTTCATTTGACTCTGACTGTTACACGTTATGAGTAAGTCCCGAGACTGAAGCTTCTTCACAAGCAGAGAGAAAGAAAGAATGACCTTGGGGCGACTCAGAGTAAGGGAGGGACAACAGGAGCCCTGAGCTATAGTGTGATTACAGCCAATATCTACACTAGTGCAACTCTTACCTCAATACAAAAGCAAAGAAAGTAGCCTCCTAGGATACACAGGGCTTCAAAATTTGACCAAAAGGCCGATTTACTATATTTTGGCACATTTACAAGTGTATGCCATATAATGAACATAAATTCTATTCGTGTCCAAGATGAATGTAGAAATATTTTAAGTATTCCACCCGACGTAGTCTGACGTCCTGATCACGAACACGGTTATGTATCTATACATGCATTCCTTTACGGGAGCCCGAAATCACACCGCACAGGCCGGCCAAACCAGCTTGAACCTCGGTATCGCTGCTTTAGCAGCTATATTTTTGATGTGCTTTTGGGTATAGCCTGAAAATTATACCAAGTACAAAAATGATTCTTACAGATTTTTAATCCGGACGTCAAGTAATACTAGACAATGTGTTTATTTAATCATTTTGAGTAGTTTTTAACCTAATTATGTAACCTAACCTAACTTTACCTACTTTTAACCTAATTTCATTGGTCAATTACAGCACAAATTGCGTATGAAACAAAAAGTTTTTGTACAATAAAGGTACGGCGATCCACCTAAAACTTGTAAGTGAAATTTCATCCTAAGATCATCAGCCGATTTACGGGAAAAGATGATTTAAGCTTATCAATAAAATGGCTGCTTAATCAAGTGACTGGTCAAAGAGCACAAAGCGTCAAAAGCTGCTCCATATGTTGGCTATTAAAAATGCCAAGTTGTTTTTTTTTCTACCTTTACCGGTTTTGGAGACATTGCAATTTTACGAGCTGACTATGAATAAAATAACAAATTTACAAACGCATTTTAATGCCAAAACTATCACTCGTACCCTGTGCGGTCAAAACTGAAAATCTGTGGTTGATTTATCTGCCGACCAATTTTCAGCTTGATAGCTATTACCGAGGCCGATCACGAGACATTTGAAAAGACAATGAATTTCAGAAATGAGCTATAACTGCAGTTTAAAGAAAAACTATATATCGTAGGAAAAATTAAAACCACGGTTGTATTCAGCAGGCCAAACTACATCTAATTGCTTTCTTGTTTTTTTTTTTAATTTATCCAAAGGTCATCACGTGACCAAAACGACCAATAGTGAGCTTCCACATTTCTCAACGGATCTGCATAACGTTTTCAATCCTGACACTCCCGATAGTCTTGTACATGCATATCAATTTTTAATGCATTCTCCAGAATCGGCAGTTCTGGAGAAGTTTTTTAGGTTTCCATACTGCTCCAACATGTCCGAAAAGTCTGAAAAGTTTTATACACTAGCCGGTAGCCCAAGCGATTAAATAATGAACATGTAGAAAGTTAACAGCTGTGACACGCAGTTTTCTCGCAAAGCGAAAAAAAAAAAATAAAACAGTTGCCAGAGAAGAAGAAAAATAATCTGAGCACGAACAATAGTCTTCCAAACGAAGCTTGGGAGCCTAATCACCTCACGTCTCCTATAGATCTACCTGGCCTTACCTGTATGTCTTAAACTTAAATGGCTGATGTTCTTTCTGGCTTACATGTTTAATGTCAACGGTGGTTTTGTCGTTAATGCCCATGTAATTGTTAGCAACTACCAGGAATATGTGAGATTCTTTGCAGGTTAGCATTCATTGAAGATACAGACATGTATACTATATGTATGAAAAAAATTGCAGAACATGCTTGCGACAGTCAGATTTGATTGAGGGCTAACTGTTTTAAGGGTGTACTTAACGGGCTACCTTAGGATGTATTTATTTATTTATTTGATTGGTGTTTTACGCCGTACTCAAGGATATTTTACTTATACGACGACGTATATGGTGGGAGGAAACCGAGCAGAGCCCCGGGGAAACCATCGACCATCCGCAGGTTGCTGTTAGACCTTCCCGTGCACGGCTACCTTAGGAGGCACGGTGCATAGTGGTACATAGAAGGGTGTTCCTGCAATTTGCAAATTCTCTCCCTCGCGGATTTAAATAATACATACACAGACATATTTGCTTCAGCTTATAAAAAGATATTATTTTGCATCTTTCTCCTGCTCGCCCGGCCCTTTATTTCATCTCAGGCACTACTGCTGCATGTTAGTCTCTGTCACGGAATGGTTCCAAAAGCCTTTACAATTATCACGGGATAATCGCATGTACTGCCATGGCTATGCAATCGGATGGCCTTCGAAAGACTTTCTTCATGTAACATTTTCCTCTTGAGCCTTGAGCTGCTGGCTTCCGGTCACGGTTTTAATTCTTGTTCTGTTTCACCTGATTGACTCGTATGTCTACTCGTTACTTATCCCAAGGATTTGGAATTGACTGTTTCACGTGATAGTTTTCCCGGGGGATCGGTTCATTGGTATGTCTATTCAATGCTTGTCCCGAGAGAACTAAGTGTTCACCCCATATTTTTTCCGGGAGACCAGTTTATGGGTATGTCTATTCCACGTTTATCCCGAGAGACTTAAATGTTTCACCCCATAAGTTACCAGAGGAACCGGTTTATTGGTATGTCAAATTGATGCCTGTCCCGAGAGACCTAAGTGTTTCATCTCATAACTTTCCAGAGGAACCGGTTTATTGGTATGTCAAATTGATGCCTGTCCCGAGAGACCTAAGTGTTTCATCTCATAAGTTTCCAGGGGAACCGGTTTATTGTTATGTCAAATTGATGCCTGTCCCGAGAGACCTAAGTGTTTCATCTCATCAGTTTCCAGGGGAACCGGTTTATTGGTATGTCAAATTGATGCCTGTCCCGAGAGACCTAAGTCTTTTTTCACCTCATAAGTTTCCAGAGGAACCGGTTTATTGGTATGTCAAAATGATGCCTGTCCTGAGAGACCTAAGTGTTTTGCCTCATAAGTTTACAGGGGAACCGGTTTATTGGTATGCATCAAATTGATGCCTGTCCCGAGAGACCTAAGTCTTTCACTTCATAAGTTTCCAGAGGAACCGGTTTATTGGTATGTCAAATTGATGCCTGTCCCGAGAGACCTAAGTCTTTCACCTCATAAGTTTCCAGAGGAACCGGTTTATTGGTATGTCAAATTGACGCCTGTCCCGAGAGAATTAAGTGTTTCACCTCATAAGTTTCCAGAGGAACTGGTTTATTGGTATGTCAAATTGATGCCTGTCCCGAGAGACCTAAGTGTTTCATCTCATAAGTTTCCAGGGGAACCGGTTTATTGGTATGTCAAATTGATGCCTGTCCCGAGAGACCTAAGTCTTTTTTCACCTCATAAGTTTCCAGAGGAACCGGTTTATTGGTATGTCAGATTGATGCCTGTCCCGAGAGAATTAAGTATTTCACCTCATGAGTTTCCAGGGGAACCGGTTTATTGAGTTGATAGTTGGCAATACAACTGGTTGATTAGTCAATCAGTACAAATCATCTTGCCCGCTGGTATTCATCGGGAAACTGTTTTATTAAACAGTAGCTTTATTCATCCGCCCTCAGATATCCGTTCTGTGCTGTTTTGCGTAATTTACGCCAATATCTTTAGAATAATCACATTTACGGGAAACTAAAGAGTCTTTAGTTGTCAAAGATGTACAGATCAGAAAGATTTCATCGTTTAAGTTATAACTACTTTTACTACATTATTTCATTTCAAAATCTGTAATGTAAGAAGCAAGAGGTCGGAGATGAAAACAAGAGTTGATAAGAAAATGAATTACAGGTATATTATCAATGATTATACATTGTTACACAAATGTCTTTGGCACATGTCTGAAATCATATTGGAACCCAGTATTTTATTACTAAATCACTCATAGACATATTCATATAGAAACAAGACATAAGATAAGCATCATATGATTGGTCTACACATGTAGACATGCAGGTCATAAAATTTCCTTCAGGGGACCTCCGTGGCTCAGTTGGTTAGCGCGCTAGCACAGCGTAATGACCCAGGAGCCTCTCACCATTGCGGTCGTTATGAGTTCAAGTCCAGCTTCCTCTCCGGCCGTACGTGGGAAGATCAACGTGCAGATGGTCGTGGGTTTCCCCCGAGCTATGCCCGGATCCCACCCACCACAATGCTGACCGCCGTCGTATAGGGAAATATTCTTGACTACGGCGTAAAATACCAATCAAATTAATAAATAAAATTTCCTTCACGAACCTCATTTCACTAATTCCTGAAATATATATTCACATGTCATTTACACTTGGCTTGATACACGATGTATTATTCGTTGTAGACATACATGTACGTGCAAAAACTTTCTACTTCTTTCCAGTAATTGTCCGCGTATTTTTTTAATCCAGTGTGAAATTGTTGACAAACACACCTAAAGAAATATAAAGTTACTGAAAAAACACTTCGTAGTAAAAGTAAAAAACAGTAACGTTTTTGTATCTTTTTTAAATCTCTTCTACCGGTACAAACAGCGCCGTGTGTGCTGTTTTTATCTTAACAAAAAAGGGATAAAATGAGCGACGCCTGAGACTATTGAGTAAAGAATGTGACCTGTGTCAAATAAACCCTTTTCATTTTAAAAACACCAGTTTACTCTTAACTCGGTCATGTAAAACAAAAGTCCGATGAGCTAAGGTTGAAGCTAGCACACACCCTGAGACGATCGTTGATTTGCCCTTGACTGCGATATGATACCTCGAGTCTGAACTTCGTCATGTGTTCGGGCTCTTACGACTAGGATTTACAGAGCAATAAAATGCTGTTCAAAAGATTATTGATGATTGTGTATCATAACACAGTAAAAATCCAAAGCCTTTATTGAGGATGAAATTTACCGTCTGAAGCGACTGACACTTCTTGATGTTCTTCCCATAGTACTTTCGTACGTGGGAAGGCCTGGCGTCGTTGGTTTCCCCGGGCTCTTCCCGGTTTCCTCCCACCATAATGCAGGCCGCCGTCGTATAAGTGAAATATTCTTGAGTACGGCGTCAAACACCAATCAAACAAATCAAATACAGTGCTTTCAACATGGCAGCTATCATGAAAATCGAAAGTTCGGCGGCCATATTTACGGTGCCTGACATATATCATACAGATAAGCCGCTCTTCGTTCGGAATAAGACATCATAAAAGACTATTCTGAAGTCGTTTGCAGTTTTTGGTTAAAAGCGAATATTCCGATATGACATGTGTCCTCATTTAACATGTTTGATACATTTGTCCACAACTGGCACAATTTACCAAAATAGGAAAAAGCATACATGTACATACGTACATACATACACGCACGCACGCATACACACACGTACGCACGCGCACATACACACACACGCACATACAGCCAGAGAGACAGACAAACAGATTAAACCAAACAGACCAAATAAAACAAACAACAAACAAAGAAAAACACAAAAAAAAACACATAACAAAATACTAAAGCAAAACAAACGAACAAACAAACCAACCAATGCAAAACAAAACAAAAAAACTAAACCAAAACATGACAATGCCTTACCCAAAACTGTCACAATCAGCAAGGGAAATAGGGTAGTGGGAAAGGGCCCATCCTTGCCAAAAAGAGACAAAATCATCCTGAAGCACCAAAGACTAAACAGGTTTATGTTCAAATAGCTTAAGTTATAGATAATTTAATATAGACCTAGAGCTTATATGTACAAGTTAAAACGCTATACGAAAGTTGACAAATACTTGACAAATACTTTCAAAGTCAGAGATATTGTATGTTCGAATGCTTGATTCATTAGTAGAATGGCCTTGTTTGCTAAAAATAATTTCACGGAATCTATATGTCGAAGGTCTCACGTCACACAACACTGATTTGCACATATTTACACTACGCTTTAGACTGAAAAGATATACGGGTAATGTAATGTTAACAGTTTTATCTGTGATCATCTATACTTAAAAATAGACCTACCGTACAGTGCTGCAGTAGTCACTCAGGCGTGACCATTAAGTCCTCTCTTATACATGCAAGTATTTAAATATGAGACTCGCTTAACGACGAAATGCGAATTAAAGTCACGAGAAATGAGGCGACCACATGCGATCTTGTGTACCATTTACTTCAGCTCGTGATATGCGGGATCATTTGTATAAATTGCTCGAGTTTTTCAAGAATGTTTTACAATTTTTATTGTTTTAAATGACTGTTTTACAATGGCGGTCTGTAACATCAGTGAAGGAAGCCACTCGGTTAACAGTTTTTGACATGTCGCTGACATACTATGTAGTCACTAATAGTGAGGGCTCTGAAATCTACAAATTCCCTGTCCAAGGCCGGGTTTGAACCTGTATCATGCGTGTCTTAGCGATTGAAAGACATGAGAATTGATATAACTGAGAAAAATGTTGATACTAATAGGAAAATAGGTAGTATTACAGATTGTTTCGAATGCAGCATGCTACTTCTTTTTGGGTAATTATGAGACAGCTTGTGGAAATGAAGTCTTGATCTTGACAACAGTCTGATGATGTTTAGGGTAATGAATCGGCAAAGATTTCTATAACGCGCAAGATATGATTGTATAAAGCTTATGGTATTACATGACACTTTAAGTTATTAATATGAGTTATTTTACAGACACCTAAATATATTTATTTATTTATTTGATTGGTAGTTTACGCATTACTCAAAAACATTTCACTTATACGACGGCAGCCAGCATTATGGTGGGAGGAAGCCGGGCAGAGCCCGTGAGAAACCCACGAACATCCGCACGTTACTGGCAGACCCTCTCACGTACTGCCGGAGAGGAAGCCATCGTGAGCTGGACTTGAACTCTCACCGACTGCATTGGTGAGAAGTTCCTGGATCATGTGAGAATGTGTACCTGTGTAAAAACTGCTGCATCACTGGAAAGAATTGAAACGATATGAGAATTTGTCCTGACATGAGAATTAGCTCTAAGCAATTTGAGAATTGATACTGAACAGATATTGTATGAGAACTGGCATTGATATGAGTACTACATGTAGCTTTGGTGTTAGAACTGGTGCTGATATCAGATCTGGCACTGATGACGTGCATGAATATGTATACGCACAAGTGCACTGCGCAGATGAGAGGAGAATACATTTGTATGTCGGTACAAAGTAATCATGTTACATTTAAAAAACTGTCCTTCGGTATATAAGAAATGAGTAAACAAGTAAACTGTTCCATACTTTTTGGTGCAGTGTTAATGAGTAAGTTGAAAAACAGACTGACCTCAATTAGTCCTCAATCAGACCAACCTTGAAGAAAGTCAGATTTTTTCATGACAAGCGTCGATGATACCTATGCATGTATTGACAAGCAATACAATACAATCACTCAGTTGTATCATACAGTACCAGTGTTGCCCCACCCAGCTGGATTTGTTTCTGATCTTTGCAACCCACACGTTGTCCTTTTGGGTTTCCATGTTATCTTTGTACATTTCTACGTTGGTTTTCACATCTTGTCGTTGTGTCACTGTGGGGTTTCAATCGCTATCCTTGTAAATCCTTGTAAATGTGAATTTCCTAGTGTTGTCCTTGTCTCTCTATGGGGTTTCAAACGTTACAAGTGTAAATGTCCATATGCGTTTTCACATAACGTCCTTGGATATCTGTATGGTTTGAAACGTCATCTTTATAAATTTCTACATAAGGTTCTCCATGTTGCCATTGTCTCTCCCTCTCTCTCTAGAATTTGAATCGTTTTCTCGTTAAATTTCTATATTTTACATGATGTCTTGTATGTGGGGTTTGAAACGTTTTCTCTGTAACAAAATGGTTTTTTCCATTGCCTTTGTCTCTTTACATATAAATTTATATGTTTTCCCATGTTGTCCTTGTCACTCTGTGGGGTTTCAAACGTAATATATATATATATATATATATATATATATATATATATATATATATATATATATATATATATATATATATATATATATATATATATATAGTGACTCAGTCGGTTAGCGCGCTAGCGCAGCGTAGTGACCCCGAAGCCTCTCACCAATGCGGTAGCTGTGAGTTCAAGACCAGCCTATGATGGCTTCCTCTCCGGCCGTACGTGGGAAGGTCTGTCAGCAACCTGCGGATGGTCGTGGGTTTTCCCCGGGTTCCACCCACCATAATGCTGACCGCCGTCGTATAAGTGAAATATTCTTGAGTACGGCGTTAAACAACAATCAAAAAAAAAAAAAAAATCAAAATAAAAAATCAAAAAAAATATATATATATACATGTTGCTTTTCGCATCACATAGTGGTAATATACATAAATATACATAAATTTCTATGTGGCTTTTTACATCTTCTTTTACATCAAACGTTTTCCTAAGTTTCTATGTGGGTTTTCACATAGTTGTGGTAGGCGAGGGATATTCTGGCTTTTTCTTAAATGTTCGTTGGGTAGATGTTCACTTTATAGTGGGCTGTTTCATCTTACTTAGTTTACTAACTCATACTTAATGCTTCATTTAGCTAGCTGTTTTATCCCTGATGCTTCGCTTTACTTAGCTAATTCACCCTTGGTTTTCGTTCAGTTAACTAACTCATACTTAATGCTTCATTTAGTTATCTGTTTCATCCTTGATACCTCGCTTATTTAGCTGTTTCATCCTTGTTGATTAATTGGCTGCTTTACCTTCTGGTGTTTCGCGTCGCTGGTTGTTTCATTTTTGGCACTTCGTTTTATTTAGCTGTTTCATCCTTGGTGCTTGGTTCATTTAACTGTTTCATCCTTGAAACTTCGGCTAGTTGCATATGGCTGTTTCATCCTTCATGCTTAACTTAATTAGATGTTTCATTCTTGGTGTTTTTTGGGTAGCTGTTTTCTCATTTCGCTGAGGGAGCGGTTTTATCCATGTCGCATTACTTAGTCAGCTGTTTCATCCTACGAATTTCGCCTAGCTCTCTCATCCTTGATGCTTCCCTTAGTCAGCTGTCTTCATTCTACGAATTTAGCCTAGCTCTCTCATCCTTGATGCTTCCCTTAGTCAGCTGTTTCCTCCTACGAATTTCGCCTAGCTCCCTCATCATTGATGCTTCCCTTAGTGAGCTGTCTTCATTCTATGAATTCAGTCTGGCTCCCTCATCACTGTTGCTTCCCTTAGTCAGCTGTCTTCATTCTACGAATTTAGCCTAGCTCCCTCATCATTGATGATTCTTTTAGCCAGCTGTTTCATCCTACGAATTCGCCTAGCTCTGTCATCCTTGATGCTTCCCTTAGTCAGCTATTTCGCTCTACGAATTTCGCCTAACTCTCATCCTTTATGCTTCCCTTGGTCAGCTGTTTAGTCCATCGAATTTCGCTTAGCTCTCTCATCCTTTATGCTTCCCTTAGTCAGCTGTTTCATCATACGAATTTTGCCTAGCTCTCTCATCCTTGATGCTTCCCGTAGTCAGCTGTTTCATCCTTCGAATTTCGCCTAGCTCTCTCATCCTTGATGCTTCCCGTAGTCAGCTGTTTCATCCTTCGAATTTCGCATAGCTCTCTCATCCTTGATGCTTCCCTTAGTCAGCCATTTCATCCTTCGAATTTCACATAGCTCTCTCATCCTTGATGCTTCCCTTAGTCAGCTGTCTTCATTCTACGAATTTAGCCTAGCTCTCTCATCCTTGATGCTTCCTTAGTCAGCTGTTTCATCCTATGAATTTAGCCTAGCTCTGTCATCCTTGATGCTTCTTTAGTCAGCTGTTTCATCCTATGAATTTAGCCTAGCTCTCTTACCCTTGATGCTTTCTTTAGTTAGCTGTTTCATCCTTCGAATTTCGCCTAGCTCTCTCATTCTTGATGCTTCCTTTAGTTAGCTGGTTCAACTTTGATGCTTCGCTGAGATGGCAGTATTATGCTTGGAGTTCGCTAATTTGGCTGTTTCATCCTTGGCGCTTCGCTAAGTTAGCTGTTTCACACATCGTACTTCGGACAGTTAGGTGCTTTATCCTTGGTGCGTCGTTTAGCTTGGTGTTTCATTATTGGTGCGTCGTTTAGCTTGGTGTTTCATCATTGGTGCGTCGTTTAGCTTGGTGTTTCATCCTTGGTGCGTCGTTTAGCTTGGTGTTTCATCACTGGTGCGTCGTTTAACTTGGTGTTTCATCCTTGGTGCTCCGATTAGCTTTGCTGGTGTATATCTTTCGTACTTGTTTTGCTTTCTGATTGTTGTACCTACAAATGATGGGTTAACGGTTTGACCATTTGTTCTCCCCATAGTACTCTATATGATTCCTCCATATGTCAGGATTTGCTATTTTATGCATTTCTGTTCTTGGCCCGATTATTGTCCACTATTGCATGTTTTATTGTTAGCTTACTGTTTTCCTTTCTCTGGATTAACCGTGCTTTTTACGTCATGCCATCAATAAACAGTTTCATATCATCTGTATGACATAGGTAAGATAGTCAAATACAGATGATATAATGATGTGCTTCTCATTTAAACATGCATATGTGTTGCTTCCCCCTACTTTAAACCGTCGTACATTGTTGTAACTGTGCAGGTTATATTCATACTATAGGCTTAAAAATGTATTGTTTAATATTTCCGGATTATTCTATTATTTTTTGTAAGATGATTCTGTCCCAGGTACCATGGTTACGGTGTATCACTGTTACTCACCTTCGGGCGAAACTACTTATTTTCGTCATATTTTCTTCTTCACATTAAGATGGAGGCTGTTGCAGCAATGAATCACCTCACACACATCCGTTGTGCGTTAATTCAAACGTCTACATCGTGAATGATGGGTACAGCAGGGATGATCCCTAGCAAGGCTGTAGTATCACCAGTGACTTCCTCGATTGGGGTGTATCATTTATAGAAGGCGTAATGAGTGGTAAAGTTGGAAAGGAATACTCAATATTCCGCAAACTTGACGAGTCAATTCTAATGTCTGAAACATATTAATTATAGTTTATGGTTTAGTTACCTTAAATATATTTATTATCTACTATTGGTCGAAGATTTTTCATTCTTGAATATATAAATAAAACATATGCAATGAAAGAGGAGAGATACACAACGGATTAACAAGATCAACGATTAATTCGTGTCGTTCAATTTTAAATGTGAATGATTAATTCTTTTTTTTTCATCTAGGCATACGTTCTCGTTATAGAACTGTGTGGATTGGTATGTGCATTGTGATGCGCATTCATAAAGAATTATTGGTTGACATTATTTTCATTAGCACAATTAACTGTGGAAAAAGAAAGTCAGTCTGGTGTCTGAAGTAAGTCCTTTCTGTGACTTTCACTTTGCATGGTTAGAGCTCGAACCTGATTCTCTTAATTTTTTTTACTGAATTTGAATGAGTATTGAATGATAATTTTTTTACCTATTACTTGCTCCATATACTATGTAACTTCTCTCCATAGCCGAAACCACTTCTCCGCTTAATTTTGTTATTTTTCACAAACATGATCTTATCTGCAAATCAAGATTTAATTAGCCTAGCATACCTTTTCCAAAAAGGAAGCTCTTTCGTGCATACAAAACGGGATTACTCTATATATAGCTAACATTTGATGCCCTGTATGCGTGTGTGTTAAGCCTTTACTTTGACAGATATACCAGTAAGCAGTAGAAAAAAATGATTTTTGTTTTCAGCCTTTTTGCAAGATAACAGTAGCATTATAGAACATCTATATAGGGGTTTGTGTGTGGAGACTTAATAGATGGCGTGCAAGTCTGACTTGGTGGGACAAGCCACGCCTGCGCACACGGGATGTGGCATGACCGCGTCTGAACACCATACACAATACCCAGAAATTGACGAACGAAAATAATTCGACAGAGCAGAAAAAGTAAGTGGTGTGTGATCATGTCAGCTTTTTCCGGTGTATATATATAATGTAAGTTCTCGGTTTCACCAGTCAATTTGTCTTTTCCACTGGGATTAGCTGGTTCAACCCACAGCATGAGAGGACCAATGTTGTGAGTAATACCTAGCTATATTGCGTATAATTACTGATTTACAACATTTCTTTTGTATTGAAATCAGTGACTATTGTGTTTTAATGTGACTATTTCTCTCTATCGTTTATTTCCCTGTACTGCGCAATATCTATAAATTTTGGATCTCATAGTAACTTATAAGCATTTGTGTGAATTTGGGTACGTTTTAATTTTTATTTTTATTCTCATCCGATATAATATTTAAGGATGTATAATGCCGTTTAATGTCTAATGTATACAATGAGCAGTGTCCAGTCCAAACTGTATCGTGTTAGCATCAACGTTCTTTCGCTTCAGTACCCTATCGTCAACATGATAATATCAGGACTGTGACAGATGACAGCCGATTACAGACTGCAGGGCTGGCTCACTTAGCTGACCTCAAAAATGAACTTTTGAGAAAAAAAATACACAAACGTTAAATGATTCTAGACATATAGGTTAACGTCGTTCTTCACCGAGGACGTATATCGGTTAATTTTAGAAATAATATTTAGTGAATATTATATGGATAAAAATATCTGTAAATGAATATTTTTATAAATAAAACCGGAAGAAACACGCAACCTTCCGTGACGTCTGTGTGGTGAGATGAAAATCATGCATGGCGTGATATATGATTAACACATTACTGGAAACATTCAAGAAATAGGCAGGATCTTTCAGGATGCTGTGGCAATAAAATATATTTGAAAGTATCATACTAAATTCAAGAACAAAAAATCGGAGAGATCATTTGATAAAATTTAGAGGAAGCAAATCTAATATATGTTAGCTTCATCATGTCAACGTATGCAGATAGATGTTTGGACAAAAACATATCGGAAATATAACAACGTAGTACTGCAGTCATTGGCCTTCTTATTCACGGTTGTCCATGATAAATGTGTTTAATTAATTTTTTTTCAGTCAACAAAAAGAGAAGTCTGTGTTATTTCACATAATCAACCCCCCCCCCCCCCAAAAAAAAAACAATTCCTAGGAGCGAATAAGTATTGAATATTTTATTTCAGAACCAATTATTCAACGTCAAGCTTCATACTCGTATACCGCTGAACGATCAAGATAGTGCTATCCATATCGATAATTATAAAAGTCATTCCCAACAAATAAGATCTATTCATTTGGCTCAAATAAGGAAATAATTTATGTTTAATTCCGTCAAGTGATCTTACTAAATGCCATTTTAAATTATGTTTTAAAGCTTTGCTCCATGCTGCAAACAATATACACTTTACTTTTGATAAATGTAACAAGTTTCATCAAGACTGCAGAATAGAGAACCGAACCATTGTCCCAGAATTACGACGCTGCTCAGTGATCACTTCACTGACATATTTAGTGACATCTTTTAATTTGATCTTGTGGTCGATTATTTTCCGATAACATACTCACCGTAACATTGCCATTCTTTCATAATTATTTTTAAAAGCATAGTTTAAATTATTTTCCCCTTTTTATGATTACTTGAATAAAATTTGTAGCTTGGTAGTCAACAAGGTCATACCACCCCCGATAGCACTGTTGGTAGAGCGTCCGCTTCGGAAGCTGTAGATGAAGGGTCAAGTCACACCTTAGACCTTAAAAGTGGAACTTTCTCGCTTGGCGTTCAGCATGAAGGGGGTAGTGCAACGACTGGTTGACCGATATCAGTATAATGACAACTTACTTGCTTTCGGTAAGGCGTCTCAGTGAAGCAGCACTAGATAAAAGAGCGGTGGAAATCCGTCCTGCAGCAATGAGGCACATTACGTGCACTCTAAGGATTCCTTCGTCGTCATATGACAGAAAAATTGTTAAGCAGATGTACGACGTTAAACCCCAAGCACTCACTCACTCACTCAACAAGTTCAATAATCTGTATACCAGTTGAGGGCAAAAAATGCCTTTTTGTCACCAGTGATATGTGGTGGAATGTTTACGCTTCCTACACAATTGCTAATCATCAAAACAATCTTCTTGAATTAAACATGCCAGTCGGCAAAGACACAAAGTTACCTTTTGGTTCTTTATGACACGACCCAAAAGCTCATTATTTTTTGATTGGTTAGCACAAGACAAAAGTCTGGGTAGAACAAGCTCTTCGAAGAAGAGGTCATCACATATTAATGGTATTTAGTCCAAACAGAAATAAGATTGAAAGAAAAGATAACAAATAATTCAAACTTTTTTCCCGTCGAGAGGTAAAAACAGACATAAACGGCAACAGGCATTTCTTTGCTTCCACGCGTTTAGTAACTGTTAATCAGTCTGGAATTCTCTCGAGGTCGTGGAATTGGTTATTTTAGAGGAACCGGAAACACGATGCCGTGTCACCATTATCCTGCGCTCATTCGTGTCACCAGCACCCTGCGCTCATTCGTGTCACCAGTACCCTGCGCTTATTCAGTTTATATGGTTTACAACGCAGTGTTTTTATTACGTCACAGCGCAAACATGTATGAGCTCGGGCTGTAGAAAGAGGTCTCGCAAGATTGGTTAAATTTGGAAACGTGACGACGCGTTCAATTTTCTCGATGTGAGCGAACTGCAGTACCTAGCTTATAATCATCACAAAAAAGGTACATATTAGGTAGGATACTCTTTCGATACAGTTGGTCTAGTGTTGTCCTTTCTTGAAACAATTATTTCAGAAATGTTCATTGCCGATTGTCTTTATTTCAGGCGTCTAAGCGCCTTCACTGCTTTGTGTCTGCTTGGCTACATTACCTACGCACAATCAGGTAAACTCCACAACGACACAATTTTTTTCCATGTTTACTACCATACAGGAAGTTGTAATTTTTCTCGGCGTTTACTTACCTGTTTGTTTCTGTTTTTCTGTGTCATCAATTTTACCATTATGCATGGATTTGGATGACATTTTTATACACATATAAACTTTGGGCGAAATACCAAGCCATTACATTTTGACGGTGATCCGGACTAGGTCCAGAATAGTCTTTGAAAGTATATCTTCGCTATTAAGTGATAGGACAGAAATAAAGAGCAATGTCCCTTTATTTGTGGAGATGGAGTGAATTTGTACGTTTTGCTGGAGCAGAGTGCATTCTAATTCCTTGATCTGAAATTTGTGGGGTACTCAGGAATATTTCACTTTGGATGACATTGGTCAGATACATTAGATAAAGGAAGCCCAGCACCTGCCCTGTCAGACTTGCCGAGGTTAAACCGAAGGCGAGCCAGCGGGAGCTGTATCAGACTCGTTCGCGATTAGGTTGTGACTGGGTTGATAAAAGTGGGTAGCCTTCTTAAACTAAGGCACGTATTGCACTGGAAACCCATCTGCAAAACTGCATTCTGCAATAAAGGCACATACGTCTGTAAAGCAAACATCTAGGGTTTAGTTTTAAATTAAAACACTTCTTTCGTTTTACGGACACGATATTTTCACAAATGTATTTTCACATACATGTATGTCCAAAAGAAAACAATATATTTATGAATGTTCGGTTGATCATACCCACTGTACTTTAAAATTTTAGTAGTATTTTTGGTTTGCTTTATTCCACAGACTCGTCCCGATATACTTCCGTGAAGGTAGCCTCTAACCCCAACCTACCTCCTCCCCAGATCCCACCACCACCAGACCGGCAATACACTATCCCTAAATCTTACCCTAGCAACACCCACACCGTTACCGCTGCCTCGCCCAGCTACTGTAAGGGGGCTAAGCTCAAGGACGGGCTAGCTTATATCGCCTACAAGGGCAGTTGTCACATCTACATAAAGTGCGAGAAGAAAGATGGCAATGAGCTGAGAGCCCTCAAGATTCTCTGTCCAGAGAATCTGTTTTGGAGTGACAAAGCCAAGACGTGCGTCCGACCGAAGGAGACCCGCTGTGCCTGGGGTACGCCGATGTTTTCAAGCACAGTATCCAGCACCAAATAACACAAACATGTATACATGAGCCGACACACCACCAGAAAAGGAATTATCTGTGGAAGCTGATAGAGGGCCTTTCGCTATACTTGACCTTTCTCATGAAAGGCTAGGTAGTGTTGCACAGAGACTGGCTGTCTGTCTCCTTATCAATAATTGCTGTTTACACTTGTTTTTGGAATAGTATTTGAAACATTTTTGAGTGTGATGTCAAGCAATAATTAAATACATCATTATGAAACCGCCTTTAGGACATGTTTAAAAGTAATATAAAAAGGTTAATACGTTAAAGGGAAAAGGGCATTTATGGTAATGGAAGAACGCGTTTGCAGATCTTATACAAAAGGCAATCAAAATTTAATTTCTCCGCTGTTTGTAGACCCTTGTAAATCGGGACGTGCTGGTATGACCACACCCATGGGTGGTTACTGTGGCGTCTACTATCAATGTGACGGGTTTCACCGGACAGAGTCTATTGAGGAATGCCCTGTGGGTACCCGCTATGAGGACGGCTTCGGCACCTATAAGCCAGACACACCACCCTGTGTCAGAGACCCCACGTGTAAAAAGAGGGCGTCACTTAAGTACGAAGCTCCGCCCAAACATGCAACCCGTAAGTGATTCAGATAATTCAACTCGATCCCGTTCACGTGCTTGTTATACACTAAATCCCGGAGACATCCGAAGTGTACAGACACGTCAAAGCCAACTTCGCTAAACCATCCTTTAAACTTTTGAAATGATCAAGTTGAAGCAACGTTCAAACTTTCTCCAAGTTTCGGCAGAGTGCGAGCTAGCTGTTAAACTGTTGAAACCTGATGACCAGAATACCCTTACATCTTAAGGAAATCAAAAAATACAAAATTCGAAAAAAAATTCAAAAGTCCCATGGGAAGAAATTTTCGAAAGGTACAGCAGGTACCTTGTCGAAACTTGGTGAAATTTGAAGTTAAAACATGGCGGATGTTGCTTCGACTTGGTCGAAAGTTTAAAACGCTGAATTACGGTTGAAAGATGGTTTTGGCTTTGGCGTGTCTACACATTGGATGACTTATCGTATCAGTGTAGACCGCACAGGAAAACGGATTCGATTTGTAAATGTCTACATAAGGACAGCTCAGTTAGCCTTTGAGCTATAGCTGTTTGAGCTCATAGGCCTATGCCATTCTGATGAAAGATAATTTTCTTACGATCGCCTAAACAGTCGTACCGGCGATGCCGATGGCTTAGTGGTACTACGTGTAAGATCTCGAGAGGACTAGAGTTATACCCTGGAAAGGTCTCATGGCTGGGATTGTGCCAGAGTGTCTTGGCGATGGAAGGACAAGCATCTCCATTACTCGGCCACGACACCCACACCTGTTCCTCTTGCACTGGACTTAATGTGATTGTATGTTACATATGCTGACAACACAGCATATTGAGTAATTCTAGACCAGTGACGTCTTTCTAATATATTGCTGCATTTTTTGTACCTAATTCTTAAGCCATAGTGTTAAGGAGCTTGTAAATTTCTACTATTTATGCATGTACATGAACAGTTAGAATAAAACCATGACCAACATAAACTGACAAAAGGCCTTATTTCACCGGTTACGAGTGACCATTTGCCAGCTATCACACTGCCGTCGCTGCTCTGGTTTTACTCCCTATGCTGTACGTCTTCAATTATATTTACATACGTTACTAGTCTTGAATATGGCATTGAATAAAATATTGATCAAACACATTAAATTAATACGTAAAGATTTCTCCATTTGTTTTTCAGCATGTTATCTTTATGCCGTCAAAGGTTACCCCAGTCGTTATAGCGAAGTGGTTTTCCATCGGAAGTTGCTCCGAGATTGTGCGCCAGGTACAGCCTTTGTAGAGTCGGACTGCGCATGTACGGCTTTGTTGGATGTAGCTAGACCCGTTCACAAAGGTATGAGTTAAACCATAAGTGCATAAATAGAGAAAAGTTAGCAGCTTCGTTATATGCTAGTTTGCATGTCTGTACTCTCTCAGGTCTGATAGGTCACCATGGCGATGTTACTAAAATAAAAAGGTGGAAATGAGAAATTGTGGGAAATAATTAGTAGCCTGCATGTCACGATCAGCAAGTCCCTTCCGTCTCGACAGAATGCATTATTGCGCATTCGTCTATAAACAGAAATGTCAGATAAGCTATTGCACTTCTCACTATTCATGTACTTCTGGTTGAGTCAACACATCTACAATGTATTGGGCTGTTGGGGCCTCCGTGGCTCAGTCGGTTAGCGCGCTAGCGCAGCGTAATGACCCAGGAGCCTCTCACCAATGCGGTCGCTGTGAGTTCAAGTCCAGCTCATGCTGGCTTCCTCTCCGGCCGTAAGTGGGAAGGTCTTTCAGCAACCTGCGGATGGTCGTGGGTTTCCCCCGGGCTGTGCCCGGTTTCCACCCACCATAATGCTGGCCGCCGTCGTATAAGTGAAATATTCTTGAGTACGGCGTAAAACACCAATCAAATAAATAAATAAAATATTGGGCTGTTTAACTTTCGTCGTAGTTAATTTCTGTGATGACCTGTTGCTACCAAGGGCAATTAGTCTTCTAAGCTTGAAGACTAAATCATTAACACCAATTAAGTCTTATTCATAGCCATAACGCCATTATTACTGTTAATAAATCGTCATATTTATAAATTATAGTTTCAACACCATTAATGGTCAGAACTGAATGTATAGAGTTGCTGAATAGCCCTACTGAATCATCATTACCATATACGCAGATCATAATCCTTGAGCACGCGAATTCTTTTTAAAAACATGCACCAAGATGAATGAATCACAAATTAAAAACATAAATCAGCCAAGTATAGACCAACAGGTCAGGGAATAATAAATGACTTACTGCACTAAACCGTAGGTAGTGAAATCATTTGCTAATAAAATCAGAAAGGAAACCATCAATCCTCATAAGCTGACTTTTTCACTCACTGTTTCAGGCTGTGTGTCAGAAGTCTTCATCAGTTTCAAAAAAGGGACCCGTGATGACACTAACCGCATTGCCGTGGGCACTCAAGGAGATCACGTGAAGGTGATCAAGGCGGCTGGCACAGTAGACGGCTACGCAGGAGAGTTCCACAAGAGTAGATTGATCTTATGGAGGTTTGCCGGGGCCCACATACCTCCCCCTGTCATCATCAAGTTCTTCTTCCAAGAGAAGCCGTACGGGAAAGCTTTCACACAGGGGCCCGGCTCGGAGGTACTGGTCAGTGACGGCGGCAACAATAAGCCGGGATCGGTTGTCATCACGCTGGACAGAAGTGCTAAGTCTGTCACCGCCATATTGGTCACCAAAGGGGAGAAGTACGAGAAACCGGCCACTCTCACAGTGGCATATGAAGTAAGAGAATGATTTCACGCTTGATAGGCAAAATTTTTAGATCTTGGCTGTAATCCTGGTAATGAATGTGTTTACACACATTATACGCCAGTATAGTTATGAGCTATCCACCATAAGTAAAATATGGTCTACTCCAAACATAATATACAATGTACCAAAGCAGTTGGAAGAATTAAATATCGGTACATGGGTTTATTACATGAAAAACTGATTTTGACTATTACTGGCAATAATACCCCATTTCCGATACACAGCAAACAATATGTTTATTTTTAATAAAAATAGCCTAAATTCTTGAGTATAGTATTTCTAACAGTACCTATCTGATATAGTATTTCTCTTTAACAGAAACCATTCTACAGTAAATGAACGGATTGAAAGGCGTGGCACAGAGATTGTACCAGCCTATATATACACTTCAGCTTTTCCTCAATGTTTTTTGGTTTTTTTTCACTTTGATCATGTTGTCCTGACATTTTCTTTATTTCACTCACTGTGCTACATGAACTAATTCTAACACACATCCATTTGTGTGTTGTCTTCAGCCGGGAACACTAAAAGAGGTGCTCTATTTTTATAACGGGAAGTATTTCACTCTGGCAGTGAGGAGCGGCATTAAAGGAAAACAAAGGTTGCAGTCCGTCGCCGCTTCTGGTAAGTCTGCATGTTTTACATGTACATAGTAAGTGGTCTTTTACATGGTTTTCGTCTCTGTGTCAGCTTATCAATCTTCAGTGTGTCAGTGCCATTAGCCCGGGTACGCAGTAGCTACACGTAGTCAAAGTAAGTGGCCTCAAAATGAATTTCGAAAATATCCACCAATGAGAAGGCAGCGTTGAAGGGGACTTAAATCTAATGATAATTGGGTCACTCATCAGGAGTTTATGACAACATGTCATTTATACCTGTCTGATATATTCACCTAAGGGAGTGGTGTCTTTTGTGATCATCAGAGGGGTAATGCTTGTTCGCTGTAAAGCCTGCGTGTCAACTACCTTCTATTTTTGTGGAAGGGCTGTTGGTGTAATCCCTAATAACGATAATACTCTAACATGTCAGAAGGCCTATTATTACACAGAGGAATACTTAAACGGCGATGAAACACATGAAAGAAAAAAGAAAAAAATAAAGCAGAGCATGGGGGATTTTACAACTGTTCAGCATTTTCTTAATTGATTTCAGGTGAAGTTCGTTTCCGGTCCGCTCTTCATTTGGGAGGCGTGAAAGGTGGCGTGTATTACTACGGGATTCTAGATGACGTAAGTTGACGTTCAAATATGTATGGTATCACTTTTCCGATGTGGAGTCGGACAGTAATATAGCCAACTTTCTTTTCCATTATCGTGAAATTTATGGATTATTCTTGTAGGCGTTCTTCATGTTCTTGTCCTGAAAAACCCGCAACATAAACATTTTTCATTTTAGTTCCAACTGGATATTTGCGAGACAAAAGAATACGACAAGTCTGGCCACCATCCAGGCTTAATGTCAGCAGTCAAAAGTCACCACACAGCAATGGAAACAAGCAATGACAATTCGGATCATCACCCAGTAACCCAGCACTATCCGCCATCACAAAAGTCAGAAAGCAAACCAGATCCTTACCCTGTACCCGACCCCTATCCACCGTCAAAAAAGCCAGAGGACAAACCCAATCCTGACCCAGTACCCGACCCCTATCCATCGTCAAGAAGACCAGAGAGCAAACCGGATCCTTATCCAGTACCTGATCCCTATCCACCGTTCCAAAAGCCAGATGGCAAACCGGATGCTTACCTACAGCCACGTCTGTATCATTCACCTTTAAAGCGCGACGAGCATCCAAGTACATACTCAGTCCAGGACCAATACCCCTCGCCACAAAACACAGAGAACAAAGAAGTCTCCAACCCCTATGCACAAACACAGAAACCGGAGAACAAACCTGATTTTCATCCAGCCGCTGACCCCTATCCCCCTTTACTAAAGTCGGGGAATAAACCGGACCTTTACCCAATACCTGATCCCTATGCACCGCCACTAAAGCCGGAGCGCAAACCGGATTCTTACCCAGTACTGGACCCCTATCCACCCTCACAAAAGCCACAAAGCAAACCGGATCCTAACCCTGTACCCGACCCCTATCCACCCTCACAAAATCCGGAAAGCAAACCGGATCCTTACCCAGTGCTGGGCCCCTATCCACCCTCACAAAAGTCAGACAGCAAACCGGATCCTAACCCAGTACCCGACCCCTATCCACCCTCACAAAATCCAGAAAACAAACCGGATCCTTACCCAGTACTGGACCCCTATCCACCCTCACAAAAGCCAGAAAGCAAACCGGATCCTAACCCTGTACCCGACCCCTATCCACCCTCACAAAATCCACAAAGCAAACCGGATCCTTACCCTGTACCCGACCCCTATCCACCCTCACAAAATCCACAAAGCAAACCGGATCTTTACCCTGTACCCGACCCCTATCCACCCTCACAAAATCCACAAAGCAAACAGGGTCCTTACCCTGTACCCGACCCCTATCCACCCTCACAAAATCCACAAAGCAAACAGGGTCCTTACCCTGTACCCGACCCCTATCCACCCTCACAAATTCCACAAAGCAAACCGTATCCTTACCCTGTACCCGACCCCTATCCACCCTCACAAAAGTCAGACAGCAAACCGGATCCTTACCCTGTACCCGACCAGTATCCACCCTCACAAAATCCACAAAGCAAACCGGATCCTTACCCTGTACCCGACCCCTATCCACCCTCACAAAATCCACAAAGCAAACCGGATCCTTACCCTGTACCCGACCCCTATCCACCTTCACAAAATCCACAAAGCAAACAGGGTCCGTACCCTGTACCCGACCCCTATCCACCCTCACAAAATCCACAAAGCAAACAGGGTCCTTACCCTGTACCCGACCCCTATCCACCCTCACAAAATCCACAAAGCAAACCGGATTCTTATCGAAAGCCCAGTCTGTATCCTGAACCATTGAAACGTGACGAGCAACTGATTGCGTACTCACTGTCCAACCCCTATCCACCGTCACTAAAGCCAGAGAACAAACCAGATCCTTACCCAGTGCCCGATCCTTATCCACCGTCGCTAAAGCCAGAGAGCCAACCCGATCCTTACCCAGTTCCCAATTCCTATCTACCGCCAAAAAAGCCGGAGAGCCAACCCGATCCTTACCCCTATTCCCCGTTACAAAACCCAGTGAGCAGACAGGATCTGTACCCAGTACCTGGCCCCTATCCCCTGTTACAAAACCCAGACAGCAGACCAGATCCCCTCCAAGTACCTAACCCTCCATTTGAGCCCTACAACGCTCCAAATAGGCAAGACGGACAGCTCGATCCTTACCCGCCTCCCTTAGTCAACAGCCACTACCAACCGTATGTGCGGTCTTCTGGGACCAGGGATGTCAATGCAAACGTTTGGCTGAACAACTCTACTTCGTATTCACCGAAACAACTTAACTTTGGAGAGGCATCCCATTACAACGGCGCAAGTGAAGAGGGAGGGCGCTCACGGTAGACTCAATCAGACTTAATACCATTTACAAGTTTTTAGTGATGAAAATACCTTGTTTTATCCTCTGGCTGTAGGACTTTGCTCATCTTACTGATTCGTTAAAAGCACATGACAGACGATGTTTCTTAATCATTGCACCTCGATGTATAGTTAATGTATATGACTGATTACGTGGTCCCGCCACAACATGTCTGGCTGGGACTGAATGAGGTCGCTGGCGACGCTCCTATAAGAGTTAATTTCTGTACACACATCGTAATATAATTCATGTATCATACAAACAATGGTATATTAACAGCTATTTACGTGGCAGTGTTGTTTTCGGCAAAAAGTGCTGTCTCGCAAGGTTCTATCCCCAGTATTTATAACATTTACTTAATATGTTAATTATTGCAAAATTTATTTTGAATGGAAATTTGAGAGCTTGTTCTTCAAGTAGAGCATAGAACCTCATTGCGACTTGACCGCTCTCTCGAAAAGTTTCTCACAAACTTTAAGCCTAGGTCACGTAAAGCTCAGATGCCTATATACTACACAGGTAAACGATTTACCTTTGCCCATTGTCATACAGAGTAAAAGAACAACAGAAGTAAAGCTATTCTGAACTAGATGTCAACGTTGCCACACATTGATGATCAGGTGGCTATGATGTATCGTTGTACGGTCATTTTGTTTATGTTATTGTACAATTTCGTCAGCAGAATTCTTTCAAGACGTAGTGGGGTACTCATATGTACATGTAAAATTCTGTTTCATAATATTTCTGTACTCGGCCAGTACCTACTATGCTACATGTAGTTCCAACTAGAGTTCTGGGTATGTTCTTTTTTTTTTTACCTACAAACTTTCTTAGAATTCTGGCCTCGCATTACCTATTAGCTCTGGACTAGAAGAGCTTATGAATAACAGACTTTATGTGTTTGAGTGAGAACATATTTTATACATAATTATGTTCCCAATGTTTAGGGTACCGGCATCTATTTCTGACAGAACTATACCTGTGCTTTCCGTTAAAGAAGACGGAGAAGGATTAACTTGCCTTTTATGTACCTAGAAGGATTACACAGATATGTTCGCTTCCTTATTGGGGACAGCACATAAAACTCCGGGCTCACATCATTTACAATTGCCTCTAAAAACTCTTTAACTTTTGACCTCTGTAAAGTACATGTACTTTGCTTTTCCTATAGCTTATAGAATGACGAGGACATTCTGTGCAATACGGCTCTATCAATTTTGTTCCTATTGAGTCTGCGGGAACTGTATTAGTTGACCTGGAAATGGCTATTATGGTCTATTTCTTTTAGAGAGTAGCCTATTTTCAGCTGCCTATAAAATCAGTCATACCCTCTACCAAAATTACTTTTAGTCAGTGACACGTAACAACATAAGCTCTACACACTGATATGTTTTAAGTTCACATTGTTGCTGGGAAAAAGTTAGAACACTTTTTCTAATTCATAAAGTCCATGAGCCCCGTTTCGGCCAGAAAAACCTATTGCATCGAGTGACGTCATAATTATTCAAAAACCAGTGGCTTGCTGGATATCGGGCGGGGTTCAACATGTTTTGAGGGAGGGCGACACAAGTTTTCCAAACTGCTGACGGTCTTACTGTAAACCCTGTTTCTGCCTCTGCCATATTTGAAACTGTTTACACCTTTTAGTATAATAAAACCTTAATAAATGAATATAATGTTATCTGTCGTAGTATATTACCTCACGACAGTATGGTTTTAGAGCTGGATGTTAGGAAATTTTGTTATGAAAACAATGTAGTCTATTCGCTGAGTGTAGTGTAGGATGTGTTACTGCGTGGAGTTTCTTCTTACCACATGTTGACGCACCTATCGTGAAACAAATTACTCTCACCGCCCATGCCATTGTTTTTTTTTAATAATTATGACGTCACCCCAGGCAATGCGTTCTTGCTGTCGAAACTAAGCTTATTGAGCTTAACATTATGAATTAGAAAAAGGTGTTCTAATTTGATTTTCTTTGCATGAATATGAACTTCCAACATGTCCATGTGTAGAACTTGTGTTGTTACTTGCGACTATATAACTAAAAGCAATTTCGGTAGCGAGTCTGAAAGAAATAGACTATAGTCCAGATCAGCTCTCGAGCCCATGTTATCCAAGACGACTCTACTATTTACCTTTTAGTATTTCTATTGTCAAAATATCTCAAGTCAGCCTTTACCTTTTTCTCTGTGTGTAATCAAAACCATTGATGTAATGTTAACTTGTAACAAAGATTGTTATGTCAAATGTTTTAAACAAATATATTTAAGTTATCCGCAAAAGAATGCATTCGGACTATTCTCAGTTCCAAGGGTAGCGCTCATTGGCCAGCTCAAAAAACCCTTATCGCTCCGCAAAAACACTATCGACGCTTTCGATAAACACAACCTCGTTATTTATTTATTTATTTATTTATTTATTTATTTATTTATAATAAGGACATTTCACTTATTATAGGACGGGGATAGCATTAAAGAGGTTATATACCGAAGATTTTTGGCACAACATTTGTATTTGCTAATAAATATAAACTTTCTGGATTTACCAAGAATTCCTCAAATTATTACCTGTCAGTAAATATCAGACCCCTTCCTGTACTGTTTGTTGTGTAATGATGAAAGAGTTAATGTTCTATAATTGTTAGAAACTTGAACGGTGAAACGCGGACGGACGAGAATATTTTAAAATAATAGCAAAAAATGGATTGCATTTGCCCTGATTGATTTTTTTTACTAAAAATCTTCGGTAAGGTGAGTGGAAGTGGGTAGTGCCCAGCTTGGCAGACCTTCCTGTCTACGATATGAGAGGAAGCCGGCGTGAGCTGGGCATGAACTCACAGCGGCCGCATCGGTGATAGGCTCCTTAGGCATTGTGCTGCGCTAGTACACTGTTAAAACTACTCGGCCACGGACGCCCCCTACGACCTCGTCGTTTTATGGAAGCTGTATAATTACACACATGAAATGTAATTCATTGTTTGCACGTTAACAACAACAACAACATTTTGGGGCGGTTTGTTATTCAGGGGACGGAAAATGTAGGCCCTATCAAACAAATGTGGCGAATCTAACGCTATACATTGGAATCATCTCCTGTTTATGCATATAGAAAATAAGTTGTTTTCATGTAATATTCTGTCTGAACCTCGCGTCTTCAACAGTTTAGTGTGTTCCTACGTTACGACTGATTCCTTCACACAAATTCATCGTTCAGAATAGCATTGACTCTCAATGCTTCCTTTAAGGTTTTGCGCGGCAGGCATTAGGCGAGGCATGGAATACTGCTCACAGTTGAAACCTGTGCGACGCACGTAGAATTGTTAAGACTTAGCCTCACCACCGTGTTCCTTACACGGAACTATTTTATCAGTATTCATCAATGGCATTTTGATGTGTTGGGTAGAATCGTGTTTTGCATATTTTAGATAAAGAGAATGCAAATGTATGAAGCATTAGAAAGAAAGGTTGAGACACAGCTTTTGCGCCCTCTGACATCACTTCCTGTCTCATCATCGTGACCTCAGTTACCTTGGCGTCGCTCAAGATCTCTGCACAAGGTGCTAGTAGTGCGCTGTAAGGTTACTGGTTCCTTTACGGCTTCGCACGGCACACATTAGTCGAGGCAAGGCGGTGTTTTACAGCACCCCTAACTCTCACTGGTTCCTTTTTGGGCTTTGCACGGCACACATTAGTCGAGGCATGGTGGTGCCTTACAGCACCCCTAACTCTCACTTGTTTCTTTTGGGCTTTGCACGGCACACTTTAGTCGAGGCATGGTGGTGCCTTACAGCACCGTTAACTCTCACTGGTTCCTTTTGGGCTTTGCACGGCACGCATTAGTCGAGGCAGCACCGCTAACTCTCACCGGTTCCTTTAGGGCTTTGCACGGCATGTATTAGTCGAGGCATGGCGGTGCCTTAAGTCTCGTCCAGACTATCCAACATCGTTCAACTTTTGTTGACTCAACAGCAAGTCGAATACTGTTGAGGTATAAAGTTGACTGTGTTGTCCACACTACAAATCAGATTGTCCAACACTGTTGTCGTGTGTTAAGCTGTGTTTGTTTCTGTTTACCAAACTTTCGATAAACTCTAGGGAAATTTCCACCTTTCTCTCCAATGCATGAGACAATGACTTTCTTTTGCCCCTGTCTTTGTAATCTTTAGAGAGAGTGCCGTACAGGCAAGGGTATTTTTCATACTCCTTTATCAACGAAACTGTCTCATCGTGAGACCACGCCCGCTGATTGGCTACTTTCACTCAACTTGTCGACAAAAAATAGACATGCACATTTCTGATTCAACCCTGTTTAATGGTGTTGAGTATTGTTGAACGATGTTGAAGAACCCGTCCAGACTACTCAACACTGCTCAACTTGAGGACACTTGTTGAATTGAGTGATGTTGGATAGTCTGGACGGGGCTTTACAGCACCACTAACTCTAACGGATTCCTTTAGGGCTTTGCACAGCACGCATTAGTCGAGGCATAGGGTTGTCTCAAGACACTCAATGGTTCCTTTAGGGCTTTGCACGGCGCATTAGTCGAAGCATGTTAGCTGCCGTCTTACAGCACCACTAACTCTCGCCGATTCATTGAAGTCATTAGAAGAAACATGGTGGTTTTTTAGTCATCCCCAAACTTTTATAAACTATGGTCGTTATACTATATGTTCGTAACTTTCCGGTTCAGTGACTCGGGCCTTTTTAACCCTTAAATAAATCATAAAAGGCACAAGTTCATTTAGGTAAATCGTTTGTCAATTGTGACATCCTGATTACGAATCGCAGGCCTATATTTGTGTACTTGTGTGTATATTGTGTATATTTGACAAACTTTCACCTGTAATTCGCCAGCATCCGGGCACTCCAGTTCCTCCACTCATCAACCTGACTGAACAGCCGTCATGTAAGGGTAAATTTTTTGAGCACAGTACCAGTGTTAAAACATCAACCAAACATTCGGCATGCAACATTTCACGAGGCCTTTGACAAAGTGGTCTGTTACACAGTGCGATGATATAACGCACCTTGTAACGATATAAAAAATTTTCCATGCAATGTAATAAAACATGTAAACGACGTAATAAGGTGTAACACGATACGTTTTTCAGTGTGATGTAATAAAATCAGTCAACAGGTTTTGTTTAAAAATAAATTCTGTGTAATGTAATGATTAGACATTCTTTTCAAACGTGTTGTATAATAAAATAATTGTTTTACTTCTTACATATAGCAACTTGCAGTATAACATTATGCTATGCTTACTCGAGTGCATGAGAGAATCTATGTTTCTTCAAGTTATTTTAAATAGCAAACTAGGCAGTGCCGGGCACGAACCTAAGATATTCAGTAAGCCGCTACCAGACATAGAAACGTACGGTTGTGCGCACATAAGAAGTCGCTTTAGGTATTATTTACCAGCCCCGATGGCTCATATGGTTGGCGTCCGCTTTGGGGAAGCGGTGGAAATTCTACCTGCAACAAGGAGGCACATTACATCCACTCTGAGGACTCATTCGTTGCCATATGATTGAACTATTGTTAATTACGACGTTAAATCCTAAGCACACACACACACACACACACACACACACACACACTCAGTATTATTTTCGCCATACCACAGACTGAGTCTCGGTTACAAGCTCATCACATGACTGACATTGTTACATCCATCGCTTATTTGCCTGTCTGTCTGTACGCGCCATTACGTAATACGCTATACACAAGCGCTGCAGAGTTATATTCGATTTGGACTAGACTGCCATTTAACCCGGTCCCTTCGTATTGTTTTAACGTGATTGTATATTTAATGTGATGATAACACAGCATTTTTAGTAATTCTAGATCACTGACAAACTACATAAAGCAGTATTATATCTAGGACAGACTGCAAAAACACGTCATGGGACTAATTCAAACTTATTAGTATAGATGTAGAACATATCTTCTCATAAGTACAATGTAGAATAGCGGGAAGAGAAAATAAAGTATATCAGTGATCATATAATCAATTAACAACGTGAGAATCATCTTACAAGGTTTACTCTAACTTACTTGACGTGTGCAAGCATGTAAGCCTATTTCATATGTCTAAAAACTTTGTCGTTTTAAAAGTTTTAAATGTCTCTACGATATGACTTAACGGAATAAATTGTGAAGGAATATGGGAAGGGGGTGTCTGCCAAAATTCCATTACGCTTTATGGCAAAATCCTTCTTCGTACTCTGAGCGTAATAGCATTTTAATTCTGGACTATCATAATACGAAGGAACCGAAAATGATGTCAGATTATGATAGCAGAGGGCCGTGTCAGACACTAACTTCTCCCTGGACCGTTTCGTTTGTACAATTAACACATATTAACACACATCTGCTTACATTAGGGGACAGAAAAGCATAGTACTGCATTAAAACGATGAACTAGTGTTTACCCTTTGCGATGTTCAGTTCCTGCACGAAACAGATTCTCTCAGGTGCAAACAAGTACGGCATTACTGGTGCCACTATTGCTTATTCAAAATGTGCTATTTCCAATACATTTTCAATAATGCAAAGTAATTGATAATAGAGGCTAGAATAGTGCCAACCAATCGATCAAGTAGGCACCCTAATCAAAATAAGACAACCAATATTATTTTGAACGCTCGTTTATTTTGTTTTTTAAATTTTCTTTACATTCAATTCATGGACATCATTTTAACAGAAATCCATACATTACCTGAATGGTCATGGACTTTCTAGGTAGTATTTCATCTGGCCCCAGGATCACGAAGCCATCTTAGACTTAAGTCAAAATTCTGATCATTAAATTTGCGTTGTCAAGCAATATTTTGATCTTGTTACATTGGAAATATAAATTTTAAAGTGATTTAAAATTTTGATTAAGTCTAAGATCGCCTTGTATTCCACGTTCTGGATTTATAGACCATAAATGAGGATGATTATCGAGGAATTCTCCACTAATGACCATTCAGGGGCGTAGGAAGCAAATGAAAAGTATGTCCATCCTCAAGGTTATGATGAAGTATACTGCACATTTACGCACAAATTTAGTTATCGGATCACTTCCATACTTTACATGTATGTACTCACATTCCGTTGAAATGCTCCCTATTTGAGTAAAAATATTTAAGGCTAAACTTAATAATGTTAATTATACACTCACCAGAGTCATCACACCCGTAGGCAGTGAGGTGGAGAGGTGGTGGGGTTACAGAAGGGCAAGCGGAACGACTATCCCAGACAAGTATAGGCGAGGGTCAAGCGACCGCCTGGATCTTTGACGTTGCAGATGTTCGGAGACAGGTTCTAAACGGAGAAATTACTTCACATACACGTACATGTTTTCACTCCGTTTGAATGCTTAGCTGCATTGCTCGATTTTGCAAATTACAAAATTTCAGATACCAACGACATATTTCGTGACCCCAGATATTACATTGCATTGATTTACTTAAACTAACTAAAATACAAGTTTTAACATCCGATTCAAAACAGTTAAGAAAGCATATGTCGGAACGCCCTTTAAATCATAAGAAATATTTATTACGTTTTCAAAATCTATATATGCTATCCACAATGTGACAATGTTTAATGGCCAGGATAGAGTAATTCTGGGAATTCAGGCTCTTATGACCGTCGTTTGTATCCCTCCTCAATCAAATGTCCATTTTTATGGAATTCGGCATACATGTCGTTTTTATCCATGCCAACTGAAAATATTCTTAATAACAGACTCCAAACTTTGCAATTGTACCATGCAAAAAGGCTGATTTTACATCTTGTAGGAGAAGTTACTGCTTTCACCATGTTCTGTTGCCATATGTACCATTTACCATCTATACCTGCCCCTTTACATTATGATGGTCCAGAAACAAAACGCTCAGAATACGAACAGGGAAGGATTTTGCAATTTACCGATATGCACGTATCACAAGGAGTAACGGACAATGCAGAAAGCACCGTCAGAAAGCAAGGCCGCATATAAAGATAAACTATATATAAGAAAGGATTGGGCGGTTAAACACACAACACGGCGGCCCTTTTAAATACACCATGGATATAGTTTTCTCCTTCCACAATATTATACACTGCTTTAGTTCCATATTGTTAACATAATTCTGTCATCATGCATACACTCTTCTCATTCCAAACTTTTCTCATTCCCACCTCATCAATACATCAATGCACTTCTGCCATTTCATACCCCGGATATACTTTCGTCATTCCACACTATTATACACCGCTTTAGTTCCATATTGTTAACATAATTCTGTCATCATGGATACACTCTTCTCATTCCAAACTTTTCTCATTCTTACCTCATCAATACACTTTTTCTGACTTCTGGTAATATTTGAAAGACCTTGCAGGAAGACAAATATGTCATCTTACGATTATATCTGACACTGGTGGTTTTGCCAGGGGGTAGGGTCTCCTTACATGAACACAGTTTCTCTCATATCCGGCAGTTGAGCATGTCACTAATGTCACTTTTTACTCTATCACGTGCATAAAGGACAATTTTACATGTAACACACAAATTCTACAATTTAGTACAATCATTGCAAAGAAGAATACATGTATTTCACACAACAAAAATTACACAGTAAAATTGCAGTTTTCATGGACATCAATAAACCATCTTCAAATACAAGTATAAAAACATATTCACTGTATTTCATCTGACGTTTGGACAGTAAAAAAAAAACAGTCCGAAGCACGTAAAAGACGAAAAAAAATCAATGTCAACACCACTTAAGTTTTTTCCCATAAGAAATTAATCAAACTTCACACAGAACTTCAGTGGCCCTATACTGGATGAATCATTAAAAGTCAAGCAAAATATGTCACCTGAAGAAGTTCAACCCTAACTGAAATAAGTATATCTTAACACTAGTCATTTGTTTTTACTTATTTATTAATTAATTAATTTATTATTTAATAAAAACTTACATAATTAATTGGTGTTTTATCCCATATTCAAGAATATTTAGCTCAAATAGTGGAGCTAACTTTTATGAATTGAAGATACAATAAATCCACCCCCCCCCCCCCCCCCCACTTTTACAAAAAAAAAATAATAAATGTTTTGAGAGAGAAACAAAGTGCCCGAGACAACACCGCACAGGGCCTTGTCATCTGCATGTAGATGTATTTGTAACTCACACATAAGAGATGTGAACATTTAGAAAACAAATATCAATACTCATCCTTGGAAAACTATTATGACAGGTCGAAGCTAACAAAATGGCTCTTATTTGGACGAGCCACAACAGCAAAGAATAATACATGTAACACAATCTCTGACATCTTCAGATTTTCATATAACACGACCTATCCATTCACTCAATCAATCATAGCTAATTATATCCTACTGTAATAGTGTTTTACACCACATATTTCAACTCCAATTAGTACTGAAATATTGACCATGAAAATCGAGACACATAATATATAATCTTTTGATGATGCTTCCTGGGCATCTAAACAAATACAAGACAAACATACTTTTTTAAAAGCAGAACACAATCCAGTAAATTTGTTTTAGAGCTCAAAAAACGCTGTTGTAGCTACTGCTGAATCTGTCCAAAATTCTTGAAAGTTTCTGCATATCATTAACACTTATAAAAATATGACAGCGCAAACTTAACTCCTTATACTCGCTGCCTAACATCAATTCTACCGTCACATATCCCGAACAAGGGAATGAGGTAAAGGGCTATGCCAGGCAAAACAATAACTATGTTGACTATGTATTTTAGTACACAAATTGTGTACCGTGTGTACTGAACGGAATGTGAACGTCGTTCTGTGAAAGTTGCACTGAGCCGACAACAGCTGGCCAGAGGAAAGTGGTGGAAACAAAAAAGGAAAGAAAACAAATTTTTTTTTTACAAAGTGGACGTAAACAGTTACATGTACATGTGTCCCTAGTATCATTCACCAATAAAGTGGATTGCAGCCCACTCTCACCTTTCTCGTACCAAATACCTTCATCCAGAGCCAAATGGTAACAGATCACCTTTACTACACAATAAGCGGAGGCGAAAACTGGAGGCAGTATTTGTGGGCTACACATACATGTAAATAAATTATTGGGATGCAACTTATAAATGAATTCGAAAGCTGATTGTTGAATTTCGAAATTTAATTATTGAACTCAGCACGCTAGTTTTAATATACATGTACATGTAGGTCATCCAAAACAATCCCCCTAGGAGGTTCACTTCTGTATGCTTGACACACCCCTTACATACTGATGTCATCATCTGCAGGCACTATGCTTTATGGCCTTAAAACAGGGTCAGATATGTTTACAAGAGGTGGAAGACGGGGTATCATATTGCCCACTCATTATACAAATGTGCTATATGTGAGAGCATGGTGAGGCATACATGTATCTGCAAATATAAGAAACCTCTGCACGTATGGTTTGCAGGTATAAAAGCAGACAGCAACGATCTACAGTATATTCAAGTGGAAACCTGTAACATGTACATATCAGCAATAAGAGACCAGTATACAGCTCTAACAAGCACTCACTACATGTATATATACTTACACAGTTAATGGAAATCCAATCCCAACTGTTGTTGACAAGGTGTCACTATCCACAGGTCACCATTCTATATGGTAACGTATGTTTAATGAGCAAATACTCTAGAAGTAATTGATGCAGTACTACATGAAGGGCACAGGCTCATTCTCACAGGGTTTCCATCATGCCTAAAAAGCTTCATGATAATCCAATTAAAACTGTACAAGATGCATTATTTGACAAATGGTAATGATTTCAGACAGAAATATGGAGAGACAAAGTGCATCACACTTAGATTTGGTATAAACATGGAGGCCTGAATCCAGTTATACATATACTTTATCTTTGGGGGTCAAGATTTTCAAGTTTTGTCAATTTTCCACACAAAATTAGAAGACAAAAATACTTTTTTTTTTTCATAAACAATAAATCATACTGCTATCACTGACATGTATTTCACAGCAAACAACATATAACAACTTTAAACGCACTGTGATACAAGTATATTCATGAAACACTCTGTGAAACATGTACAAGTATATTCATGAAACACTCTGTGAAACATGTACAAGTATATTCATGAAACACTCTGTGAAACATGTACAAGTATATTCATGAAACACTCTGTGAAACATGTACAAGTATATCATGAAACACTGTGAAACATGTACAGTGTATTCATGAAACACTCAATACTACATGTATATCCATGAAAACAGTTATACAAGCATATTCATAAAACACTGTGATACCTGTATATTCATTAAAACTCTTTGTTACACTGTACATACATATTCACAAAACATTGACCCATGCATACTTGCAAGACTCATATATAAAGCAATGTACACAATGTATGTTCAAGAAAAACTCTGTGATACATAATATTCATGAGACATACTGCAAATACATGCATATGCATGAAGCACTGTTATACATGTAAATGTACCTGTATATTCGTGAAACACTCTCATACAAGTAATGCATATTCATGAAAAACACTGTGATAAATGATATTCATAATATACTCGGTGATACATGAGTGTACCTTCATGAAGCACTCTGCGATACATGTATATTCATGAAACACTCTAGGATGCATGCGAGCCAGGTATATTCCATTGATAAACAGAAATGACACCAAATATATGTCTGAGCAAAAAGGTTCCAACAAAACCATCATTTCATGTGATTGTGTCATTGTCTTTATAAGAAATTCTTCCCCTTATGTAACTAGATGAGTTCACAATGTACTGTGATGAGAACATCGATGACAGAATGGTTGATATACATGTGTATGGACAGAGGTCTGTATTATCATCAGGCACGGAAAATACGAACTCCACCCTGACCACATTCTGTCTACAGATGGGACATTCTGCCAGTCGCCTGCCACATTTTGTACATGTCACCATGTGGCCACACTCCAGTAAGACACATTCTATAGCCGCATCCATGCAGATCTTACACAGCTCTTCCTCTCCAGCATCTACAGTAGTCTCTTGCACATCTGCAACACAAAGCACAAAAATGGGCCATCCACAATGTATATTTATGATGGAAAATTCTAGGCTTTGTTAATAAGAGTTAATAATACTCAGTAAATCAAGTAGAGAATGTTGGACATTGCTAGCTTGATACAATGAAGATAATCAGGGCTACATGTACATATATTTTCCAAATGCCCTTTAATAGTGTTCACAGGAGGTCCCATGTAAATGTACACATCCATACACAATGTTGCGGCCAGTGTTGTTTCATGGACCGCAAAAGGAGACTATTGGCACCATTGCCTTCACAGAGATGTTAGTGGCCTCTTACTGTACCATCTTGATAATACAAATGACTTGACACGACTTTGGAACACCACTGAATACCGTGCCCTAAGTTGAAAATGAACCTGCCACCTGTGGCAGTCAGATCAAAAACAACAAGGCATTCAGAGAATCCCACCAGTTTGCCTGCTATCTAAACTGTGACATGCTGATTGTTTTCCCACTCCTGTGTGAGGGCAGAATGTTACTCTGTGATGTTACCCGGAACTGGAAGTTCAACTGGTCAACTTGGGACAGAACAGGTGAAAACACTGGCCCGTCGAGCACGTCAACATTTTCGGCTCTGCATACAGTAGTAGTACAGGGTAAGGTCTATACCCAGGAGTGGTCTACAGGCTCGCAAATTCGCTTCTCTGGGGCAATTCTGAACTGTTTGAGCAGACATCCGGTTATTATAGGGCCCGACTGCTGCATTAGCTGCATTAACCTTACCGATCACTGATTACTACACAGAGGCAGATTGGGTCACACCTGTCTGACGGGTCAGAATGGTGAAAAGGCTTGAAATCGCCAACATTTTCTACTGGTGTAGGAATATGCTTTTGGCCATCCCTCGGAACTATATATACCATTATATTTTATTCAGTATATATTAAATTGCTTGTTAATTTGGCATGTATTTTATGCCATACTGACTCAGGAGTCAAGTTATGTCTATGCGTAGAGGAAAACAGCCAGCCCTTTTGAACCTCAGAATATTCCCTATCTAACCTCTAAACTTAAACCTGCATCTGAACCAGTGCAACCTGGATCCAGAACACCGAACAGTTGGCTCCATCACTGAAGGCCTCTGAAACAGTTTCTATTTATTTATTTATTTGATTGGTGTTTTACGCTGTTCTCAAGAATATTTCACTTCAGCATTATGGTGGGTGGAAACGGGGCACAGCCCGGGGGAAACCCACGACCATCCGCAGGGTGCTGCCAGACCTTCCCACTTACGGCCGGAGAGGAAGCCAGCATGAGCTGGACTTGAACTCACAGCGACCGCATTGTTGAGAGACTCCTGGGTCATTACGCTGCGCTAGCGCGCTAACCGACTGAGCCACGGAGGCCACGAAGGCCACGAAACAGTTTCTAAGCCTGTAGTATGGGAACCTGTGGAAGGTCTGGTGCTCTCCTGGGCTATGCTCATTTTCCTCCCACCATGATGCTGACAGTCTTTGTCAAAATGAAATATTCCTGAACATGGCTTAAAACACTATTAAATCAAATGCATAAATAAATTAACTAGTGATTACAGTCAACACATGCAGCAATAGCTACAGGACTGTGCATCACCAAAAAAAAGCAAACAGTGATTTTCAAATGTTGTGTTACCACTGAACCTACCTTCTGCTAGCTTTATCTCTTCAGCTGAAAAAAAATACAAAGAATTGAAGATTTCATGAAAAAATTTCAAATATTTATATAACTCAATTTATATCAACTTTTTAACTTGTTAATAAGCGGGTTTTTCAGTAATTCAGCATCTTAGCACTACATGTACTCGTGCACAAAGTTACTTGAACATTACAGGTTAACCAAGTCATCCAATGAAATTTCTCTGAACATTCGCCAATGTCAGCCTTGTTTTTTTCTAAATTGCTGTTGTGTCTGCCTTGTACACTTGATGATGGTCACTCTATTTGGCAGATAAGAGGCCCTTCTTTCTGGTACCTTCACTGCTTGAATGTGTTACATGTGTTTGGAATGAACTCAAGTTATCCACCAAATATACCGAACACAAAGCCTAAAGGGATCACCTCTGATACAGAGAAAATCAATGGGGGTGAACATGATGGGCTCTAGGTAAACTTCCCAAGTTAAAAACCCACATACAGGTATCACTGCATTTAACACTTTGATCTCTACATTATAGCACATTTTAACAGTCAGATATGGTTGGGGTGCACTGATGGTTGGACAAGAAAATACTGAATTTGTCTGCAGTAATATCTGCAATAATGTATAGTCAGTGGCCTTGCCTTGTTGACGCACTTGTAAAACGATTTTCACACTGTCTGAAATGTACCTGGTATTCAGAAGATCTGAGTACCTGTGCCACACATGATCTTACCTCTCTTCAGGTCACTGTGATATTCTCTCCAGAGTCTTTGAACCCTCTCAGCCAGCTCATACTTCTCACAGCAGCCTTTATAATCCACGAAGTTTGTGGCCAGTAGCTCCTTCAGCTGTTTGACTGTCAGGGACTCTATGTCCTCTTCTCGCTCTATATCACTCAGCTTGGCTCGTACATTTGCTGGACGCTCGTCACGGTTATTCTGAAAATGTATACGTGAACTAATGTCACGAAATTCAACACTATCCAAGTCCGAGTGCTTTGCCAGACACTCACTTGCCATGACCATAAAGATATCTGCAATAGTTAACAAGGGCTAGGAGGAACCTGTAAACACACCGATATGTGTTTCATTTTATACAGCCTAAGTCCAAGAGGTGTGAAACTGGTCTATTGTTCTTCTTCTAACTTCTCACAGTACGGAAAAAAACAAATTTGTGTCAGCAAAAACATAAAAATAAACCACAAAGGTTGATTATACATGAACAGCAGCACAGCAGAAGATGCTAACAGGTTTTAGCATAGGCTTAAAGAAAAAAAGCTGAATACTCAGAGGCTCTAAGAGGATAAGAGGCTCTAACAGGAGAAAGAGGCTCTAACAGGATAAAGAGGCTCTATGAATAATAACGTAAAATTAGTCATCAATTAGTCTTAGTCTACAGACACGATTTTTTGTTTTTCTAAGCAACAGCTCACTGGTTTCTACCTCTGGTTCACCCAGTGCAACACTTTGATCAAGGGAGATAACCCCTAGAGAAGATTCGGTGGAGAAACCCCAAAAATATGTTCACCAGAGGTTAAATTCAACTATCATTTAATACTATGACAAGGAAGAAAGACAGGACAGTTTTTCTGGTTTTTTATAACAAATCGTCATTTGTCAGCATGGTAACTCATTTAAGTGTATCAAACTTAAAGTACAAAATTGTTAGTCCTAAGAAGTGCATGTTATCTCGAGTGCTATTGGCCATCTGTAACAAGTCTGTTTCACTTTCAAACTTTGAGTTCGTCAAGACTATGGCCACACACACACACGTCAAAAACTAAAGGCTTTCCAAGTAACACTACGCCTAATACAAACGATGTTAAACTGCTATAACAATTAATTTCTATACAATTGTTAACGTAAATGATCATATCTTCCCAGCACTTCCATTGTATGTACTTCTCTGCAACTGCTGCCCCTGGTAAAACTTTAAATGCGTAATGACTTGGCGCCATCACACAGGCAAAAAAGATCACCTACTGGACAGAATACCTTCCAGGTAAACTGATCACTTGAACGTTGCACAGTGATTGGCCAATGCTGTGGACATCAAAATGAGTTTAAAAACACACACGCTGTCGCAACTCGCTAATTTGTTGAACTCTTCTTTTTGGATCCTTTTCAGAATTATATCCACATGTTCATTACATAGCAAGTGTAATTAAGAGCTCATTTCACAAAATTTTATGAAAAACTTCATATACCCACTAATAAGTTTGGCATTCACGCAGTTGGGGAGATCAACTGTTGGGCAGTGACCCAAGGAGTAAATGTTAAATGGCATATTCGCCGTCTGATAACTTCCACATTACCAGTACCACTATTCTGTGGCTATTTCCACTCTTTTGATGACTAACCAAGTGCTTGATAGGTGTACGGTGGGCCTTATTACAATTAGGAGCTGTTAAGTACATGCATGTAAGTAACTTTACAAGAGGTAAATCTTTTCGCAATGTAGACTACCACAGGCAATCAATGTACTGACCGGTTTGTGACATTTACTCTCACGATCCTCAAATTAAAAGGAAATTAAACGATAACGAATGACAGCATGACTCCCAAACGTAACTACAATTTTTATTCAATGCATAATCACTACATACAAATCCACTACATACAAATCCCAACAAAACCATGACGAAACTATCACGAATGAAAACCAACATTTCACCATTATACAGGACCTATTTCGTTAAGTGCACTGACACGGCGTACTTGGGTGGAACTACTTCTGGCAATTTCTTCACATTCTTATTATGTCTCTATACTGGGACTCTGGCAATTCTCACCACCAGACCCATCTGTGTCACTTCTCTCTCACACACAATACCATGCCTTACTTCGACGATCTAAATTTACCTCAAAACTGTTATAAGTTTCAGATGGAGCATGCTGGGGTGTATCAGCTGTAGCTTGTTGATGGGCAATGATAGAGAATGCCACTCAGCAGCTATCGATGGCAAATGCATCAACCATATATTAGTATGGGCTTGTAGATGGGCAATGTGGGGATATATTAGTGTGAGATTGTGGATATGCAATGTGATGATATATTAGTGTGAGGTTGTGGATGGCCAATGTGAGGATACATTAGTGTAAGGTTGTGGCTGGGCAATGTGAGGATACATTAGTGTAAGGCTGTGGCTGGGCAATGTAAGGATATATTAGTGTGAGGTTGTGGATGGCCAATGTGAGGATACATTAGTGTAAGGTTGTGGCTGGGCAATGTGAGGATACATTAGTGTAAGGTTGTGGCTGGGCAATGTGAGGATACATTAGTGTAAGGCTGTGGCTGGGCAATGTGAGGATATATTAGAATAAGGTTGTGGCTGGGCAATGTGGGGATATATTAGTGTGAGGTTGTAGCTGGGCAATGTGGGGATATAGTAGTGTGAGGTTGTGGATGGGCAATGTGAGGATATAGTAGTATAGGCTTGTGGCTGAGCAATGTGGAATATATTAGTGTGAGGTTGTGGATGGGCAATGTGAGGATATATTAGTGTAAAATTGTGGATAGGCAATGTAGGGCTTTAAAAGTCATGTGTGGTTACAGGTACAAGTCTACTTCCATTCAAAGAATACACCGCCTCTTGACTACTTGCCTCATTTTGCTGTAACTCCTCCGCCAGTCTGTGCAGCGTTTCTCGCATTTCGCGATCTTGTCGCTGGCGTAAGCGTGTCGCACGTTCCTCCTCACTCTCATCTGCAGGTGGAGAATGCTCCTCTGATGGAGTACTCTCCCCCTGTTGTCGTTGCCGTTCTTCTCTAGACTGCCTTTCTTCATCGATAGCCTCTCGCATACGCTCCTTCAAAATAAACATTTCTTCTTTTAAATAACGTCTTTTTTTAATCTGCTTCTCAACTGTTCATTTAATATTATGCTCCTGAAAGTGTTCTTACACCTGTCTGTTCACCTCACTTAATATAACATCTTTTGCTCTGAAAAAGACAGAGAAAGCGCAATGTCGCTTGTAGCATTTCGCAGGGCTAATTTTTGGTACAAAGGCTCTTAACTCGTACGTCTTAAGGTTACCCAGGTGCACTGATTTCCCTTATTATTTATGTAGTAAATTTGTCTACTTCAACCATATCACCACATGCAGCTTGCACTTTAACCTTAAAAATATCCCCAAAAAATCAACCTACATGCAGCATGATAATCATTTCTTTTTCTGAGCTGTGGTGGCTGAAAGTCAAGTAATAGTATTTTGTTACCTTGGTAACCTCCCGAGGGTTGGTACGAACACTTGGCAAAAAGTTTTCAGTTCTATCATGTGTCTATCCAAAACAGACGAAATTTTGACATATTTCAACTAAGTGTAAAATAGCAATGCAGAAATTTATAGTGTATCAACAACTTAAAATATGTGTGTCAAAGTATTATTGAATGGTCCTCCTCCACTCTATAGCTCAGAGGCAAATTGTGGATCCAACTGCACAAATTGCGCATGTGTAACCTTGATCAGTTCAAGATAAAGCTACCATAAGAAATTCCTGTGTCTTTTTACACACCTTCTAGAGAACATTATTTGTAGCACTGTCATCATTGTTGGGGAATTTCTAACTTGGTTTTCATGAAATACTGCAGTTGAGTCAGTAATTTTCAAACATCATACGATGTGTAGAAATCTTTACATGTACACTGCATATCCTCCCGTCACAAAAACAGACCTTGATTTACATGTACAAGTATGAGTGTGCCTCTTTGATCTTAATTTACCTGTACAAGTATGAGTGTGCCTCTTTGACCTTAATTTACCTGTACAAGTATGAGTGTGCCTCTTTGACCTTTATTTACATGTACAAGTATGAGTGCGCCTGATTGACCCTGATTTACATGTACGAGTGTGCCTGTTTGACCTTGATTTACATGTACAAGTATGAGTGTGCCTGTTTGACCTTGATTTACATGTAAAAGTATGAGTGAGCCTGTTTGACCCTGATTTACATGTACGAGTGTGCCTGTTTGACCTTGATTTACATGTACGAGTGTGCCTGTTTGACCTTGATTTACATGTACAAGTATGAGTGAGCCTGTTTGACCTTGATTTACATGTACAACTATGAGTGTGCCTGTTTGACCTTGACTTATATATACAAGTATGAGTGTGCCTGTTTGAATCCAGTTGCTGGGGCACCCGGTTTTCAGGATATTAGTGGATGTCATTTTAGCAGACTTTTAGTTTGACTTACAGCAAGTCGCCCCACATGCTGTTCATGCTCCCTCTCTAAACTTTGGTGGGTGGCGCTGGCGAAGTTGTGGAATATTAAATCTACAAGATGACCTTTCTCTGTGCAAGTACGAGTGGGAATATTTTTCTTCTTTAAGAAAAACCGCAAGTCCTTGACTCTGAGGGTCAGTAAATCCTGTTTGGTAAAATCGCCAGCCAGTATCACTTCACATTTTGAGCAGCGTCTCAAAGCTCTGTTCACCTTGACAGAACAGGATGAGCAGAACTGACGACCACAGTCACCACACTGTTTCTGAAAACAAAAAAAAGAAAAAAAAAAAAAAAAAGAAAGAAAAAAAAAATTAACAGTATATTCTTAATAATCATAATATAACTGTCCTGCACATGAACAAATGAATATAGCATATACAGTACCAAGTAGAACGAGTCGAATTTATTTTGTGAGAGAAATTTTCAAGGAGACAAGACCTTTGCACTGTGAATAACGGACTGTTGTAAGTGTTGTGGTTGTACACTGCATGAGGATATGCGGGAGTGTGTACACAGGTGACTTTGTAATGCTTGCAAAATGTGTGTTGTTGTGACATATGGAAGACATCTGACTATCTAAATCATACTGGATATCCAAGAACAACAGCGTGTATTTTAGACATCAGTTGAAAAGTGATTTTGATCAAACTAGCTTGTTTCGGTTAAGTCACTCGCATTCGGCTGAGCATAACATGGTCCCCACTGACTCTGCAGGACTATATGTGTCCGTGGCACTGTGTGATCATACTGAGGTAGGCAGGACTGTTTAACAGTCTTAATTCCTCCTAGCCTATCTGCAGAATCTGTACTAACCTGTGAATCTGTGAATGTCAAGATAATACAGACGAAAGTAAATATAAATATATTTACAGTGTTCTGTTTGTCATTTTACATGACATCTTTTCAGTTTCTTCCAGTTCTATTCTTCGAAAAAGTCCTATGTGGGCGTGGCTTCATTTTTTTGCCTGCTTACTGGAGTATAAACGCAAAGATTTGACCAATCGGATTGCACCTTACAAACATAAAATCAGGACAATTAAGTTATTACGAAATACATAATATAAATGTCTATCTTCTTTCAAGACTTGACACACATGTTTACTTTTTCCTATCCCCGTGTTCTCCAATAAACCCTGTGTTAAAATCCACATGAACACACTTTGACATGTATAAGGCATTACCTTCCTTTTGAGCAGACTAAATTTGATGGAGCATCCTTCACACTCCATTACTGGTGATGCCACACGGCAGATCACAGAGATGTGGGCTGGATGACCATCACAGCCTGACCCTTGACCCTGTGGATCCCGGTCCTCACACTGAGTTTCCTGACCTCTGATTGCCCCTGCACCCATATGGTTACAGACACAATCAGTCCATCATGGTACCAGCAGTCGCAGCCCTGTGTGGGAGAAATGAAAATTTCACACACATAGCCACAGAAAACTTGCTTACTGTACATGTATATCAGAGTATGTACATTATACACACGTACATGATTATATAAAATTTGTTATTTATGTAACTGCTAGTTTGTGATTTCAGGTGAAAAAGATTTATATAAAATATAAAACAAATTTAACTTGGGAACCACACATACACCCTTTTAAGCCTGTGAATTTACTTCAAGATATTTTTGTAAGCTTAATAATCATAAAGCCCAATAATCTTAACCATCAATAATAATAACAATTAAAACAAAAATAAATAATAAAAAAGAAAAAAAGAAAACTCTGCCCAGTTTTCACCCACCATAATGCTGGCTGTCGTCGTATAAGTGAAATATTCCTGAGTACAGCGTAAAACACCAGTCAAATAAATAAATAAATAAATAAATGAAAATTGCTCTTTTATACACAGAAGAGACAGAGTGAGATATAAGCTTCAACAACCTTTACAGAACTAATCAATGCACTAAATATTTTGAAGAACCGAAAAAATGTATCACAAAATGAGGTGTGTTGTATTTAAAACAAAATGCATTATACTGTGGGCAACACACATGGTACATGTGCTCAGATTTTCCAGGGTTAGCCCATAATGCTCAATGGACAATAAATATAAACCTCAGCTAGAACTATATACTAGTATAGCAGAACAAAGAACATCTCCTGATCATTTGCTCATGTTATACATGGATATATTTTTCCTTCCATTACACTCAAACATATGATTTCGCACCTTTATATGTGAGTAAAAATGAATAGAATTAATTCAGACAATGTAATGACCTGTGTAGATAAAAATTCCCCTTGTTTTCCACACAATTTCCTCAGTTTGCATCTGACCCGTTAAATCTATTTATTAATAGAGCTGGTTTGCTGTTACACATGCATCAGACAGGGTCACTAAATTCATTAGTGGGAGAGTTCAAGGTACATTATGCACAGTCATGACTATGTATATACATGTATGTACTCCATGAACATGTACATGTAGACCAGTTACCATGTTCTTAACATTTTTATTTCCTCGTGACATGGGGGGTGGGAGGGGGGAGGAGGGTAAGTGGAATAGACAGCTGTGAGGTTTGTGTATGCATGTAAATATGGTCAACGATACCCTGTCTCTTCCCCAACCCCTCCTCCTCCCCCCATCCCAGGACTTTTTCTCTTATCACAGCCATTCACAACTATAGAGATGTTTTACTTGTTCTTTGTTTGTTAGTAGGTTATCTAACCTACATGTATGGTTTATGATTAGTTGATTCTCTGCCATTTCTGTTTGCAAGTCTTACAATTAACCGTTTGTATGTATATCACTGCCTGTTCCATTTTGAACACTCTCCTGATGATGGCTAAATAAAATGCCGAAATACTGACTCACAACGAAGTGTTTTTTTCGGAGTTACACTACTTGTTTATTACGTAAAACTCATCAGTGGCACCACAGGATTTCAGATGCAGAGATCAGTGCAAATCAGTCATGACCCATAGAACAAGACCATAAATTCTACCTCCCTCGATATTTTGTAATAAGATAACGTGAGACATGCAGAACTTACCAACTTTTTGTCCACCTGTAAGTGTTGTTGTTGTTAATAACGATGTTCGGCGTTTATGTCCGCCTGAAGTTAATGTCACACAGTAATACGACACGAGTGGATGGGTTCTGACTTTATCACAGTCGCATAGCTATACAAAATAGTCTGATGAAACCCCCTACTCTAAGAAATAGTTGTACAATACAGCAGTGGACCTGAGAAATCGCATGTCATTTGCCAAAAGCTCGGGAAGGACACATCCGCGTTCGTCTACTGTTTATGACGCCATCTTGGATGATCACGTGACGTGATTGTACGCCTCCTTCCACCTATATATCCTCATTTGCACCTGGCCTTGCGAAATCATACACAAGCAGGAAGTCTAAAATGAGCAGTGTAGAGAGATACAGAAAAAAGAATACTTGCACAGACCTGTACACTGTTTGCACCATCCTTGTCCATGTACATGATATGTATGAAGTTACAATAATGTGACACCATTATAGGGGTCATTATTGCAAATGATGGTTATATCTTGTTGAAAGAAAAGGTAAAACTGGTAGGCTGCATTAAACACGGCTTCCGCATGTTCACGTAGAACTTAGTAACTAAGTAACGATTGTTTTTTAATAAAATTTTGTTCATATTTGAGTCTTTTTATTTTCACCAACCATGGGGAGTTCTTCCATATATAATATTGCTAGTATAACACATATTCCAAATTATGTCATTCGAGGTTTGTATGAGTGAAACTCTAGAAATGGACAATATATATGTGTCCCCCTAGCATTGGCCTGAAACTACATGGCGGTAATGCACGCATAAATTTGTGAGCTCGCAGCAGACTCTCGTGGCTCGCTTTAGACATATAAATACATATTTCATATTAGTACCTCAGTAGGCCTATTAAGCGGCTACATGACAAGGGGTACAGTACAAGGCTAAATCGGTGTAGTACTTCTGTTGGAAACACCTTTTATAACCTCAGTAGCTTGCGATATACAATAACCATGAATTTAATGCCGTGCATGTATTGTTATATGTGAAAGTTTTGCTGCAATGTAAGTTCATTCCCTGCAGGGGTTTACATATTAACGCGCTCTCTCTTTTTCGGCACTCCCAGTAGTGTGTGTGTGTGCGGAGGTGGGAGATATTCTGCCAGAACCACTTTTGATCCTACCATATAAAAAAGTACACCACAGTGAATATCCGGTGCTTTCCTGACAATTTATCAGAATCGGATTTTGGAACATTTCATATAATTTCTTCGTACAAATTATACTGTACTGTAATTTTACGGGTCAAAATTTTTAACCTCGGGAAGAGCGATCGTGTCGTTATTAAAAATTGTTATATCTGAAAGGAGCTGGTATATGATAAAGCTGGGGATCGGTCCAAGCACAAGAGACTGTGCACCTCAAGAAGAAAAAAAGACTACAGAATTGATAGGCAGACGTAGACACTTGCGTAAGGCAACTTAACTCTGTTTTCAGTTCTGTTTTTCTCTGCTTTTCCTGTTACATGACAAACGTGAAATTTATGGATCTTGCCAAGCATGTACTGAAGCGAATCTTATATCCGTGTTAGAGATGTATATACATGTATGGGTCATTAAAATAAAGTTTATGTTTTACACATGAAGACAAACCTTAACCAAAACGAAACTTTGACAGCATGCAAAAATAGAGACACGTGAATGTTTCAGTACAAATATTTTTTCTGGTTTAAGGCAAAGAACACACCATCATGAAGTACATGTCAGATGAATATTATGTTATTATAGCACAATAATATTGTGTCTGTATTTGTGTATGCATGCTTGCTTGGGGTTTAAAGCGCAATATTGTGCAATATTTAACACAATATCCTGTCAGTGTAATAGATTCGTTATGATGAACTAATAAACATTGTGTGCTATATTTAGCAGAATAATCTGCTGCAATAACAGAATACATTCCCGCATCACTCAGGTCAGAGATTTTCTCATAAATTCAAAAGATTATTGTTTGGGAGTAACTTTTACAGGCACTTCCACCAAATTTTATTCTTTTGATTCGGAAATTTAAAGAAATGTGTTGAGATTTTGAAATTTGCAATTTTTTTTTATCGCACCTCTCTGAGGCCAGTTATCAACCTTACCATACCAGGTCCTTTTGTAATTTACAAAAAGGAGCTTAGCATTCACACGGAGTGAAAAACCTGTAGTGTTCAAGGCCATTTATTCGCACGCTTAACTCAGTGCAGTACTTGCCCTAGTTTACGGCATATTTTTTTGCAAGGCGTCCCGTAATTTACTAAGCAAATGTACGTAGGTGGTTACTCTGGTCCATGTATAATTAACATTGATCCTTGCTCAATATCGATGTGCCATTTGAAGAAACATTTTTGCAACTAACAATTTACTGCGTATATCGACTGTATTTGTGCATGAAGTATGGAAGCTATGTAACAATAGATAAATTTGTGCCAAAATGTGTATTACTTGCTACAGTTACCGCCTTAGGTTGAGGTGTTCAGGCTAGATGTTTACTCAGTCGAGGCCGTCTTTTGTCGCGAGTGACCAAAGTGACAAAAGTGACAAGACTCGGGTGATCGTCTGGCTTGGACACCGACACCAAAAGTGGGAACTGACTTACACAGTGGTTTTATTGTTTGACAAGAGTCAAGTGTGGGACAAATTTTTCTGAATGTTAAAATTCAACTTAATTAATCTGTATGCGACGCACATGTATAGGCTTGTAAAACTATGTATTTCACGATGTATTAGCGATATTGATGTAGTCTTTTACGAAACTGTTAAGATGTTATCCATTACACATGTTGTGCCGTTACAAACTACATAGGTTTACGTCGTATTATCGTTTATGTTCGCATTAACCAATTTTGTAAGTTTTTCGAACAGACTTTTAAGGCACCCAATAATTTATTTATTTATTTATTTGATTGGTGTTTTATGCCGTACTCAAGAATGTTTCACTTATACGACGGTGGCCAGCATTATGGTGGGAGGAAACCATGTAGAGCCCGGGAAAACCCACAACCATCCGCAGATTGCCGACAGACCTTCCCACGTATATTGCCTACGGCCGGAGAGGAAACCAGCATCAGTTGGACTTGCGCTCACATCGACCGCATTGGCGAGAGGCTCCTGGGTTATTATGATGCGCTAGCGCGCTAACTTTAATAGATATTGTTTGATTATTGCAATTAACAAAAATGCTTGAAAAAATAGACCCAGTAGTTTGTAAAATTTAATCCATTATACTGAAAATGGAAATATGTTTATCTTTAATTGCTTTAAATAGTTGGTGGTGTCGCCGAAAATCATCAGTACCGAGAAAAGATGGTATGATGGTATGCATGATGATGGCCTCACCCGATTACCCGATGATTACAATGTATGCACGACAACTCTTGTTAAAGGAGAAGAAAACTTTAAAAATGACACTATAGGCTGAAAAGAGCACATTTTTTTCTATCTGGTGGTGCCGGCTGCAAACTTTTGCGATTTTTCGTCGCCATACACGTGAAGCCTGAAAACGGCAAAGCTGACATAAATCGGTGAGTCCATCACGTCCTCCATCTTTAACACCCTGTAATTTATGCTGGGGGTTCTCTCAGCCAATAAGAGTCGTTAAAATTGCCGGCTTGTTCGTGTAAATTCGGAACCTACATCCAACATTCCGGTTTCCCGATCAAGCGGAAATTGAACTGTACTGTTCGCTACCTTCTGGGAAGAGGAGTTCTACCGGAAATATACGAACTGCACTTCGGCGGTTTCCGACGGGAATTCTCCTCGTAACACAGAAGATTTCAGGACTAGTTCTTAGGCAAAATGGAGTCGCCCACAGCGGATTTTGGCGCTGACTTCATTTATAATTTATCATCTTGAGGTACATGTTTTATTTTTTTATGGCATGCACCTGCGAGGAAATGCATACACTTTTCAATGGTATTTGTTTGATTCCTATATTTTCTTCTCCTTTAAAGCCAAAGAATTATACAATACATGGCTATACATGCCTATAGGAGAATATGTAGGCGAATCATCATGTTATACTATTCCTACAACAGAGTCGTTTTCCCATTCGTTATCAGTTCTGCCGTATAGAAATATAGAATAGTACCATCATACAGTTTTTAAATATGATACTATACCACGGCGGCTAGCATTATGGTGGGGGGGGGGGGGGAGCCGGGCAGCGCCCGGGGGAAACCCACGACCATCCACAGGTTGCTGACAGACCTTCCCACTCACGGCCAGAAAGGAAGCTAGCATGAGCTGGACTTGAGCTGACACAGCGTCCGCATAGGTGACAGGCTCATGGGTCATTACGCTGCGCTAGCGCGCTAACCAACTGAGCCTCCAGCTAATTTGAATTGTTTAAATGATTATACTGAACATTTTGCTGTACATATAATTATAAGTATCATACAGTTCATACGTTATAGATGCACTATTATGTTGTTCTCTGTATTTTCCAATAGTGTATACACTGTTACTTGTGCATTACACTTGAAGCAGCCCTCATCTAACATAACTTAATTGTCAAATAGGACAAAATAAATGTAATCTTTGCCTCCCTGAGCAAAGCTTTTTAACGACAATGGGCAAATGCACAATCCCGCCCCCAAGGTAATGCTGTCTTCCGCTCACACAACTTGTTAAGTGAATGGGCCATGTAGAGAGATGGGAAGTCCAAAATTTCAAGAACTGACCAACTACTCCACTGAGAATGACTTTTAGGGTTGTTTGATGTCGCTAAAACCAATTTTTATTAAAATGTAGGAATCTGTAGATAAGCCCAGTCCCAAAGACACGTTGTTGTTTTAATTTCCAACGCAGGAATATGTTGTGAACTGGAGGCCTAAAGCAGACTAAACATCCCAAAAATTCCATTGGTTAGTTCAGATAATTTTAGTTTCGAATTCTTCTGAGAAGTATAAACGGCATAATAGGTGTGAAATGATTTTTGCAACTTTTGACAGGAAACTGGATTATCTTACTTAAAGGCAAAGAAAACACTAACATTAACTATGTATGTCAGAAAAAAGACCATTAAACAATGTCGGTAAAAATAGTTTGGTTTAATTTCTTCAACCCAATAAAATGCATTTGGGAGTTTGGATTCTAATCTGGCCTTTTCTGACAATATTGGGGCCAGTGACATCACATCATGTTTTTACTACTAACACATATACATGTAAATTTCATCATTAAAAATCTATAAAAATATAGATTTACGAATACACTCAAGGAAACATATGTATGTGACGTCACTGATACCCTCTGGGTCACTAGAGACCACTGCAGAATTTGATGTTTCAAAACCGTTTCACTCTGCTGAAAAAAAAATTTTTAAATATTTATTGAACTATTTTCTTGCTCAGTGTTTAAAGGTCTTTTATCTGATACATACCTAATTTTAGTGTTTGTATTCTGAAGTCATTACAGTACAAAACAACTTTTTTTCAACACGGTATGTGCTGTAAAGGTAGTTCACTTACATCATATTAATATTAATATTAATAGAAGGAAACCTGACTAGCACTTATACTTACATATACAAGTACAATTGAGTCAAAAGCCGGTTTCATCCACGGCGGTTCATCCAGGTATTGAAACAAACTGTTTTGTTACATTTAATTATTTATTTGATTGGAGTTTTATGCTGTAATTAACAATATTTCCCTTAAAAAATGCTGGCGGCCAGCATACTGCTAGGAGGAAACCGACAAACATCTGCAGGTTGCTGGCTGACCGTCAGAAATATGACTGGAGAGGAAGCCTGTTGAGCAGGACTTGAACTGACAAAGATCATATTGCAACATCAGAAACATCTGGGTCACTTAATGTGCCAAGAAGCCATGGAGAAAGTGGAAGACAAAGTTTTATGAAAACAGCAGGAGAATTAACAACTTTATGTCACAGTCAGGATGATGACAACAATAACAAAACAAGTCCATGTGAAAATTAAATCAACAAGAAATAATTTTCACACAGCAAGACAACAACACCAAAAAAAACAATCATATAAATGTGTATTCCATGTTTGTGTGTGAATGTTCTACCACAATGTTTGCATGTGAATGTTTCAACACAATGTTTGCAAGTGAATGATCACAATGTTTGTGGGTGAATGTTCCATCACAATGTTTGCGTGTAAATGTTCCACCACAATGTTTGTGTGAATGTTCCACCACAATGTTTGCGTGTGAATGTTCCATCACAATGTATGTGTGTGAATGTTCCACCAAAATGTTTGTGTGTGAATGTTCCACCACAATGTTTGCGTGTGAATGTTCCACCACAATGTTTGCATGTGGATGTTCCACCACAATGTTTGCGTGTGAATGGTCCACCACAATGTTTGCATGTGAATGTTCCACCACAATGTTTTTGTGGGATTGGTCTACCACAATGTTTGTGTGGGAATGTTCCACCACAATGTTTGTGTGTGAGTGTTCCACCACAATGTTTGCATGTGAATGTTCCACCACAATGTTTGCGTGTGAATGTTCCACCACAATGTTTGTGTATGAATGTTCCACCACAATGTTTGTGTGTAAATGTTCCAACACAATGTTTGTGGGTGAATGTTCCATCAAAATGTTTGAGTGTGAATGTTCCACCACAATGTTTGCGTGTGAATGTTCCACCACAATATTTGTGTATGAATGTTCCACCACAAGGTTTGTGTGTGAATGTTCCACCACAATGTTTGTGGGTGAATGTTCCATCACAATGTTTGTGTGAATGTTCCACCACAATATTTGCATGTGAATGTTCCACCACAATGTTTGCATGTGAATGTTCCACCACAATGTTTGGGTGTGAATGTTCCACCACAATGTTTGCATGTGAATGTTCCACCACAATGTTTGCGTGTGAATGTTCCACCACAATGTTTGCATGTGAATGTTCCAACACAATGTTTGCATGTAAAGGTTCCACCACAATGTTTGTGGGTGAATGTTCCACCACAATGTTTGCGTGTAAATGTTCCACCACAATGTTTGTGTGGGAATGTTCTACCACAATGTTTGTTTGGGAATGTTTCACTACAATGTATGTGTTGAATGTTCCACCACAATGTTTGTTTGGGAATGTTTCACTACAATGTATGTGTTGAATGTTCCACCACAATGTTTGTATGTGAATGTTCCACCACAATGTTTGTGTGGGAATGTTCCACCACAATGTTTGCATGTGAATGTTCCACCACAATGTTTGCGTGTGAATGTTCCACCACAATATTTGCGTATGAATGTTCCACCACAATGTTTGTGTGTGAATGTTCCACCACAATGTTTGTGGGTGAATGTTCCATCACAATGTTTGTGTGAATGTTCCACCACAATATTTGCATGTGAATGTTCCACCACAATGTTTGCGTGTGAATGTTCCACCACAATGTTTGCGTGTGAATGTTCCACCACAATGTTTGGATGTGAATGTTCCACCACAATGTTTGCGTGTGAATGTTCCACCACAATGTTTGCATGTGAATGTTCCACCACAATGTTTGCATGTAAAGGTTCCACCACAATGTTTGTGTGTGAATGTTCCACCACAATGTTTGCGTGTAAATGTTCCACCACAATGTTTGTGTGGGAATGTTCTACCACAATGTTTGTTTGGGAATGTTTCACTACAATGTATGTGTTGAATGTTCCACCACAATGTATGTGTTGAATGTTCCACCACAATGTTTGTATGTGAATGTTCCACCACAATGTTTGCGTGTGAATGTTCCACCACAATGTTTACATGTGAATGTTCCACCACAATGTTTGCGTGTGAATGTTCCACCACAATGTTTGCGTATGAATGTTCCACCACAATGTTTGCATGTGAGTGTTCCAACACAATGTTTGCATGTAAATGTTCCACCACAATGTTTGTGGGTGAATGTTCCATCTCAATGTTTGCGTGTGAATCTTCCACCGCATCATTTGCATGTGAATGTTCTACCACAATGTTTGTGTGTGAATGTTCTACCACAATGTTTGCATTTGAATATTGTACCACAATGTTTGTGTGCGAGTGTTCTAACACAATTTTTGAGTGTGAATATTCTACCACAATGTTTGCGTTTGAATATTGTACCACAATGTTTGTGTGTGAGTGTTCTACCACAATGTTTTTGTGTCTACATGTCATCATGTGCCCTAACTACAGACACAAAAATATCTTACACAGGACTTCCACAAAATCTTAAGTAGACGCCCATACGATGTATGCAGATGCCAAAATCCAGATGATGGTTAATTTATACGCCCAACAAATAATCTGTCAATTTTAACTAAATGTCTGTTGCTAGAATATGTTATGCTAACATAATCCTGCGTCATATTCTATGAAATACCCTGTAGTCTAATATAATCTGGATGCTGAATTAATAGAATATGTATGTATGTATATATGTATGGGTTTTATGTCGTACTTAACAACTTTTAATCATGTTGTAAGCAATTATCTTGCCACAATTTTGAAAAACAAAAAAGAGGCATTTGATTTCTCCTGAATGTTGACATAAGAATGACTATAAGCTATAAATACATCACTGACAAAGTGCTTTTCAATTAACCTCTCACCTTTTTCTCCTGATAAAAATTCTTAAAAATAATCTCTGATGCATGTTTTTATAATTATTCAGCAAAAAACACTACATATCATTAAAGCTCCATGTACCTCTTACAGACTAGTTTCAGTTTCAGCTTTGGCTGTTTCAGCTTTGGCTGTTTCAGTTTTGACACACATTGACTGATTCAGAAATACATATAAATAATTTACCTCCATTAATACTCTGTATAATATTCTACACATGTATAACTTTCAGCTGTCTTTGAACATATATACTTTGAACAACCTGGTAAAATACCATATTATATAAACATAACTGTCAATGACATAATCATACATTCAGTCAACTACTATTCAATAAAATAACATTCAATTAAAAATATTAAAATATACTGAAAATTAATTAAAATGATATTGTTATAAACAGTATTTTGTGTGTATGTTTTGTGTATACTAGGATTTTAGTTTGCTTACAATGCATTCTAAAATAAATCAAGGCACAAGGCTTAATCTCTGCATAAAAGTTTAAAAAGGCTGTCAAAGTTCACTGTTTTTAATGACGCACCAGCGTTTCATCAGTCTCATCAGTCTCTACCTATCATGTGAGTCTCTAAAGGTTTATCAATCCTGAACATGTATTCTGCTATGTTAAAATAACCCCTGTATTCCACCTCGTTAGGCGTTGTGTCATAATGATAATGGCCGCCCTCACCATGGTCACTATAACAGTGAAAATGTTCCATTCTCAGATCCAGATCCTGTCAATGAGAAAGAAAGAAAAACTATTTCCAACACAGGATTGAATCCAACATTTTGTCCTTTTTTTGACCATAGGAGGGAGCTGAATCATCCAAAATGAAGCGAAAGTCTTTCTGTCTTTGAGTTTTCATTCTATAAATTAGATTTGTTAATGTTACAATTTCTTGTGAGTTGCCATTGATTTATCACATATCACACCTATTTAATACACTGCTGGAATTCAGCTATCAGTATATAGGCATCACATCCATTCAGACACTGATTTCACCATGAATGGCATGAAACTGCCATCAATACCATCACCATCACTACCACGGCATCACATCCATTCACACTTTGATTTTACCATGAATGCCATGAAACTACCATCAATACCATCACCATCACCACCACGGCATCACATCCATTCAGACAATGATTTCACCATGAATGGCATGAAACTACCATCAATACCATCACGATCACCACCATGGCATCACATCCATTCAGACAATGATTTCACCATGAATGGCATGAAACTACCATCAATACCATGGCATCACATCCATTCACACACTGATTTCACCATGAATGCCATGAAACTACCATTAATACCATCACGATCACCACCATGGCATCACATCCATTCAGACACTGATTTCACCATGAATGCCATGAAACTACCATCAATACCATCACCATCACTACCATGGCATCACATCCATTCAGACACTGATTTCACCATGAATGCCATGAAACTACCATCAATACCATCACTACCACGGCATCACATCCATTCACACACTGATTTCACCATGAATGCCATGAAACTACCGTCAACACCATCATCATCACTACCATGGCATCACATCCATTCAGACACTGATTTCACCATGAATGGCATGAAACTACCATCAACACCATCATCATCACTACCATGGCATCACATCCATTCAGACACTGATTTCACCATGAATGCCATGAAACTACCATCAATACCATCACCATCACTATCATGGTATCACATCCATTCAGACAATGATTTCACCATGAATGCCATGAAACTACCATCAGTACCATCACCATCACTACCACGGCATCACGTCCATTCAGACAATGATTTCACCATGAATGCCATGAAACTACCATCAATACCATCACCATCACTATCATGGCATCACATCCATTCAGACACTGATTTCACCATGAATGCCATGAAACTACCATCAATACCATCACTACCACGGCATCACATCCATTCACACACTGATTTCACCATGAATGCCATGAAACTACCATCAATACCATCACCATCACTACCACGGCATCACATCCATTCAGACACTGATTTCACCATGAATGGCATGAAACTGCCATCAATACCATCACCATCACTACCACGGCATCACATCCATTCACACTTTGATTTTACCATGAATGCCATGAAACTACCATCAATACCATCACCATCACCACCACGGCATCACATCCATTCAGACAATGATTTCACCATGAATGCCATGAAACTACCATCAATACCATCACGATCACCACCATGGCATCACATCCATTCAGACAATGATTTCACCATGAATGGCATGAAACTACCATCAATACCATGGCATCACATCCATTCACACACTGATTTCACCATGAATGCCATGAAACTACCATTAATACCATCACGATCACCACCATGGCATCACATCCATTCAGACACTGATTTCACCATGAATGCCATGAAACTACCATCAATACCATCACCATCACTATCATGGTATCACATCCATTCAGACAATGATTTCACCATGAATGCCATGAAACTACCATCAGTACCATCACCATCACTACCACGGCATCACGTCCATTCAGACAATGATTTCACCATGAATGCCATGAAACTACCATCAATACCATCACCATCACTATCATGGCATCACATCCATTCAGACACTGATTTCACCATGAATGCCATGAAACTACCATCAATACCATCACTACCACGGCATCACATCCATTCACACACTGATTTCACCATGAATGCCATGAAACTACCATCAATACCATCACCATCACTACCACGGCATCACATCCATTCACACACTGATTTCACCATGAATGCCATGAAACTACCATCAATACCATCACCATCATTACCATGGCATCACATCCATTCACACATTGATTTTACCAATGCCATGAAACTACCATTAATACCATCACCATCACTATCATGGCATCACATCCATTCGGACAATGAATTCACCATGAATGCCACGAAACTACCATCAACCCCATCACCATCACTACCATGGCATCACATCCATTCAGACACTGATTTCACCATGAATACCATGAAACTACCATCAATACCATCACCATCACTACCATGGCATCACATACATTCACACATTGATTTCACCATGAATGCCATGAAATTACCATCAATACCATCACCATCACTACCATGGCATCACATCCATTCAGACAATGATTTCACCATGAATGCCATGAAACTACCATCAGTACCATCACCATCACTACCACGGCATCACGTCCATTCAGACAATGATTTCACCATGAATGCCATGAAACTACCATCAATACCATCACTATCACTATCATGGCATCACATCCATTCAGACAATGATTTCACCATGAATGCCATGAAACTACCATCAGTACCATCACCATCACTACCACGGCATCACGTCCATTCAGACAATGATTTCACCATGAATGCCATGAAACTACCATCAATACCATCACCATCACTATCATGGCATTACATCCATTCACACACTGATTTCACCATGAATGCCATGAAACTACCATCAACACCATCATCATCACTACCATGGCATCACATCCATTCAGACACTGATTTTACCATGAATGCCATGAAACTATCATTAATACCATCACCATCACTACCATGGCATAACATACATTCACACATTGATTTCACCATGAATGCCATGAAACTACCATCAATACCATCACCATCACTACCATGGCATCACATCCATTCAGACAATGATTTCACCATGAATGCCATGAAACTACCATCAGTACAATCACCATCACTACCACGGCATCACGTCCATTCAGACAATGATTTCACCATGAATGCCATGAAACTACCATCAATACCATCACCATCACTATCATGGCATTACATCCATTCAGACACTGATTTCACCATGAATGCCATGAAACTACCATCAACACCATCATCATCACTACCATGGCATCACATCCATTCAGACACTGATTTTACCATGAATGCCATGAAACTATCATTAATACCATCACCATCACTACCATGGCATCACATCCATTCACACACTGATTTTACCATGAATGCCATGAAACTACCATTAATACCATCACCATCACTACCATGGCATCACATCCATTCACACACTGATTTTACCATGAATTCCATGAAACTACCATCAATACCATCACCATCACTACCATGGCATCACATCCATTCAGACAATGATTTCACCATGAATGCCATGAAACTACCATCAATACCATCACCATCACTACCACGGCATCACATCCATTCACACATTGATTTTACCATGAATGCCATGAAACTACCATCAATACAATCACAATCACCACCACGGCATCACATCCATTCAGACAATGATTTCACCATGAATGCTATGAAACTACCATCAATACCATCACCATCACTACCACGGCATCACATCCATTCACACATTGATTTTACCATGAATGCCATGAAACTACCATCAATACAATCACAATCACCACCACGGCATCACATCCATTCAGACAATGATTTCACCATGAATGCCATGAAACTACCATTTATACCATCACGATCACCACCATGGCATCACATCCATTCAGACAATGATTTCACCATGAATGCCATGAAACTACCATCAATACCATCACTACCATGGCATCACATCCATTCAGACAATGATTTCACCATGAATGCCATGAAACTACCATCAATACAATAACCATCACCATCACGGCATCACATCCATTCAGACAATGATTTCACCATGAATGCCATGAAACTACCATCAGTACCATCACCATCACTACCACGGCATCACGTCCATTCACACACTGATTTCACCATGAATGCCATGAAACTACCATCAATACCATCACCATCACTACCATGGCATCACATCCATTCAGACACTGATTTCACCATGAATGCCATGAAACTACCATCAATACCATCACCATCACTATCATGGCATCACATCCATTCAGACACTGATTTCACCATGAATGCCATGAAACTACCATTAATACCATCACCATCACTACCATGGCATCACATCCATTCACACACTGATTTTACCATGAATTCCATGAAACTACCATCAATACCATCACCATCACTACCATGGCATCACATCCATTCAAACAATGATTTCACCATGAATGCCATGAAACTACCATCAATACCATCACCATCACTACCACGGCATCACATCCATTCACACATTGATTTTACCATGAATGCCATGAAACTACCATCAATACAATCACAATCACCACCACGGCATCACATCCATTCAGACAATGATTTCACCATGAATGCCATGAAACTACCATCAATACCATCACCATCACTACCACGGCATCACATCCATTCACACATTGATTTTACCATGAATGCCATGAAACTACCATCAATACAATCACAATCACCACCACGGCATCACATCCATTCAGACAATGATTTCACCATGAATGCCATGAAACTACCATTTATACCATCACGATCACCACCATGGCATCACATCCATTCAGACACTGATTTCACCATGAATGCCATGAAACTACCATCAATACCATCACTACCATGGCATCACATCCATTCAGACAATGATTTCACCATGAATGCCATGAAACTACCATCAATACAATAACCATCACCATCACGGCATCACATCCATTCAGACAATGATTTCACCATGAATGCCATGAAACTACCATCAGTACCATCACCATCACTACCACGGCATCACGTCCATTCAGACAATGATTTCACCATGAATGCCATGAAACTACCATCAATACCATCACCATCACTATCATGGCAATCACATCCATTCAGACAATGATTTCACCATGAATGCCATGAAACTACCATCAATACCATCACCATCACTACCACGGCATCACATCCATTCACACACTGATTTCACCATGAATGCCATGAAACTACCATCAATACCATCACCATCATTTCCATGGCATCACATCCATTCACACACTGATTTCACCATGAATGGCATGAAACTACCATCATCACCGTCACCATCACTACCACGGCATCACATCCATTCACACACTGATTTCACCATGAAACTACCATCAATACAATCACCATCACCACCACGGCATCACATCCATTCAGACATTGATTTCACCATGAATGCCATGAAACTACCATCATCACCGTCACCATCACTACCACGGCATCACATGCATTCACACACTGATTTCACCATGAATGCCATGAAACTACCGTCAACACCGTCACCATCACTACCACAGCATCACATGCATTCACACACTGATTTCACCATGAAACTACCATCAATACCATCACCATCACTACCACGGCATCACATCCATTCACACACTGATTTCACCATGAATGCCATGAAACTACCATCAATACCATCACCATCATTACCATGGCATCACATCCATTCACACACTGATTTCACCATGAATGGCATGAAACTACCATCATCACCGTCACCATCACTACCATGGCATCACATCCATTCACACACTGATTTCACCATGAAACTACCATCAATACAATCACCATCATTACCATGGCATCACATCCATTCTGATACTTCACCAATGTCATGATATCGCCATCGATAAAATGACATCATCACTACAATGGCATCACATTTATTCTGAAACTGATGTGACCAATATGTCACAACATCGTCAGTGGCAATACCAATAGTACACTGGCATCATAATTCCTGTAATGACATCCCAAATTCACAGACACCATTATCAGTGCACTGGCATAATCATCAGTTTACCAACATGATTTAAATGTACTGTTCACCAGGAAAACCATCGGTACACAACACACCAGCATCACCAACAATACACCAGCATTACCATCAACACACCAGCATCACCATCAATAGAACAACATCACCATCAATACCCCAGCATCACTATCAACACGCCAGCATCACCATCAACACACCAGCATCACCATCAACACACCAGCATCGCCATCAACACACCAGCATCACCATCAATACCCCAGCATCACCATCAACACACCAGCATCATCAACAATACCCCAGCATCACCATCAATACACCAGCATCACCATCAACACACCAGCATCATCATCAATACACCAGCATCACCATCAACACACCAGCATCGCAATCAACACACCAGCATCACCATCAATACCCCAGCATCACCATCAACACACCAGCATCATCGTCAATACACCAGCATCACGATCAATACACCAGCATCATCATCAACACACCAGCATCATCATCAATACACCAGCATCACGATCAATACACCAGAATCACCATCACTTTACCAGCATCATCATCAATACAAAAGCATCACCATCAATACACCAGCATAGCAATCAATACACCAGCATAGCCATCAACACACCAGCACCACCATCAACACACCACATCACCATCAATACACCAGCATCACCTTCGTTACACAAGCTTCACCATCAATACACCAACATTGCCATCAATACACCATCGCCATCAATACACAGCAACACCATCAACACGCGAGCATCACCATCAATACACCAGCATCACCATCAATACACCAGCATCACTGATGTGATGATGAACTTATGTTGATGGGATCATGTAGTGCACTTACAGGGTCATGTGATATCAGCTCTCCCACACAAATGATAGGTGCGCTCATCTCGTAATACTTCAGCCATTTGTCAACATCCTCATCACATGTCAAGGGAACTTTTGAAAAAGACGGCTACAAAAGAAAAAGTGATGAAAGTTTGAGTGATACCAAAAAAAATTTAATATTTTTAAGCCTCACTTAAACAGAATAAGTGAAAGAAGCAGTTATCACTGAAATGTAGAGGGTGCTTTTCATCAACCAAAACTGGGGAGGTAAATAAAATGCTGTCGATTGATTGGTTGAACAGGACAAGAAATGATAAGGATGATAATATTCATTTATTTGATTTGATTTATGCCGTACTCAAGAACACTTCATTTAAAAAAGACAGAGGGCCTCCGTGGTTCAGTTGGTTAGCACGCTAGCGCAGTGTAATGACACTGGAGTCTCTCACCAATGCCGTCGCTGTGAGTTCAAGCCCAGCTCATGCTGGCTTCCTCTCCAGCCGTAAGTGGGAAGGTCTGGCAGCAACCTGCGGATGGTCGTGTGTTTCCCCCGGGCTCTGCCCGTTTTCAAACCACCATACTGCTGGCCGCCGTTGTATAAGTGAAATATTCTTGAGTACGGCGTAAAACACAAATCAAATAAATAAATAAAAAAGACCGACCAGCATTGTGGTACAGCCCAGAAACTCACTACCCTGGCTGCTGGCAGGCACAAAATATACATTCACTGCTGACTGTATGTGTTACAGCCAGTTACATATGCATGTACCTATATTTTTCATTCAAACATGTTATATCCCAGTCCCCAAAAATATGAGTGCAGTGTTTTGAAAGATACATGTGCATGTATGTCTTTACAAATATTGTGTAATGCAAAATTTGTCTCCAATAATGCAGAGATTTCTTTTTTTAGTATCAATTTTGCACTTACCAGTAGAACTCACAGTTAATTTGACTTGCTCCAATGGCATAGTTTTTCAATACATTTTACTATGAAAGTGTAGACAGTCATGTAGGCAATTAAAAAACTTGTAAAACTGTGGCATATGGAAAGTAAATCAAGTGTCTTATTTATTTGATGTTTGCTCTACACAAAAGATGTTTCCTCATCTTAACTTTGTTCAGGAGATGCTTATATGCAGGTTTAAAACATGCTTGTTTGGCAGCAAGATCACTATTTGGTTTGGGACACGCTTTATATGTGGTGCACCTTTCTCTCTCTGGAACATGCTTAATGTTTGGTTTAAGTTGTTGAGTTGGGAGATGCTTATCTCATTTGGGAGATACATTTTTGGCCGCTTTCGTAAACAGCCAAATGGATTTGTTGTCCATCTGGCCAATTCGTTATGTCTTAAATATGGCAGTTTGTTTTTCCATAATCTGCTCATATGTTTACAAGAAGAGAAGGACCTTGCATCTCAGACATGTCAGTGGTATGAACGTGTCAGAGGTACACTGAACTTGTCAGAGGTACACTGAACATGTCAGAAGTACCCTGAACATGTCAGAGGTACAGTGAACGTGTCAGAGGTACACTGAACGTGTCAGAGGTACACTGAACATGTCAGAGGTACACTGAACGTGTCAGAGGTACACTGAACAAGTCAGAAGAACACTGAACGTGTCAGAGGTACCCTGAACGTGTCATGATCTACACTAGATACAACGCCCTCAATGCCCCTCATTTTCAGGATCTGCACTAGATACACCTTCAAAACCCTTCATTGTCAGGATCTACACTAGATACAACACCCTCAATGCTCCTCAATGTCAAGATCTACACTAGATACAACGCCCTCAATGCCCCTCATTGTCAGGATCTACACTAGATACAATGCCCTCAATGCCCATCATTGTCAGGATCTGCACTAGATACAGCGCCCTCAATGCCCCATCAGGATCTGCACTAGATTCACCTTCAATACCCTTCATTGTCAGGATCTACACTAGATACAATGCCCTCAATGCCCCAATTGTCAGGATCTACACTAGATACAACGCCCTCAATGCTCCTCATTGTCAGGATCTACACTAGATACAATGCCCTCAATGCCCCTCATTGTCAGCATCTACACTAGATACAATGCCCTCAATGCCCCTCATTGTCAGGATCTACACTAGATACAATGCCCTCAATGCCCCTCACTGTCAGCATCTACACTAGATACAATGCTCTCAATGCCCTCAATTGTCAGGATCTACACTAGATACAACGCCCTCAATGCCCCTCATTGTCAGGATCTACACTAGATACAATGCCCTCAATGCCCCTCATTGTCAGGATCTACACTAGTTTCAACGCCCTCAATGCCCCTCATTGTCAGGATCTACACTAGATACAATGCCCTCAATGCCCCAATTGTCAGGATCTACACTAGATACAACGCCCTCAATGCCCCTCATTGTCAGGATCTACACTAGATACAATGCCCTCAATGCCCCTCATTGTCAGGATCTACACTAGATACAACGCCCTCAATGCCCATCATTGTCAGGATCTACACAAGTTACAACGCCCTCAATGCCCCTTATTGTCAGGATCTACACTAGATTCAAAGCCCTCAATGCCCCTCATTGTCAGGATCTACACTAGATTCAAAGTCCTCAATGCCCCTCATTGTCAGGATCTACACTAGATACAATGCCCTCAATGCCCCCAATTGTCAGGATCTACACTAGATACAACGCCCTCAATGCCCCCCAATGTCAGGATCTACACTAGATACAACGCCCTCAATGCCCCTCATTGTCAGGATCTACACTAGATACACCTTCAATACCCTTCACTGTCAGGATCTACACTAGATACAACACCCTCAATGTCCCCCACTGTCACACCAAATACCTGCTACACACAGCCTTGATACTACCTTATAATAAACATCTCACAAAGAACAAAATGTAAATTCAATTACAGAAAAATCCATCTATTCAGCAATACCTAATCAAAAATGACATTATACAATACCAGACTATTTCCTGTCTCTCCAAAATTTATTTATTTCATTAATGCTAAATTACACAGTTTTCAAGAATATTTCACTTCTGTGGCAGCAAACATCATGGTGGAAGGAAAACTGGTTTTCCAAAGTATTCTGTATAAACCTTACCATGATATGGAGTTTGGCTTTACCCTTCTCAATGGCAAAAGTGCCACCCATTCCCACAGGTTTGGAAGCAAAATGATCAGCTAAAGCCTTCCTCAGGCAGGTCATGTAGCTCAGAGGCCCCGTCCTACGCTTTGCCACAGCTTCTATTACCTGAAGGTCGTGAACAAAATAAAATGATTTACTCATTCTGAGCGACAGGTAATTTACTTTTCAGGGTTCATAAGTACAATTATTTTCGAGACTTTTCCACGACCTTTTTCAAGGTTAGTTGAACATTTTTCAAGACCTTTGTATGGAACTATTTCCACTTCAACTTGAGACTCAGTTTGTCAAAGTTTTCATGTTAGTCAAAATAAACATCGTTGAAGTGCCTTGCCGAACCTTCATATTAGTATCAAGGCACAAAGAACAGTTGAGGTGGGAAATGCCATGGCAGACTGACCATCTGAGCAGAACAGCTTGTTAATCAGACTAAACTCTGCAAGCTTAGGAAAGTTTGTGCCCACTGTGCCATGAAGGCTCACCATCTGAGCAGAAGAAACTATCAATCAGACTAAACTCTGCAGGCAGATTTAGGACACCTTGGCAGGCTCACCATCTGAGCAGAAGACTGGTCAATGGACTAAACTCTGCATACAAACTAAGGGCTCTTTGTGCTCACCTTGCCAGGCTCGCCATCTGAGCAGAGTCTGGTCATTGGACTACACTCTGCATACAAACTAAGGACTCTTTGTGCTCACCTTGCCAGGCTCATCATCTGAGCAAAAGAGATTGGCCATCAGACTAAACTCTGTAGATTTAGGACAGTTTGTGCTCACCTTGCCAGGCTCACCATCTCAGCAGAAGACTGGTCATTGGATTAAACTCTGCATACAAACTAAGGACTCTTTATGCTCACCTTGCCAGGCTCACCATCTGAGCAGAAGACTGGTCAATGGATTAAACTCTGCATACAAACTAAGGACTCTTTATGCTCACCTTGCCAGGCTCACCATCTGAGCAGAAGACTGGTCAATGGATTAAACTCTGCATACAAACTAAGGACTCTTTGTGCTCACCTTGCCAGGCTCACCATCTGAGCAGAAGACTGGTCAATGGATTAAACTCTGCATACAAACTAAGGACTCTTTATGCTCACCTTGCCAGGCTCACCATCTGAGCAAAAGAGATTGGCCATCAGACTAAACTCTGTAGACTTCAAATCCAGTTGCAAATGAGTTTCATCCTGGAGAAGACAAGTTAATGATTTACTGACTCATTCATTTACATAATTGATCAAATATACATATAAATATTTTTGTTTAACTGTATATATTTTAGGTGGGCAAAATTTAACCTCAAGTTTAATCAGATATAGTCTGAATAACATAATTGTACATAAATTCAAAACTGACTCAGATGTGGTTTTAGTTTTTCAATATATAGCCTGTAAAATATCCTAACCCACACATATTTTGAAGTCAGAATTTTTTTAGAAACTAATAGGAAAGTTGAGCAAAAATTTACAGATTTCCCCATATTAAATCACCCCTCCTGTAGATTCTGCCTGTCTTTAAGGTAAAGAAAGACATTTAATCTTACTAAGCTCCAGAACATATATAATGACGCACTTTTGGGTTAACCTTGAAGAAACATGTTCTGTTTTCTGTCTTCTCTCTGGACTGCTCGAATTTAATGTTACATGCCATCTGAAAGTAGAAAAGAGCCAACTCATCAGAAAATACACATAGTAAACTAGCTGTATACTGACATTTTCAGACCTTGAGCTTAAGACACCTAAGGCCATTATCTGTATTATTACTTCTCTTTAATGGTCTATTTTCTAAACTGACTCATTAGTGAAAATAAACCTGCCAAGCCTGCCAGAATTTCGCAGCTTTAAGCAATGAGTTCTATTGGTATTTTGGTACCAAAAGCGGTTAACAGGAAATAAAGGTTACATCTTTCGAGAGTCCTTCTTTGTCAAGAATGGTAGAATGACTGAATTCATGTTGCATTTATATGTCATTTGCTAGATATGCATGATGCACCCGTGGCTTTCTTCCTTTTCTGTCAGTTAAATATTTGGGCAATTCAAAGGCCATGCAGTACGATTCAGTACAAAACACAAAATGTTCGATCATTTCTGTACAAATTCCTGCGATGTCATATTACCCCGTTTGACGCTATTATGACTTTACGAACTCCAGTTGACGTCTCCTGCTCCCTCCACGTCATCCGTGAATGAGCTTTTGTGTGATTGAAGACACTGCTGATTACACCACTCTTGGAGAAATGACATCGCTCCACGAAAAAGATGTCATCCGTGGAATTTGTACGGAAATGGACGAAAAATTTTGTTTCTGTAAGCACTTGGTATAAGTAGGATTATCTGCAAATTGGAGAAAATTCATACACTTTGTGTGAATGAATGCATGTTGTGCTGGACAGGATACCTTATTTCTTCTTCAACAAAAGAATCTTGGCTAAAATGGCTGTTTAAGAGAGGCCCCATGATCAGTGACCCTGCCTCTTCCCTCTGACATTTCTTCTGTCAAAACATGGTACATGTATTTCTACTGAAATTAATACCCACCAACAAAAGATACCCCAGCCAACCCTCAAGGTATAGATGATGACCTCTGGTATAGCGAGAATGATGGTAATGGGTCTCGTGAACATGACGGCAAGGCTCCACGATTTTTTAAATTACACCTTAAATCCACATATAGTGTTAATGATGGTACAGGTAATTATGGCTAATGAAGTTAATTACAAACGAGAACATGTTACTAATTTGTGAGCCAGATGGAAAATACATGTATGTCTTTGTGAGCACGTCAGAAACAGAAACGTTTATTCAAATTTATTAATATGTAGTCTGCATCAATAACCAATGCCTTATTGAATGAGTAAAGTTTGAGGAAATACGCCATTGTAGAGTGTTTCATACCTCACAGTTGACGCCGGCCACATGGTTAGGGCCAGCCCCAGCTCCAACCAGGAGCCCGTAGGGTAGCTCCAAAAGACCTGCCATCTCCTCCATGTTATAGTTCTGACAAGTCAAAATCAGGCGCATGTAACTGGCAAGTAGACAAATCATTATACATGGCACAAGAATGGAAAAAATTTACAGATCAGTCATTATTTCAAAAGCTAATTGATCATGATTTACCAGTGTGTCTTGTAAAACTATGACTATTTTTGGTGTACTATACAACAGGTTTGCTGTTAAGTGGAGCCCCCCACAGCACTAGGCAAGGTGGGGTTTTATCACCGCCATCTTTGTTTTACGTACATTGATGTTGCTTTAGGACTATCTGAATCTGGAGTAGGCTGTAGCAGAACTGGTTTGTGTCTCTTGTGTCCTTCCACAAAATCACTGCAATTTGTTCTGAATATCCTGTGTCCCATGACTTATTTTATAACTGAAAAAAATCCTGTGTGCATGGCTGTCTTATCCAATGTGGTTTACGTGTTTATGTTCCACTTCAGGTAAAACAGAACTCTGTAACGAGGAACTACCGTATGTCAAGTACTACACCTAGTTTTTTGGTCACATTATTGCGCGCAACTTGTCTGACAATCCTGAAAAAAGCACAAAAATGTAAATTATGTGTTCATGCCAGTGTTTTACTGAGCAAGTTTTCTGCTTGTTTTGCTATAAGAAGTTAAAAAGTCCCTTTTCTTCGCACATTGTTATAACTTGCATTGCTGCCATTTATGGTCGGTGTTTTCCAGTTCAGCGTACAAAAAGATAAGAGTTACGTACAATAATATTTTTCAATTTCTTCTCTATTACAGATACAGCTGTAGTGATACCACGTTTGTGATTAATGGCATATGCTCCTTAGGTGAGGTAGTTAGAGAATCTGTACAGGATTTTAAATGTAGACTCTTCTAACAATGTGGTTTTATGTACTTCACACGTATTCATTACATTAAGTCTCCTAGCGACATGTAAATTGCGGAAGATGCTTTATCGGTAGAGGTAATACCTTACTGTGCATTTAGGCCGGTCAAATAAGTTTTTTTTTTATACATCGTCATATCTCTTTCCCCTATGATCTGGGTAGGGGTAATGTATGTAATAATAGTAATAATTCTTTATTTCAGGCGTAATGCCATAACACTGACTGTGGTTGTATAAGTGAAATATTCTTCAGTATGATGCAAAATATCAATCAGATAAATAAATCAAATAATCTTTTCATGAAAGGGAGCTAAATTTTCATAAAATCTTAATTTTAAAGTGAACATAAAGTCAGTATTATTCCAGAAATGTGCTAAAAATATTTTTAAAATTCTACAACACTTATCAACAAAATAAATAGCAAACAATCCTCAATACCTAGCCACTCGATTGGCGATACCATTTTGCCATGTTATAGCCCTCTAGCATAACGCCACAAAACCTAGGAGCTCTCCCATACCACTGGTATTAAACAATGTGACAATGAGCAAAGGCAAATAAAAATGCCTGGTTCCCAGCTAAGGAGTATCAGCTCTGTTTTGTGTTTTAGCAGTCTTGCTCCTCCTTGTCCTGCATGGGTGTAAGAATAAGGCCAATCTGGCTGTACCAACATAATGGAATTTACCGAACATAGCAGGACCTTCTGATTTATAACAGATTCCTTTATTCAGATTTTAGGAAGATATTTCCGTAATAAATCTGATTTTGCTAAGGAAAAACAATGCAAAGCCACAATATCTTTCTTCAAGCAATGACTCTCCCCGAGGCGATTTTCTTACCAGTTCACCCTGACAAGCCTCTTGCCCAACATGTACGCATTGTGACACGGGCAACCGTTCTCAGTTCCCTGTTAATAAATGTGTGATCTAAATGCACCCCTTTAACACTTAAACTAACCACAAAATCTGATCTATTGCATCGATATCTGTCTACCCACTATACGAAACCACACTGACAATCATGAGCTAATAGGTTTTTTGATGTGACAGCCAAATATCATGTGACACTTTCAGCACTAGTGATTGGCCAAGTTCATAGGGGCTTCTACAACATGGCTACTTGGAGTGAGTTGTCCGTCAGTGGCGTATCACCAATACTGAACCTCACCTTCTTGACTTTCAAAACTTTACAAAAGTTTTTACATATTTTTCTGTGACAATTGTGTCCTATACCCTTTTATCTATCTATATGTAATGGAAGACTTTATCTTCACTTTAAAGAATCACTTTCTTTGATTACCACAGAAAATTCAGTTAAATTTACAGTTTGATTACAATTTGGCCTCATTGCTTGTACACGATGCACTCTGCTAAAATGATGTCCTCTTTACCTTCTCCGTACATGTCATAATGCTAGAGTAATCTTGTATGGCATAACTGACAAATGCATATTTGTGCACACATTTTAAGTGTGATACCTTTGCTGAATTTGCAAGTGGAATAAGGTTGGGGACACCGCCAACATCTGCTAATCGGGGGTTGCCGCACAAACCTACCAAACAGAGAAATACAATATGTGGACATTATATACACAGAGAGAATCCCTTCATTTAGTCTATTATTACTTAGAGCATCAACAACAGGGAGAAATCTCAGAACTTCAGATTCCTGTAATCTATATGTAAGCTATAAATGCTTTGGAATTCTCATCATCTAGGATTGAGTGTTGAGTCCAGGACATTGCTCTTGAGCCACAGCTTACAATGCATATCGAGAAATGGATGTCAAGTACTGGGCATTGCTCTTGAGCTACAGCTTACAATGCATATCGAGAAATGGATGTCAAGTACTGGGCATTGCTCTTGAGCTACAGCTTACAATGCATATCGAGAAATGGATGTCAAGTACTGGGCATTGCTCTTGAGCTACAGCTTACAATGCATATCGAGAAATGGATGTCAAGTACTGGGCATTGCTCTTGAGCTACAGGTTACAATGCATATTGAGAAATGGATGTCGAGGACTGGGCATTGCTCTTGAGCTACAGCTTACAATGCATATCAAGAAATGGATGTCGAGTACTGGGCATTGCTCTTGAGCTACAGCTTACAATGCATATCGAGAAATGGATGTCAAGTACTGGGCATTGCTCTTGAGCTACAGCTTACAATGCATATCGAGAAATGGATGTCAAGTACTGGGCATTGCTCTTGAGCTACAGCTTACAATGCATATCGAGAAATGGATGTCGAGGACTGGGCATTGCTCTTGAGCTACAGCTTACAATGCATATTGAGAAATGGATGTCGAGTACTGGGCATTGCTCTTGAGCTACAGCTTACAATGTATATCGAGAAATGGATGTCGAGTACTGGGCATTGCTCTTGAGCTACAGCTTACTATGCATATTGAGAAATGGATGTCGAGGACTGGGCATTGCTCTTGAGCTACAGCTTACAATGCATATCGAGAAATGGATGTCGAGTACTGGGCATTGCTCTTGAGCTACAGCTTACAATGCATATCGAGAAATGGATGTCAAGTACTGGGCATTGCTCTTGAGCTACAGGTTACAATGTATATAGAGAAATGGATGTCAAGCACTGGGCATTGCTCTTGAGCTACAGCTTACAATGTATATCGAGAAATGGATGTCAAGTACTGGGCATTGCTCTTGAGCTACAACTTACAATGCATATCGAGAAATGGATGTCAAGTACTGGGCATTGCTCTTGAGCTACAGCTTACAATGTATATCGAGAAATGGATGTCGAGTACTGGACATTGCTCTTGTTGCACAACTTCCAATCTATATCTGGTACTGGATGTTAAGTACTGGACATTGCTCTGTGCTACAGCTTACAATGTACATCTAAGATTTACTGTTGAGTGCTGGATATTGCCCTAGTCCTGCTGCTTACAATGTATATCTAAGATTGTGTGTTGAGTACTGGACATTGCTCTTGTGCTACGGCTTACAATGTATATCTGGGATTTACTCAGCGTCAGTACATGAACCCGGGGATACTGTAGGTGAACATAGGGTCAGGCCTAAGGCTATCACAGGTGTACTTAGCATCAGTACATGAACCTGGGGATAACGTAGGTGTACATAGGGTCAATACCTGAGGATGTCACAGGTTTACACAAGGTCAGTCCATGAACCTGGGAATACCGTAGGTGTACATAGGGTCAATACCTGAGGATGTCACAGGTGTACACAAGGTCAGTCCATGAACCTGGGGATACCGTAGGTGTACATAGGGTCAGTACCTGAGTATATCACAGGTGTACTCAGCATCAGTATATGAACCTGGAGATACCGCAGACGTACATAGGGTCAGTACCTAAGGCTATCACAGGTGTACTCAGCGTCAGTACATCAACCTGGGGACAGCTTAGGTTTACATAGGGTCAGTACCTGAGGATATCACAGGTGTACTCAGCGTCAGTACATCAACCTGGGGATAGCGCAGACGTACATAGGGTCAGTACCTGAGGATATCACAGGTGTACTCAGCGTCAGTACATCAACCTGGGGACAGCTTAGGTGTACATAGGGTCAGTACCTGAGGATATTACAGGTGTACTCAGCGTCAGTACATCAACCTGGGGATAGCACAGACGTACATAGGGTCAGTACCTGAGGATATCACAGGTGTACTCAGCGTCAGTTCATCAACCTGGAGACAGCTTAGGTGTACATAGGGTCAGTACCTGAGGATATCACAGGTGGACTCAGCATCAGTACATCAACCCGGGGATAGCGTAGACGTACATAGGGTCAGTACCTGAGAATATCACAGGTGTACTCAGCGCCAGTACATGAACCTGCGGATACTGTAGGTGTACATAGGGTCAGTACCTCAGGATATCACAGATGTACACAAGGTCAGTACATCAACCTGGGGATAGCGTAAGTTTACATAGGGTCAGTACCTCAGGATATCACAGACTTACTCAGGGTCAGTGCCTGAGAATATCACAGGTGTACACAAGGTCAGTACATAAACCTGGGATACCATAGGTGTACAAAGGGTCATTACCTGAGGATATCGTACGTGTATACACAGTCAGCACCTGATGATATCACAGCTGTACACTGAAGGTCAATACCTGAGGATATCACACATGTACCTGTGGAGGCCAGCTGGAATGGAGGTTGAGTAAGGTCAGGGCAGTCCACCACATCCACACGCACATCAGCAAAATTCTTCTTCAGTCCCAACTCCAATACTGAGTAACAAAATTGTTTTCAACGGTTAAATCCTAGAGGAACAATACAGCTTACATCATGAATCATGCATGTTGTTATACGCAGCCAGACTTGCATTCTAAGGTGAGTCTTTGAAACCATACATTTTTTTCCGATATTTTTTCATAAATTTTGAGAGCCTAAAATCCAGTGAAACATTGGAATTGTCCTAAGGTAGTTCATCAAGACAGATTTCATATAAATCTTTCATTGTTCCCGATGCCATAGTGGCAATATCTATTTCTTTGATGGTGTTTTGCACCGTAGTCAAGAATATTTCACTTATATGAGGGCGGCCAGCTTTATGGTGGGAGGAAACTCGGCAGAGCCCAGGGGAAACCCACGACCATCCGCAGGGTGCTGCCAGACCTTCCAACTTACAGGAGGAAGCCAGCATGAACTGGACTTGAACTCACAGCTACCGCATTGGTGAGAGGCTCCAAGGTCATTATGCTGCGCTAGTGCTCTAACCAACTGAGGCAATAAGTAATGAAAGTGCTCTCTTGTGGGGTCTGGCATGACCTTCACTGAAGACCATTTGACTATCACACCAATATGAGCCTTTCTCATATATGTCACACTAGCTAAAGATCTGTGGCTTAACCTCCAGGAACATTGGTTCCTCTTACTGTAAAACTTGATGCCATAAGTGAAAATTTTGTCATTAGGCCTATGACATTAAGCAACAATCAAAAAAAAGAAATAATGGTGTACATGCATGTCCATCATAAGCCTGAGCTTGAGCAGGGTACATCATTTCTTGATCTTCAAACCGTAAAATGAATTCCTTTGAATTATCTTTTTTAAAGAATAGCATACCATGTAAAAATGAAGCAAACATCAAAAATAAGCCATCACAACTATCAACAAAAGTACTGGTTGTTTCTTGTATGTTTTGAGAATTTTTGTAAGCAAGTCATCAGCATTAAAAATATTGGGCTCCACTGTGGCCTGTTGTGACCACAAACACCTGCATGAGCAACAATCGCATGTCTTTGCACCTCTGCATTCTATAACTGCCACATATACACTGTATCTACATATCAAGTATGTTTGTGGTTGTAATGTTTTGACTGCATACCATAGTCAAAACTAAGGATGACGTCTATAAACAAAATATTTTATGACACAAACTTAGTCTTGGGTTAAATTATTTATTAATTTATTTATTTGATTGGTGTTTTACGCTGTACTCAAGAATATTTCACTTATACGCTGGTGGTCAGCATTATGGTGGGTGGAAACAGGGCAGAGCCCGGCGGAAACCCACGACCATCTGCAGGTTGCTCGGTTAAATTATGTTCTTAACCAGCTGCCATATGGTCTAATACTTGCACTTTAAATACTTATAAAGACAAATTCTGTAAAGGTAACACAAAAATTTTTTAATAGCTTTGATGGCCATTCTATTACATATATGATGCTTTTTAATCTGTCACACAAAAATAAACAAGTTTAGATACTAATTGTCCAATGAAATGCATTTTTGTGGATATTAAAGTTTATTTTCTGGCATTCCCAAACTTCTAGACTACTACTTTGCAGCTGTCTACTGAAGAAAATTTATTACGACTTACAGTGTACTAATTCAATGTTAAATGTAATGGAACTTTCTCTATAGTTTATATTTCTGACATTCAAACCGATAAGGTAAATGTCAGAATATCAGATGATGAAGATCATTTAGCTCGCGGAATTAACATTGCACACGCACCTGTAATTTATAATTGTGTATCAATTCATCTTTGTCTCAGAATTTTCACTCACAACCCTATGACAGTATGCTCAAATGCATGTACGATTCCTATAAAGGTGAAAGCTATTTCTGACTTCATTTAGAGTCAGACAGAAGGCCCTAGCAGTAAGTATATACAGGTACATTTAAGGTCATCTTGATATATACCTCTACACCTCAGGTACAGTATTTAGTGTAAGATACATAATGGCCTATATGTACGCACTCATATGTATAAGCACGTCGCATTGGTGTTATACGTTTAATGGGGTAAGTACAGTTATATAGTAGGTTACCGGTACCTGGATGTGTATGTAAGGTAGGAGGTGAAGCATGCTGTGCGTGACTGATCAAAATGAGATCACGACAGATGGTCTTTGTGAAGATAAAAACTATGAAACACTGACAGGCCTACATAATAAAATGAAACATGCACTGAATCTAACAGTAATGACAAGAGCCTATAACGAAAATGTGTGGTACAAAATAAAAAAATTATAAGGTCTGCACTGCATCGGTCTGACAAATTGAAAATACACGTAATTATAATGTGTACACAAATATATAAAACCCTACTCCCTCTCACCTTTGAAGTTAAGTTTGAGGTATAACTGTACATCCTAGCTTTAACCTGTTGCATATGCCATCCAATGGCCAAGTACCGAAGTATCCATGGTAGCTGTGGAACTCTCATCTTTCAGAAATACAACTAGGCTAGCTACTGTGATTTCTGTGTTACGGTAGCTGGGCTTTTTTTTTTTTTTTTTTTTTTTTTTTTAGGGACACTGAGTCTGATTACAACTACCTAAATACAAATACCCAAAGCTACAAACTGATTGACAGTATCCATATTGAAATTTAAACTAGTTTCATGTTTGATACGGTTTCCTATTCAGGTTTGACGTTGCGCCTGTATCACCGTTTCGACAGCCGAGTTACGGTGTCTGTCGTATCCGCAGTCAGTGTAGGCCTACCCACCGTCCACGGAACACGACGTCAGTATAAGCCGTGGGCCACATTGTCCCATGTAGCTTGAAACATACGCGATGCATTTCTCAGTCAAACAGGTAGCGGCATACCTAGATATCAGATTACCCCTGTTCCCTACCTTTTGCAACTTCTTCCAGAGCGGGCACGTGAAGTGGCACTTTTAAAACCGGCAAACTTGACGACATAGTTGTCCATACGTCTTCCCTGCCCGTTGTGAGAAAGAGTGTGTAAGTTTATCAGGGTTGTCTCCCTTGCATTTGCTGGCTGAAATAAACTTTATCTCGCTGTGATCCCGAGGATACGACCATTTAAAACAGTGACTAGTGACTATTTAACGGGTTCTTTTCTAATTGCAAACGAGTTCTATTGGTTCATTTGTTCTGGGATTTTTTTCTTCGTTTATTCACATTTAAGTACATGTAAGTTGATCTGATTTAAATGTGATAATTTCGTACTGTTATCAAGAGACGCGAGTCGCTACTAAAATAAGGCGAATCACTGACACGCATACATAGGCCTATAACTGATTCCTTAATTCCAGCACGCTGACTAGTGCACGTCATTATTTCACTACCCATCTTAACTCATTACCATATTTCAGTTTTTTAAACTCACACATTTGCAGCTCAAGTTTACAACATGGTGAACTTCAGTGCATGTACAGAATCAAAATCATCATAACCGGATTGTGAATATCATAAGAATAAATATTTATTTATTTATTCATTTATTTATTTATTTCAGTGGTGTTTTACGCTGTACTTGAGAATATTTCAATTCTACGATCACGGCCAGCATTATGGTGAGAGGAATCTAGACCCAGACCGTGAGAAGAGGAAATATTTAGATTTCATTTGCAGTCATCTGGGCTCTGCATGGGGTTGCCCATGAGTGTCTCATAGACATCTGCTCATGTGGGCCCCATATACAAATACCCATCTGGGCCCCAAATCTGAATGCCAAAATGGGTCCCATATGAAAATGTCCAGTCATGAATATATAATGCTCTCCAGCTTATACACAATGTTTTCTGAAGGGATATTCATGGACCTCTACTGGGCATTCCATCTGGGGCCCATATCCGTTGTCATATATGGCAACCATGTGGGCCCATGTTGGAATGCTATCTGGGATGTTAGGCCTGTATTCGCCCCGGGTGTAAGTTACATGTAACTTAACCAACGGCATTCCTTTTGAAACAGTTTTCATTTTTCATTATTTTGGCTATGATGATGTCACTTTTTGTGACAATTTCTAGACAAAAATAAAAAGGACTTGAGATGCTGGCGTAAAATGACGCGTGGTGCTGTGACGGGGAACATGTAACCTTTCGTGTGATTCGCCTTGTATTTGGACCGGTGAAATGGGTGAAATGACAGTTGTAACTCTTCAGTCATGGAGGTAGGAACGGGTGTGTACCGGGCATGGCCGGTCTTTCCTTGTGCAAGGGAAATGTTGCAGCATATGTGCCGGTCGAGCTTTACAAATGCAGTATTTCTTGAAAAGACAGAAGACCTGGGAAATCCTCCACAGGTTTATCTCTTTCCCCGGATACAGGAACTTTAATAAACCCAGCTCGTTCGGAGACAACAGACGGCGCGGCCGAATTCGGTCTTGGCGCGAAGTGTTGGAAGGGATGATAAGAATGGAGGAATGGCAGACGATTGAAGGAATGCACGTCCACGCCTGGTCGATTTCAGGCCTGGAGACATGCGTCGTTCTAAAAAAAACAGACTTAGGGTTTGTAGCTTTTGACATGGGCGCTTCGACACGCGAGAGTTTAAAATGTCAGCACGTCTTTATCAGGTAAGCTATTCGGTTTTTCACTTCCCAGCAAAATGACAGCGGCCAAAATCAGCTGATTTCAGACCAGTTATCTCCCTTGAGGTTAATACTGAATTGTCACATAGGCTTAGCACTTGCATGTCATACCGATACAGACATACCTTGACGAAATAATCCAGTATTTGTGAAAACAATGGCAACAGCATCCGGTTTTAAATGGAGCATGCTCTGACGTTGGCTTGGGGCCATTTGTATGTGCCCGAATAAAATTTTGCCATACTTAACGATAGAGCAGTCTCGGACTAACAGTGGGGGAGTTTCAAGTTCTAAATCTTTTCTTGTTGAAGGTAAAAACACTTCTACTCGATCATGATAGTTGTGAAAATTGTTAGGCAATTAATATTTGTTGACATTACTTTTGTATACCAATCACCAGTTTCACTGTTGTTTCAGAAGCATAAATGGTACATGTACGTCTTTCTTTTAGAAACTTCCCAAGTTCACAAATGTTAATCACCCCCATTTTCTCATCTGTGCTTTTTGTGAAAAAATTTCACATGCCCATGTTATAGTAGAGTTGCCTAACATTTTTCAAAGGTCACATGATACGGTAAGACTTTTTCTCCTAATTTTCAGTAATTTTCAGATTTTAAACGGTAAACTCTTATTGTATGACAGAAGAAAAATTTTCCTCATATCTCACCTTCAGTCGTGTCAGTTAATTAAACTAACAGTGTCCAGGATAGGCATGTGTTTTTTTTTTTTCATTTCTTTAGATTTTATCATGTCTATCACTGGAAGTCGTCTCAAATTGTTGTACATCTGTCATGGTTCTTATTGTATTTCAGTCATGGTCACATGGACCATATCTCCGCTATTCCTCAGCATGCTACCAAACAGGATCTCTTCAAAATGAAGCCAGCTACATACTTTGTGCCATCCCATTTAGTGGAGCCCTTACAAGATGTGGCTGAAGGCTATTACAGGATGCATGAGAGCTCTGAATCTCTGGGCAAGCTGAGAATAAAGGGCATAGAACCAGGAGACACAGTACATGTTAGTACAAGACAATGTACCCACCAAGCTCTCAGTCAGACATAGTTTTTAGACAGACATATTTTCTTGATGTATGTGTCCTTACTCTCACTCTTGGTAACAGTAAGCAGTGACATTCTTTTGGGCATTTGCATAGTCCTTCATCCTTGGAAGACCTCTTGTCATCCACCAATAGAATGGTGTGAAATACGGTGTATGTCACACATGAGAAAGTTGACATGTATGGTAACAGTGATATGGTGTACGTCACACATGTGAAAGTTGACAAGTACTGGAACAGTGATATTGTGTATGTCACACATGAGAAAGTTGACAAGTACTGTAACAGTGATATGGTGTACGTCACACATGAAAAAGTTGACAAGTACTGGAACAGTGATATGATGTATGTTACACATGAGAAAGTTGACAAGTACTGGAACAGTGATATGGTGTACGTCACACATGAGAATGTTGACAAGTACGGTAACAGTGATATGGTGTATGTTACGCATGAGAAAGTTGACAAGTACTGGAATATTGATATGGTGTACTTCACACGTCACACCATTGTATTGGTGGAACATTGATATGGTGTACGTCACACGTCACACCATTGTATTGGTGGATGACGAGGTCTTCCAAGGACGAACGACTATGCAAATGCCTAAAAGAATGTCAGTGCTTTTTGAAAAAAAAATCTTTTGGCTAATTTGACGTGGAATGATCCATGGCTGAGGGGATTTGCATGGCACACTGACCCAGAGGCCCCACACAAGGGGTCATGGTGAGTCCAGCTCATGCTGGCTTCCACTCCAGCTGTAGGAGGTAAGGTCTGGCGGCAACCTGCGGATGGTTGTAACCTCCCTAATGCTGGCCATTGTCATTTAACTGAAATATTGAGTACGGCGTAAAACACCAATCAAATGAATAAATGAAATACATTGTTAGGTGAGATACTGTCAGTATGTCTTCACAATATATATGTAAATCCATAAGGTCATAAAGGTTATAAGTAACATTTCCTTAGGATTTGTTTTAAGTGATTGTGGTTTTAGCCAGATTTATAGCCCGATATCTGCCAGACATACATGTACGAATCATTGGATATGAAGGCTAGAGTAGCAGTTTATTTTTTGTTGATATTCATGTTTGAAGGATTATTCTAATACCTTGCATTATCCTATTTCTGTTAAGGTAGGTACAGATGCATGAATTAATATTGTGTTTGGCCACATTAGTTAGATTTCTTCCAGATCATGGAAACGCTAAGATTGATATATTGTCTGGAAATGGAAATAATTTATCTCTCAAAATAATCAAATATCAAAACAATTTTTTAATCTGATAATTTTGTTACTCGTATTTTAAAGTAAGGAGCTCCTTACATTGCTTTAAAGCAACATAAATTCATTTTAAATATGAAACTGAATAAAATGAATATTCAGTTTCAGATACACTTTACTTTATATATTGTACGTGCACATGTCTAGAATGATCAGTCAGTCAACATGTCAATAATTCTGTGTTGTGTGTTGTAGTTACCCGGTGGTCACTTCATCCAGCCGTTTCCTACAGTGCACCGTGTCCGAAGTCAGGGTTATATACTGTACCGTAAACTGAAGAAGCTAAACCCTGAGTACCTGGGATTGCCTGGACATGCAGTGGCTGCCAAAATCCGAGAAGGGGTGGCTGTTCACAACACTCTTGTCACACCTGAGGTAGCTTATACAGGTAAATAAACACTGGTATCGTGTGAGTTTGTATGAGGCCTTGAAAAGCCTGGAAATTTAAAATATAAAACCCTTTAAATATGCGAACCATACTTTGTGCTGTTTTGTCATGTCACAGATATAAGGTGCATTTCAACTTCTCTGTTATCATTTCATATCACTTATGACATTTATAACACTTGCTCAACAAAGTCTCAAACTATCTTGGCCAAATACTTAACCCCTGTAATGCGGATTCATACAGTTTGCACATCAGTTTTGTATGAACCGCTATGCGGATTCATACAGTTTGCACATCAGTTTTGTATGAACCGCTATGCAGATTCATACAGTTTGCACATCAGTTTTGTATCAACCGCTATGCAGATTCATACAGTTTGCACATCAGTTTTGTATCAACCGCTATGCAGATTCATACAGTTTGCACATCAGTTTTGTATCAACCGCTATGCAGATTCATACAGTTTGCACATCAGTTTTGTATCAACCGCTATGCAGATTCATACAGTTTGCACACCAGTTTTGTATCAACCACTATGCAGATTCATACAGTTTGCACATCAGTTTTGTATCAACCACTATGCAGATTCATACAGTTTGCACAGCAGTTTTTTCGTTTATATCCCAATAAACCTAAAAAATATTACTGTCAATCCTTATTGAATGACTGAAACTTTAATAATGGTAGTCCATTAAACAGTATGAAAATGCAGCCATGTGATGAAAGTCTGCTTGCAGTAGGCTAGCACATTTATTATCCTGCCTTACCAGAAAACCATGCCAAAGACGCTAGAAATGGCATACCACACTCAAATAATGCTGTCACTTGACCAACCAGAGTATTTTGGCAATCTACTTAATATTCTGAGACGGCATGATATGGCTGCATATTGCTGAGGTGGCATGGTCATTTGTTTGTTTGTGTATTATGTGTGTGATATACCAAGATCACGGGTTTAATGTATAGCCATAGATATGACCCGAATTCAGTCTGATCTCTACGGCACCAGGCCACCAATTATCATGAATATACCACTGATTACAAGTAAATGTGCAAATTTAAAAATCTTTGGTGAGCAGTAAGTCAAAAAGACCAATCCTTCCCTTAGAAAATGTAGTACACAGGTTATAAAATGGACATAACCTCACCAAAATGGACTTTTCATTTCAGGTGACACACAGTTTGAGATATTTTTGTCGCCGCCAAATCCTGATTTGCTCAAGGTGCGTTTACTAATCATGGAGACTACGTACATTGACGACAGTTGTTCAGTGGAAAAAGCCAAAGACCGCGGTCACATACACCTCCACGAACTTGTGCGCAATGCCCACCTCTTCTCCAATGTCCAGTCCATACTGCTAATACACCTATCTGACAAATACTCACCAAGATTTATCAGGGACACTGTTTACAAGTCACTCCCCCACTCCTTGGTCAACAAGGTACACCTAGGGCTGCTGGCCAAAGAGAAGTATTGAGTTCTCAACTACAGTATTAGCTCATCAGGGACAATCTCCTACATGAGGTAGGAATAGTCAGTGCATATAACTGTCAGACTTGATTCGTCTACCCATCAAAATCTTCCAGGTTTGTTTGCTGGTGTGTTTGTGTCACATGATAATTTTGACAAGATGGCTGAGTTCATAATGTAAACTGTCCTTGAGCCTTGCTGAAGGCATTTGCTCAGCTGATTATTGGTTTAAAATGCCACATCAGGACAGCTAACAAGGACAATATCAGAGCATTGGTTAGGCCAAAAACTGATCTATGTTACCGTATGTTACGTTGAGTATGCATTTCAAAAACCTTCATAGATTTGAATGTGTTCAATGCTCTTTAACAAATATTTATGAAACTGTATCTTTCCACATAGTTTTAATAGTTGTCTGTCATAGCATTTTACATTTTAATATTCTTTTACCCAGAAATATTCAGAAAATGTTTGAAAGTGTTTGTGGATATAGTTTTTTTTTTTAGTATTCTCTCATCATATTAAGTAATCTGCACTTTGAGAACCTTATCAAGAACTTTGATAAGGTTAGAAAGAAATAACTTTGTGTTTTGGCATGTAAGGGCAGAATGCTAAATTTCAAACTACAGCGTCCATGTATGTTATAACGAATGTTGTGGGTGCACACAGCGGGGACTCTAGTTTCTTTCATACTGACAATTTTTACAGCCTTCTATTTATACTTTTACAAATATATCTATAAATATTTGTGTATATATTAATATTTCGGATTGATTAATTAAGATTATTATTAGGTAAGTCCTTATAATTATTGGTCATCAGCAGCATGTACCGTTACTTTCCACCATTTTGCAGTTTATGTACTTCATATGGAGTGGCAGAGTAAGGCCAAAAGAAAAAAATGCACATATTTATGGTTGAATACTGGTCTAAGAAATCCTAAGGTGAGGGTTCAAGGTTGTTGGAGGGAGCAGATCATCATTGTTTTGAGGAAGTCCTCCGTTCAAAAGCGAAGTGCTGACCATAAACTGATTAATATTAAAAGAAATAATTTCAAATTTTTGTTCAGTTCCCTGTGTTTTTATTGTTTTGACTGTGTTAAGTTTTTATCTACATGCTTTCAAGTTCCAAGTTTATGGCGATCTTAACTTCCCAATATACTGTGGTCATTCTTTTGCTGTTTTGACCTAACTCGTGTACAAGAAATCTTTTTATAGTGCATGAGTTGGATTGTTGCTTGTTATGAAAGGAATGTTTGCTGATATTGTTCTGTGATCAGTCTGTTCTTGTGTTCATATTTGCCCAAAGTAGTTCTGTTTGTGAACAGTAGACTAGTATAAAATAGATTTCAGATGACTGTATTTATGAAGAATATCTTGAAATTTATAAAACATTTTATCCAACTCAGGGGAGATAACTCTGACATATTCAAACCATTCCTGTATGATATTCTGACTTGTCCACCGACCAAGAACATGTGTGCCAAAGTTTTTCCCATAACCTAGACTGTTGCCGTGTAACACTTGTTTTTGTGTGATCGATATTAACACCAGTATTATTTCTTTAAAGTCAGGTATCTGTGGCCTAGAGGGTTAGTACACCAGCACGGCACAATGACCCAGGAGCCTCTCACCAATGCGGTCACTATGAGTTCAAATCCAGCTCATGCTGGGTTTCCCTCAGGACCTGCTCAGTTTCCCCTCACCATAATGCTTAGTTCAAACTAAACTCCTTATGCTCTCTTGATTTGCACGTATAATAGCTTACTAGTTCGCATATAAGACATCATCACAAAAGCATTCAATATAAACAAAAGACAACAGAAAATACACGTAGCTGTGGCCTGATTTACTTCAGGCTGGAAAGGTTCCCCCATGCAATCAGTGCATTTAGTGAAGGAATATCTGGTGATAGATTTATTTACTTAGTGGGTTTAATACTAATTGTGGAGTGAGGTGTTACAAGAGTCAGTAGGTAATAATGTAAGTAGTTGGTATGTAGAGTAAAGTATATCACATTGCATGTACTTCATTCGACACGTGTTCTGGTTTTTGGAGCTTAGAGCTGAGGCTCTTCTGATCATGCTCATAAGGTAGGCATACTATTCATAAGGAAGGTCATCCAGCAACCTGCAGATGGTCGTGCCCCCCCCCCCCCCACCCCCCACCCCTGGGCTGTGCCCGGTTTCCTCCCACCATAATGCTGGCCGCCGTTGTATAAGTGAAATATTCTTGAGTACGGTGTAAAACAACAATCAAATAAATAAATAAATAATGCTTTTAATTTGTGTTCATCATCGAAAGTTACCAAGCATAGGAGCCGCTTATGCACAGCTTTCTCTCCCTATTCTTCTAGCTTTTTTTTAAAATTTTTTGCTGGATTATATGACCATGTAAAACTGGTTTGATTTACAAGGATATGGAGCTTCAGGAGAAAATTATTTGCATAGTCTTTTGAAACAGTAAGTTATCCCAAAAAACAATTCAGCAATATGTCATTTTACATATGTAAAGTTTGAACCATGGTATGATGTATCCTGCAGTGTCCAGATCTCTCTATTAGATGTCCCTGACCCCTGACATGATGTATCCTGCAGTGTCCAGGTCTCTCTATTAGATGTCCCTGACCCCTGACATGAAGAGTTCTGCAGTGTCCAGATCTCTGTGTGAGATGTCCCTGACCCCTGACATGATGAGTTCTGCAGTGTCCAGATCTGTGTGAGATGTCCTGACCCCTCACATGAAGAGTTCTGCGGTGTCCAGATCTCTGTTTGAGATGTCCCTGACACCTGTGTTGAGTTCTGCAGTGTCCAGATCTCTGTGTGAGATGTCACTGACACCTGTGTTGAGTTCTGCAGTGTCCAGATCTCTGTGTGAGATGTCCCTGACACCTGTGTTGAGTTCTGCAGTGTCCAAATCTCCATATATGTCATTCATCAGAAAGTTGCACATCACATTTTGAAACAAGTGTTAATTACATGTATTTAGAATGTTAACAGTTCCTAGGCTTGAAGCTTGCTGATAGTGCACCAGAAAAAAATATTCCCGATTTTGTAGACTTAGGCATTTTAATGATACAAAATTCATTTTTGAGCTTGTATTGTGGCAAAATGAATGTGATTTTCTATATCTTAGAATAAGACAATTTATTATTGGATATTTATGGCAAACACTTGAAAAAATGGAACAGTAAGAGCTTGATATATGTTACAATTATAGTGCTTCGTTGTAAAGATATATTTTTAATATCGTTGAAATGTATATATGCATATATATGAGAATATCTGTTATCCATGTATATATATGTACATGTATGTGTGTTTCTGATATCTTGTCAAGTAAGTATAAAAATGTTGATCGGTATATATCAGTGCATAAACAATCAACCTCTCCCCTGTGAGCATTGCTGTAAAGGTTAACTTGGTACACACTGGCAAGAACAACGTAGACTTCTGATTATCGAACAGACCAGGTGTCCTCACCTCACATCACCTCAATTATAACCTGGAATTCGAAATGGGAGCCGAACCAATTTTTGCATGCGCGTCTACATATTTGTATACCTGATTGCCGGTATATAAGATAAACCTAAAATAAAAGTATTCTGTAAACTTTAGTTTTTGTTTTATATTATTGCATGCTTGGTAGAAAAGTTTACGGTTTCACTAAGTTTCTATTCGTACCTCGATGGAGTAACTGTTCACTCTTGCATCGATCCGTTCGTCTAGCCTTTTTGATTGCAGGAAAACACACTCAAAATTATGTAAGTACTATGGTTCAAGCACATTTAGTTACGACCATCTAACAGAGAGCTGACTTTTACAACATTAAAGAAGAAAATTTAAATATCAATCAAATACCATTGAAAAGAGTATGCTTTTCCTCGCAGGTGCATGCCATAAAAAATTCGTATGTGTACATCGTTGATAAATTATAATGAAAGTCAGTGCCAAAATTCGTATTGGGCGACTTCATTTTGCCTAAGAACTAGTCGTGAAGTCTTCTGTGTTAGGAGGAGAATTGCCGTCGGAAACCGCCGAAGTGCGGTTCGTACTTTTCAGGTAAAACTCTTCTTCCCAGGAGGTAGCGAACAGTGCAGTTCGTTTTCCGCTTGACGATCGGGAAACCGGTATGTTGGACGTAGGTTCCGAGTTTACACGAACGAGCTTGCAGTTTTAACGACTCATTGGCTGAGAGGCAACACACCCCCAGCATAAATAACAGGATGTTAAAGATGGAGGAAGCGATGGGCACAGCGATTTATGCCACCTTTGCCGTTTTCAGGCTTTACGTGTATGGCGAGGAAAGATGGCAAAATTATGCAGCCGGCACCAACAGATAGAAAAAAATGTGCTTTTTTCAGCGTATAGTGTCATGTTTTTAGGTTTTCTTCTCCTTTAATAGGTGGCAACTTTTCTTGTAAATCTCCTGCCTCACATGGTGGTGTTCGTTAGTAACTTCAAAGGTTGGTTTATCCGGGCACTCCAGATTCTTGTAATATCCAGCAATACCTATCATCATCGTATACATGTGAAGAACAAATCTAAAGCATCGCGTTAAACAACAATCAAATCAGATCATCTGTCGTTTTAATCTGAAGGAAGACACGAGAAATGTGATTAACAGTCTTCTTAATGTGCGCCCTGTTTCTATTGCGTGTGAACTGCACAAAGGGTTCGTTTTCCTCCTGGAACTTAATTGTTGGTAGCAAATATATTCACGAGGCGTTGCTGACCTTTAAAACTAAAGAATACTTTCAAAAAACATGAATCAGTTTCTCATAATTTTGTCTTGTATATTTTTAAACTAAACGTCATTTTTTATAAAAGTTACAAGAACATGGATTTACGAAGTTTTGTGACAAGACTAGTTTCCAAAGTAGACATTTATGATGAGCTTCAGGTTTGGTAGCGTATGACAGATTATAAGCAATTGCCCATGGGGACATGCAACGTACATGTAACATTCGTAGCGGTGGGTTGGGGTTGGGGAGGGGGTTTGCCATCCAGAAACCAGTACAGGAGAGCTCGCTCATGCTTACTTCTTTAATTTTTTTTACTTTTTTGCCTTTGAAAGGCCGTCGCAAGTCCCATTTTGTGACCACCTTATCAGAACCTAGTCTACACAAGGAAATTCATGAACTTTCCTGAGGTAATTACTGTATTTTGGCCTTTTCGAATCTATCTTATTTTCCATATTGATTCGATTAATTTGCATTACTAGCTGCATTTTGCGGAGATGGCCTTGTGACTTGCTTGTGTCTTTTTTACCTTTTCTGATTCATACTTGCATCCATTTACGTATTAATCAGCTTAATTTGGGTAACTTATAACCGCCATATATCTCTGGATCTATTAAATGAATTTTAGAAAGATGGCCATCTAAAGTTGCATGCAGTTGTACATGAATTTTAATAATTTTGAGATTGCAAGTGAAAACGGAACACTTCATCAGTGCACCTTCCCCACTTGGACAGGCAAAGCCAAATCTGAGGGATTTGCAAAATTAACAAAATGAAGTGAATCCAAGCTTGCTCCAACAGTTTTCTTTTCTTAAAACTTCGTTAAACGTCTGCCGAGACTTGCAGATTTCCATGGCAACCCGGCATTTCAGGATCGGAAAGCGTGTAACTTGTAAACAATTTTTGTTTGTCAACTGTCTGACACAGGCTGATGGGGAGTTTGCACCAGGGTATCTAGGTCACGGCAACCTTACAGGTGTACAGTTTTAGTGCCATGCTGCCGAGACAGGCAAGGTGATAGAATAAGGAGCAGACGGAGGGTGGACCGCTGGGTGTCACAGAAGGGACCATAGCGATTGGACTGGTCAGGATTTGTAGTACCGGTAATGATTAATGTATCACTTACATGTCTAACATGATGTAGTGCTTATATGAGAATTTGTAAACCAGTAACATTTTACCTTTCATTTGTTTATATCAGCTTTCTATATTAGTACGCCCCGCCTCCCTCGATGACCAGCTGCCCATGGCCAGCCTTCCATACATCACTGCCTTTTCACCTGCTTAAGCCATGTTGCTTGGGGAGTAACAGGCCAGTCTAAATGTCAACATATTTATTACTTTTGTCTCCCTGCTTGGCTCATGCTGCATATCATATATGCCAAGCAAGAAATGTGCTAAAACTAGCGAGTGGAGAATGAGACCTCCGTAACCCACAAATACTCCGGTAATCAGCTCTCTGTAACCAACGTTCCATACTCTTCCCTAACCAGCAATCTATCGAGATTTCTTAACTCGGCCTTACGTATAACCAGCTTTAGCCAGCCTCCGAGCTTTAATGTCGTCGTAAGTCTCCTTTTCAGTCTCACTCTCGTATAACCAGCTTTTTATACCCAGCCTTTCATAACCAACCTCTTCCAACCGGTCCCCATTAGCACACAGCTTCCAGTAACCCAGCCCATCGTCATGTGCCCGGTTTAGGCTGCCTCCCTCACCAACCACCCGAAACCAGTCTTCCCTGGGCAATCTTACTTCCCCTGACAAACCTCCCACGTGCTGAATCTACATGTGCACTATGAACAGGAAAAAGGTGAACAAAGATTGAGAAATGACTTGCCATTTTCCTGACATCACTTAATGCCGTAATCATACGCAGCACTTGATCTCTGTGTTGTTCAAGATTGCGGCAAAAATGCTAAGCGCTGGCAGTGATGTAGGGCTTACTATTAAGTGTGTAAAGAGAGAGTGGAAGAGTTTCTGGCGAAGGGCATTTATTGTTTTGCAATGTTTCGTTGTAGCTATAAACAGTTTAGAAAATGTTAAAATGTGACAGCTACGTATAGGCCCCAAAGAAGCGAATAAATTTTTCACAGACTAGTTTTAATGAACGAACTACGTGCAGATTTACAACAAAAGTTTGGCGTATTTAGACGTGGTCCGGGTTCTAGTTAGAATTCCAGAATTATACTGCAAACCATAGCCCAATGTTCCCATCCATTAATATAAAAATTTCGGAGTTGCTCAAAACTATAAATTTTGGCATGTTAATGAATGTAATGGCACCTGTACAGCATCGATACCATACTTATGGATATGTTTTAACTTTTCAAATGTTAACCCATTATCTGACGTCAACATATTTTCGTTTCTAGGACGTTCAAATCACAGGCTTAAGGAAATGAGCTAACGGCCAACTGGAATGTTCCCGGAGGTGAGCTTTCAGTGCGGCCGGATAAAGATTATGCGGATGTCCAGAAAGCTTTGGTACACTATCCTTGCTGTTCTGGTAGTCTACCTGTTTCTTCAGGCGCGCCAGCTTGTCATAAGGTTCAAAGATGAGGAACGTTTAAATAGATATCCAAACTACCCCTACGCCAGTGAGAAATTAACAGATTCTAAATGCAGTCCGAGAACGAACATAGCTTTTGTGAAGACGCACAAAACTGGGAGTACAACTTTTATGAATATCCTACAACGGTTTGGTTTCAGCAGGGATCTAACCTTCATACTGCCAAGACAAGGCCTTGTCTACCTTGGGCCACATCGCCTCACTCTCAATTCTTGGTCAATTCTTCCACGTCCGGTGAACAAAACCTTCAACATATTGTGCAACCATGTTGTCTACAACAAGGATACGTTCCATAGGTTCTTGCCAAACGACACGGTGTATATAAGCATTCTACGACATCCTCTTCGGCGGTTCCTTTCTGCTTTTTGGTACTATTCTCACGTTCACCCACAGGATTACTTACTTAAAATCAAGGGAGATAACAAAGTACAGACTTTTCTTCAGAATCCGTCGTTGTTTGAAGCAGGGGTACAGTACACTAACAATGCTATGGCCACCGACCTGGGACTTTCACCCGTTAATTTCCACCAGAAGAGCGAAATCATGCGGTACATATGCGACATTGACAGAGATTTCACACAGGTTCTTATTCTTGAGCTTTTTGATGAATCATTAATCCTCCTAAAACGAAAACTTTGTTGGGATCTTGGAGATATTCTATACCTGCCAAAAAACGAACGCACCAACCTGGACAATAGTACGATTATCTTCCACAGTAACCTTACTAAAGAAGATATACACAGACATGAAATATGGGATCAGGCAGATTTTCAATTTTATAATCATTTTAAACAAAAACTGATGCAGGAGATAAGCTCTCTGGAGCCTCACTTTTCCGAAGAGGTATTGCACTTTAAGCAACTAAGAAAGACTGTGTCCTCTTATTGTCAACAGGAAGTGAAGCATGATAACCGACAGATGCCGTTGAGCATACCGGAGAGTGCATTTAACCGACATATTGTTGTGACTCCTCAAGACTGTGAACTTCTGTTGATAAGAAGTGAAGAGAGGTTTACTGAAATTTTAATACATAAACAATATCCTGATTTACAACATCTTATTTTCAGGAAAAAAGATCGTAAGGGAAGAAGTTAAAAATCCCCACTAAAATATCTTATTTACTCGTAACTCCTGTGTTTTGATATTTTTTTTCATAGATTTTATATATTATTTTGGAAATTCCGCATATTTCCCAGTCTGCATATTCCAATTCTTTAACTTAGCTTTTAGTGTATATTTAGTCGTTTACTCAACTCTTTGTACTTGGCTACATTCGACGCACCAAAGTTATTGGGGTACCGGCAGATTTTCCCCTCACAAAAGGTGGCGCTAATGTGACATAGGATTGCACATCACAAGTCTTTGTTGCGCGACGCAGATGTTGCGTGCTGCGGTTTCATCTGTGACGTACTTTGGCCTACCCAGTGTGACGTCGCACTGTTGACGCTGTAATGGAATGTCCAGTGTCATTGAAATGATGTTATACATCCCACTTCGAACTTCCGGTATCCCATTCTATAGCTACGATGACAACACGTCCAGTGCATGTATATAAATGTGTAAAGAGTATGATTTCTAAGTCTACTGTAATCGATTGTATAGTCATCAATTAATTCTCAACATGTTGATATGGCTCCTATCCACGCGATTAGTGGATGACTGTAATATCGTTAAACATAAACTATACATATAGTACGTGTATAGAACTTCTTACATATCCTGTGATCCAGCCGTGCAATCAAATCTGAGCAATGTAACGTGATAAAATACGTGGTGAGAGGGTGGAGACCGAGTGGCTAATATACTTCTTTCATTGGCTAGGGCACATTTTGAGGAGTTCCAGCCCAGTCTTGATTTTGTGCAGTGAGTTTGTGCTTGGGGTTTAACGTCGCACTTAACAATTTTTCAGTCATATGACGACGAAGGAATCAGTAGGGTGCATGTAATGTACCTCCTTGGTACAGGACGGATTTCCACCGTATTTTTATCAAGTGCTGCTTCACTGAGACGCCTTACCGAAGGCAAGTAAGCCGCCCCGCTCGAACCATTATACTGATACGGGTCAACCAGTCATTGCACTATCCCCTTCACGCTGAATGCCAAGGAAGGAAGTTACAACTTCCTCTTTAAAAGTCTTAGGTGTGACTCGACCCGGGATTGAGCCCGGATCTACCGCTCCCTTGATTTTGTAGATTCCCTTCTCTGAATGCTCGTGAAGATCTGGTGACAAAAAGCGATCAATAAAGCTCGTTGCGATGTGTAACGATTGCTAAAGACCACATTTGTTCAACAAATATGGTGTGCATATAACACATGGAAAAGTCAATCAGAAATTTGCCAAAGGTCGATGGTTTACGTCCGGCAGTGTATACGAGTTTCCGCTATCCAAAACCCTTCAACTTACAACTAAATGTTATATGAAACAATAGATACTGTCGGAATTTTTTTATATTTCAGACAACAACACATTTGCAAGAAATTTTTGCAAGGTCTTTCAGGATACTTGCAATGCTGTTGATGCTCGATGTGTTCTCACAGCTACTTATATAAAGTGTCAGTGTTGTGTGTTTTAAACGGGCAACACATTGACGTTCAACCACTCTACCATCAGTGCAATGTATCCACGAGCATGACTGCTTATAGACGTTTTAAGTTTAGTACGTTTAAGTCTGCATAGTATTCCTTGATGTAATATAAATATAGGGCGATCAGTATTTTTTTTTTTTTTTTTTTTTTTGGTATTTTTTCACTGGCGTTGAACGCCGTACTCAAGAATTTTCTACTGAATTTTAGTAGGTAGAATAACATTGGCTTCAGGATCGATGTACAGGTACATACAACTGAGCACGATGCACATATATTCATTTTAACATATTTCTTGATACGCCTAGCGTGTACATTTAATTTACCAATCATTCTGTATAATCAACAGATACCAATTGATGACGAAGGTGAAATAACTATGTAACATCGTAAAGTTTAATTTATAACTTTAACTTTATCTTTTAATTTTTGGGAATGAAGCTATGTGTATCAGAGTTTCCTGGAGCCTGTTTTGCATGTCGCAGCACTACACCAGGTATATCCCCGAAGAAACCTCTCTGATGACCCCCCCCCCCCCTCCCCCACTCACACACAGAGGTCGGGACTGGACTTGGTCCCAATACCAATTATTGATCATACCAATTATAAGACCAAAGATTGTACTTCTTGCCGCAGCGCTTGGTGCTGAGAGGTTTGAGCAAGGGAACGGAACCGGTTGGCCCGGTGTCAGTATAATGGGTGGGGTTTTATGTCTGGTGTCATCGGCATGATGTTTCAGTGACGGCAGCACTTTGCCAGCATAGATTCGCCCTGCCACAAGAAGACACAGTATATGTACACACATCTAATGATTTGCAGTCGCAATATGACTGGAAAATTAATATTTAAGTGCGAAGCCCAAGCATTCATATTTACCACAGATGCAGCTTGTGACCGCATCCTAAAACAGGCATTTGGTGTGAATGACCTACACAGAGCAGTGGCCTCGGCATGAAAACAATATTCGATGTATTATTTTTTGCAACACTTATTTCTATTCTCAAAACTGCGTACTATTTCCTCGCGGGAAATTGGCCGCTAAAGCGCAGTGAACGTTTAAAATACCACTCTTTTCTGTTCCGGAAGTTATTTTGTGTGACGTTGTATATGTATATAGCGGTGATGTGACTAACTCAATTATCAGTTTCTCATGATGACGTAAAAATCATTATCCGTTTGGGAGAATATATGTTGAGTGGTAATACGCGTCATACTAATACATTCTGTCTTGACAGGCAACAGGTATAAGTTCAAAGCTGATTTCCGAAACAGTGGTGAATGTGGCGGGAAAATATCTGACCGTCAGTTGATGCTACAAGCAATACTTATCACACACAGTGCTGTAGTGAGCTACACAAACACTGTTTAAGGTGTCATCCACGAGTACCGATCATTGGTCAGATGGCAAGGTCATTGAACGTGTATGTCAAAATATAGTATATTTTGATACACAATGTGAAATTTGTAAATATCATTTTTATTTATGAAGGAAATCCTAAATTTCATCCTGGCATGAAAATAAATGCCCATTAATATATTATAAAATATGCATTATACATATACGCCTAATGTAAGCTACGGGAAAGGGTCTGTGAACTGTATATAGTCTTTGTGATAGACTGCCAAGTCTGAGGAGCATGGCCTGATACCCCGTGGTATCAATCACATATCACTGACAGTTTGGCAATTTCCGGGTTCACATGTAGCCAGGGCCTTGCCAGTCAGCCTGCCCGTGGGGATGCCGTGCTCAGAGTTGTCAGAAATGGCCAACATTGGCCAGCTTCACGCTACGGTGACTTTAATTACAGGTAATGAGTAATGGAGTCTGCACAAAACAGGCATTTAGCCCTGGGATGACATGGTGTAGTGTAGTATATCGAGGATGCGGCAAACGAACAGCACTGTATGATATACATGTACATTATTACCAATTTTCGTAATATATAAAAATTGTAAAATGCTTTATGCCGGTTTGAATTCATGGAAAAAGTTAAATGTGAAGTGGCGATACTCTCCAGATGCCCCAAACAAGCTTTACCCAGAACAATATGAAACGATAATACCAGTATGATGACCCGAGATATATAATCTTACAAAACCAGCACGTGGTCGGAGAAGTAATGCTGCATGAATGTACATTCGTAATTAAATTTTTCACAATTTAATCTCAGACCATGAGAGAGTATACATAGCTGGCCAGGCTAGACGTGGTGTTTATACTCGAACAGCAAACAGTTTCCTTACTAATCAAGAATTTGTTGACCTGGTTGCAAAACAGGTGGGTCAGTTATGTGCTCAACTGGCGAATAAGTTCACTGTTCAAATATGTGGTAGACAACACTGCCTCCATTGCTACATATGCTAATACCGTGAATACCACTCACACTTCGTGAAAATAGCGCACACAAGAGTTAAGAGTTTCTGAATTTGTTACCTATTTATAGCCCCACGGGGAACTTCATGCGACGCCGATGATAAGAGCCTGGCTTAAGATGTGTACAAGTCTAACATATATAGAATGATCACGTGCCTTTCCGACAAAGTCCCTCATGTACAGGTAGGATCAATCCAATATACAGGTAAGGGCCATATATAAACCAGCAAAAAACAGAGTAAAACCAGCAGCTTATCCTCACAGATAATGTAAGGCTCACATACGTCGAGTGTGTTCTATAACACGTGTCAGTGTTATAACAACTATGAAAACACCTGATGCTTTCAGGTGCGATAATAATATATATTTCCTGTATAGAATCTATATGCAGCTAGACGATATTTCTAACCTTGCCACAAGGCGTAAAAGTCACACTTGAATTATTACTAACCAAGGGGTGTGTCACACGTGTTGGAGGGTTAACATGACCAAGTGGTGTATACAGTCACCCGTGTTGGAGGGTTAACATGACTGAGTGGTGTATATACAGTCACACGTGTTGGAGGGTTAACATGACTGAGTGGTGTATATTCAATCACCCGTGTTGGAGGGTTAACATGACTGAGTGGCGTATGTGCAGTCACCCGTGTTGGAGGGTTAACATGACCGAGTGGTGTATATACAGTCACACGTGTTGGAGGGTTAACATGACTGAGTGGTGTATATACAGTCACCCGTGTTGGAGGGTTAACATGACCGAGTGGTGTATATACAGTCACACGTGTTGGAGGGTTAACATGACTGAGTGGTGTATATACAGTCACCCGTGTTGGAGGGTTAACATGACCGAGTGGTGTATATACAGTCACCCGTGTTAGAGGGTTAACACTGACTGTGTTGTGTATAGAGTCACGCGTGTTGGAGGTTTAACACTGACTGTGTTGTGTATAGAGTCACGCGTGTTGGAGGTTTAACACTGACTGTGTCGTGTTTAGAGTCACGCGTGTTGGAGGTTTAACACTAACCGACTGGACATGACCGATTGGAGTCAATAGTTGTATGTTTGTATACTGTGTCTTCTTGTGTTAGGGCGAGTCCATGCAGCCAAAGTGGTGGCGTAGCATGCCGAAGACACATTATATACTGACACCGGGTCATCAAGTCATGTTTGCTTGATCTAACCCCTTATTACTAAGCGTCAAATAAGGTAGCAACAAGTTCCATTTTTTTGTTCTCAGATACCCCGACATCGAGGCGTACACCCCAACCATTATGTCACCGAAACGTATCGTAGGCTTAACATTCTCCTCGTACACTGTCTTCAGTTTTGAACACGGTCATTCCTCAAGCGTTGAGATTGACAGTGTATGTTTTATTTGGCCTTGAACATCAACGGCGTTGGAGCCGAGCGGGCCCAAAGGCCAAGGTTCCCCCCAACCGTCCACTTTTCAGGTGGTAGGGGCTCGAAAGGGCTCCGACCCACTCAACCCCCCTCCAAACCATTAAGGTGCACAATCGGCTTTTAGCATCTCTAGTAACAGTTTGCCTCTAAATAGTATCGCTCAGAGCAATCTCCTTTTATCTATGGATGAAAGTATTGTCTAAAAAGATGCTATCTGTCACTGCCAGGATGTTGTTATCCTTACAGCACAATATATCTGCTAAGTTTTGTACCATTGGTACAGATTTAAACTCAAGGAATCTGAAAATACTCATCAAATATCTGATAATCTTCTATCAACAGTTATGCGATGATAGCGCCCATCTATACATGAGCCTTGTACCGGTACCTTAGGATCACGTAGAAAGGCGCGTGATCTCGAATGCTCAGACAACACCTCCCCTCCCCCCCCCCCCCCGCCGTCCCCTAATATTTTCAAAAATTTAAGTGTCACCATCTTACTTGTATGGCTGTGTACGTTTTAAACCGCAAATCTCTGTGCCATGACTAACTGGCTGAGCCATCATCTATGGCAATCCATGGCAGCGGACGTTGGACCCTTGATCGCATAAAATGTGCTGGGGTACACCTCTAAACACGAAGCCCCCGATTTTAATTTTGCGAGGCTAAGCCCACCCCAACCCCCCTCCCCCAGCCCCCCTCCCCCATTTCCCCGCACACATTTTAAAAATCTTTCACAGTTCTATACTCTTCAGACCCAATCTCTCTGTGAGCCGAAAAGAGTGAGATTCCGTGTATACGGCAATCTAGGGTCACGAAGATTCCTGTAACCTCGCCAATAATGTATTCCCGCCATAAGTTTTGTGTCACGAAAATCTCAGCCTCACCACATGTCGCAGCAGGATAGCTTATATATGCTACTGTACATGCATGTGGAATTGGGCGAATACACTCGGGAAGGGATTTGTTTACACATCTATACAAGATCGCCAGCAAGTGATAGCGTGTGGAGCGAACGATGGGTTGATGATTGCAATTCAACCTGGGCCCAATTTTAGCGTCATTTCGTGACATGGTCGTGATTTAAATAATTAACCTTCCTTAGCATCAGAACGGGAGGCCAGGAATTAATAAAAGGCGTTTTGTGAGCAGATTAGCGTCGCCAGGTTTGTACGATAGTTGTGAATCCTGCGACAGAAGGGATAATAAATATGGGGTATGGTATTACTGGAGCTACCAGAGCGATGAGCCCCCTGTAAAATCCATTTCAGCAATTAGACGTTCAGCTGCTGGCTGTGTTGTGGGAGTGGAGACCCACAGTGGCACAGCGGTCAGTATCGAGCGTGGGAAATTATATAGCGCATGTGTATATTACAGGTGAGGGCTGGAGCAGTATATAGACGACACATTGTGTACATATGTACGTATATCTCGGTATCGAGACTATCCGGCCACGTCTGCCCATTAAAACGTCCAAAACGACGCACATATGTTAATAGACCAGAAGTAAAGCAGGCAGACGGAATAGTTTTAGTGTCAAACAACGGTAGACTGAAAGGGAGCCTTCAAAAAAGCTGCCACGCCCACTTTGTCAGCGGCGAGTTCAAAGTTTCTTTTGTGGTTACGACAAAACACGCCTGGATACGTGTAATTTATTGTCATGAGCGCTATGTGCTGGAGTCCGATTTAGGATCTAATCAGGTGAGCCGGCCAACAGGTAAAAATACCCAGCCTTGTTTACACGTACATTAATTATACCTGCAATGTCTGTGTATTGGTGCACCTATGCAGTTTTAAGAATAGTGCGGATAACCGTAACCATGTGTGATTTGTGTGTAAATTAATAGGTGATATAGGCCTACAGAGGCATGTCGGTCCTTATTTTATTACCTGCTATAAGCTTATATATCTATATAGAGTATAGCTGCGATATATTTAATTAGAGCGCATGTGTCACGGTATTGCTTAATTAATTCATAAATAGATTCTTCCCGCTGTCCAAGAATCCAACTATAGCTTACAGCTGATGATGAGGATGACAGAAAACGTGTCAAGGAAAAGTGAAGGTAGCACAATTCACAGGTGCAATAATAGCTTGTTTCGCCACACGACCTTCGTCACAGTACGGCTTGTCACACATGCGCAGTAATCGGCGTATTGATTTTGCCAGGCTTTAAATTTTTCCGTATGTATCAACTAAATGAGCAGTATAGGAGAGCTACTGGGGTGGACTACTATACAGAGGGTAAGGTTGTCGCACGGTGACCGTGGCGCTTTGCCTGCCTGCTTTCTTGTCCATACCCACGACCTGCAGGCGGGACGACTCCCGCCTCCAAGCACACAGCCGAGCGAATTCGACAAACCCATTGATTTTATCAACCCTATAAGCTGTAAGCACACAACCTCCAAGTCTATGACATAAAAAGCCTCTGTTAAATGAACCCGTCCTCTCCTGTTTCACACAAGTTAGGAGAGCCAAGGAAATTCATTCTATGTTTTTACAGCTGGGGCATCGTTTGTTGCGAAAATATGCGTTTTCCCTTTCCTTCTTTTTAATTTCTTTTTTTTTTCCATCGTCAAAGTAGAGTTATACCAGGAAGTGGACCCAGTCCTCTGGCTGCCGTGTCATGGGGTGCCCCCGTCGCGTTGTTCAGTGTCAGCAAGCACGTGAGGGGGCCTCAAAGGCTGATATCATATTGCCACCGTCAACTCCGCCTGTTTTGTACCCACTCTAGCTACACATGTGTATGTATAGGGCCGCCTTAAGATCCAGACCATATAACTAATGCGTATGGCTTTGGCGGTTATCATAAGCTGGGAAATATCAACAAGTGACAGTGTCTAGGCCGGTGAGAGTTGTGCGGCTAATTCCGTATTCAGAACACACAGAAGACAGTGAGTACAGTAAGCCTACATATATATACCTGGTGATCGGCTTAGTGTTTCATGTCTAACCGTTCATAATTGTTTATTTGCTTATTTAGGCAGTGTGTACAAGGGTATGTATAGGTATACGGTCACGCTTAAAGGAAGAGTAAAGATTAGCTGTAAGTGTATCTAAACTGTCTGGGGGCAGACAGTTTATCAACCGGTTATTTTCGATGCCACATCTTTCAAAAATGTTACCTTAAAAAGAAAACATCAGCGCAGTACGTGTGTGGCAGAAAATTCACGTATCAAGGATTACACAAACATCAACCAAAACCTTCATATATGTATGCATGCAATTTTACTCCACATTTGGACACTGCAAGGAAGACATTTCATATTCCTTGCAGGGAATAAAGCATTTTAAAACTCACCCCTAATAGGAGTTTGGTGACGTCCTGCGTGAATAGGCTTTAAAGGTACATGCACATGTAACGCTCTAATCTAATCATCCAGAGACGACGATAACGGCCGAATATTATGTCCTGACACAGGACAAAAGTTGTCTGAATGTTTAGAGTGCATGATACGACATCATTTAGTTGAATTAGACCATTTGGATTACAGGTAAGGTAACGTCTATGTCATTATCTTCACATTGGCAACTGAATGCATGACTTATGCTTTCCAGACATTTAACACTGTCATGACATAATTTTCTTGCTCTTCTGTTGGTATATACAGGAGTACTTGAGCCCCGCCCTACCTGTCAATCATGAGGCTGTTCACTATGGAGACACGTTCCCTTGGGGAAGACCCGCCTTCAAAGGCCTTCCTGGCATTTGAAATTGGAAAATACACGGAAACAGACGCAGACTTCCGGTCTGTGATGTATTTTGACTTAGATAATAAGGTATGTAAGCACCAGTGGCGCTGTTAGGACACATTAGTCAGTTTTGATAAGGGAAACGTGTTTTCAAGGGAGACACGTCACAATATCGAGCAAGCCTGTAACTGAATATAGAGTCTCAACAAATGTAATAAATGCTGCCGAAAGGGAACCACAGCCATCCTATAATAATCCAGTATCAAGCTGAGATATACTCTAATCTAACCTTGGGTTTGGAGTTTGTAGACTCAGCCGCTCTCACCGCTCGCCTGACCATTTACCCTGTTCGTTGAAGACGATTTGTTCTCCACTAATATGGCGTGCATATCTGTAGTTCTCATGTGGGAAAGCTTGTCAGTAACTTGCCAAAGGTCGGTGGGTTATGTTTGGCACTCTGGTTTCCTTCACCTATAAAACTGATCTCTATCACTTGCAATGAAACATTCTTGAATATGGCGTTAAACATCTATCAAATAAATAAATCTATTCTGTACTGTTACGTTGTAGTACTTGCATTCTATGCGCTAGTTTTGTGCATGTGTGAGGTACTTAATTAAAGCAGACGGGACGAATTGCATGTACTGGATCTTGGTTTCAGGACAAGTTCGAAGGTGATTAGGCTTGACATATTTTGTTCATAAAATGAATGCTAGAAGTGAAGATGAAGTCAGCCACTAAAACTGAATTAATTAATAAAGCAGTGTTCAAGAAATGCTCTAAAATATTTTTAAAAATTCTACACTCCTTATCAACAAAATAAATAGGTAACAATCATCAGTACCTAGCCACTCATTTGGCGACGCCATTTTGTCATGTTAAAACTGTCTAGATAAACAAATTTACCGAACACAGCAGGACATTCTGATTGATAACAGACTCTTTCATTCAGATTTTGGGAAGATATTTTCGTAATAAATCTGACTTTGCTAAGGAAATATAATGCAAAGTCAAGTAATGATTCTCCTGATGTGGTTTTCTTGCCAGCTCACTCAGACAGCCGTTCTCAGTTCCCGCTTCATAAATGTGTAGTTCAAAATGCATCAGTTTATCACTTAAACTAACCGCAAAATCCAATTTATTGCACGGATATCTGTCTATCCACTATAAAAAAAAAATCACACACTGACTATCGAGAACTAATAGGTTTTTTGACGTGGCAGCCAATTATCACGTGACGCTTTCAGCGCTAGTGATTGGCCAAGTTCATAGGGTCTTTTACAACATGGCTACCCAGAGTGAATTGACCGTCAGTGCGATATCCCCAATGCTGAACTGCATCTTCTCGGCTTTCAGAACTTTATAGAATTTTTTTACATTTTTTTATATGTTTTTACAGTGATAGCTGTGTCCTATGTTATTTTTTCTTTTTATATATAATGGCAGACAGTATGTTCGCTTTAACTAATCCACATCTGTTGGAAGCAGCCATATAGCAAAACATAATAGGTGTCAACAATTCCATCGAAATGACGCGATTAAATTGCTTAACAGGGTAGATTTATGGTTGATGACCCTGTCATTATGCCACTTAATATATGGGGCACAAACAGAACATGCAATAGTATATAATATATAGGACACTGTCTGTTTTTACGCCTGTTAAACGACCTAGACACATTTACTAGTCAAGCTAAGAGACCTGAGCTGGCGAATTCCTGACCTGTGCAGCGGGCTTTCGTAGCCGCATAACGTGAACAAAAAATTTAACCCCTGTGAAGCCCATTTCCCTAAATTACTCATCATTTACTTGTGAGTAATCAGATAATTGTTCATGCATGAGATTCGAACTAAAATGTATGGGATTTTTTGTTGTTACAATTAATTCAAAAGAACTTCTCAGTTTGGGACACAAGATAATCGTGCCAAAGTAACAGCACCAAGGAACCTAGCAGGGACCATAGCAAACCTATGTGATGATACTGATGGCATCAAGGGATATAGTCGTTTAATTCAAACACGCCTTTGCTTCATTAAATAACTGGTCTTTCCCACTGGATTTGCATCTTTTCACCGACTGAGTCGCACCGGCGATCTTCAATTTGAATATATCAGTTTGAATCTGGATTAAAACATTTTGTCTCTCTTACTCCCGAGAAAACCGGTGTGGTAAATGTTCCTTGGTTCTTTTACATGCTGTCTTTCTTGGCAAAATTAAAACACAATCAGGCTTTCATATCTCACATGCCTAACTTTTTGTCTTCTTGACTGGGGCACTACTAACCTCACTTGACGCTCACCGTGTACTTTAAAGGATACAAGTCCTGTCTTGATTCACAAGTGAATTTCATCGCCATTTGAGACCTGGTGTTTGGATGAGAACTACTTTGGCGAATGTGTTCTGTAAATAATGGTATTTAATTTAGGAAGTGTAAGTCAGTCTAAGGATGTCCGCCTTGAAATTATTTCTTTTTTGTTGAGGCTTTTACGCAGTCAAGAATAGTTCCCATACAATACACCAATGAGGTTTACACATATTGAAGACATGTGGATAGAAACCGCTGGAAATCACCGCTCGTAACTCACTACCTGACCAAACTCCTGACGTAAGGACGCAGCGGAAGCTGGATTTTATGTCGTCACTCTATTGGTAAGAGAACGATGACGTCACTCTGTTGGACTGAGAACGATGGCATCACTGTATTGGTCTGAAAACGATATCGTCACTCTGTTGGCCTGAAAACGCTGTCGTCACTCTATTGGCTTGAGGACGATGTCGTCACTCTATTGGCCTGAGAACGATATCGTCTGTCTATTGGCCTAAAGACGATGTCGTCACTTCATTGGTCTGAGAACGATATTGTCTATCTATTGGCCTGAGAACAATGTCGTCACTCCATTGGTCTGAGAACGACGTCGCCTCTCTATTAGCTTGAGAACGATATCGTCTCTCTATTGGCGTGAGAACGATGTCGTCTCTCTATTAGCTTGAGAACGATATCGTCTCTCTATTGGCGTGAGAACGATGTCGTCTCTCTATTGCCCTGAGGAGGATGTCGTCACTCTATTGATCTGAGAACGATGTCGCTTGTCTATTGGCCTAAGAACGATGTCGTCACTCTATTGGCCTGAGAACGATATCATTTCTCTATTGGCGTGAGAACGGCGTCGCCTCTCTATTGGCGTGAGAACGATGTGGTCTCTCTATTGGCCTCAGAACGATGTCGTCTCTCTATTGGCCCGAGAACGATGCTGTCACTTCATTGGGCTGAGAACGATGTTGTCAATCTGTTGGCCTGAAAACGATGTCGTCACTCTATTGGCCTGAGAACGTTGTCGTCATCCTGTTGGCCTAAGACGATGTTATCCTATTGATCCGAGAACGACACTAGGGTCGGCATTAAATTAATGTCAGTGCTTAAGCACCAGTATAAGCATTTGAGGGTGGATGTGCCAATCGTGTGTGCATTCGATGAAAATAGTGACCTCTGATTTGTTACTGAACTTGTGTTAAAAAAATGTATGATACTATTGAATTTATTCAGAATGGGCATTGAACTTCATTGCAGTGGATATGTCCTTTCATGGTACGCTTTACTTCTCGCATATAAATATCCACTAAATAACTAGGTGCCCTTGGATATAAAGAAAGAGAGCTTTCTTCTAACGCTCGGCAGACGGTATTGATGGAGGGACAGTCCTTTATTCATGAAGCGCTTGTGTCATATAAGTCTGCCAGTTTTGAGGGTGTCTCGTGTCCCTGTTACTCAGATTGTGCCGTGAGGCGTAACATGGACGTGAAAGCTCGCTATTATCTGGTTGAGAGCACTGTGGCTACTCACTGAATGCAGTGAAAGAGCCGTCCTTTCCAGTTACGTCCACTTCTATAATCGTTTCCAAGCTGGCATAATGAAGGAACCTCTAATATACCATCTACATATATGTCTGTACATACAAAAGTACATGTAGGCTTATGTATACACAGTGTATATGAAATCTGTTGTGTTGTAATGGTTTCCAGTGGAATGCTCACTGCATGCTTAGACGTACTGGTGCTCACAAGCATCAGTGCGATCGTACAATAATTTTGATATCACTTTTAATATTAACATCACTGTAAGGCAAAAGTCCTAAAGGTTTATAGACTTTTCTTTCCATATTTTTAACATATGTTAAGTACATTTCTTGGCGGTTCTGAATAGGATTTTCTTTTAGGTATAGTAATTTCGCTCAATAAGTCGTAGCAAATAAATGGTTATGTTAGCATATTCAATTAAAGCAGTGCATTACTCTTAGGCAACGATCTTATTAATACATACTTTTCTTATTAAGTGCGTACAGTTTTGGAATATAGAGATAGCAACAGTTACCAGTATAAAGAAATAAATGAATAGTTAATAAAATTTGTTAATTTATTCGCATGGGTGGAGGAAATCCCTAAAACCATAGCCGAACCAGCGAGAGCCACGAGTACACGACCTCAATGATCTGGGGTCGCCGATTGTGGCGAAAGCCTTATCCTTCATGAATAGAATACGTACTGTGTGAAGTCTTTGTTCAGAAAGAGTGCCTGGTCATGCATGCATATTTATATAACGAATGATTATTTTTACTGATAGTACGTAAACCAATGCCTTGTTTACGAAGGTTACACGAGACAGGCATCTTTGCCTATGACTTATGTGGATGAAGAACCCATTCATATGGCGTTTTATGGTCATATGAAAGTTTCTCATCATATTCACGGATACATCTTTGTCATGTAAGATTGCACTGTGTTGTGCTGTACCATTAAAGCGCCTTAAAACTATAAATAATATACACTTTAGTATTTAGAAGTTCTCATCGAAGAGGTTAAAGGTTGTGGTTTCATATTTGTTCGTGACTGGGTGAAAAGGCTGTCAGTGTCGAGTTTGTACTACAAATAAAACTCTCCTTGTGTCTGTATATATATATGTAGAATGAGGGTAGCGTATGCAGCTTCTATACGCTAGCTGATGAATCAGTTCAGATATTTGTGGGATGGCCTCAGGGAAATGTTGAGCAGAAAAAATTCTAATGGGCTTAACTGACACTGCTCAGATAGAGTCGGTCACGTGATGAATTAATGCCCGTGATCAAGCCAGATAAAATTTCGGAAAATCTCAGTCAAAGTCTTTGTAACATAAAATAGTTTAATGATTGAACTGTACAATTAGTTGTTGTTATTCTGAAATGGATTCTAATGTGTATGTACTCCTGTCACGATAAAGCTGTCAAGCAGCATAGCGTCAAAGTTCGGAGCCAGTCTCTTCCTCGTTATTGTCCGTCTCGGGCGAAGCGTGGATTGTAATAACATTCCTGACTCAGCGCTGCACACCTCCAGGTTTGGTTGTCCTGACGTACACCATTTACCTCCCAGGTCTGGTTGTCCTGTCGTACACCAACCAGCTCCCAGGTTTGGTTGTCCTGTCGTACACCAACCACCTCCCAGGTCTGGTTGTCCTGTCGTACACCAACCAGCTCCCAGGTCTGGTTGTCCTGTCGTACACCAACCAGCTCCCAGGTTTGGTTGCCCTGTTGTACACCAATCACCTCCCAGGTTTGGTTGTCCTGTCGTACATCAACCACCTCCCAGGTGTGGTTGTCCCGCTGTACACCAACCACCTCCCAGGTTTGGTTGCCAGGTTTGGTTGCCCTGTCATACACTAACCACCTCCCAGGTTTGGTTACCCTGTCGTACACCAACCATCTGTCGTACACCACCAGGTTTGATTGTCCCGATGTACATCAACCACTTCCCAGATTTGGTTGCCCTGTCGTACACCAACCACCTCCCAGGTTGGTTGCCTTGTTGTACACCAACCACCTCCCATGTTAGGTTGTCCCGCTGTACACCAACCACCTCCCAGGTTTGGTTGCCAGGTTTGGTTGCCCTGTCATACACCAACCACCTCCCACGTTTGGTTGCCCTGTCGTACCTCAACCACCTCCCAGGTTTGATAGCCATGTCGTATACTACCCACCTCCTAGATTTGGTTGACCTGTCATACAACAATCACCTCCCCGGTTTGGCTGCTCTGTCGTTCACACACTTCCCAGGTTTGGTTGATCTGTCGTACACCAACCACCTTCCAGGTTTGGTTGCCCTGTCGCACACCAACCACCTCCCAGTTTTGCTTGCCCTGTCGTACACCAACCACCTTCCAGGTTTGGTTGCCCTGTCGTACACCAACCACCTCCCAGGTTTGATAGCCATGTCGTATACCACCCACCTCCTAGGTTTGGTTGACCTGTCGTATACCAACCACCTCCCAGGTTTGGCTGCTATGTCGTTCACACACCTCCCAGGTTTGGTTGATCTGTCGTACACCAACCACCTCCCAGGTTTGGTTGCCCTGTCGTACACCAACCACCTCCCAGTTTTGGTTGCCCTGTCGTACACCAACCAACTCCCAGGTTTGCTTGCCCTGTCGTACACCACTCACCTCCTAGGTTTGGTTGCCCTGTCGTACACCAACCATCTCCCAGGTTTGATTGTCCCGAAGTATATCAACCACCTCCCAGATTTGGTTGACCCGCTGTACACTAAAAACCTCCTAGGTTTGGCTGTCCCGTTGTACACCAACCACCTCTCAGATTTGGCTGCCCAGCTGTGGGCCTACGGAAAGTTCAGGGTAGTCATGGGGCTGGGTATTACAATATTTCAAAGGATGTACGCTGTTCGTGTGCAACTGGTATAGCATATGCTGAAATGAAGCTATATGCTATGCTTTCGCCAGTCAGACTAAGATCTTTTATTGCATAAGTACAGGTAAAGCTAACAAGAAATGGGTAGACGAATAGTAAATAAATATTCGCACATATATACGTGACTATACAGGTGGTAGGTTTGTTTAATGATCAGCGTCTAATCTATCTCCGTGACAGAGGGGTCAGCACGCCAGCTCGGCGCAATGACTCAGTAGCCTCTCAACAATGCGGTCGCTGTGAGTTCAAGTCCAGTTCTTGCTGGTTTGCTCTCCGGCCGTACGCAAGAAGGTCCGCCAACAACCTGCGGATGGTTGTGAGTGTTCCCCCGGGCTCTGCCCCGATTCCTCAAACCAAAATGCTGGCGACCGTCGTAAAAGTGAAAGATTCTTGAGTACGGTGTAAAAACACCAATCAAATAAAGAAATACATGTAATCTATTCTCGTGTGTCCGACAGACAAACCCCAGCCATCGAACGGTCCCAATCCCCCCCCACTCCCTATACCCACCCCGTTCTTAACGCGCTAATACCTTGTAAGAGTCCGCTAATACAGATCGGATGCACGGAAATGGCACACGCACTATTATTTGGCACTCTTTATTACACAATACTAAAACACGATTAACACTACTTCCTCCGTTTAACATGGGAACATGGTTTCAAATGTGGTCTATGAGTCAAAGTACGTAATGCTCAATAATTTTGAGATACAAACGTACCATCCTGCACCCGATTGATCAGATTTAAATAAAAGGGTAACTTTTCCGACGGAATTGAGTGGTTTCCTTTTTTTATCCTTGTAGATTTCTTACCCGTTCCACAAGATGCTAAAACGAAGTTTTCATGAATATGTCGCATACGAAGTAAAAGAAATCCATATGTGAAGAATATATAATTTAAAATTCCCACCAAAGACGTGAGATATGCCAGATATGCCACCTGAAGCTACAGTCAGAGAGATAACATATTATTATTATTATTATGTATAACAACTTTGAGTTACACATGTAAGTAGGTGAGATGTATAATAACTACATATACCCTGTTTTTATCTCAGCAAATGATGTGCAGTTTGTAATATATATACTAGATGTACTTTCACAGCACCCAGCCCGATATAAGCCTAAAACGACGTATAAAATGGCACATTATAGTCAAGCCAGTTGAACAGTTAATATGTAGGCTGTATTGTGTTAAGGCGAAGGTCTGTAAATTAAACACGTCGCTGAATGCGGGCTGATCTAAACGGGCTTTTGTTTATAGTTTCAGCTCATTTTAAATAAACACGCAGATTGGCATGTCGTTATTATGATTACATTGATGTACACCCCGGAACGTAACCAGTTTGCGATGTGTGAGCACATCACTTTTGAGATACAAGTTTATAACGCATCCATCGGAGCAATGGCTGTGAAAGTTTCTCTCCATGTTTATACCGCAGATAGTTTGATAATGCCGTTTTTGCACAGTTGTTGAACACTTACACAGTCATAGCAGTTCCAGTGACTGTGCAGTTTAGGCTGCGCCACCGAGCGCGTGTGAGCGTGGATGGCTGCTACGGTAGCCTTTTAGTGGACTTGTAGACTTGAGAAACGCAATTCTAACATGATCGAGATCTGTATCTGTGGCTGATCATTCTGCTCGTTGTTGCTGTGTAAACGCGCTACCGTTTGTCAAAACCTCTGGAGGCTTATGCTGCAAAGTGAAAAGGGCATTATGGAATGTGAACGTTTCTTGCACTGTGCAAAATAAAAATCTCTGTGGCTTTTTTTTGGATCCGTTAAAGAGAGATCATATCCACCGCTTCTTCAAACTGACTCTTCTGGATTCCTGGTCCGATGTGGGGTCTTTTTGTCAGGGGGCTACAGTGCGACCTGTCATTAGGCAGACGTGTTAACCAAGGCACTGCCAGAACGACACAGAAGCTGTGAAATGTCCAAGGAGAAGGCACTATGCCATCGGTTCCGGAAGCGTCACGTGCTTACCACCATGCCGGCGTACTTTCTGGTCTTTGATCCGGCCATTACGTATCGATTTTACGTGATAGATTCGGATTCGTGTCAACGTAGTGGTCTACAGAAGGTAAAATCTTCATTGCCGTGTGGTGTTTATTATCAGATTAGCCTGAAACCTATACATAATGAACAGGTATCAGGGAATTAAAGCTTTCACCTTCACTTTTATAATTAAAACAACCAGAATATTTCATACCGGAATTTTTCCACGTAATTTCAGTATAGAGAGGTCATGGCACTCACAAATACGGTATATACATAGCACGTTCTCATAAACCGACTCAATTATTGGCAAGAGAAACTCAAGAGAAAAGGCTTTGTTTCAGTTTCAGCGTTTTTTTTCTGCAATCATTCCGAATTTGTTTAGTATGTTTGGTCTGCTATTCTCACCTCCACATCTAAGTTATCCGATGTGTGTGTTATCTCCAAAACAGCTTGTGTTCTTACATCCTGGAAGGAAAAAATCTGACAAAAATGTTTTCTTCGTAACCATTAGAACTGAGGACAAGCGAAACTCAAAACAAATATGAAGTAGACCTATATACGTCATGACAAGAAATGACTTCGTTGTCCTAAGCTATTATAAGTCATTGCACATTGTTCGGAGGAAAGTGTAATTTTAGATTTTCCTTCTTTGAAGAGTTTTTGATTATCAACACTCGCATCCCTGAAGAAGGAAAAAAAACCTTTGCACATCTTTAAATAACACATGCAGGCCTTAGTGTTAATCAGTCACTCGTGCTGAGGTGAGTGTCATTCAAGTTGTCCCCGAAACTGAATTGTCTGTTTCACACAATGTTACACGAATATACACAACTGAATATACAGTGTGTATGCGTTAGGAGCGTTATATGTAGAGCGTAATGTATGCATTTGTGTATTCTGTTTATAAACAGATGATTATGAACAATGTGACTACCAGCAACGCCCTAATTTCGAGATATTATGATAAACAAGAACCTTATGATGAATGTTATAACTTGATTTGTTCGTCTGGGAACAAGATGACGAAAGTTGACCTTCTCTGACCTTTGGAGCGTGAGTCCATGCATACTGATGCTCGTGTAAATAGTTCTGAATACGTGCGCGCCAGTGTTGTCTTGTTGCTTTTGGGTCTTAATAACCCGCGCATTTCATGGCTGTATATATAGCTGGATATATGAATTGTCAGTGTTTGTTAAAGATATCTTTCATTCAGAAAATAACGTAAAAAAATGACCCAAGTTATTATCTTTGTGTTATCTACATGAGCGGAGAGTCCTCTCGGCTATACAATCCAGCATGCGTCGGTTTCTTTCATCAACAGTTACTCCTTACACTGTCAAATTTGACAAATACAGGGAATCTGTCTTGGGAGAAACATTATTGTAAAACCAACCAGGGGTGTCATTTTGTCTTTAAAATAACTTTTCTTCATTGTTTTTTTTTTTAAATTAGTTGTATTCTTCATATTATATACGCATTCTTTGGGACTTTGTGTCATTAGTTTGGGTTACAGTCCCAAGTTGGAACTTCTTGCATGTATACGATTTGAAACGATCTGCTTTTTTCGAGGTTAGCTCTCCTGGTAGTGTGTAAATGGTTCACGGTTGGTGTGAGATTTAGGGCGAAGCGCTGTGCTTGACCTTAAAACTACCCAGCGTGTCCTGGCTGGATGAGTGAACTTTTTACCGTTAAGAACGCAGTTGTCATCCAGTCTGAACAGCTATAGCATACAGCCCTGATAGTTGTTTATAGCCGCTGTTACACGCACGTGTCACGGGCACACATACGCTGCACACATAAACTGCATAAATACTGTGCTGTACACTCGCACTTCCACTGCCAGAATTACAGTCGCTCTTTCGGCAGTAAACTAGGTCGTCTATAGACACTACTATATCGTCAAAACTTTTTTCTGCGCTGATTTCAACTGCCAGACTTGTTGAACCAGTCTTGAATATTTACCTGCTTTTCAGCGAGCGCACCTAGACCGTGTAGCAGTGTGTCCTGAAAGCACGGTGTTTGTTGTAATCTCCCCTAATGCTCTCTGGATTCGGATTCAGTTTCAAAAGTGTTTTGTATGAGCAGACGCTAACGTTGATCAGGTAGGCTAGCCGCAGTGCAGCTTGTCGTGTCTACACAAAATAAGGTCTAGATACAGAACTACAATTACTCTATCTGAGTGGATCTATATAGTCACATTTGTATGTTAAAGAAGCTTTTGTTACTTATATACCGTTTACCTGTAATGCATGCCATGCTGTGCTCCTTTATCCCACTAGACGTATGCTGATAGAAAATCAGCCAAGTGCCCCCCCCCCCACCCCAACCCCTCCCCACCCCCACCACCACCACCACTTAGAGATACACACCTAGAAGAGGTGATTGTTGATGATGAGTTTGACCATGTCGCCATTCTCTACACTCTTCATTGCTATAGCAAAAGTACCAGCTCACATAATTTCGTTATATTTATGCTGGTAGGCTTAATACACGTATATGTACACCCTGCCTTAAACAGACATTTACCGTTATACTCCTTTAATCGCCTGTGTATATGCATAGGTGCTGAAGATTTTTCGGCACTGGCGGATATACGGTGGTGTGTATTTACGACTCTTACATTTACGCATGAAGTACCGCAGTGTGTTACGGTTATTCGCTGATCTGACAGTAATGAATGCAATTCTTAAGTAGGTCATGCGGACTTTTGTCAATAGAAAATGTCAGTTTTAGCACACTGTGCTGAGTGAGCGAGGTCTCGTCGGTCAGCTGTGTCACCTTACTTGTAATTTCTATTTCTCTTTTCACAGAAAGTGTCGTTCAGGTCTGCGCCTGATCAGGACGGAGGATTTGACGGCAATGGTAACCGTTACTCAGAATTCGACGTCACTAACGATAAGACAGGCGTTGAGAGAGTGGGTCGTGGGCCGCACACCCCGGTGGAGGCTAAACTCCTAGCGCAGCATACCGAGCTACAACCTGTGCGCTATTCGGAAACCATGACAGTCTCTGCGTTGCCGAATTACGAGGAGCGTTACGTCAGCACCTGGCTGGATGTGGAGAATAAAAAGCGGTTCAACGAGAAAGTACATTTTAAGCCCACCCTTGCTCCTGTCAACTATTCCGCCTCTATCATCTGTTACCGTAACAGCACGAGACGCAGATTTCTCAGCCAGGTTGAGTACGAGCCTCGTGTTAGACCTCGCACATTTTCGGAAGCACTGTTCATTTATCCGAAAACAGCCCAGACAACGTACGTATCAGTGATGAATTACCATGTGGACGAGTGCAAGCGCTGGTTCAAGTCCAGTGTGGAACTCAAAGCCAAAACTTACACAACGTCACGGATACAGCCCGAAAAACCTACCCCGCCAAGATATAGCGTGACTAAAACTGTTACTAAACAATCACGCGCAGTCGACGAGACAAGTGGATATGTTCCACACAGCATGACGAACGGACCAACAGACAGCCATGGTAGACTTTCGGACAGAAATATGAATGAAAGTGACTTCACGAGCCTGGAAGATTCAGAGTGCTGATGCCAAACTGTCCATTTTCTTAGTAGTGGGAGATATTTTGAACTTCGTCCAATCCTGCATTGATGTAGGGCTATACATGTACATGGTGCGATGTGGAAGAATCATCACTATAAAGGGGGATAACTCTCACTGCATACGTTTAACCCGTACAGCATTTGTTTTAATCGGAGTAACTTGTACTGAGCGATTTTCATGGACAGTCATATATTTTTTGGATAACAGTAGGCTAAAGCTGCCGTTAGCTAAACGTAAAATCATTTATTTTGTTGACTGAGTAACTTAACAGAATCAGTTGTGCTATGTTTCAGAACCTAGTAGTTTTATTGTGGCGTGGAGTACAGAGTAGCCGCGATGTGTTATATACATCCGGTATATGTTCATATACTGGCCTTCTGCGGGTCCGGCTTGCTTACATAAAGTAGCAGTAGATATTTTTCCAACGGATAACTTATATTGTCTAAAACTTATCAGGAATCTCATTTGCTGATTTTTTGCAAATCGTAGAAATGTTTACTCTATACATGTATGCAAAATTATATTTCAAGCAAACTTTTATATTTTCTTTAGGAACACAAAGTGCCCTTATTCTTTTAAATCATTACTCGTTTAATACACGAATCATTGAACGCTATTTGATATCGAATGTTTTTTTGTTTTTTTTTTTTTTGTTTTAGTATTAATTGCCTTCGTTAAGCTTTAGTTCAATGTTTTATGAATGAATGAATGAATGAATGAATAAGTGCTTGGAGTTTTACGCATTTTTTTCAGTCATATGACGACGAAGAGTCATTATGTGCATGTACATATAATGTATCTTCTTGCGGCAAGGCGAGTCCACCACTGAAGTATCATGCCGAAGACACCAGATATGACACCCCACCCAGTCACATTATGGTGAAAACGGGTCAATCAGTCCTGTTTCCCAGCCTTAAGTGCTGAGGGCCAAGCGAGGCAGCAACAAGTACCATTTTTAAAGTCTTTAGTATGACCCAACCCGGATTTGATCATCAGACATGGTATCATCTGACGCACTCAATTCAGTAGGTGGCGGATTGTAAGTTATCATATTCCTTTAATGTGACCGAGATTGACATTCTGGGCATCTCATATATATCAATATAGCAGCTCTTAGTCACATTATGCATTAGTCGATGGCAGATGATTTGTCTTTGGCTTTACTATTATCATAGTAAGTAAACGATTCTAATAATTCCGTGGTAGGTCACACTACCAAGGGAATTAGTCTCCAACTATGGAAGGGGATATCCACCAAAATCGTACGCGTGAAACTTTGAACGTTGCAACTTCTACACAGCTATGTAACGTCTACCGACATTCGGCTATGTGGCTACCAAAATGTGGGTAAGGTATGTAATCTGAACATTGTAAACTGTGATGCCGCAGGTTCTGTCTTTCGATGGCGTGCATTTGTTTTCACCATTGCAGTTCTGGTTATGGATGAGACGCATGTGCCAGTAACTCTGTTAGCCACATACAGGTCTTGCAACACTGCTCTCATCTGTGGTGATGCGCCATTATGACAACAGGGGGCGCTATAATCAACTAGACGAAAAAATAATAACCGCTCCCAATCCTGGAAGTACAGTCCACTTTACGGCAAACTGTTCAGTTGTCGTTGTTCTTTTTAAGATAATAAGACGTCAATCATGGATGAGTTATGCTAATTACACAAAAAAATTACCAAATTTTTTACTTTTTAGCAGTTTTGCTGATGATTTCATTACAAGTGTTGTGACAATGTTTGAAAACCCTTTTGAATTTGTAATATTATGGGGGTTGTTAATTTTTCAGCAGTTGATTCAAATGTTTTGTTTTTTACATTTTGGTCGTAGTACTCCCTAGTCCCCGCCATCGTCTTGTCTGTAAAAAATGTAACGTTATTATTTTTTGTTTGTTGTTTTGTTTTTGTTTTTAATTTTTTTGTTTGTTGACGTAGAACTCTGGTGCCTAGGCAATTAACCCGATATAGGCCTACACAGAAACATTTTAAATAGGTCCCCTTATGACACTGAAACATTAGCATTTTGTATGCTTGTGGATACTAAGCATATTGTATGGGGGACTCACTTGAAATGTTACAAACAATACGTGTATCAGGTGGTATTCTTCACATTTGACCGGCCCCGATAGCACAGTTAGTAGAGCGTCGGCTTCGGGAAGCGGCAGATCCAGGGTCAATCCTGGCTCTACGGCCTTAAAAGAGGAAGTTGTAACTTCGTCGCTTGGCGTTCAGCATGAAGGGGATAGTGCAACGACTGGTTGACCCATATCAGTATAATGGCTTGGCTTACTTGCCTTCGGTAAGGTGTCTCAGTGAAGCAGCCCTAGATAGAAAAGAACGGTGGAAATGCGTCCTGCAACAAGGAGGCACATTACATGCAATCTAAGGATTCCTTCGTCTGACTGAAAAATTGTTAAATGCGACGTTAAACCCCAAGCACTTCACATTTGCTCACTGAGTATTACTTTCGCTTTCAAGGACAACAACTATGCACTTCCATATATATTGAACCCAGCGTCAGACAGAAATGAAAGCAGGTTCTATGATTATACATGTACATGATTGAAAATTTAATCAGAAAAAGCAACGGTGTATTTGGAGCAGTTTGCTTGTAGACTTTATTTGACTTTTATTTGAACTTCATGCGAGACCTATCGTTAATACCAGTAATGTTCTACGGCCGGTTCATGTACCACGAGTCATGAGAGTACTAGCCAACACAAGAATACATAGGCCTACCAAAAATAAGTCTCGGGGCAATAAAATTTTAAAACATAAAGTAAAATAAATTTACCTTTCACCAAAAGAAAATAGTTCTTATGAAGTAAGAAACAAAACAGCACACAACTACGTCCGAACATGGGAAATCGGCTGAAACGAAATGTCGTAATTCTTGACGGTTCTTGGCGGTTGTTATTTCAATTTACCATGGGCAGAAGCGCCCCCTGTTGTCATAACGGGGCATCGCCAGAGATGAAAGCATCTCGAGCGCTCATCTCTGGTGATGCATCGTTATAAAACCAGGAGGCGCTAATTCTTTCCTTGAAATTTCAACACGCTTACAAGCTTTCTCGTTGGAAAGACAGAACTTGCGGCATCACAATTTGCAATATTCAGATTACATACCTTACCCACATTTCTGTAGCCACATAGCCGAATGTCGGTAGACACATAGCAAAAGCTGCAGACTTACATAGCAATGTAGAACTTGCAACGTTCAAAGTTACACGCATACAGTTTTGGCGGATATCCCTTTCTATATCCAACCGCATGCACAAGGAGCAATTTACACTGGTATTTAGGTTTGTATAGCATGTCAATTGGTCAGACATTCGTTATATCACTCGCACACTATGAAGGGGCGTTCCAGGTCGATAATTAGTTGAAACATCACGCAGTTCCGAGAGAAATATGTAAGAAATAATATATAAATAGTAAATAAAGACAATAACATGTAAGAGAGAAGCAGTCTCTGATACAAATATAGGTATCTCAGTCGTACTCTGATTGCAAACTGTTCATGAAAACACCATGTTGATGTCATAAACATGGGCGCTTATAAAACAGCTAGCCCCGGATTCTGCGGAATTCGGTTTAGAACGCGAGACGGCGTCATTTAAGCTCGTTTGAATGTCAAACCTATAGTGTATATGAGCATCGGTGTAAATCACACGGTTGAAGCCGGCTGGTGTCGGTTGCTGTGTGGAGTTCACCACGTCCACACTGGAGCTCGGGTATACGTTTCGACTCGTGCGATCAGGGTACCGTTACATAAATCTGTATCGCTTTCGCAAACCAGGCATACAGGTGTAGAATTTTCCTAGACGGCTGGGATTTGAAAACGCTGTACAAATCAACGTACGTGATACTTATTGGGATTATATAAGAATCAGCGCTATCAGTTACATGTATACACCGCAGCACATTGGGTAACGTCTAATTTCATAAATACCAAAGTTACTGAAATATTTATGTTTAGTGAAAATATTCACCACATTAATATATTTGAACATGTAACCTGTTTGCTATAATAAACACATCTACATGTACTACATGTAGTTGCATGTACTAAACATAGTTTTTTTTTCTTCAAATAAATACCAGTACGCATTTCCAAACTGTAACAGAACTGCATTTAAAAACGAAACGTTTATTTTTAATGTGTATATATATATATATATATATATATATATATATATATATATATATATATATATATATATATATATATGTATACATTTACCACCTCTTACCAGGGTTTGGTAAGCTTGTAATGTCCATGCCGTCAGACTATGGTCTTCCAAGGACGTGATTTCACAGGATGATCACTGCTTAGTGACCTAAATCAAACATCGGGGCCGAATATACTTTATATACGAACTGTTTCGTATATACAAACTGTTTGGATTTCGTTTCCACAAGGACAGGAGTGCAAGAACGGATGTTATAAGGTTCAGACAGTCAAAGGAAGTGATTACCCTTAAGGGACTAAAATGATGAAAGCTTTCTAAGAAACAGTTCCCAGCTTTCGCGTGTTCCTTTGATGTCCAGTTTCCGATATCAGCCACGGTCGACTCCGACGACATCAGTGGCATAACAATTATCAACTATCCAGTCACCTATAGAAACCAGCTGATGAGAAAGGGCCTAGCCAGTGTCAGGAACAGACAGCCCTGATCTCTGTGTAGATTAATTGGTTTTCAAAATCGGTATGGCTGACTTATCGGTGTTGTGAACATTTGGTCAGATGAAACATTCAAAAAGAAAGTTGGTTTCTCGAATTTGACGTATTATTTACAAACTGTTTTACCTGTGGGTCATGAACCGTGCACTACTTAAGGGACTTTAATGGCAATATCAATACTTGTCTAATTGTACTAGGAACACTGATATTTAAGTGACGTTGCAGCATATGTGTGGGAGGAGTGTAGTCTCTAAATTAAAGTAAATAATAACTGCCCCCTTGGATAGGGAGATAAGAAATCAACCTTAGATGCAGTCTGGGTAGTACATGTGAGACTTATGAGCTAGTCATGTGAATGAGGGTTTAAATGAACGTCTCGTCATATTCTTACCTGAGATTTGTGTTTTCCCTTTATAAATATTACAATAACAATGGATACAGGTGTTTTTAATTATACATTGAAATTCGAACAGTTGAATGCTAGTCAACGGAGATTTTATATTAAAAAACTCCAAGCAAACAGATGGACACACAAATACGTTAAGGCTATCAAAGGGTTTTTGTTACGTCAACCAAAGAAGAAAATGGCATCTTAAAGATTGAACATGTAACACAGCGAGTCTGTAAGGCCGTGGTTAGAGTACAAGGACTGCAAGAACTCGGTATCTGAGGTACATCTGATGCTTTATTAATGACATCTGTGGGTGAGAGAAATACAGAGGTTCAGCTGGATAGTCAACGTGACTTCATGGTGGCAGCATGGATTGGAGCAGCATAGATGGGCGCACAACAGTAGATATTTAAAACTACATATACTCTTTCAGTTTTTACTCCATATATACGCGGATTGTACAAAAGTTTGCCAGAACGCCATGTTTAAATATCTACTTCGACTATTCGTGCCTTTGCTGTGGGCCACCTCATTTGTACACAGAATACCATTTTCGTGGAACAAATTATAACAAAATGATTAAACAATAAATAGGTGCATGCTTGGTGTCAAAATGATGGAAATTGTCTAAGCTTTGAGCAGGTATGAGTTTTAACGATGAAAGTTTGACATTCTGAGCGAGAAGACACAAGGAGACAGGTGGAGATGAGGCTGCAAGTGACGTCCCCTTGGCGTTGCTAGGCACCGCTCCCAGCTGCCGGTATGGAAAGGTTAAGATTTTGACGGCCAACCTATGTCAAGATTTTTATGGCCTCTTTCTCACAGGCTGGGCCAGATATGCACTAAAGTTTATTGGCCACGGAATGTTTGGGACTGAGCTAGAGCGCTAAACGTTAACATTGTTGCTTGTGGAAAATTAATGGGGGTCTGTGGCCAGTTGTGTATCGTTCAACCCAGTGTGGTAGAGTTGTCTCCCCATGAACTACTAAGAACATATGCATTGTATGTTGCCAGCAACACAATGATTTTGCCAGGCCTAAAGAAACTCGGCTGCAAGAGACATCCTACCTCCAGAGGAATTAATTGTCCTGTGTCTTCGGATCTGGCTCCTCTACCAACCCCGGAACAAGTGGCACCACAGATTTCATATCTCCGGGACAGGTTCTTCCGTGGACTCAACGAGAAAACTGATGGCCTGAAACTGTTACCGGTACTAGAATCACCGGTTACTAATCTCCACATAGCAGAAAAACGTAGGCACAGATGGGACCCAAGATATAAATTATGCACATTTTGTGTGTAAATTGGATATCCTGATAAGTTCACACTGAAATCAACAGTTCTATAACTAACAAATTCAGATTAGTACAGGATGCTATCAGTAACAATACCTGTAGTGCAGCAGGCGAGCTGGGCACAAAAATCAAACAGCAATTTTGCATTTGAGTAACATTTACAAGACATCTGAAATTTAATCTTTATGTAAAAAATTCAGGTAAAACGTTTCCAGGCTTTTGAATGTATGTAAAATAAATAATGAAAATTTTGATTCCAATTAGTCTTACTTGAAGACTTCACTTTGGTTAGGCTATGGGGCAAAAAGCACTTGTTCTTTCATAGTCTTAATGCCTGGAAACAAAGATTACTAATGTTAAATTTGTAAAGTTACCAAAGATTTATTTATTTCATTGGTGTTTTATGCCATACTCAAAAATATTTCACTTATATGACGGCGACCAGCATTATGGTGGAAAGAAACCGGGGGATACCCACAACCATCCGCAGATTGTTGGCAGACCTTCCCACGTCCGGCAGGAGAGGAAGCCAGCATAAGCTGGACTTGAACTCACAGCGGTAAAGTTGCCAGGATTTAGTAGTACATCTTTCATATTAGTAACAGGGCATGTATACATGTATATATTCACCTACACGTTCCATGAAATTCATGTTTTAGAACCTTAAATCAGATGTGATATTTTTGTGATATTAGGCAGGATCATTCAACTGTGTGTGATGTTGTGGGGAAGAAGCCCTCAGGCGTATCTGGAACTGGGCTCAGGCGGCTTCCTACTCTTACAAACTGTTCCACCGTCGCTATTATTAAAGTTGTGTAGAGTAGAAACAAGGTCTGCAACGAAAAATGTTTCTATGGATGAAGGTTGAGGCGGATCAAATCAATTTATCAGAAGTTGAACAAGAAGGTGGATGGCTGTTAGATGAAATGGCCATACTAGTAAGAATAAAGTCATCGAGAAAGTACATCAGACACTGCAATTATTACGATTTATGGGTAACATAAAATACCCCTGCTTCTATTAATTTTCGGTTCAGTTGAATATTTACTGTATTTTAATGTAATAATGGAAACTTTCCAAATGTCAAACTTCCAAAAAAAAAAGAGAATAGATATTAAGCAAATGATTAACATACATCTAGTTAATATAAGATATCCACACTGAAGTCATAGGATCCACGTACCTCATATGCTTGCCTCAAGCAATCTTTTCACACTAGGAAGATCTGCACATGCAGAAGAAAAGTGGCAAACCTGATCTGCATGGTTATGTTGACCTTCGAGAAGTTAGTGAATCAATGGAAGTTTTGAAAACTGGTGAGATGTTTGTAAAGCATTCCGAATTTCATGCAGTAGTACTATAGCAGTGAAATTTTAATGAAAATACATATGCACCAGTTTATGATCCAAATACAATTTGAGGAGTACATGTTTGATCATGATGATTTATTGTAGATTAACTACATTGGCATGGACGGGGCCGGTATGAACAGGCCATTTATGAAGCTGCACTTTTCAGACAGATGTGGGCGGTATGAGAGGGCAGAATTTTACTGTGAAGATCCTCATGCCACCAAATGACACCATCATATTTTTCATGGACCCATCCGTGAGTCAAGGCATTCGTAAAAATTTGATCTTGACAAAGTAGTATTTGGTCTTGTACATACACGGTATGTAGTAGCTGGGTGCACGCATTTTCGTCGTTCTGGCCATTTTTATATCGCCAAAATCCTACAAAATATTCGTACCCTTCACCTGAACACGCACAGTTTCAAATCTTTCCCTGATTATTTATATCATTGAGCCAAATAAGCTAAACCTATTGCCCTTTGGCAGAGGTACAGGGGAAAGATTTAGCAAATTTGTCAAACTGATAGTCTTACATTTCACTGAGAAGGCTATTCAAATTGGTAAAACTGTATAAACGCAGACATTTTAATTTGACTTATATTTTGATGTTCACCTTTATAAAACCTGATATGAGTTGACCTACAACTAATTAGTCTACAAGAAATATGTGATCAAAACAAGGACTAAAAGTTCAAATGTAGTCCTTGACCCTGATATGTTGGTTTGAAGAAGATTTTTGATCTGTCCTTTCACCTGTGAGTCTTTTTTTTTTTTTTTTTTTTTCGTTTTCTTTCTTGTCAAAGGGTTAGGAAGGACTGGTTCAGTGTTAAGCTATGACAATAATAAGGATAATTCAAGCGGTACCCTAGGTCTCCAATAGCTTTGTGAATCCAAAATTCTTAGAAGAGATCCTGGGTCCGTGATCCCAGCACTGGTGAATACAGATCTGGAAACATTTTTTGTCAACAGCGTGGTATCTGTAATGGCAATGCAACAAATCCAAGTTACTGCTCTTATTCCAGTGGAATAAATGCAGTGGTTTTAGGTCAGTCATCTAATTCCCGAAAAAGATTAAGCAACTGTGGGCTCAATGCTGCAGTCTAATGTCCTTTAATGTATCCCTGCTGAAACGCTCCAAAAAACCTTCCACTCCAAGGATATAACTCTGTTGATAAGTAGCCACAGGTAAAGCAGGAGTTTCATCATTCATTGTTCGTGAACAAGCTGAACAGTTTGCGCAGAACCACTACTTATCTGTTGAACACAAAGTGGTAACTATCAGACCGTACCCCAGAGCACAGTCTATCACACTATTATTACACTTTTCACAATAAATCCAAACAATCTTACAGTTTCGCACATTTTGGGCAAACGAAAAGCTCTGCCTCAGGTTCTGTTTTTAGTTGTCTCACCTTTACCTTTCACCTTCCCTTTTCTTTTGCCAAACTGCACACTTGGTGTTTATACCAGCTGTTGACTCGTCTTTTTTATGTCTTTCTTCTGGGGTTGCAATATGGACTCTGTGGGCAAATGTTTTCTTCTTTGTAAATAATGACAAGAGTTCTTTCCTGTACTGATTCTGTCTCATGTTCATATGCTTTTGAGTTAACGAAAAGAATAATTCATTTTTAATGCTTTCACTGATGCCTGGGCCTTCAGGAACAGCATCAAGGAATTTTTTGTTTCAGTTGTGGTTGTGAGTTTATCAGATCTGTGACATAGGTCAAAACATATTGCCCTTTCTAATGAGCTGCCTCTTTTATGTTGAATAAAACTCTTTGCTTTTCCAGCTACAGAAAAAAACTTCATGCCTCTGTCAGAGATATCTGTCAGTGATTACCTTTGGTTTTGTTTTCTCTGGGTGTGGGTGAGAGATTCCAGATACTTTGTACTCCCGGGTTCAGCATATGAGCTTTCCATCTGCTGCAACAGTCTAATGCTTTCCATGCATTTATTTGACACTCTTTCTTCTTTCTCGGTTTTGAGTGGACGTTGTTATGCTTCATGTTCTTAAATTTTAGCTTTGCTAAACACATTCTGTCAACATATTGTACCTTGCCTATTGCATCCAGTGACATTGTTTTTGGAGTTGTTTTTGACAGTTCAGCTATTTTTACTGACGATGCTTTCCATTTCAGAAAGTGTTTTGCTGCTGTTATTGTAATTTGGAACAGAATGTTGTTATGTAAAAGATGGGAACAGAGTTTGTAATGTTCTTCTCATTTTCTCACTCTTTATCATAGAATACACACCAGCATTAAATCTGTTGACATCCCTAGCTGATAATGTTTTTTGACTTTTCACCCCATGTGAGTATCTCTCAAGTGCTTCTTTCTTCTCTAAAACAACAGCAATCAGTTCATTCATTTTTTTCTGGTTCGCTTGTAACAGAAGGGTAGTGCATGGACTTGACTATAGACGTTGGTTTAAATATATCTCCTGGCAAAGTTAAAGTGGATTGTGACGATACATCACCGCTTCTCACGCATTCACCACTGAATGTCCACGGTGTCTCGGTGTGTGAATTGATCTCAGTAAACTTCAGATGAGCTTCAGTGAGCTTCCATATGTCTTAGAAGGTTTGGTTGGGGAAGAAGGTTTGAATGGGGAAGGAGCTAGACCGGCTTCAGCATCCAGTCAGTTAAAAATTTCCTCCGTTCCCCTTACTTGTTCTTCAGCAAGTCCTGGTATTGTTCCTCCTCTTGGTTAGGAGTAGATCTGTTTAGCTCTACGTCACGATGATGATGATAACTGTGGAGTTGCATTCACCATTGAGTTTTCCTAAAATGTCATGATGACTTCATCAGGCTTTGGGTCAAGAGATGGATGCTAATGCAGAACTATGAGGCATTCAGATGTAGTGGCCCTTCTGATAGCCACAGCTAACTGTCCTAGTTTCCAAACCCGTCTGCATTCCACTTCAACTGACTCCAGTGTCATCCTTGTGACCTATGGATAGACAGAACATGAGCTAACGTTAAAGTAAACTGTGTCCTTGTCGCTGTATTAACGTGCATTTCATGTTCATATACAGTAAACTGAGCTTGCTCCACTTTCTTTTTTATATCTTTACAGATGGAAACTTACCAGGGGACCTGAACTGTCCACATGTGTGATGATTTTTTTTTCAGGCCATTAAGCTAGTCAGGTTAGGTTAGTCACCAAAATAACTAAGCATTCAAAGCAAGCTTTTTTTGGTACTTTGAACTTCCTCAAGAGTGAATTCTTTCCAGTATCACTGGCCTCAAAGATGAAGCATTCTCCTTCTAGGTTTGATAACATCTGATCACTTTTAAAATTGAAATTGAGAGTTTAACCGTTTCTTTTTTTCTGGCAATAGCCTTGTTATGAAATTATTTGTTTCAGGTGAAGGTTCTCCCCTGGCCAGTTCTCTGACTTCAGTGACCAGTTTGCTCTCATGTTGGCAATGCACCTCTGTCAAGTTAATTTGATGTGGGAACACCAAACTCCAGATTTCTGCATTTATACAGACTTTCCCATTATCGCCATACCAGGATGGGGCTGGTTGCAGTTGGTAGAAATCGCCAACAGCTACAATTTGAGAACCTCCAAATACAACGTCTGCCTTAAAAACAGCCCTACCGGCTGCCTCCAACTGTTCAAACAGTGCCTTGTTGAGCATTGAAATTTCATCTATTATCAGTACGTCAGGAGAGCAAACGTTCTCGTTGCATGGAATGAATTTCTGATTATTTTCCAGAAAATGGACTAGTTCAGTTGTATTGTGTCGTCCATCTTGTAATCCAGCCCAGGAGTGTGTCGTTTGTGCACTTGTATATTGCATACATACCATTCCTGTAAACGATAAAAAATATATTCGATTTACAACCCTGTGATGTACAACAGCATTAATTTTGCACAAAACTATACAAAACTGCAATATCATCTGTAATATTTCTGGCCAGTTGGTCCTAATGCCAGCATAAGTATACTCTACTTCACTTAAAGTTTAACTTTCTTCCAAGTGATGCAATTTGCTGGATTCTGATGCCAGCATAAGTATACTCTACTTCACTTAAAGTTTAACTTTCTTCCAAGTGATGCAATTCGCTGGATTCTGATGCCAGCATAAGTATACTCTACTTCACTTAAAGTTTAACTTTCTTCCAAGTGATGCAATTTGCTGGATTCTGACCAACTCATCTTCCTTATATGGCCACTAAAAGGTATTTCGGAAAGTTTCTTTAAGTTTTTACCAGAAGTGTTTGCATCAAAACACTAATTTTAAAAACCTTTATGTACTCCTGTGCATTTTAGGCCAAACTTCCTGCTCCTGAATGTGCGTTTTGCGTATGTGAAATAAAAATCAATTAAGTGATACATGTATTGTATTCATTGTTGTCTCCAAACTTACTTTGCTTCATGTCCATGTACCTTATTAATTTCAAATGGCCATTTCATTTGCTCTGTAAGATGGTATTCATTTTTTGAGGTTAATGTTTTGGTTACTAACTAAATAAGTAATGATATTTTGATTTTATCTATTCAAATACTCCCATATTTCTACTGGTGCAAATTTATGTAAGTCTAACACAACAGTTTCTTATTTATTTATTATTTATTTCTTTATTTCTTTGTTCATGTTGATTTCCATCCGTCATTTGCCAGTGCACTTAAAAATCTTTTAATCTGCCTCTTTTTATTTATCTGTAAAAAGAGGCAGATTGGCTGACAATGTAGATAAGATTTCCTAGGTAAGGGTCAAGGTAAAGTCTGCAGCTTTGTTTATGCTTGAATAAGTGCACTGTGCCTAAAATTCAGCTTACTCCAGTTATAGACATAGCCTTTGTAGCATAACAGCCAGTTAAGGGATGACTGTTTTCCTATTATGTAATAGCTGGCTGCAAGATTATGAGTTGGCAAGGTACATCATACTTGGCTCAAGTCCACACAAACTTGATCATGCTGAGTAGCTAGGCTGGTCATCACCCTATCATAAGTGCCCTGTGGGACAGCGAAAACTTTGTGGGACAGGACAAACTTTGTGGGACAGGACAAACTTTGTGGGACAGCGAAAACTTTGTGGGACAGGACAAACTTTGTGGGACAGGACAAACTTTGTGGGAAGAGCGACCTTTCAACAAGCAGATTACAAAACGGGGAAAAGTAAGTTATATGACTGAAATCAAATAAATACATTTACTAACTGCAGATAACAGTACATGTGTTTATTTATAAATGCCACTTTTTATTTGATTGGTGCTTAATGCCGTACTACTGTTTCAACCTTGACAATGCATCTGAGCCAGCACACTTCCCTATAGACAGTTTGCTATGGCAGCCATCTTTGAGGTAAGATTAAGTATTGCCCACTGGGTATCTATTGTTACAGGTGTCATAGAATTTTTGCAGAGGCCCTTGGCTGGTAAGGGCATACATAGCCCTGTCTACATAAGCTTACCTTGAACACCTCGGTACTTTCAATATACTAATATACTTTACTATACTACTGCAGGGAACCAAATAATGTCTTTCCATAGTCACAGTCGTCTCAGCTATCAATTCCAGACAGATGTTCCCATGTGTCATCGCTAGTAAACCCACACAAGAGTGAGTGAGTGCTTGGGGTTTAACGTCGTACTCAACAATTTTTCAGTCATATGACGACGAAGGAATCAGTAGGGTGCATGTACGTGTAATGTGCCTCCTTGTTGGAGGACGGATTTCCACCGCTCTTTTATTTAGTGCTGCTTCACTGAGACGACTTACCGAAGGCAAGTAAGGCGCCCCGCCCGAGCCATTATACTGATACGGTAAACCCACACAAGCATGAAACTATAGTGGAAACTGGATAAATTCCAAATCTATCCGCCATGTTTGAATGCATTTATTATCAATTCTTTTCTCCTTGTCATTAAAGAGCACCAAGGCATTTTGTCACCCTCATCATTATTAGCTAAAGACAAATCGGTCCAAATTTCTACTTCCAGAACCAAAAACTAAGCATTGTAAAGAGGTCATTTCTAAACTTTCACAAAATCAGAAATGGCTTTGTGGAATCGGTCCCTGCATGTTTCTCTTTCAACCTTGTCTCTCAAACATGGCTTCCGTGAACTTTGCTTGGTTTATGCATGTATTGAACTGGGATCTACCTAGGTGAGTATTGTGTGCTAACCGTTCAGCTTTCTCAAAGGCCTGACCAATCGGATGCAGTCCTCCACTCCCTTGGCCGACCCAGAACCCCCGTCAGTGTTACGGTACTACGCCATGATTTATCCCTCCCTTCACAAAAGTTGTCTGGTGTGATAGGACACAGACCCCCATTAGAACTTCTGTTTTGCGGGAGGGACGAATGTAATTCTGCTTATTTTATGGTGTAAAGTCTTTTGCTGCCAGCCTGCCGTTTTTGGTGTACAGATGCATGCTTGGTATCAAAATGATCTAAACTTTGGGCAGGTACGAGTTTTAATGATGAAAGTTTGAAATTCTGGGCGCGAGGTCACAAGGAGACAGGCGGTGATGAGGCTGCGAGTGACGTCCCCTTGGCGTTGCCAGTCAACCCTCCCAGCTGACGGGGTGGGGGTCGTCTGTAGTCTTTTGAATGTACGCCTTACAGCCCATACAAGGGAGATAACCACTCACGCCTCTAGAATAATTTGTACGTGTTTAATTTTTTGTTCAATTTTGTTCGATTTTTTTTTTGAGAAATGTTTTTAGTTGATTATCGTTACCTCTTGGTAACGTTACTGGTGACGCTTATCCTAAACAATTAGTGTCATCTACGTGGATTAAGTAGCTGAGACGACTGTGACTGTGGACCGACTAAGTATTTGGTGCCGTGCATCAATGTACCATTAGCAATGCAAGACTGAAATGACTTCTTGTCTAGTCCGTGATCTAGGCAGGTTAGTAATGAGCGAGTGAGTGAATGACTGAGTGCTTGGGGTTTAATGTCGTACTTAACAATTTTTCAATCATATGACGTCGAAGGAACCCTTAGTGTGCATGTAATGTGCCTCCTTGTAGCAGGAGGGATTTCCGCCACTCTTTTATCTAGTGCTGCTTCACCGAGACGACTTACCGAACGCAAGTAATCGCCGAGTCACTATCCCCCATGCCGAACGCCAAGCGAGGAAATTACGTCCTCTTTTAAGGTCTTAGGTGCGACTCGGCCCAGGACTCACCCTGGATCTACCGCTCCCATAGAGGACGCTCTGCCAACTGTGATGCTGGGTCCAGTCGGCAGGCTAATATGTGCGTCACTGCAATAGACAGGTGTCCACTATTTGAACAACAGGTCAGCTGTGTCGTTTGAGTCATATGATTGAACATTGCACATTATTTCAACAACACTGTGGCAAGAACACCTTTGCTTTGATTGATGTTTCACAACGTATTCAAGAATATTTCACTTATATAACAGTGGCATTATGGTGGAAGGAAACCATTTACTTATTTGATTGGAGTCTTCGGCCGTACTGGAAAATACTTCAGCTGTACGACGATGGCCAGCCTTTTCGGGAAAGCCCGCTAAAAAACCCACTACCATCCGAAGCCTGCTGCCAGACTCGCATACGACCCGAGCGAAAGTCAACATGAGCTAGACCTGAGCTCACAGCGACTGCCTGTGGGGAAACTGGACTCAGCCCGGGCGGTAAATATGACAGATTTTAATACACACTGGTCTGATCTATCTCCACATGCAAAGTTAATGATTCAACAAAAGGAGTGTATACTGAATTAACTGGTGGACAGTGGGTAGGCATGTTTTAATTCTGACATGAGATAAAATAGGAAGTAAAAAGAATTTCAAACCATCGACCCACACAGGATATAGCTGAAAAGAGAAGAACAATATAAATAAGAAAGCCAACAGCATAATTTTAGTGAAAATTTTTAATATTGAAAAATCTGCTTCCTGTATGCATATTCGCAGAATCAATCTGAAAGCCTGCACAACTCGTCATCAGCTGTACAGAATTTTATGTAAATAAACTTTGTTACTTTTGGATGATAGCACACAGATGAACATATACAGCAACTCTTGTGAACATTTCTATGCAAACTTTTCTATACATTTAAGGTCCTCTGGCCGGGGGAGGTCACTTGTGCCATTGTACATACAGCAATGCGATTAACATGTTTGCAGATAGACTGGAAATAATAATTTCAAGTACAAATTATCAAATACAAAACTATCTCAATATTTTGGAAAATTTAAATATGTCAACAGTAACTGAGATGTATCACAAGCGTACAGCTTGGGTGTCCAGAAATATAAGGCAAATAAACAGAGTTGGTCTAAAATGTGCTAGAAGACTTGTTCCCATTTTCACCGTCACAAAATGTGCCATTTGGAATGTTATGAGCACTACAGAATCAATCTACAAGATAACCAATTTGCAAATGTTTGTTGGGCTGCTAAATTTTCAAAGAGAAGCTTTCGTGAGCACTTTAAAACAAGAGACATGAATAAAATACTATATAACTGTAAGGTTATACATGTATGTCAACATAGGCATCTGTGTCCACATGTAGAGTACAGTTCATTTTTTAACAGAAGTCCATGTGTCGCTCCGCCAGTTACTTGGTAAACTGTTCTCCAGGCTGGGTCTATCTTTGCACATCTTACTTCAAACACTTGCTCCGGACTTCTTTGAAGTCTAGCTCTGCAGGGTCTGTGGCCTGCACTATTTTGACATTCCCCGCAGCCTTCTGGATATAGCCCTTACTAGCAGCGTACAACATTTTCTTCTTTACCTGAGAGGAATCTGGAGACCTGGGGGACAAGCAGAAATAATTACAATAAATTGATACACTTGGGACAGTAACTACTTCGTTCCACAGGCAACAATTTGTCCACCCAACACAGACAGATTACAGACTGAGATAATCTGCACTCCCTGTCAAAGGTACAGTAAATCACACCATTCTGCTCTTTTACCCACATAAGCAACAAGTCTGTAACTGATACAATATGAGCTTGCGATACCAGTGATGAAAACAACGAAAAAGGGTTTACTGCAGCTCCTTTATTCCCATAACAAAGTAGCCGATCTCCCCTGTTGCATTGTTTTTATCAGCAAGACCTAGGCCCATGCTATTATTGGATTACAGATATAACCAAGGGCCAGTTACTTGATGCAGAACTGGACTAAGACTGGTCATATGGGTGGAGATTACAGACAAGATGGCCAAGTTTCTCTGACAAACAGGACAAAGAAAACAATACACAATGTAGGTTTTCAGCAACAATCACAGTATAACTGTGCAATGTACATGCAATGACACCCTGTCTCAGTACCACCAAGGTGGAGCCAAGGGGTTATTACTTTAACTTGAACTGGATTGTGCCCCTTCAAAACCAGTGGGGCAACAGTGGTCTCACTGAATACAATTTACTCAATCGCTGGGGGTTGGGGGTGGGGGGGTGGGGTGGGGGTTGGGAGACTGGCTTGAGCATGGGACTGTTTCACCCCCTACCCCCACCCCTGTTTTAGGTGGTCAGAAGCCTAAAATTTCGTTCTGAAAAAAAAAAACACTTAATTTGGCAATGTTGTTGTTGTAGCATGTTATTTATCTCATGTAACGTTTGGCAGTATGATTAAAATCAATGAAAGACAACCCAAAAAGCATAGCCAACATAACTAGCATTTTGTCTACTAACTTGTGTGCTTTCGTGTGTACATGTGTTCCACGATTGTGCTTGCCCCTCTGCTCCCGTAACAGATCAGATCAGAAAGAGCACATGATTTTACCGGACGCATTAACTTTTCTGATGTCAGATTCCAGCGTAATCATGACAGTCTCCACATGAATAGTGAGCGATAGTCTTTTCCAGCCCTGCTCACTTGAAGCAATTTTTAATCCCTGCCTCTTCATCTCTCAAATGAGGATGGTGTTTATCTTTCTTGTCAAGAAAATTTACCATACTGATGTGCACATTTAGTTCCTACTGTATGCTGCTGCATAGTGGATATTCTAAAGTACATAAATGGCGGTCATAAAAGCTCAGGATGTCGCAAAATGGTCAGTATATATCCCAATCCCAACACCCCAACATTTCAAGACTTCTCAGTTACACCTACACCACAGCCTGGTTACTGGTGACATGGAGGGATATGTGCCTGAGGTAAATAAGTCTTGCACCAAAGTAGGTAGTAAAAACACAGTTGCTGGATCAAGCCCTAATGCAAGAGTCAAAACAGTCATTCATTTTTGTGTTGTTAGTTGGTTAGTCAGGTCTTGACGAAACAAAAGTTACTAGTGAAATACCCATTTAGGGCCAACCAGTGCAGTGATACCAGTACTATGTATGAACGTCAGGTCATCATTAAAATATATTCGTTGAGGGTAACCAGACTGACCCTCGAAAGAAGGCCAATGTTCTCGAAGTTTTTATTGGGCTTCTGTGGGAATTTCTGACTGCACACACCACATATTCTCCAGAAATAACTCTATAGCCAAATCTTCACTGGGGCTTTGGTTAGAAAGACATGGTACGTCTATACAACTTTAACAGTGGTTTTATTCTGTATTCTAAAGTCATTCGGCTGGTAAATAAAGTATGTATCACTTCTTACCTCAGCGAGTAAATTTACTATTCTCTCACCAGGTTAGTTCATGTATTTAAATCAAAATTAAAATCCACTCAACAGTGTGCAAGTTTACATGTAGCTTTTACCATTTGGAGACTGGCATAACCTGGCCATGATTGGCAGAGGCAGGGGTGGCAGACTGGTATGTTTATTTCCATTCTTAAGAATGACCTTTGCGATGACTATATAAAACCAAGTGTTTCTGTCCACAAATTGCTGGTGAATGTGTCAAAAGTGGATCTGTCAAAGAGCAAGGTGTTTCTGTCCACAAATTGCTGGTTACGTGTCAAAAGTGGATCACTTAAACGGCAAAGTGTTTGTCCACAAATTGCTGGTTTAGGTGTCAAAAGTGGATCTGTCGAACAGCAAGGTGTCTTTGTCAACAAATTGCTAGTTTCGTCTCAAAAGTGGATCAGTCAAATGGCGAAGTGTTTCTGATGTTCTTAACTAGACACAGTGAACACTTGCAGATATTATGCAGCTAGGGTGATTGAGGACACCGGCTCTTCCTCTCAAAATAGCGAGATTTTTTGCAGAGTTCCTCACCTGTCTTTCAGTCACACCAAAAAAACACTAGCATGTGATGGTCATTCTGTTCCGTCACCTTTTTACTAGACCTATGGAGTTGTTTGCCACTTAATAAAAAAATGTGTACAATGAGTCTTAGGAAGACCTGAAAGCAATGGTAAAAGCAACGATAAAGCAATGGTAAAGCGATGGTAAAGCAATGGTAAAGCCTTCCATTTTCGTAAGCAGAGCTATGACAGTTGGCTGCAAGCAGGTGTTGAATTTGACTGGCTTAATACACATACCTTGCCAATGATGCAATGCATGTGAGAATAGCAAAGTGAAGAAGGGACTAAACTAGGGACGATGATGGCTTTTGGACCTATTGTTCTCTTAGTGGGTATTTCTGGGTGACGAGAATGACTGTAGTTCTACCAGGATGACCTAACTCTACCTTAGCTAAGACTCCACTAGAGAAACACAACATTCTATTTAATTTACATGTAGTGGTCGAGTTCTGCCGTGTCTCCTACAAAGACACAGGCCTGCACAAATCTGCATGCTACAGTTTCGGCAACTGCTCCTTTATTCCATAGCAGCCTGCTGGTCTCAATTTTAACATGAAACCCCTTCATCAGGATGACCGTGGTCAATGTAAACAAAGTCGCCTCTCGTATGTGGAAAGTTCCCACATCAAAGCTGCCTTAGCATAAGCCTACAACTGCTGCCATATTTCATGAACACAGATGAGAACTACCAGCCAAAAAAACTGGTCTACCTGCGTGGTCAAAAGTCACAAATTCAGTTCTGTAAAATTTTGAACAGGGCTAAATGCTTCATTTACAGGTATGGAAGTCAATAGTTATTGTTTATAGGTTACCTTTAAGACGAGTGAATCCAAGATAATTCACAGTTGTGACTTACGCTCACATGCCGGGACGACATCGTGACCTAATAAACTCGGTTGTTGCTCCCCGCGCATGCGTGGATGACCTTTCACAAAGTTTTGACTGACTTTTTCACAACTATGATAGTGGTCAGTTTTGACACACAGAAAGCCATTTCACTGCGAAGACACGAATTTTCAATTGACTGAAGGCTAGGGAGCAGAATGACGGACCCCACAGTTTGTGCGAACTGTCAAATTAAATTTGCAGTAAAAAAAACGGAGGCTATCTTCGGCATCCATTCTATATTTCATGGAAAGGTCAACCGCTGCTGTGCATGTGTGCCTCGCTGACCCAGATTTTAAAAACATGGCAGAGCGAGACCTGCTTAATATGAGGCTATTTTTGATTTCGGCTAAGATTTACAAGAGAATGGTGATGTAATGGCAAGTTGCGATTGTGGCAAAATGTGCGCAAATATTTTAGCTTTCAGAATTACACTGCTTTACGTGTATTCCCGACGAACCTGACATGCTTGCATCGGAATAGAAGGAGGAGGTAACTCTTTGTAAGCATTATACCGGAATCGGGTCCACATAGCTCTCGGGCTAGAGCCAAAGTTGACACCAGTCTTGGACCGCAGCCATTGTTTAGAAAGGACTTATTGGGACATGGCGTGAATCAGTGTATGATTTACCATTAGTTGCCCCTGTAGCTAAGTTACCCGTCAGCCCAGTATGAAGATAGGAGTTGAATAAGCCACCTGGGGCTAAGTCTTTTCTATATCTGTTTAATGTGTATATCAAACAGGATATGAGTAGCAAAGAACTGGGAGCTGAATCACTAACAGATGCTGATATTTTGAACCACTTGAATCGGGTGCTGTCTGATAGGCGATTTAGCGCCCAATTCTTTACGATTCACAGGCTAGCCAAGAATAGGTCGACCCTTCTATTTGTCAACAAGCCCCTCCTCAGATGCTCACAGTAAAATCCCGGTTCTTCAATGAATTGACCTTACTCTACCACTTGTCAGCAACATCAACTTTAAAATTCCCCTTCTTTGGGTAGAGGTATTTGTCGCTAAATCTTCCCATTACATCCCATTGGGAACTAGCATAGGGAACCTGAGGTTAAGTCAAACTCTACACTGCCATCGTTGCCGTTGGTAAGGCCGATGATAAATAAGCCGCGGAACGTTTAACTTTGTGAACTCCTCTTGTACACGTTAAACAACCACCTGCATCACCGATTGGGCCGATTTAACTGAAAAGAGTGGCGCAAGTTTTCACCGCTGAATTTAAGATAACACACTTAACCGATTTTCAACACCTCGAATAATAATAAAAACTCACCATGCTACAAATACAACTGACTCTCTTGCATGACTTTCCTCGTTCACAAAGCTGAAGTCCAGCAAAGCGTATCGGGGTTCCTTTTCGGGCAACTCCTTTTTCAAGGCGTCCAGGATGTCTTCTCCTGTAGCCCCGTCCCCAAAGTCCTCCTTCGGGTAAGTTTTGTCCGTAACGATTTGTGAGCAATCATCATTTATCTTGAACAGAGCACAGCGTAGTGCTCTCGACCTGAGCTGAGCTATCGTAGCTTCGGCTTCTGGGCTCACCTTAACTCCTGACGCCATTTTAGCTTTAGTTTAAAATGTGCTGTGTCTTTCTTCCTCGATCTCTCCTAACCGCTAGGACAAGCTCATCCGGCACTCTGACGTGACTCACCTCAGGGACGGACGACAACGTGAGGCAAATGATGGGGGGACTTCGGCTTACGACCACGGAACCAAACACTAAGCTGTCCACGAGCAAAAGCTAGTTGTATGTTTTCACACAAACGCTCTCGGTCTAATTTTGTGATTGAGTGCTGGCTTTACGGAGTTTATATATTCACCGTAAACAATTCGTAAAATTTTGACTAATGAAAGCAACAACGCGATAATGAAACCGTCTGAGTCACCAATAAAGGCACCTTGCAGCAAATGAAAGCCTGCTTCCTGATAGGCTAAATATGTCAAATGGTTCGCGAACCTCTCCATATATGGAGCGTCATACTCGAATCATTATAATATGCTTCCATTTATGGCATGTTGCATACATAAGAGACATTCACTCACAAGTTCTACACATGCTGCCTTATTTTGGGAAAAGCAGTGCACAAGGTGTGATAATTGTTCAAGGAGTGTCTTATACCACATGACTGGTGGATTGTTCCATACTGCTCAAAGATTATACACTTTGTGGTTCTATGAAATAGACCTAGGGCAAAATTTTCTTAAAATTTGTGACTCTCTGAACACCTCTGAATAACCTACAAACGTGAGTTCGAACCTCATATCATTATTGTATTTTCTTTTTTTAGTAAAACTGTCAAGAAAGGCACATTGGGACATACATGTATAAGCCTATATCATGCTGTATATGTAATTTACATGCTGAACTGACATCTTCATAATAAATATATCGGCCCGGATAGCACAGTTGGTAGAGCGTCCGCTTCGGGAGTGGTAGATCCAGGATCAATCCTGGGTCGAGTCTCACCTAAGACTTTAAAGAGGACGTTGTAATTTCCTCGTTCGGCGTTCAGTGCAACGACTGGTTGACCTCGATCAGTATAATGGCTCGGGCGGGGCGGCTTACTTGCCTTCGCTAAGTCGTCTCAGTGAAGCACCACTAGATAAAAAAGCGATGGAAATCCGTCGTGCGACAAGGAGGCACATTACATACACCCTAAGGATTCCTTCGTCGTCGTATGGCTAAAAAATTGTTAAGTACAACGTTAAGCACGCACTCACCCATAATAAATAGGCCACAGGCATAGTGTAGGTCCGGCCTATATATGTAGGCATACAGGCCTACGTAGTTATGTATCATTATACGTAATAACAATAATATCTAATAATAATAACAGTTTCCTCGGGGTTTACTTTTATTTCAGCATTGATTTGTGATTTCACGGCGGGTTTTCTCGTTTCTAGGGCGATTCCAATGTGGCCTACCCGTATTTTTCTCTATAAACCTCCGAAATACACATCCTGTAGAGAGTGGCAATGCATCAAACTTGGTCTATCCCGTTAGGCTATAAAATTAACAAGCAGGATTGGCAGTCGGTTTAACGCATTCCTCCTGACCTGATTTAACAGCTGCTAGCAGAATTGGAACCGCAGTCTGTATCAGTACAAACCGTTTTACATCTACAGTTCATTGCTATAACTTGATTTTGAAATCGTCGAAAAACAAAAAAGCTGTTGTCATCATAACAAGCTCACACAAAACCATACAGTAACCGAGGAATCTAAAATACGTTCTCTTATATTATTAAACGTATTGCATGTCCTATATGAAATTCGTTTTGATCTTAAAAGCCTACAATGGCCTTGATGACCATATATGTTTATATATTCATCAGATTATGGGGCACCGATGAAGTCAGTGGAACATTTTTAGCTGTGACGAACGGCTCTATGGGGTGATGATATCGTTGTTGTAGTTTGTTGTTGAGGCTGTGTTCATTATCATGAAGCTCTTTAAAGTAATAATGCGCCGCGGCTTGACCTGTCATTTTTTTTCTTGTTTTCTTTTACGTATATGTACGTATGTATACTTGGGGCTTATCGTCGCACTTCACAATTCTCATTCATATGACAACGAGGAGTCATTAGTTGTGTGTTCATATATGGTGTCTTCTTGTGGCAGGGCGAGTCCATGTCGCCAAAGTGCTGCCATCACTGAAGTATCATCCCGAAGAAACCAGACATGACACCACACCCAGTAACATTATAATGACACCGGGACAACCAGTCACGTTTCCTTGCTCTAACCTCTCAGTTCTGAGCGCAAACCGAGGCAGCAGCAAGTGCCAATCTTAAAGTCTCTGGTATGACCCGACCCGGGTTTGATCCCGGGGCCTCTCGACTTCGAGGCTCTAACCATTGTATTGACAAATTCATTGTGAGGTGCAAAATGTGTATAGTGTGCTCTAAAAAAATGCTTCATTGTTTTCAGGCCGTAAAATATATTGTACATGGTCTATAGATGGCAAGGAAGGAAAACTAGTGAAAAACTAGTTTTGGCCCATAAAACCCCAAAATAAACTTCTAATATTTGAATGTCAATCAGCGTGTGGTGACATAATTTTATGTCGTCTTTTCCTTCGAACTGATCGCGAATCTTGTCCAGTAGCAATGTAAATACCCTTACATACAGCATACATATCGAGCTCATGGCGGTCGCTACATCTGGAAGAACGAACAGCTGAAATTTTTGTAGGTCACTGTACGTAGAGAGAAATTTAGGTAAAAAGTTGAATATGTACAAGTGTGGGTATCCGCGGGGTAGTGACCAAATGACGCAACTCACTGCTCGTTTCGCAAAGACTCCCCTCCTTTTTATAAAGGTACACATGTATTTTGGGACCCTATGTACGTCCTGCCTATATAACTTGACCTTAGTCATGTAGTGTTCACTTGTCCTCTGGATGAAAATTACGCGTTGCAGATTTTGATGTAAGCGTTCCTGAATGTAGAATCCACTTATCTTTGTACTGAATTGTTTAGAAGATATTCTCGTGTAAAAAAATGCTTATATATTCCTGGGCAGGTCGTCACGGCTACACATGTATAGCGTAGCCAAAATGTGAATCTGTTGTCGCCTGCTTCAACTGAGACACTTGTTGTACGCTGGCTGGGCGATACGAGTAACGTATGCCAAGTCTATCGTCATTACACGCACGAATGCGGAAGTGGTTTATATGCATATGCATTGTACATTTAGGCTTATTACCCCCCACTCCCCGGTACTTTCTCTTATGTTTAACGTTGTATATGTCATGCGGGCGTTGCAAGTCATAGAATATAACGTATATAAGAAATGGGTACACAGGCCTACTGATATTTATATAGTGTCCTATATGCAATGTACAACGGGCTTAAGTTTAACAGTGTAATCTTGTGGCAGACAGACTTACATAGATACGCCCCCCACCCGCCCTTCCTCACCAGTGATATGCCCCTGACTGACACATATAAAGCATGGATAAGTCTCACATGTGCAACGTTTATGTCGAACATGTATAACATTGAAAATGAAGAAAGATATGCCTACCTGAATGTGAAACCTCTGTTTCCACCATATATTTAAAAACTTGCAAGCAGATAAATGCTGGTGTGCCGATGTAACCAACTGGTCGTGAATATTTACATGTACAAAACCAAACATCCTAGGATACCTGTATAGCCCAGTAGGCTATACCTATATAACAAAACAGTCAACAGGGATATCTATATATCGAGACACCTTAGGATACCTATACAATATCTGATTATATACATGTAGGTATCCAGGAGGTATATATATATATATATATATATATATATATATATATATATATATATATATATATATATATATATATATATATATATATATATATATACAGACAGTCCGTGATACCTCCGGGATACCTGCATGTATATAATCAGACAGCCTGCGCCCATGCATCCAAATACATGGATACCTATGCAAGCAGACAGCCCGTGAAACCTAAATAACTAGACAATCTGGGATACCTGCGTGCATGCATCCAGGCGCCCGCGGGATACCTTTGCAAGCAGACAGCCCGTGATACCTAAATAACTAGACAGTCTGGGATACCTGCGTGCATGCATCCAGGCGCCCGCGGGATACCTTTTGCAAGCAGACAGCCCGTGATACCTAAATAACTAAACAGTCTGGAATACCTGCGTGCATGCATCCAGGCGCCCGCGGGATACCTTTTGCAAGCAGACAGCCCGTGATACCTAAATAACTAGACAGCCTGGAATACCTATATAATTAGACAACCAGGGATACCTATATAACCAGACAGCCTGGGATACCTATATAACCAGATAGTCTGGGATACCTATATAACCAGACAGCCTGGGATACCTATATAACCAGACAGCCTGGGATACCTGTATAACCAGACAGTCTGGGGTACCAATATAACCAGATAGCCTGAGATACCTATATAACCAGACGGCCCGGGATACCTGTATAACCAGGCAGTTTGGAATATCTATATAAACAGACAGCCTGGAATACCTATGTAACCAGATAGCCCGGGATACCTTTATAACCCTGCAGCCTGGAATACCTATATAACCAGATAGCCTGAGATACCTATATAACTAGACAGTCTGCGATAGCCATGAAAACAGGCAACTCAAATTACCTACAAAACCAGACAGCCCGGAATACCTATATAAGCAGATAGCCCGGGATACCTATATAACCAGATAGCCCGGGATACCTAGGTAGCCCATAATACCCTTCAAAAAACCTCCCACAAAAAACAGGCAGTCCAGAACCAGACACCCCGGAATACTTTATATAAACAGACAGCCCGGGGTACCTATATAGGCAGACAGTCTGCAATATGCCAATAAAAACAGACAGCTCAGAATACCCGCATAACCAAACAGCCCGGAATACTTATATGTACAGCGCGGGATACCTGTACATGCATACGGGATACCTATACAGGCAGACAGCTCGGAATACCTATAAAAACAGGCAGCCCAGGATACCCACATAACCAGGCATCCCAGAACACCTATAGAAAATTGGCAGCCTAGAATACCTATATAACCAGACATCCCGGGATACCTATTTAAACAGATTGCCTGGGACACTATATATTAGTTTTTGTCGCGGAGTGTCAGCGTTTATTCATTTAATCTTAGCTCATCGCCATATTTACATACGGATGGTTGTCGTCAGTTTTATCAGTAGAGAAAACTGGATTACCTGGCCTAAGTCACCGGCCTTTAATTAACTTTCCCATATTCTTACATGTGACGTACAGATGTTCACTCAGTATTGGTGGGAGTCAATTAAGTGATCCTGGACGAGTGTTATATATATATATATATATATATATATATATATATATATATATATATATATATATATATATATATATATATATATATATATATATATACTCGTTCAAACGGTCGCACGGCTGTTGTCAGCCACTTATTTTCATCAACACTGAGAGTGGGGAATCTACAAATTCCTTGTCAAATTCGTCCACATTTTGAAATGCCGGCTAGAGCTCATTTGTCACGTGTCTTTGTTTAAATAACTCCAATAAGTTCTTGGTTAAGCTGACGTCATGCTCGGGTATCTCTCGGAAAAGCTTGGCGTTCAAGCATATTATACTATCATCATTAAATCAAACTAGATCGTATAATTCACACTTTTATATCACTCCGTTTAATACCTTGATCCGATGTTGACGCATCCTGAACTGACTTCAGGTATCAATTAGATACTTACATACCTGCTCAAGTTAGCAAGGAGTTTATGCAAATGTGGACAACCTATGCATGCTTCTGTCCATTCATAATTTGTCATCAGACTGATTGCATCGGTGTTATTCAAACACAAACTAGTGTTAAAGAGCAGCGACAAGGGCTCGTAGAGAAATGAAATCCTACATGAAACTTGTGGTTTTTAGTATATAGTGGCGTTACCGTGTTTGCGCACTATCAGGGTGCAATCTGCGCACTCAGCAAAGCGCATCATTCAGTACATAAGTCACGCTAGAATAAGTATCAAGCTCGAGAAGAGGTGCAGATGGCTAAATTCTGTGCTATGGAGAGTTCCTCCCTATAGTTGTCGAACCCAATATGCTGAGCTCTCAACACACCATTGTTTAAACTCTTTTCGTTACTAACTCGTGGTTGCCATCTAGAAGGGGACGCACAGATTCACCTATAGTTGTAGATATAACCCGAGGGGCGTACTATGTCACGTGAGTATATGTCTAAGATTTGTTGGATTAAGCTGGATCGTGAGATCGAACCTTTGGAATTTGAACCAGTTCAGAGGCCATGTGGCCACATCATCGGTATTAGATTCGCTGAATTGAGATTTTGATAGGACTTGTTTGGGGGCGTCTGTCTGATGGACTATACATGTACATGTACGATAAAACACCCAATGACAAGGTTGCACATTTTGCCCGATTCTGTTATTTCTGTTGATCCTATAAGGGTATTTTGAGGCTTGTTTGGAAGATAAGATGATATTCTATAGTTCCAATGCCACAAGTAATATTCCTTGACATACATTTGGCTATGAAAATGCACAATTTTTTCTGAAATTTTAGGTAATTTACCTTAAGTATGTGACGAGGTACACAGATATATAATACGTTTCGGAGGGAAATGTGTGAAGTGAAAGGCATAGATTATAATCCTCAGAGTGTGTTTAGTCAAGTGTAGGTTACATATCAGTATATCCTTCATACTGTATTGTATTTGGAGATATTCCAGGGTGAAATTCTGCAGAGGACTTATGGCACTGGGTTCAAAATTAACAAAAGAGCCGAAAGGAGACATTCAACACGGTATGCAAGCTGAGTCGTAGATTTCATCACACCTTTGCTTGATTTCGCTACAGAAAATGTTGTCATCACTAACGGACAAAACAACCAAACTGTATCCAAGCATGTCACCAGTTATACCAAACTGAGATCGTCACAGCATGTTCATCAAGTAAATACAAGATTTGTCATTACGTGACGGGTCAGTCTTATACGCGTTGTGTATAGTCACGTGACAGGTCTGTCAACATTTCGGTTGCGGATACAGTGTATCTGCCGAGTAGATACATGAGTATTTCTCATGCCCATCAGTAGATATGTGCAGTATATGGGGTCATATGGGTGGGGCAACTATCAAGGCCTCGGTAGCTCTGCCGTAGATGAGGTCATGGCCATTTTGGGTCATTAAGAGGGGCCTGAAGGATGAAAAGCGGTAAAAGTGACATTCTGAAAATGAAAGTTTTAAAAGGTTACTTCGGCACGTGTATGTATAGGCTACTGAGGTCCCGCAGCCTCTACAACCTTTAGATTACCATAGGAGTATACTTGAGCAGGTGCGTGGGAAGGTCTGCCAGCAACCTGCTGATGGTCGTGGGTTTCTCCCGGGCTCTGCCCGGTTTCCACCCACCATAATGCTGGCCGCCGTCGTATAAGTGAAATATTCTTGAGTACGGCATAAAACACCAATCAAATAAATAAATAAATACTTGAGCAGACATTCGGAGTTGAGGCAACGAGACAAGAAAGTTTAAAGACTACTGAGACGTAATAAAGACATGGTTTAAAAGATTAAAAGTGGGGGAATGGTGAGGTGGTGAGAATTTCAAAAGTCTATCCGAGCACATTAGGCGCGTGGGTCCAGAGGCTGCCAACGCCCCGGAAACTCCATAGCATTAGATTGTCGTAGAGATGCTTTCAGGCATTCCTAGTTAACTGGTGCCCCGAGACGTACATTGAAGGCTTTAAAAAAATACGGCGTCGAAAACTGACAAATGGTTAAAAAGATTACAAAAGTCAGTGCGTCGAGTTTAGGAGTCGTGCTTGATAGTGTAGCATTGGGCTTCAACTTATATATGTCAGCCACAGATGAGCGTCTTTGGCGAAATGTTTTCACTTTGTAAAAGGCTACGTAAAGAACCTTATTTGATCGACAGAAAATAAAGAATTTCAAAGCTTTTAATATAATTTTGTGTACTTCCTAACTTCACGTTATTTGTGAAAACCAAAAAAGGAGACCAGCTCTGAATTGTATCATGGTCGAAGTTGTGTATATGGACAGACGCAGTTATAGATAAATAAGAATCAATCTTCTATGCACTTAATCTGTTTTGCATCTGCATTCTGTACACACCTTTATGCACCGGTGCACTGTAAGTTAACTATATATATCTACATGGCACATCTATACATCGTACATACCTGTGCACTTTAAACACGTTTAAAGCGAACACTGCACACAGTGCATATTCCACCTGTGTGTACACACATGTATTTATTAACTCCCATAAAACGTTTATAGGCACCATACGGACGCACACTTATCCCGCATCAGACAAAATACTCCGCTTATCACTGGACAATAACAGTCACGTGGGGGTACAGATATATTCTCGAATCCTGTCGACGACGTCAAATGCGTCCGCTGAGAAGGTTATCTCCCTTTGTTGGGTTGTGCATACACCGGTCACATCGTTAAGGGGATTCACTTATACATTACTCTTCTGCACTGAACTGATGTGGCCACAGACCCCCATTAATTTTCCATAACGACAATGTTAACGTTTAGCGCTGTAGCTCAGTCCCAAACATTCCGAGGCCAGTAAGCTTTGGTGCATACCTGGCCCAGCCTGTGAGAAAGAAGCCATAAAAATCTTGACATAGGTTGGCCGTCAAAATCTGGACCTTTCCATGCCGGCAGCTGGGAGGGGTGCCTAGCAACGCCAAGGGGACGTCACTCGCAGCCTCATCACCACCTGTCTCCTTGTGTCCTCTCGCCCAGAATGTCAAACTTTCATCATTAAAACTCATACCTGCCCAAAGCTTAGACAATTTCCATCATTTTGATACCAAGCATGCACCTGTACACCAAAAACGGCAGGCTGGCAGCAAAAAAAGACTTTACACCCTAAAATACACAGAACTACAATCGTAGTTCTACTACTGAAAAACGGAAGTTGTAATGGGGGCCTGTGTCCATGTGTCTTTGTAGGGTAAGTTCGTTACATGGTTACTCAGTGGAGTGATATGCAAATATACAGCGTCAATAATCCTCATACTGACACCATATATTTGCGTATCCTATCTCTGAGCAACCATGCAACTAACAGTACACGTCTACAGGTATAGCCATACCTTGTACGTGTACACTGGGAATTATCCCAGATGTACACACGTCCATGGCACATGTGCCATACACATGTAATTATAAACACCTCGATAAAGCACACACCTGTACATACTATGCACCATCTGGGCATTTAATAAAATAGATGTCTATCGATCTTAACCTCAGACACCACTAAATACCTGTCAACTGAACACTTATAACCTGCCCTTCGCCTATAAGCTGTATTGTAAGTGACGTGCCCAGATTGTTCTCCTGACCCCGGCTTAGGCGACCACTCCTTTTAGTGAACTGTTGCCGAGTTCAAAGATCGTCGTTTTCAATAGAGAACAATAGTGCGTGTCTACGCTAACATACAATGCCAGCTCTGACTATGCGCTGTTACTGGAGCATATCATGGAGCCTATATAAGGTTCAACTCAAAGAAAGAACGCATGCGCAGAGAGTAGGCAAAACGGACAAGCTGTGTTGTCACATATTAATGTCCTTGAAATGCCTCTAAACCCAAATAACCAGTTAGTCAGACAATCAAACACGCAAACAGAAGTATCAGTTATGGTGTCAGTCGGTTAAGATTACAACATAATAATTGACTTTATGTATTGAGTTCATGAATGGAGTTGTAATGTGACAAAGACGATGATTATTGGACTTTGAAACATATACATTACTATAAGGAACTCTGAACCAGGCAAAATGGTATGCACCATATATGTGATCTTTGTGTATGTCACTAGCCCGAGCTCAACCAGCCCACTTAACAGCTAGTGGAAGTTAAATGATTAAATGGACCCGGGACCAATCGTTTAATAGGAATGGAAAGACAACTTATCGTGTATTTCGTGAATATAGACTTTGATGATAGTATGTAATCCTATATTTTGTGGGTTTCCCCCGGGCTCTGCCCGGTTTCCTCCCACCATAATGTTGGCCGCCGTCGTATAAGTGAAATATTCTTGAGTACGGCGTAAAACACCAATCAAATAAATAAATCAAATAAATATATTTTGTGGGAATAGATGACACTATCAACCCCGTATTTTGTGATCCTGGAATGTTTCAACTACCTGTACATTCTGTGGGAATAAAATGATAAAAGCATACCTATTAATTTTGTGATTCATTAACCTTCTGTTATGTTTGAATTTAATGGTATAAGTATGCTATGCGAGCATTATTTATTTATTTATTTGGAATTTAACGCCGTATACTCATGACCGATTTCATTTCTACCCTGTCGCTCATTTTCATTGGCGGAGAAAACCGCGTGCTATGAGTAAATCTTTGACAAGTAACTAATGGAATTTCCAAATTTGACTCACACAAAAAGTGTGTGTTTTTTACCCAGTATAGGCCAAATTGGGCGGAGGACGTATTGATGGAAGGCAGGAGATCTTAAACACCATTTATGTGTATGTGTATTGCGATCGACGATGGTCTTCTCTCTGCACCATGCATTTCCGTATAAGGATATACATACTACTAGACCAAGTGGAGCACTGGAGTGTTTCAGTGGTACACAATAGTAGTAACTGTAGTGGGAATTTCCTTCTATAGTCTATGACCTGTGCTGGTGCCAATGCTCGTGTTACAATTAACTACGTCATCTGAGGATAAGCTGATAATTCACACGAGCATATATATATGTTGAGTGGTCGATGAATGGTGCAACTACAACTACAGGACACGTGACAATGGCAGGGTAGATTCACTATAGGCCTACGTGCATGTATGTGTGTATGTGTTATGTAGGGATATGATTTGACGTGAGAGTGACGCAATGCTTTTATAGTCTATATTTATGTTTATAGGGGTTATCTGGTACATCTAACTATACATGTAGCTGCCATGGAGCCCTTGGTTAGTGGCATAATGTTTAAGGATTTTCCCGATCTCATCTCCTTTAACAATAGGCTAAGGTGGAGAGTTCGAATCCAGATTGTGCTTGCTCAGGTGTGAAGATTCCTCACATTCCAGCTAAAGGAGATGATAATCCTCTGCTTTGAAACTGTTTGTGGTCGCAAAAAGAAACAAACAGTGAACACAAATTTCAGTTCGGTAATCACCATTTACATATAATTGGCTACGATCGGTGGTTTAATCCGGCATTCCCGATTTCTGCATGAGCGTTGTCATATAGTGGAAAATTAATGAACATGGATTAAATTTACACCATTCAGTAATTCCCTCTTTATGGTTGCTTAAATATAGATATATTTTTGTTGCGGGACAACTCGCTCACGCAATCGTTTGTTTCTTGCGGATTTACCTCCCTTGCTTTTGAAATCTATTTGTTCCAAATGAAGCAGATATTTCAAATTAGCCTGGACTTACAGCACAACTAAAAACTTTCTTGTTTACTTTTGACGTCATAATTATAAAAACCAAGAAAGAAAAAACAGTGTATATTTGATAATGTTCGGTGTTTTGAAGAGTGACACCAGTTCCTTAAACTTGTAATTGATTTTAATTTAAACGCTTTTATGACACTGTGAAAGTCATGTGTGCAATTGTTTTCAAGTTTTAAGAAAATATAACCGTAATGTAGGTTTCTTACTGCATGGAGTTTGGCCTAACCGCTTATGGTACAGCTGTTTTGTAAAAGAAATCTTTCTCCACGCCCTATGTCCAGCACGTCACTTGTGTTTGAATAATTATTACGTCACCTGAGGCAACGGAGTCTTCTCGAAACACTTTTATGGATTTTAAAATTATATGAACAGAAATATGTATAGAAAGTGTATTTCATCTAATTGTATTTTATTTGAAATAATATGTACGTTCAACATAGGCCTATTGATGTATAGAGCGTGTAGTGTTATGTGCCACTGATGCAATTCTGGTAGCGAGTATGACTGATTTTACAGATAGCCGACACGTTATGAGAAACACTTTATGAGAAACACGTTATGAGAAACAGACTGTGGGATGATACAGATGCCATCCTCTCGTAATCAAGCCTTCTCACTGATGAATTTTGTGGTACATGTAATTACTTTATCCAGTGTCACAGGCTCTGCCCTAGCTTGTCCTGGTTTCAAATGAACTAACATCTGAACAAATAAACTAAAATCTGAATAAATTAAATATATTTTTAGAAACTTGACAAAGGTTTTTTATTCTATTATTTCTCCACATCCGAAAAATCCTATTTCATTCCTATACATATACAGTATATATATGAGAAAAAACTGTTCTGATGTGGAGAGAAAAGCAAACCTTCTCAAATGTCTACATCGTTATATTCCAACTGAAGTTTCGAACTTACGTCCTCGTCAAGGATACTGAGTGTTAGCAGTGTAAGGTCATGATCATATACAGTATATGGTGAGTATATACTTGACAGCAATAGTGGCTCAACAACACGAAACCGGAAGCGGCGAATACTGACTTAAAATTTAACACTTCATGCTTAACACAACTGAGAGATCAAATAGAATAATTGTTATTATACTAATATAGAGTTTCATATGTTTGTATTGTCACAGGTTTGTATTTTTCAATAAATACAATTTCTTTCACATCCATCAAAGCTTTATTTTCTGGTGGTACTTTGTGAAAAGGGAAGACATTAACTGGTGGTGAAAGAGAAATAGCACATGGTCTGATATGACGACTAACGAGGAGAAAACAAAGATCTTGGTAATCGATTTGTTGCCCATGAAAAGTTAGCCTAGATCGCAGATATATAGTTTAGCCAATGTATTTTCACAACAACCGGAATAAATACGGCAGTATATTACAAAATTTCGATTCACATGACATTAAATTTAACTTCAAAAACAAAGTTTGCGTTAAATCTAATGCTAGGGCCTCTCACGATATAAACACAACCTCCACATCTAGGTTTTTTACATTTAGTGACTTGTGCATTACACGGATTGTCAGAGAAGCGAGCTTGAGTTAACATTCTTTAAGTTAGGAGCTTGACGTTTGCCGTTATAGCAATAACTGATTTCGATATTATTATTATTATTTATTACTATTTACTATTGGTAATGTATTCATGACAATCGGAAACAAATTACTTTTGTTAGGATTTCAGGCAGATACAAGAGGTATATATATATATATATATATATATATATATATATACAGACAGTCCGTGATACCTCCGGGATACCTACATGTATATAATCAGACAGCCTGCGCCCATGCATCCAAATACATGGATACCTATGCAAGCAGACAGCCCGTGAAACCTAAATAACTAGACAATCTGGGATACCTGCGTGTATGCATCCAGGCGCCCGCGGGATACCTTTGCAAGCAGACAGCCCGTGATACCTAAATAACTAGACAGTCTGGGATACCTGCGTGCAAGCATGTTGTGTAGCTCGAGACAATCACTGTTGTAACATATCTGTAACAAGGTTATCAATTCGGAAATAAAAGAAGGCTTTGCTTTAAACGAAGATGTGAATTACACATATGAACAAATGTGGACGGGAAACAAGTGGACATCCGTGTATTTAAGGCCACATCGTCGATTGCGAATTGTCGCCAAGGCCCCATGAATACTGAGACACGTGGAGTTCCCAAATTCAATATTCAAGGTCAGGATTCACCAGGATCCTACACTTACATATTAATCAAACAGTTCCATTAATGTATTAAACAGTGTGTTGCAACATTGAAAAATTGAGAAGCTTGCATGAGGTATAATACATGTGATGATTGATGTACTACGCTTGTACGTATATTTTCCTACTTTTCGAGTTGCCTTGTGTCCAGGGGCCTTCGTTGCTAGTTTTGGAATGCAACGCATCTGGCAACGTAAAATGTATCTAACCAAATGTTTGACGTTAAACTCGGGTCTGGCTATTGCGAAGATCAAATAAATAAATCAAGTAAGTAAATAAATGAATAACATACCTCCTTTTTGAAACACATCATATGGGTAAACTCTGTACCCTCTAAAGTAATCATATAATGAAAAAAAGTTATAGCCATATTTATTCTCAGTGTGTTTAAGGGTTTATGTTTAAGTCGTAACGGGAACAGAAAATATTGACGCCTCTGAATTATTAGATGTATGATATAATTCGACATGCTGTCACTAAAGAACGCCGGACAGGCAACAAACCTTCTGCGCCAAGAATACAAATGTTAAACACAGAAATTACAGGACAAACCCATTAAGATAATTAACGTTGATCGCCGGATCTTTCGTCTGTTTTTTGACTACGCGAAAAATAGAGATAGAAAGGTGATTTAAACATAGCAGACATGTGCTAAATTTGAACTCATAGCGACCTCACTGGTGTGAATGGTTCGTGGCTCGTTTCGTCTCGCTAGTGTGCTAGCCACCTCGACTACGGAGGCTCCGTCTGCATGTAATCTGTTGCTCGGGCAAACGAAGAGAGGAACATATGTATAAGAAGATAAGTTGGGATCGGTACTAACGGATCCATGGCTAGGGGTATAGTGGTGCGGGCTGTTGCCGCATGAACGATTGGAAGGATGGAGATATGAAAAAGTAGTTTGTTGCCCAAAACAAATGGATGGAGGGACATCCGGACAAACGGATGGAGAGATGGATGTATAGGAAAGGAACATACAGGCTGTTGCCCAGATAAATGGATCCAGGGACAGGTGTATAGAAGGGTAGGCTGTGTCCGGACAAACGGATGGAGAGACGGATGTATAGGAAATGATGTTGCCCGGATAAACGGATGCAGAAACAGGTGTACAGAAGGGTAGGCTGTGCCCGGACAAACGGATGGAGGGACAGATGTATAGGAAAGGAAAATTCAGGCTGTTGCCCGGATAAACGGATGGAGAGACGGATGAATAGGAAAGGGACATACAGCCTGTTGTAGGGATAAAAATATGGAGGGACAGGTGTATAGGCTGAACCGTCTGTACGTGACTGTTGTGGCAGCTTGAAAATGAGCAGTAGACACATCTGAGCATGCGTAGTTGTGTTATCAGCTCAAAAGGGTAGTAGGTGGATGCTGGTGTGTTCACAGTTGATTACGCTGTCAGAGGGACGAGAACGGTGAAACCCAGAACAACAATTACTAGACTGGCGCAGCGCAATCATGGCTAGTCTACAAGGGAAATGGACTTTCAAGAGTTTTGAGAATATGGAAGCTTTCCTGAACGCCATTGGTAAGTTTGTGAGACTACTGAAACAGAGGTATGCATTCATTATTCCGTTCATTTCTGATGTACATGGGCGTTAGTCAATAAAACCTATCTGTACTCGCTGCCATCCTCTAGACTAGGAGCCTTTTCCATTAAAATTACTTGAAGTTAAATAATAAGTGTTTAAAAGTATGTATGACTGCGGTTTGACATCGTACAGTGTTAAAAAGTAAACATAATACATCGTTGTTATTCCCACCTTAAGAGTTTTACAGCCAAGAGAAGGCGTGGAGAGACAGGCTGGTGCACAATCAGCTCACGTGACCCGTGTAGCACGAGTTCGTTCTCATCGACCACTGTTATACAATTATCATATTTGACGGTATGCAGGGTTTCCTTCTGCAGAACGGTCCAGTGCTAAGCCCATGACTGACTGGAGACTTTTTTCTCCTTTATTTATCTTTTAATTCTAAACACATACCGTAATGGTAACCAGTGACTGGCAATTTCATTGACAGCTTTAAGAAAGACACGAAACCCACACGCCCTTACATGAGTCAATTATGAACACCATTGCTTTTTCTTTCCCCATCTATCTAGATTTAGTTTCAATAGTTTCACTAATGGACAGAAAAAGTTGAATATAGGTACATACAGCCAACCATTTAAGTGTGTATAATTGTTAAGTAAGAAGGTTACAGCTATGTATACATCTGTTTAAAAATGAGACATTCTAATACATCTAAAATCATCTGTTGTACGTTCTGCAGTTGTTACAAACTATAATAGAGCACAGAGCGCACCTTGCCCTCGTGTCAGCGTCTCACTGCCCAAATAATCTGTACACGTAAACTATAACATTAATCGAAAAAACAGACAAATAGTACATTGTGGTGTGTTAACAACGAAGAACTATATTTCAGTGAGGCCAAAATGTATTTCATGTAAAGTGAAGTTTGGATCATAAAGTACTGAATTGGTGAAAGTGGCACTAATATTGCTGGCCTGTTGGTCACATTTTTCACAAGCTCAGGAATGGAGGAATAGATGAACTCCACACAGCTTCGGATTAAAATTGTACTAAATTGTTTTTATGTCAAAAGAGAAACAATCAACGCTTATGTGTTGTAGAATCACGTTAAACTCATTCAAATTACCCCGTTATAAAGCTAGAGTAAAATTGCCCACGGCAGGTTATCCTAACTGTCTTCACGTGTAAGGTCGGTATGTAGTCTCTTTAGCTGGTCTACCTAAAGCCGCTTAGTCGGTTTATCAGCTCGTGCAAAGTCCAACATCTCCCGTCCACATGTATGGTTCTGGCGGTCACCTAGTGATGAGCTATAGCGTTATCACAAGAGCCACGTCATCACAAGATTAGAGGTTTTATTCCACAGGAATACAGGATTAGAGGTTTCATATCACAGGGACAACGTCATCACAGGATTAGGGGTTTCATATCACAGGAACAACGTCACCACAGTATTAGGGGTTTCATATAACATCAACAACATCATCACAGGATTAGGGGTTTCATATAACATCAACAACATCATCACAGGATTAGGGGTTTCATATGACAGGAACGTCATCACAGGATATTAAAGGACCTTTATCACAAGATCAACCTCATCACAGGATTATGGGTATATCACAGGAACAACGTCATCACAGAATTATGAGTTTCTATCACAAGATCCACTTCATCACCGGTTGAAGGATTTTCTATCACAGGAGCCATGTTCTCATAGGATTAGAGGTCTTCCAGTACAGAATCCACGTCATAACAGGATTAGGGGTTTTCTATCATATAAATCGCGTTCGCACAGGCATGACAGGATTAGGGATTTTTCCATCAAAGGATTCACGCCATCGTAGGATTAGGGATTTCCTATCTCAGGATCTACGCCATCACAATATCAGGGATTTGCCACCATAGGATCTGTATCATCACAGGGTGAGCTATTTTCTATCACAGGATCCCTCTCATCGCCGGATTAGTAGTTTGTATTAGAGGAGCCACATAATCATAGGGTCATGGTTCTTCTATCACAGGAGAACATCATCATAGGTTTAGGGATTTTCTATCGCGGGATCTACGTCATCACAGAATTATCACAGATCCCAGCGTAGGATCCGTGTCATAGGAGCTTTCCATTACAGAGCCCAAACCCTCGCCACTGCTAAATGTACAATAACGCATGATGAGTTCGAACAAAAGTACAGTACTCTTTACAATGAATCATTTTTTCAATGATAAAATACAAATATGCGTATTTGCCCTTTTCTCAAAGTTGCTGAAAGACTGACGGATAGACAAATAAACAGATAAACGCCGGTATGAACTTATCTTCCTTGGCGGAGGTACTAAAAAGAATTTCACTATGAAAATGTAAACACTTACATTTTAAGTGCGGTAATCTTTGATTTGTCAATTGTAAGTATCGTTCACAGCTTAACTGGTATGAGTGAGATTTGAACTGACACCAGTTCTAATATATGTTTTTGTTTGTGTTGTCAGGCACGTTGAACAAATTAACATGTGAATAGACACACACTCTTTTCGATGTGTTGCTCATGCACTAAAAAAATTTACAATGTTTTTTTTTTACAATGTTCAAGCTGAACATTATTGTAATAGGAAAACTGTGGCATGGTTGAGCGGAATGGTTAAAGGCGTTGGTCTTCCCATCGCCAGCTCACGTAAAGTACGGGTTCAATCCACGCCTTGGTCAGGGATATGTACATTACCTCACTCGGTAACAGTAAAGCCGTAGACGAACTTCCTAACCCTAGACTTACCTTTCACCAATATGGTGTGTATATCTCTAGGCCGCATGTGCTTGGGAGAGTTCCTCAGTAAACTGCCAAAGGTCGGAGCCATCGAACAATTACGGAGTATGGCATTCAAATAAATAAGTGAATTGCATTGTTGAAATTTCGCTACTTTGATTCGTGGACATGCAGGAGGTGTAAAATACGCCACTGACAAGTTCGACTGTCTTTGCATTGTTTTCATATGATTGTATGTTGTGATGACAACACAGCATTTTGAGTAATTCGGATAATAATAGGTTTACCTAATCCTGCTTTAGCACAGCCACTGCTCTAATAGGCGATGTAAATTGCTATTATTTATGCATTTACATGAACAGTTATAACAAAAATCTGACTGAGGTAAAATGACAAGCGGTCGTATTTTACCGGGTTAGACGTTTTCAGATTTACATATTTTCCTGTCCAGATGGTGATGATATATAGGAATATTGTCTTATTTGTACCCATCATTGTCGTGTAATACTGTCAGAAATACACAAGCTACGATGCCCAGTGCAATTTAATAATACAACAATGACTTATACTTGGCAGCCTTTATACCTCCCCGCCTAAATCTTGAGAGAACAATACTGGATATTTCGATTCCTCAATTTTTCTTATCCACTTACACATTTACTTTTCTGCCTTAAGGAACCAGTCAGTTTTAAAATTAAAATTCTTTGATATTAATCTATCTACCCTGTCTAATTGTCAGAGAGTTAAAGTATCTATCCACTATTCAGAGAGTTAAGATACATCTGTCCATTAGTCAGAGTAAAGATACATCTGTCCATTATTCAGTGATTTAATCTGCATCTGCCCGGTAATCAGAGAGTAAATCTACATTTGTCCAGAAGATTTAGTTCGCTTCATATGACGTCTCTTATTCTGTCAATAATCCGATCGTTCATTTAGTTTGTGAGAAACCAAACGATCAATCCATTTCAATTCTAGTCAATAAATCAGTCAACAAATAAGCAACTCGATCTCTTTTCCGAATAAACGCAGACATTCACTGGCTCATTAATTAAAAGCGTTGTTCTCGCCTCATACGATCGTCCCCCTAGCCAGTGAAATCGCACAGGCTCCAATCCAAACATCGCAGATTCGGCTGTGGCTGAAAGTCGAACAGTTTGTCGGATACCTGCTGAAGGTCGATGATTTACTCCAGGCAGACACTGTTGTTTCCTCCTTCTGTAAACCATAATATCTTGTGTGTGAACTACTGCTCAACTATTGCTTAACAACAATAATATAAATTCAAATTCACAACTAAATTGATATAGCAATCAAATAAATAAATGAACAGATAAGTCTATAAATGAAGTGGTCTGCTCTCACCCAACAGACGTGCCGGAGGATGTAAAGCAAAAGGCCATGGTTCTGAAACCAGATGTGGCGATCTCTCAGAACGGTGACACGTGGACCTTCACCACCACATTAGGGGACAAGTCCACGGATACCGTCTTCAAACTTGATCAAGAGTTCGATCATCAGAATCTTATGGGCAAAATTATAAAGGTGAGTCATATTATACACCTACTAGTTGTGTATAATCTGAAAAGATGTTGAAGCTCGAAGCCGTATTTGAGTGAGTTACCGCATTGAAATTCTAGGTCTTTGTTGTTTGTAAAGCAACTACGCATTATATTTACTTGGTGAAGGACAGCATTATGTTTGTCAAGAGTTAGACCACTAAAACCTTACGATCAAAATCATACAGTTTGGTTATTTTACGATCTAGATTCGCTCAACGTAAAAAATTCTGTATAATTACAGAAATTATACCGTTGGAACTTGAAGTGATGTTGGGAATAGTTAAAACAACGTGGATTCAAAAGTCATATCTGCACATTATAACGTATTGTGTATACGAGCTCTTTACTGAACTGAGCATCAGGCATCTGTGACTTGTTTTTACTCAGAGTAAAATATCCCTCGAGGGTGACAAGCTAGTAGAGACGCAGAGTGGCGAAGGAGAAACCATAACAGTCACACGAGAGGTGGTAGGAGATGAGATGTTGTCGGTAAGTATGCCGACTGAAATTTCCTTGAAAAATCGATCTTTAACAGTTCTGATATCTTTGAAAAGTCATTCAGTCTTATGGTAAAAGAGAAGACCAGTTATTATATTGTCATGGTTCTGCTTTTAGATTGGTAGGGTTATGCAGAACATTTTGCCACAATAAAAGGAACACTAGTAATAATTTATACTTCAGAATGCATTACACGAATGAACCTTATCCGTAATAGAATGTATAGTATGGATGAAAAGTAGATTTGACGTCATTGTGTAAATAAATTTTGGTTGTGTTTATTATAGGGCAAACAAAGGCTCAATAAAAGCGCTTAAAAGTATGTTCTTTATAATTGTCCTAATATTTTCTTTTTTTTTTTTTAAAGAATACTGGTACCTAAATTTTCAGGAGCATTTTCCATTGATGCCTCGCCCCCATGCCATAACCTTACCAGGAAAGTGTATATAAAAAGAAACTTTTCCCATTTTCTATTCCATTTCCCAGACACTGTCAGCAAAGGGTGTTACTACCGTTGTGCGTTTCCAAAGGGCTTGAGTTTCCGGTACACGTGCAGTAGACAGAAAACTTGGGATGAAAGTGTAGTCGTTTCAAACATACAGCTTACTTTTCGCCATGCTTGAGATGGTTATCTATACGTGTTTATGATGACTCTGCGCTCCGGATATTTAAACAGGGGGCACTGTTTCATGAAGTGTACTTAGTGTTAAGTCGCCTTTAGCTCAGTGCACGTTATATCTCTACAGCATACGTTGTCATGGTGGTAAGGGCTTACTTAGCTAAGTGAGCTTCATGAAACCGGCCTCTGGCTTTGTTGTAAGCTTCAGATATAAATTTGAACCACATGGATACTCTTTGGCACCCTAACCATAATCACATTTTTTGCCCAGGTTCTTGAAAACGATTGTGTTTACAGCGATGTAAAATAACAGTTGTTCGTACTTACTAGAGGTTACCAAACATAGCCATCCAGTGGTTTTCTAATGAACAAGTGACCAGCGAAGAAGATGATGAGTGTATTGTGACAAATAAATATAGTCTTGCTGATATTGGTCTTATTATTGTCATGCTTATGATATTATTGAGTAAATGCCACATTCAGTTCCAATTTATCACTTAGATACTGTTCTTTGTGCAAACATATTTTGGAAATTTGCAACACTATATTATGTATAACATATATATGCAAATCACTGATTTGCATACATCCAAACACTATCCTGTTTTGTACCATTTACTTCGCAAATACGGAGTTCCAAATTGGTCGTTTACACTATTCCAAATGGGTCGTGTAACATATACTAGGCAAACATCAAATCTTGTATAGCATACAACTGGAAAGCACAATAAAACACTGCAAGGGGGCCAGGTATCATGTCTTAAGCAAAATAAAAAAATGATGCTAATTGTGATGTATTAGACGTCACTGGTCTAGAATAGCTCAAAATGCCAAATTGTCATCACATTTAGTTCGCAAACACATTATTTATTTATTTATTTATTTATTTATTTATTTGATTGGTGCTTTACGACATACTCAAGAATATTTCACTTATATAATGCGGCCAGCATTATGTTGGGTGGAAACCGGGCATAGCCGGGGAAATCCACGACCATCCGCAAGTTGCTGTCTGACCTTCCCACGTACGGCCGGAGAGGAAGCCAGCATGAGCAAACTCACAGCGACCGCATTGGTGAGAGACTCCTGGGTCATTACGCTGCGCTTGCGAGCAAGCAACTGAGCCACGGAGGCCCCCCGCAAACACATTAAAATGCAAGTTTCCGAGAGGCTAACATATTATCATTTCTTATCAAAACATAAAGCCCAAACGTTCCTAACGATCCTGTAGTGGTAAAATAGCCAGAGAGTGGGCGTGAAAGTTTCACTGGAAGGAAAAGTAACCTTTGAAATCTCTAATACTTCAGCATGATTCCGAATTAAAACTGTGGGCAAATTTAAACTAGAGTAGCGACAACAGTATGATACATGTAGTCGCCAAGTCGTTTCATATAACCCTTGCAACCCTCCTTCTTGTCAGTTTATCTAAGTTAGGGTTTTATTATAAGTCCATGTAACTACTTAAATAGCAGCAGCAACTTGACCTGTAGCAACTAGGCTTAAGCAGAATAGGGTGAAAAACCGTAGTGATTTTAAATTGCAATTTATCAGGCGTCCATGGCCTAGAATTACTCAGAATGATGTGGCATCCTCTAACTAACCACAAGACTCCTGGTGCTTATGCTAATGATCCCGAGGAACATCGGAGCAGAAGTCAAAGTGCCAAAATCAACAAATTATGTAAATACCGAGACGTCAATAATCCATATCCCACAAGCTACGCACGTATCATTATTTATTCATGGGTAAACATTTCCAGATAAAAAATCGACTGGGTTTTTAGCCTAGGCAAATCCAGGCATATATACTTACAAGGTAACTCTATTCATCGTAAAAATTACAAAAACTTATAGTGGAGGCTGTTAATAAAATATTCTTGACACATTAGTTTTCGCTGTTGTAACCAATGACGATGATTGAAATAGCTCCATGTCTTATAATCAGTGACGCCAGAGCAGGTCTTAGCAGTGGTCAACTTTTTCGTTTCATTATCTAGTGCTGTAGCATGGTCAATCATCAGACGTTTGGATAAATAACTCTGCCACATGAACCGCCACGCATAACAAAATGTCTTTATCAATATCGATAAGAGTTACTGGACCTTTGCTTTGATGGTTGTAATCGGCACTGTATATCGGGAGGTGGTGGACTGTAGTATAGTGAACACACGAAGATCTCTTGAAACATGGTTTAAATGTGGTGCCTGCCTTCTACAGAATAATACTTAACAAGTACAGTGGACTATCACACTCAACAAGTTCTGTACAGACATTACAGCAACTAGTGCATCATATTTAACAGTGTAGGAAAGTTATCAGAAACGAATTAGTGAACAAGCGACTTGTACATGTATTCCTGACGTTAATAATCATGTTACCCTTCCAAATAGTTTTACGCTCAGCTGACATCATACAGCAGGCTATAAATTAACACGTGAAGGTGACAAGGTCACAGACGTGAAAGATCGTTTATTTACTAATCTATTTATTTAATTGATGTTTCATTTATTTATTTATTTATTTGATTGGTGTTTTACGTCGTACTCAAGAATATTTTGCTTATGCGACGGCGGCCAGCATTGTGGTGGGAGGAAGCCGGGCAGAGCCCGGGGGAAATCCACGACCATCCGCAGGTTGCTGTCAGACCTTCCCACGTGCGGCCTGTGAGGAAGCCATCATGAGCTGGACTTGAACTCACAGTGACCGCATTGGTGAGAGGCTCCTGGGTTATTGTGTACATGCTGGCGTGCTAACCATCTCTGCCACGGAGGCCCCCAAAGATCGTTTATACCAAAAGGTAAAGAAAGGGCAGAGGCAATTTTTGAAATGTGTCTTCAATACTGGAACGCTAAGTTTGGTTTTGCTTTCTGAGTTGAAACATTTGAACAGCCCGCTACCAGTCTACCTGATTGACTCCATATGGGTAACAAGAGACAGACGAGATTCTACCACTGGGTTGACAATAATGGGACATTCAAATGGCATATAGGTGATCCTGATAGACATAAGATTAATTGAAACTGAAGGACATGTTCATCAGGTGGTATAAGGGGGAAATACAAAACAAACAGGCAATTTGAAATAATTTCAGTATTTTCAATTACCAGCGAACGTTCTGTCCACCACCACCCGGGGACATGTAACAGGTGTAGCGCACCAAACTCGATAAAACAATGTCATTTTGTCAGCAAAATTACATTTTTACTATCATATCTTATTTAATTTCAATTAAAATTAATTGAAATTTATAGACAATTTAACATCGTCTATATGCACGGCGCGTGTTCTACGCCTGTTCACCTATTGCCTGCATGTCTGATCTTACAACAAACCGCTGTCGACTGGCTTATCCACATTGGGTAGAGTACATTGTGCAGGAGATTTAGTCCAAAAAAATTGAGCTACTTAACAAGCCAAAGTGCATGTGTAATCATTTTCATGTCTTGGGGACGCATGAGGCTAGGTTAACGGGATCTCATCCAGAGTTAGCGCTACAGTTTGCGCTGACAAATAATCCATTAGCTAGTGTAGCTGACAGGTGTAAATTCGGAATATCCGACTCGACCAGCACGGTGCATCATGGAGAAATTCATAGGCAAGTGGGTTTTTCAAAAGAGTGAAAATGTAGAAGCCGTTGTGGATACCTTCGGTGAGTCATTCTGTTTCGTTTGAGTTTGGACAGTTTTACCACGTTATATTTGTTCAGATAATATTAACTCGATGCCAAATATAAAGGTGTCTGGCATGCGAATTTCGACTATCATAACGGTCAGCAGACCGTCATCAGGCTAACGACAAGTGATAACCAATGTTAAATGAGAAATGTGAAAGATTAAAATAAACTCATGCAATACGCCTGGGGATGTTATGATATGGACACAAATCATCGCATGAATTCATCAGTCTTTCACTCTAACTGATTTTGTAGATAATGATGTATATTTACATAAAGCTACAGGTATCCAAGTGCCAGAGATTTGCCACGGACTACTTTTTCTTCAACTAATTAAGCTTTATGCTTAAAATTCGAACGATTAGCAACTGTTGCATTATTACAAATGTTTTCAAAAACGTAATGTAGATACATGTAGTTGACTTGAAATTGTGATCTCCATCATTTAAATGACCATAAAGGCACATTTCACCAACTATAGATTTACTTTAGAGGCCAGCCTTTGAGGATAGGAACAGCGGCCGTCTCATGTTTGAATACACATCCGTGGGAGTTAATTATATAACGTTATGTCCTTATGTCACACAATTTCAGGATGATACCCGTGTCGCCTTTACTTTGAAATCGTTTTGTGTTGCTCTATGGGGTATCATGGTGACAAGGTTTTGAATATCATAATTCAAGCAATGATAATCTGAGAGCTGTGTCTGGTCATATATGCTATGTAACTCCCTATCACCCGGTGTAGCAAAACTGCCGTCCTGCCGGCGTGTAGATACATGTATGTCCGCCAAGACAACATAGCTGCTACACAGTTACAAACAATTCCTCGTTTTGTTAACACGCAATACACTCATTGTTTAACATAAGCTTAGTTCATCACACTCTGGATAGTTTTACAATGACAACTGTCTTTGTCATGTTATATTCGTAGCACAAGTACAAAAAAAACAAAACACTGTTGTTTCTTGTAAAATTCTTTCCAGTGTTACTCATAAATGACCTTTGCTAAAGACATAAAATGATAGTCTCGAGAGAAACATGCGAGGAATTCTGTGTTTTGTTCAGTATATATTTAGTACATTAATTTGTGTATTCATTTTAATACTTTATTTAACTCTCTAATGTCTGTTAATTTTAAAGTCACTAACACCAAAATTGATCCTTTTGGGGTAAAATTCATGCTATTCAACGCATCAGGTGATTCGTGTTTGTAGGAATGGTAAATGCGTATGGACGCGTGACCAGTCCAATTTTTTAGTCAACACGATTATAGTTTGTCGTGTCAACAGGCAATTTCAGTGCTTGATAATATCCACATCTCACACAGTACTTCACACTGCATATTCGTATACACCGTAAAACCTAGATGTAAGTAAAAATATGTAAAATTTACATGTAGATTCTCCTACTACTTTATATTAAGCAGCGGGCGTGTTCGTATTTACTTCCACCATTTAAATATCAGGGACATCTTAAACTATAAAGGAAGGAATCGATGCAATCATGTAGGCCATTTTAGTTTCTCCGCATTCGTTCATCTCATCGATTTCATATTTTCCAGGCAATCCTATACTGATAAGGCCCAATGAATTGCAGTATTGAGTGTTGGGGAAAATCGGAACGCACATGCAACTTAGGCAATGGTGACGCTACAAACTGGCCTCACACTAGTTAAACACCCGAATTACTTTAGACGGAAAAGATTTCCGTCCGTAGCTCCAACTGGATCTGTAGCGGCCTTGTGTCCGGTAGATGTGGACATGTGTCAGGTAGATGTGGACATGTGCCCGGTAGATGTGGACATGTGTCAGGTAGATGTGTCCTTGTGTCAGGTAGATGTGGACATGTGTCAGTTAGATGTGGACATGTGTCAGTTAGATGTGGACATGTGTCAGTTAGATGTGGACATGTGTCAGGTAGATGTGGACATGTGTCAGTTAGATGTGGACATGTGTCAGTTAGATGTGGACATGTGTCAGTTAGATGTGGACATGTGTCAGTTAGATGTGGACATGTGTCAGGTAGATGTGGACATGTGCCCGGTAGATGTGGACATGTGTCAGGCAGATGTGGCCTTGTGTCAGGTAGATGTGGCCTTGTGTCAGGTAGACTCGACTTTGTGTCAGATAGATGTGGCCTTGTGTCAGGTTGATATGGCCTTATGTCAGGTAGATGTGGCCTTATGTCAGGTAGATGTGGCCTTGTGTCAGGTAGATGTGACTTTGTGTCAGGTAGATGTGGCCTTATGTCAGGTAGATGTGGCCTTGTGTCAGGTAGATGTGGACATGTGTCAGTTAGATGTGGACATGTGTCAGGTAGATGTGGCCTTGTGTCAGGTAGATGTGGCCTTGTGTCAGGTAGATGTGGCCTTGTGTCAGGTAGACTCGACTTTGTGTCAGATAGATGCGACATGTGCCCGGTAGATGTGGGCATGTGTCAGGTAGATGTGGCCTTGTGTCAGGTAGATGTGGGCATGTGTCAGGTAGATGTGGCCTTGTGTCAGGTAGATGTGGACATGTGTCAGGTAGATGTGTCCTTGTGTCAGGTAGACTCGACTTTGTGTCAGGTAGATGTGGCCTTGTGTCAGGTAGATGCGACTTTGTGTCAGGTAGATGTGACCTTGTGTCAGGTTGATATGGCCTTATGTCAGGTAGATATGGCCTTATGTCAGGTAGATGTGGCCTTGTGTCAGGTAGATGTGACTTTGTGTCAGGTAGATGTGTCCTTGTGTCAGGTAGATGTGGCCTTGTGTCAGGTAGATTCGACTTTGTGTCAGGTAGATGTGACCTTGTGTCAGGTACATGCGACTTTGTGTCAGGTAGATGTGACCTTGGGTCAGGTAGATGTGGCTTTGTGTCAGGTAGATGTGTCATCATGTCAGGTAGATGCGGCCTTGCGTCAGGGGGTTGTTGCATGGCGACAGCTATGCGTCATGTGCTTACGACCTCGCGTCAGGTGCTTGCGACCCCGCGTCAGATGCTTGCTGGCAGACTTGTGTTATGTTGTTGTAGTCTTGCGTCAGGAGGTTTTGGCACTAGACCAGGTGGTTATGTCCTTGCGCCCCGTGTTTGTCAGATAACTGGCAAAGCCCTGATGTGTGCTCGAGTGAATCAACAGTTTTCGATAAACTTAAATGCGGCAGGCCAATTACGTGACCATCATAAAATATCTTCACATTAGGCAGCAATTTAATAATGTCATTTCTTGCAGGTGTCCCTCTTGAGGTGAAGAAAAAACTCTTGAACTGGGCCACAACGCTTGAGGTGAAAAAGGCCGGTGATGACGAGTGGGTTATCCGGTACATGAGCGACGGCGACAATCGGGAGTTTAGATTCAAACTCCATGAGCCGTTTGAGCACCCTTCTGTATGTAGCGGTCCCGTTAAGGTAATTTATAAGATAAAGTCTATTGTATAAGTCAGTCTTTAACTTTAAGCTTCAAGCATGGTGATAATCGCCGCCAGCATCTCTGACAGCATCCAGGGTAGGATACCTGTAAAGGACAGAGAAAAAAGAAAAAAAGAAAAAATGATGTACATGAGTCACAGTAGTCATCTCAGAAACGGCTCACGAATTCGTATGATATATTTAACGCTTTTACATGTTTATCGGCTTTTTACATGTAATAAAACAAGGTCTTGTTTACTAGACTATTTGTGTTTACTGTTACCATGTTAACATCTCACGCTGGCTATAACAAACACATCTCCTTAATTGCTGAACATAATCTTTATGAATAGACACAAGCTAGGTCACGTTCATAAACTGCAATAGGTATGTGTTTATAAACGAATCGTCTTAGCGTGTATAAATGAACCCTCGGGCGCTGAAGAGTGAAATAACTAATGTTTGTGACATGAATACTATATTTTTCTATCACGGCCAACATCAGCCTTTTTGCAAGAATGTAACATTATTTGTTGCCGCTGATAAGCCACGATTGTACTGTTTGTCAGAATATCGTTGTGCTGGAAGACGGCAAGATGGTAGAGGTTCAGACAGGTAACAATGTTGACATCCGGATTGTCCGGGAACTGGTAGCCGGAGACCTCGTCACGGTAATCTGTTACCTTATACTTCACTAATTCACGTACTAATTTTACTTTCATAAACCCTATGCAACCGTCTGTAGCTGGCATATGTTTATGAACAATTGTTTAAGGTACTCGGCCATTAAAACAATGGGAACTAACTAGACTTATGTAAGGCGTAATGGAATTGAGAATACGTCCCCGTCACAATCTTAACAGATCATGTAAGCGCTCGAAAAAGCTGGAATTAAATTATTTCTCTCAGAAATAAAATGAACAACCGTGCCTGAAGTATGAGGCAGTAAACAGCTTCAGTAATACTGGACTGATATCTTACGGGCAAACGTATAAGTGCACTGGTCTGTCTGTTATCGATTATATTCACGGTCAAAGCCATTAAAAAACACAGAGGAAATAGAAAAGCGTTTCACTTATTGTAATTATATGCCAAAACGTATGTAAATCCCTAACTTAATACTGTGAACATTGTTTATTGTTTAAACAGACGGTGACCTCAAAAGGTGTGACGGGGGTCACCCATTATGCCAAGGCTTGAGGGTGTGGATTTGACAAAATCGCCCCACTCTTGAGAAACTGATCGCTTCCTTGTTGCACGGAGGTAGTGATGAGGAAAATGCTAAGATTTGACGCAGAGGTTGCAGTGATTTATCCCAAGTCTTTATGTCAACATTTCACACTTTGGATGATAAATCAAATAATGTTTTTTACTTGGTCGAACCTGGGATTATTTATTTATTTATTTGATTGGTGTTTTACGCCGTACTCAAGAATATTTCACTTATACGATGGCGGTCAGCATTATGGTGGGAGGAAACCGGGCAGAGCCCGGCGGAAACCGACGACCATCTGCAGGTTGCTGGCAGACCTTCCCACATACGGTCGTAGAGGAAGCCAGCATGAGCTGGACTTGAACTCACAGCGGCCGCATTGGTAACCTGGGATAAAGATAGAAATCCCAGGTCGAGCATTTGTCAGAAAATGAGGCGTTCTGAACATGCTATTAAATATCTCAACGACTGATCCATGTGAAAACTCGTCATTACCCTTGGGCAAGCCATAGATACATGCATGAGGCTTGCGCACTGCAGAATTTAGAAAAAAATAGAGCAAAAGATTCATTCTAAATTGTAATGATCATCTAAATAAAGAATATAATAAAGAATACAATCTGTCTGGGTGTTTTCCGTATTAATGTTTTAAAACTTCTACAATCTGCCGGCTACTGGCAGACATTTATAACAATCAGTGTCATATAATAACATGGAAAATATGAAATGGTAAGAACGAAGCAGTTTAAAACTTAGGCATGTTCCTTTAATGTAAATATGCACACAGTTCCATCAGCATGGGTACCTGCTGTAACTTGTTTTGACAAGGCCGGGGCCTCCATGGCTCAGTTGGTTAGCGCGCTAGCGCAGCGTAATGACACAGGAGCCTCTCCCCAATGCGGTCGCTGTGAGTTCAAGTCCAGTTCATGCTGGCTTCCTCTCCGGAAGAGAGAAAGTCTTCAGCAACGGGCGAATGGTCGTGGGTTTCCCCCGGGCTGTGCCCGGTTTCCACCCACCATAATGCTGGCCGCCGTCGTATTAGTGAAATATTCTTGAGTACCGCGTATAACACCAATCAAATAAATAAATTGTTAGAGAAAAAATTTGCAAAACACCAGAAAGTGGTCAGGTTTGCTGATACGGGAAACTGAACCAGTCTTGAGAAAGTATCTGCTTTTCGCTAAATACACACGTCCTGATAAGGCCGTTACCATTGCCACCTGGAACTTGGATTTGGAGATGTCGCCTGCGGTACGAGCCCTCGTGGTTTAACGTCGTACTCAACTATTTTCCTTCAGTCATTATGACGACGAAGGAAACTTTAGGGCATATGTAATGTGTCTCCTTGTTGCAGGACGGATTTCCACCGTCCTTTTATTTAGTGCTACTTCAATGAGACGACTTACCGAAGGCAAGTAAGCTGCCCCGCCCGAGCCATTATACTGATACGCGTCAACCTGTCGTTGCACTATCTCCTTCATGCTGAACGCCAAGCGAGGAAGTTACAACTTCCTCTTTTAAAGTCTTAGGTGTGACTCGACCCAGGATTGACCCTGGATCTACCGCTCCCGAAGCGGACGTTATCCAGGCCGGTCGCAGTTGGATGAAGGTCGCATATTAATGAAATAACATGATTGGTACATGTTGTTACAGGCCTGCGTTTCCATCTCCTAAACAAAGTTACTGGTTTGGTCATCTGTTTGGTCGTGTTTTTCTGTTTTTTATACATCACCATGGTGCTTTGTCATGACGTTTAGCTTTCTATTCTAGCATAAACGAAGTGATGCCTCTTCGAAACAGTGTTGAATTGTATTTTTAGAACAGACAGTATATTAAATATTTTATGTTTTCCGTATTCAAATGCTGTGTTGTGGAAGTACATGTAAAAAAAGGCACTGGGTTTCTCTTCAACTTGGAAGTAACACAATTGCTGGGTCAGTCATGTGGATTTGACCGAAAGATTTGATGTCATCTGGCCTACCGAACGGCGCATTACTTACAGCCGAAATTTTAATATAGAAATGACCAGTCGCGATTTTTTTTTTATTTGTCATTGTCTGGCCTACATATTCCTCTTTGCGTAAGTTATAGCCTTTTGCTGCATTTCAGTCCAAAGTTTTCGTGGCTTCGGTGTTAATGAGATTAGTGTTATTGTAAATAGAGCGTATACATTCTGGAAATATGTATCGATATTGTAAACATGTTTACGATCAAACCATCCAGAATTTTCTTTTACGTTAGTCTATAAATATGAGCGACGAATTTATGAAGCTTGCAGTCATTCATTCAAGTCCAGTTGTGCAGAGCAGTTATCTGAGAGCAGTTATATTTACTGTCATTCACTCTGAAGGATTTTGCTGGGTTTGGAAACACTGTATCGGCTTTCACGCCATCGACAGTCGTCATTTGTACTCCATTTTTCGTACAGGGCACTTTGTGGGCTTGTGTTTCGCCACTTGTTATTTTTTGGAGACGTTATTTTGGAGCTTGTTTTGCTCATTGTCTCTTTGTGCCATTAGGTACATTTTATCCCAGTTTCCCTGAAAGTGACTGTGTGTATATTTCCGATGAATCGGTATCACGGACGCTACTGCCAACCCGTCCGCCCCAGAAGTTACACATTCACCAGCAGTTGGGGAATAAACCAGTCATCGAACTATCACTCGTAGACTGATGAACTCATCTTAACTGTCGATTCTATCTTTACGTGAAATGACTCGCCTTTGGAAGCCGGAATATTCCATCCGGATTTGGACGCTGTAAGATACGAATTCGTACGCTGCAAGATACTATATATATATATATGTATACCAGTATATGTAATTATTGGTATTGTTCTGTATATTATTGTCAGTTGTATTATTTGTCTATTTTGTTAACATATATGTACTGAACTTAAGTCAAGCGTCTTCGTGTTTCTTTGTTTGATCTTGTGTAAGGCCTATCGCTCATCTGAGAGTTAAACAAGCCAGTTGTTTCTCATCTTTACTCTCCGACAGTGGCACCCCTTCATTCGAAAATGGTAAAATTGTTCAAATGCGCTTGGGAAGGAGGCAATTTTTGTGACGAGAAATCGATTAGTCCAAATCACATTGCTCTCCGACCAATACTTTCAGCTGTGTGGTAGTTAAACACCATGGGTGACCCGACAACGGTCCCTACTCCTTGGAAACCAGGGGCATTTTTGTCCAGTGTTGAATTAACTTTTTAGGGCCGACACTATTAAATATCTTATTTTTTGTGTATACAAAAAATGTGATATGGTAGTACATGTAGGCATTGGGTTTTACTGTGACTTAGAAGTAAGGACAGTGCTCGGTCATTCAAATAGGCTTGTTCCAAAGATTTGAAATGATCTGAGCTACGGAAGAGAATATTATTTATGGCGGAAAGATTAAAATGTGGTTTCCAAGGGGCTAATCCGGCGCATTTTGTGACAAAAAATCGAATGGTGCTAACTGCATTGCTCTCAACTAAAACGACCAATAGTTTTAGCGGTGTTGCATTTTAAACCATGAGTGACGTCATAATGCCATACCCGGCAACGGTCCCTACTTCTTGGAAACCATGGACATTTTTGTACAGTTTTGTAACACGTGCCCTTTCCTTGCTCCGCATCGTTTGGTAACTTATTTATGTGATTCAGTGTCAAATTATACTTTTTAGAGCCCGTGGTATTAAATGCCTAATTTTTTAAACAATTTTTGGTGGAAATTTGACGGAGGAAAAAATCATTACGATTTACGAGGAAGAATGTAATCCTCGGGTGTTTTTAGATACATTTTCTTTTGCTCCTTTGGGCTGCATTTTCCCCTATTTCTGCATGTTAAGTGGTATCATTTTGTAACACAGGTTTCCAAGTATCATTTTAGGTACAAAATTTGTATGTTTTGAGAAAATGGAGCCGAAAGAAGACCAGGCGAATGTAGTGAAATCTCCTGTCGTTCAAAGTGAGTAAAGATTTAACTGGATTTGTTGCAGGAAAGACAGCAAGTCAAATGTTAACAGTACATTTTCACTAGGATGACTAGTAGAGAACTTCTATGCAATTTTACCAAATCTCTTAATACTTTTTTTAGGTGTACCGAGAAGAAAACTGAGCCATCTGAAAATACCGAATGTGGTCTTGCATTTGTCAGTGTCTTTAATGTGGAATGTGTCAACGGTTCACAAAAAATTAGACTACATTTTGTGTTAATGCATGTGCTAAAATGTACCTATATTGGTGTTGTTCACTGCCGTTTCCAGTTCTTGTTGCAAAGTTGATGTTTTCATAGCGTGATCTACCGATGTTGATGGGGTCTACTAGCGATATCACTTAAGGCAGAGGTCCCTTGGCCTTCATAACTTTCCCAAACGGTAACACCAAGCGTGATCAGTTAAGGCAGAAGTCCTTGGCCTTCATAACTTTCCCAAACGGCAACACCAAGCGTGATCACTTAAAGCAGAGGTCCATTGGCCTTCATAACTTTCCCAGACGGCAACACCAAAGCCCGCGCGTGCCACTATACTGATACGGGGCAACCAGTTCCTGCACTATCCCCTTACTGCTGAACGCCATCGCCCCCCTCGAAGGGGACGTTCTACGCACTTAGCTATCTGGGCCGGAGGTCTCCGTCTGTCATCACTTAGATATAACTAACAAGTCTGCAGTTATACATGTACAACTACATGTACCCGACAAACACAAAACCCAGAGTCGAGAGAATGACGGCAGCATGTGCCGTCACAAGTTCAACTCCACCTTTACTGCGGCTTTCCTTTTCTCCCCCTTACGATTTCCTCCACTACAGCCTAATTGCCTTAGTATCACTACTATTGTATTCATAAGACTTTACCAAAATCATTTCAGCAAAATGAATATATGAACTATGGGGAGATGGATATTGATTCAAATGATTTTTATCTACTACCAAAGCAGGACTGTGCTAGTTTGATTTTAATCTCTTTTCCACAAGAAAAACGGGGGAGCCGGGTGGGGGGAAGGAATTTACTTACACAACACTCCATTGGTTAACATTTTAGAACCACCATTCACATCATCGGAACACAACAAACAAAAAGCATGTGAAGTGTTAACATAAATGATCTTGTTATTGTAACACTGATAAATCCAGACCGGTGAATCATCATCAGAGAATACATCAAGTATATATGACTTTCTACACTGATAAATACAGCCCAGTGAATTTCAGTTTCCCCTGGTCTCGATTTATCAATGCAGGAAATGATATTTAATTTATGGCAGGAAATTCAAGAAAAGTAGTACACAGAAACCAGGAGTCCTCCTTCAACTTCATCAAGCATTAGAGCTGTAACAATTAAATTTTTCACCTTGAAAATTCATACAGAAAATGCTGTGTGCATATAACAAAAACATGCAGCGCTGTAGGTAAGTTTGATTCCATTACCTGTTACTCGTTGAAATCAGTCTTAAAAACATTCATGAAAAAGCTATTGTGAGAATACTGTTTGGCAGCGTAAATTTTTCTGCCTTTCACACTTAAGACTTCATAATGTATCAAAACATAAGCATGTATATACTAGTAAGTATAAACCTAAGTAACATTATCAAGCTTTAACATCTAGACTGTATACTGTACAGGAAAAATAACGGCACATTCAAATGTCAGATATCAATATTCAAATAATTTATAACCACAGAGCAGTGTGATCATACTGAATTCCTTGTATCCTTGGTGTTAGACTGCACACTTCTTGTAGGTGTAATGGTACTGCACAAGTATAATTCCTGCACACATGATTCTAAAAACAAACGAACTGCAACAAAGAATCAACATAGGCCTACATGTAGAAGCTGAAGTCCATTACCTAGAAGTATGCAACTTCTCTATAGCTAATCTCCACAGCACAGTACGCAGGTTATGTCGTCTGCAGAAGCTCACGCCACCTGGTGGAGAAATATTCCAACCTCTTGCGTAGCAATTGTGAACAGAATTATTGGAAGTCTAATTGTAAACGGCTGCTATAAGAACTGTCCACAACTTGAAACCCCATATTTAAAAACTGCAATTTCGCTGATTATTGTCGCTATGCTATTAAGAACCCATTGACTATTTCCAAGAAACCATGAAACAATTACTATCATTGTTGTCCTTTTACCAAACTCTATGTTGTAATTTAATTTCAACACAACCGCGTATGGAACCCATCATGCATCAGCTGTTTATCAAACATTTGCGGCGTAATAGAGAGATAAATACATAACTGCGAAGATATATCGCATAATGTAACAGAAATCGCAGAAAAGTGCCAAGAGCCATGAGAACTAGCTATAGGGATGTTGCAATGTTTCTGAGCAATAGACTTCTGGTTGAAATTACTAGAAGTAAATTTTTCATAACTGAAAATGTAGGAAGCCATCCTTATTTTAAATAATCAACAACATGAGCAGAAGTAGTGGCAGTTTAAGGCCATATCTGCAGACTACATGCAAATAAATAAGCCCTTGTTTTGGGCAAATTATGCTGCAAGAGCACAAATATCCACCCCCTTGTACATGCTCATACTGTTGTTTGGTGGGATTAATCTTCTAATAACAAACCTAAAAACAATTATCATATTATTTATACCACACACCAGTTCACGTGCACTGTACCAAGGTTTTACTAGCACCATCTGCCAAATCCTACATCAACTTGCCAATCCTAGGCCACTTTCCAACTCCTGTGTTACCTCCCAAATTGTTAATAATTTCCTACTACCCAAGATAATGAGCAAAGTCAGCGGAATTGCTTTTCTTATCAACTACAGGGTGGCACTACTGATTCATATCAAGATAGCAGCCAGGAGCATCATCCTGACAAGCAGGCTAAGTGATAGATGTACTGCATAATCTCTATAATCGTGCATGAACATACCAATCCATCATCAACATCCCAATCCTGCATCAACATCCCAATCCTGCATCAATATCCCAATCTATCATTAACATCTCATTCCTGCATCAACATACCCATCCCAACCCTGCATCAACTTCCCAATCTATCATTAACTGTTCAATGCTGCATCATCTTCCCAATCTACCATCAGCATCCCAATCCTGCAGGTATATGCCCATTCCAATCCTTCATCATCATCCCAATCTATCATCAAAATCCCAACCTTGTATAAACTTCCCAATCTATCATTAATATCCCAATCCTGCATTAACTTCTCAATGCTTTATCAACTTTCCAATCTTTTATCAACATCTCAATCCTGCATTGACTTCCAATCCATCATCAATATCCCAATCCTGCATCAACATCCCAATCCTGCATCGACTTGCCCATCCTGCATCAACTTGCCAATCCTGCATCGACCTGCCAATCCTGCATTGACTTGCCAATCCTGCATCAACTTGCCAATCCTGCATCGACTTGCCCATCCTGCATAAACTTGCCAATGCTGCATCGAGCTGCCAATCCTGCATCAACTTGCCAATCCTGCATCAACTTGCCAATCCTACATCACCATCCCAATCCTGCATCTACTTCGCAATCTATCATCAACATCCCAATCCTTCATTAACTTCCCAATCCTCTATTACGCGCAGCATTCATCATCATGTGATGGCAATCTTCTGATGGTCAGCTGATACTTGTACATGTTGCATATCATGTGCATATCATATACCAATCATGTCACAAACTACAGCTGCATTTATATGTACGTTTACACGATGCACCAACCCAAAATTGTTCTGTTCAGTCCCAATCTGTTCTCACACATTGCAAGACAACAAGGTGTCACCATATCTAGGCTGTCAGTTTCATCAAACCATGACATTGCCACCATCACAAGTCTTTGACTTGACCAGAGCCTTGATTGGCACAAGAGCAAGAATTTCCGGAATTTACATGTAGATCTTCCTCACTTCTTTAACAACATGTTGCGAAAGTCTGAATTGCTCATTTTCTGGGAGGGGATAGTCTGGTCTTTGGCTGTTGTCTGGCCTGCTCCATTCTGTCTATCCTTAGACTGGGCATCAGGAGCGTTGGTCTTCGGGGCAGGAGTATACCCCGGGGGAGGCTTCTTCTGGACAGCCCGGGGGACCAGGGACAACTGTGTACGAGCCTTACCCCGTCTGAAAGCAGAAAGTATCTTCTGGCAGGACAATAATGTAATAATGAACACGCAACAGTAACAGGCAAAGTCAATAAAACAATTCTATAGGGTGTAGAGAAATAATTTGCACAGTTATGAAGCTACCATCTTTAATAACACAAACAAATCCTTTTTTTGTGTCATTTTCATAAAAACTGTATGCATAAATTCGATTGAAAAAGTGGTTGAAAAGGCTGAATATTTACAACAAGTCTAAATCATTCTGTTGTGTTGAACAGATAGCTCTACCCATTCAATTTACTGGGAGGTTTAATCAATCATACCCCATTCATGTGCACACTGAGACTTGCATTTGGATTATACATGTAAATGGCTTGTTATATGTACATGTATTTATTCAAGGTTAAAAAGATCAAGAAATGGCAATTCAATGAAAAATAAACCTACAATTACTTGGTTAAGCTCCCTTAGTTTTCTTAGCTGGTGGATAAATATGTGACAGTACAGGGAAATGAGAACTCTTCAGTTCCCCTAAAACCTGGAGAGAAATAATGATTTTGCTGCGAAGTGAATGTACAGTACATGTACATATATATGCTTTTTTAATATGTATATAGATATTAAGATTTTTTTTTTCATTATTAGTTACAAACAGCAAATACCAGTAAACATACGTGTTTACATTTAGTAAACTTTGCAAATAACTACAACTTTAGATGAAGATTTCTTCTGCACTTTATCTATCACAGAAACCATCTGTGAAAAATGAGTAAATCAGACTTTATATAGTGTACTTGCAACTTTTCCCCACCAAACACAAAGCCCAATGCAAATTCTTGGTTTCAAGTTCTATGAACACTTTTTTTTTTACAATGACCCAAACAAAACATACTTTATGTGTTTTCTACGATATATCTATATATATGCGTTAAAGCCTACTGTTGTACTAATTTTTTAGAGCTTCTGTGTTTGTCCTCCACATACAATATTTGCCTATGTTACTATCCTTTCATTAACTTATTTATTTATTTATTTATTTGCTTGGTGTTTTACGCTGTACTCAAGAATATTTCACTTATACAACGGCAGCCAGCACTATGATGGGAGGAAACCGGTCTAAGTACGAGGGACACCCACGACCATCCGCAGGTTGCTGCCAGACCTTCCCATTTATGGCCGGAGAGGAAGCCAGCATGAGCTAGACTTGAACTCACAGCAACCGCAATGGTGAAAGGCTCCTGGGTCATTACACTGCACTAGTGCGCTAACAAACTGAGCAATGGAGACCCCCAGTAACTTATTAGGTAAAGAGAAAGACTGAAACACTAACATTTCTGATTCCTTTTTGCCACCTCCGAGTGAGGGGACAAAGGTCTCTGCCCTGGTTTTGAGTGGTGCCCTCCTGTCAGGCGGGTTACTGATGGCGACAGAGATGGTGTGGTCCCCTATCTGTAGGCCGTCTGTCTTCAGCACAGCCTGAGCAGCCTCTGTCTGGGAGAGAGAAACCAAACCAGATGTAAGCTTAGAGAAAAATCCAAACAGATGCAAGCTGACATAAAGAAAAAAAACAGGTGTACCCTGGGGGGAAAAACGAAACAGATGTAACGTGAGAGAAAAACGAAACAGATGTAATGTGAGAAAAAAACCAAACAGATGTAATGTGAGAGAAAAAACAAATAGATGTGACGTGAGAGAAAAACAAAACAGATGTAACCTGAGATAAAAACCAAACACGTCACCTGAGATAAAAACAAAGTAAATGTCAATGTATATAGATATATAGATATATATGTCAAGATATATTCAAATACTGTCGTTCCAAAAAAAAAGTAGAATGACACTTTCATACACAGATGATATTCTCTAATTTGATAGTGCTAAGAACTTGGCACTAAATCAACAAGAAAGACCAAAACAATATTAACACTGTCATAAATACATGTATAACTAAGATTATAAAAGATTGCAGAGCAGTGACTTCGTATGTTACAGGGCTGTTGTGGTGCTAATAGGCTTCATTGTGGCCATCCATGTACAAAGACCTGTGCATGTATGAATGGCAAATTCAACCCTGTGAATGGCTGAGCGAACTGTTGTGACGATCTCTATGTGACCCAGAGAGTTGTCCCCCTTGATTGACCCCTCTTTGACTTATCGTACAATCGCCATATGTTATAGCTACAGTTTTATAACTACATTTTTTTTTTGTTTTTTTCTCTTGAAAACCCAATGTTCAATAAACATATCCGTTTTTCAACAAATTTAATACCTTACCATACCCTTGTCACACTGAATGCATGGCCACGGTACTGTGTTTGTGTTCTTTCTTTTCCCCTGGTTTTCCTTGCTTTCATTTTAAAACATTTTGGTGTAATTTTGTCAATTGTGCTAATAGTCCACCACATATACACGTAAGGCATATAAGTGGAAGATCTATGACCTTTTTCTCCACATACAGGTATAGCTATTAATACACTAAGCTAATACACTAGTATAATAACCTTGCATTTACTAGTCATTTCCATTCCACTTTAATCATTTTCAGAACCTGAAATATTCCTCTATGGGAGCTATAAATATCCTGACGCCTCTGAGGAAGAGCTCCTTCAGCTGGAAAGTATACATGTAGGTAGCAAAATGGCTGAGCATATTATTAGACTGCCCTCCACAACAGATACATTGTCTATTACTGATTTGGTCCAAGAAACCGGTGTGTCATATGAGACTTGGCAACGCTGGCTTGAGGTTGGTGGAATATCACTAGATCCTACTGAGTGTGGTAATATGGATAGCCTCAAGGGGATAGCTTCAAGCCAGAGCTATTCAGCATCAGCCCCCCTAACAATATAATCTCACTCATACATTGTAGGATTCTGTCTAATCTGTTGGTGTTCTTGAATGTTCCAACCAGGGATTCATTCTAACAAAACTTGTCGCAGAGGAAAGTCGCATTAACGTCCCAGGACCATTACGCAAGAGCTTGCAATTTACTGATACACATTTTCATCTTGAGAGACTCCTTTCCATCACAGGACTCCAGAAATTGCAAAACGTCGAGAGCATCTTTACTCGCGATCCTTCTTGGCGAATCGATCGTGCCCTTGCTAACTACGTCTACCCATCATCTTGGAACATGTCTATTGATCAGCTTTCCAATCCCGGAGTTAGTGCAAGCTTTGGTGTTCACCCAGACATAGTCTAACTTGACAGTGGAGAACATCAGACAATTTGATGCCTTCCTACAGCACACTGCAAGTGCCATCCTTCACCTACTGTAAGAAATGGAAATGACCGAAATGCCAATCCACCAACACTGCTTTTCTGTCTCGCTGCAGGAAACGCGTAAATGGTAGGACGCACTTCCTCAAGTTTGATTTGGGTTCATCACCACCTTATTTAGTTCATAAGAGACGATGGAGGCAACGAGACAGATCTAAACAGGATTCTTCTAGAAGTCCATTCCCCATATCTATCACCCCCATCTTACGGTCCCATTAACACCCCTTGGTTCATAGGATGTGTTAAGCACAAACCAGCAACACTGAGACACATTCTGTTCTGTGTCCTTTTGCAAATAGCCAACATCAATGCAATGTCACTATACAAATGGCAACAATAAAAATCCAGATACTACCCAGGGGAGGCTCTTCACTTCCCCTCACACCCCCTAGCAGCCATTATTATAGTGTTCCTTTGTTTCTTTTTTCTTGGGAATATTTGTTTTTGTCTTCTCCCAGTGCGGCCAGATGCACAAAGGAAAGGTATAGACTATCAATGTGCTGTACACATGATGGAACATTTTTGCGCAGTTGTTCTTTCTTCCACAGTTGTTCCTATAGATCACATTCAGATCTTCTACAGGAAGGTGAGGGGTGTGGTGACGACCTCTATGTGACCCGTAGAGTTGTCCCCCTTGATTGACCTCTCTTTGACTCTACCTTCCCAGACAACAAAAGTGTGTCATTACCTCAGTGTACATTAGTGTCACCCAGGGCTATCTAAGGGTCCGCATGTAACCTGGTGAGTACATAAATTCACCAAAAAAGGTTGAGCTATGGTAGGACAAAAATTTCCTTGTGGGAAGTTTGGAGCACCAAATCGCTGGTCTTTGATTTGCAAATCGCTTGCCATGATTGGCTATTCGTGTACTAAGGGTGGCCACTGCATGTCTATGATTGGCTGAGGAAATACTCAGCTGACATTCCATCGCAGTCTAGTCACATGCATCAGAACTGTCATCACGGTCATAGGCTTCTACTACCAGTACTAATATGGATGTGGAAAGCTTTCTATAGATGATGCATATGCCAGAGAAAATGAGGTTCAAAATTCAGGTAAATTTTGACGAGAAAAAGATAATCACAGACCCTGTGTACATCACCCTGTGGGGAGACTTTTTAAAGAAGATGTGCTTACTATTGAAAACAAATTAAAGTTTATATGACTGCTAAATTTTTACACTGAAAGTCTATCAATCAAAATGACTTAAAAACATTCTCAAAGCAAATAAAAATAAAATCAATACAAAAAGTTCAGCCTCCCATCAGCAGGTTTTATGTGCCTTAAGCATAAGACTGGATAAAATATAAAAAAAAAAACCTTCAATCCATAAATGAGTGCTCATTATACTGGAGCGGAAAAACAAAAGGTCAACCTGCAATCCATATGTTACAAGCCGAAATACAGCGGCTACAAAAATAAAAACTTAATATTCCTTCTCAGTAGGAGACCTCATAATAGCTGCATTGAGGTCTGCCAGCAACCTGCGGATGGTGGTGGGTTTACCGCGGATGGATGTGGGTTTCCCGTGGACACTGCCCGGTTTCCTCCCACAATAATACCGCTGACGTCGTATACGTGAAATATTCTTGAATACGGCGTAAAACACCAATTAAAAAAAAAAAAAAAAAAAATAAACAAATAGCTGCATTGACACAAAGGTGCAGGTCACTCTGCTCCAATTGCAAACAAATTTCTGTTAGCTACATGTACACAGAAATATTACAGAGGTTCTACACAATAATCAGGAACATTTTACTTATACAATGGTCTTTTTTACATTATTTTTTACATGAAGGAAACCATCAATATTTGAGAGCAAACTAACAAATCTCCTGAAGTAAATTTGCAGCTGAACAATCAGCAGTTACAGTCATTCTCACAACCTCAGTGGGCTAGACATTTTCAACAAAAACCCAAAGGCTATCTCAGCCAGTTAGAGCACCAAATCTTTCAACTATCTGACCAGCAGTCCTGTATTGGTATAACCAACATGTTTTCCATCGACCATCAAAATAAAAACAAAAACAAAAGAACATAAGACAGGGGCATTTTACCTCATTTTCAAATTCAATGTAAGCCAGTCCCTTGGGTGCTCCACTCTTGTGTGTCACAAGCCTGACAGATCTCAGTTTTCCATGCTGCAATCCAAAAGCTCACATCAAGACAAGTATTTACTTGGATTCAACGGGTTCATACATATACATGTAGTCAGCCTTCATCAATATCCTTATCAATGTGAAAGAGGAAGTTGTTACCTCACTAAAACGGATACTAAGGGACAAACTGGTTTTGGGCCATGAGATAGAGTGAATACAAATATGGTTCCACACGAACATTTACATGTGGCCTACATTTAACAGCGTCTATATGTAAAGCCACACGTAACACCTGAGTTTTGCTACCATGTTTCCTGGTAACTGTCTAAGGAATACTCAGAGGTTACAATATGTGTATTTTCACATCATACTCACACCATATAAGTCATATAAGTTGAAGGCCCCAGGGCTGATAAGGTGGCCTAATGAGTGAATGCTTGGCTTTTAACATTGTACTTAACATATTTTACAGTCATAGCAGTGATTGGGTGTGTACATATACTGTGTCTTCTTGTGGCAGAGCAAGTCCATGCCACCACTTAAGTATCGTGCTGAAGACACCATACATGACACCCCACCCAGTCACATGATAGTGGCACGGGGACAACCAGTCCTGTTTCTTTGCTCTAACCTTTCAGTGGTGAGCGCCAAGAAATGCAGCAACAAATACCTTTTGAAGACGTTGGTTTGACGTGAACTGGGTTCGATCCCAGTTCTCCCGAATTCAAGACTGATGCTCAAACCATTACACCACCAAATGACAAAGTGGTCACATGGAGTATGGTCTGACCACCATATATATAAGCCATAAGAGATAAACCATGAAAAAGTCAATCTGACGATTTATTTATTTATTTATTTATTTGATTCATGTTTTACGCCGTACTCAAGAATATTTCACTTATACGACTGCGACCAGCATTATGGTGGGTGGAAACTGGGCACAGCCCAGGGGAAACCCACGACCATCCGCAGGTTGCTGTTGAATACAACATATTATAAAAAGACATTATGACAAAAACTGTAACTACAGCCAAATGTTTACAAGTTTCTTTTCAAAAATCAAAGAGTATCACATTATCATCTACATGCTATGTCTGTTGACTAGTTTTCAGCCATTTTGTTATCCATCATAATGTTGCCCAGGAACCTTGCTACTGCAAACAATGAACAATTTTAAAAGATTTACAATAGTAAGTTTTTGCAATTTGTACAAACTGAAAAATCAACATCAACCAAGTTGTAGAGATTAAATTTTATGATTTCAATGTTCAATTCAGGTTTAAAAAAAGAGTCAAAGAAATCTGTGCTAAGAAAGCAGGCATTTGAGATCATGTTTCATTTATGTGTTTATAAAGTTTACAGAGATTATTCAAAAGAAGAAATTAATTTAGCCAGAAAATAAAACCCAGTACAGCCTGTGGAAAACCTCTTGCACTGAGCTATAAAGTACCTAATAAACTTCCAAAAACAGCCATGGGATAAAAACATGGAAGTAATTAGCCTGAGGACAGTAATCAACAGGTTAAGGAGCACATTGACGACCTTCGCGTAACAAGCGACGAGCTGAGTGGTACTTTATACTTGTAACGCATTTCTGAGTCAATATGTGGGGAGCATTATCTGTTTAAATGTGAAATAAAAATGAAAATGACCAGTTCAGGGAGATGTAGTCTATTGCAGGTATAAATTTTGCTTGAAAAAGTATAAAGTAAGAGAGGAGATTTGACAGCTGCCCCGTCACCTTTTTTACACAATGTCTACGGTGACTTTGTGAAAATATAACAATGGTCTAATTTACCTGATGGGCATAAATTGCGTGATTTGAGTTGCTTAACAGTTTTCCATCGCATCGACACAACTTTCGTCGCACCTCATAAACATCTCTAATGAGGTAACCTCTTGACTTCTAGACTGGATGCCCCTGTGACCACCAATCTCCCCAACAGCTACCCCTGTGATCACTAGAACAGTGTGTCTCTAACAGTTCTACACCTCACCTGACCGAAGATGTTCTCCAAGGCCTCTTTGGAACAGGTAAATGGAAGACCTCTAACAAACAGTTTATTCTTCTCCAAATCTGTTGAAAACTAAAAAAACAAACCATACCATGAAATGCACTAAAAAACCTCTTGGCCTGAATGTCACTGAAAATCATTGCTGAAAAGGGTTCCTTATGAGGAGTTGTCAGCTGGGTAAATATGCCCACATCGAATCAACAAGATACTACATCTAACATTTTATTTCACAATGCTTTCTCTGTTCATATTGGATGTCGACGCCTAAAACTGCAACAAACACTTTCAGTTACAAACCATGTTGATGGTGCCAAGTTCTTATTGCTATCCAAACACATTAACATGATACAGTGCAGGCCAGTACCAGTACCACAGTCCCAAGTGTGACATAGTGCTTGTAACTATGGTTACTGTAGATATACTGCATGCACTACTGTGAGTCGAGACAATGAACAGTTATCTCAGAAAAAAAACTAGCTGCTTTAAGATGTGATAAAGTCTATAACACACAGAAACATCATCCATGGTCAGGCAACAGCTGCTCCATAATGTTTCCTCTCACAAGTTCCCTTACCCGGAATGTTGCAGGCTGTTTGGATCTGTCAATGGATGGGGACACATACATAGGCCTGCCCTCCACATCCTTACGGTCCATGCGCAATGCTGCCGACACCGAATCCTGCAATACACGTGCAACACCAACATGGATTCCACTTAACTGATGATAAATTGTGCGTGTTCTTGTAACTCCTGCTCATTTCATTAAGCCACCCACTAAGACACCTTTGCGTGTGCTTGTAACTCATGCTCATTTTATTAAGCCACCCACTCTGACACCTGTGTGTGTGCTTGTAACTCCTGCTCATTTCATTACGCCACCCACTCTGACACTTTTGCATGTGCTTGTAACACTTGCTCATTTCATTAAGCCACCCACTAAGACACCTGTGCATGTGTTTGTAACTCTTGCTCATTTCATTAAGCCACCCACTAAGACACCTTTGCATGTGCTTGTAACGCCTGCTAATTTCATTAAGCCACCCACTAAGACACCTGTGCATGTGATTTTAACTCTTGCTCATTTCATTAAGCCAACCACTAAGACACCTGTGCGTGTGTTTGTAATTCCTGCTCATTTCACTAGGCCAACCACTTTGACACCTGTGCGTGTGCTTGTAACTCCTGCTGAATTTCATTAAGCCACCCACTAAGACACCTGTGCATGTGCTTGTAACTCTTGCTCCTATCATTACGCCACCCACTCTGACATCTTTGCATGTGTTTGTAACTCTTGCTCATTTCATTACACCACCCACTCTGGCACCTTTGCATGTGCTTGTAACTCATGCTCATTTCATTACGCCACCCACTCTGACACCTGTGTGTGTGCTTGTAACTCTTGCTCACTTCATTATGCCACCCACTAAGACACATGTGCATGTGTTTGTAACTCTTGCTCATTTCATTAAGCCACCCACTAAGACACCTGTGTGTGTGCTTGTAACTCCTGCTCATTTCATTAAGCCACCCACTAAGACACTTGTGCATGTGCTTGTAACTCCTGCTGAATTTCATTAAGCCACCCACTAAGACACCTGTGCATGTGATTTTAACTCTGGCTCATTTCATTACGCCACCTACTAGGACACCTGTGCATGTGCTTGTAACTCTTGCTCATTTCATTAAGCCACCCACTAGGACACCTGTGCATGTGTTTGTAACTCTTACTCATTTCATTAAGCCACCCACTAAGACACCTGTGCATGTGCTTGTAACTCCTGCTCAATTTCATTAAGCCACCCACTAAGACACCTGTGCATGTGCTTGTAACGCCTGCTAATTTCATTAAGCCACCCACTAAGACACCTTTGCATGTGTTTGTAACTCCTGCTCATTTCATTAAGCCACCCACTAAGGCACCTGTGCATGTGATTTTAACTCTTGCTCATTTCATTTATCCACCCACTAAGACACCTGTGCGTGTGTTTGTAACTCCTGCTCATTTCATTAAGCCACCCACTAAGACACCTGTGCATGTGATTGTAACTCTTGCTCATTTCATTAAGCCACCCACTAAGACACCAGTATGTGTGCTTGTAACTCCTGCTCATTTTATTACGCCACCCACTAAGACACCTGTGCGTGTGTTTGTAACTCTTGCTCATTTTATTAAGCCACCCACTCTGACACTTGTGCGTGTGTATGTAACTCTTGCTCATTTCATTAAGCCACCAACTCTGACACGTGTGTGTGCTTGTAACTCTTGCTGATTTCATTAAGCCACCCACTAAGACACCTTTGCATGTGCTTGTAACTCTTGCTCATTTCATTCCGCCACCCACTAAGACACCTGTGCGTGTGCTTGTAACTCCTGCTCATTTCATTAAGCCACCCACTAAGACACCTGTGCATGCAATTGTAACTCCTGCTCATTTCATTAAGCCACCCACTAGGACACCTGTGCATGTGCTTGTATCTCCTGCTCATTTCATTAAGCCACCCACTAAGACACCTGTGCATGTGCTTGTAACTCCTGCTGAATTTCATTAAGCCACCCACTAAGACACCTGTGCATGTGCTTGTAACTCTTGCTCATTTCATTCCGCCACCCATTAAGACACCTGTGCATGTGCTTGTAACTCCTGCTCAATTTCATTAAGCCACCCACTCTGACACCTGTGCTTGTGCCTGTAACTCTTGCTCATTTCATTAAGCCACCCACTAAGACACCTGTGCATGTGCTTGTAACTCCTGCTCATTTCATTAAGCCACCCACTAAGACACATGTGTGTGTGCTTGTAACTCCTGCTCATTTCATTACCCCACCCACTAAGACACCTGTGCATGTGCTTGTAACTCTTGCTCATTTCATTAAGCCACCCACTAAGACACCTGTGCATGCAATTGTAACTCCTGCTCATTTCATTAAGCCACCCACTAGGACACCTGTGCATGTGCTTGTATCTCCTGCTCATTTCATTAAGCCACCCACTAAGACACCTGTGCATGTGCTTGTAACTCCTGCTGAATTTCATTAAGCCACCCACTAAGACACCTGTGCATGTGATTTTAACTCTTGCTCATTTCATTACGCCACCTACTGGGACACCTGTGCATGTGCCTCTTGCTCATTTCATTAAGCCACCCACTAGGACACCTGTGCATGTGTTTGTAACTCTTGCTCATTTCATTAAGCCACCCACTAAGACACCTGTGCATGTGCTTGTAACTCCTGCTCAATTTCATTAAGCCACCCACTAAGACACCTGTGCATGTGCTTGTAACGCCTGCTAATTTCATTAAGCCACCCACTAAGACACCTTTGCGTGTGTTTGTAACTCCTGCTCATTTCATTAAGCCACCCACTAAGGCACCTGTGCATGTGATTTTAACTCTTGCTCATTTCATTAATCCACCCACTAAGACACCTGTGCGTGTGTTTGTAACTCCTGCTCATTTCATTAAGCCACCCACTAAGACACCTGTGCATGTGATTGTAACTCTTGCTGATTTCATTAAGCCACCCACTAAGACACCTTTGCATGTGCTTGTAACTCTTGCTCATTTCATTCCGCCACCCACTAAGACACCTGTGCGTGTGCTTGTAACTCCTGCTCATTTCATTAAGCCACCCACTAAGACACCTGTGCATGTGATTGTAACTCTTGCTCATTTCATTAAGCCACCCACTAAGACACCAGTATGTGTGCTTGTAACTCCTGCTCATTTTATTACGCCACCCACTAAGACACCTGTGCGTGTGTTTGTAACTCTTGCTCATTTTATTAAGCCACCCACTCTGACACTTGTGCGTGTGTTTGTAACTCTTGCTCATTTCATTAAGCCACCAACTCTGACACGTGTGTGTGCTTGTAACTCTTGCTGATTTCATTAAGCCACCCACTAAGACACCTTTGCATGTGCTTGTAACTCTTGCTCATTTCATTCCGCCACCCACTAAGACACCTGTGCGTGTGCTTGTAACTCCTGCTCATTTCATTAAGCCACCCACTAAGACACCTGTGCATGCAATTGTAACTCCTGCTCATTTCATTAAGCCACCCACTAAGACACTTGTGCATGTGCTTGTAACTCCTGCTCATTGCATTAAGCCACCCATTAAGACACCTGTGCATGTGCTTGTAACTCTTGCTCATTTCATTCCGCCACCCATTAAGACACCTGTGCATGTGCTTGTAACTCCTGCTCAATTTCATTAAGCCACCCACTCTGACACCTGTGCTTGTGCCTGTAACTCTTGCTCATTTCATTAAGCCACCCACTAAGACACCTGTGCATGTGCTTGTAACTCCTGCTCATTTCATTAAGCCACCCACTAAGACACATGTGTGTGTGCTTGTAACTCCTGCTCATTTCATTACCCCACCCACTAAGACACCTGTGCATGTGCTTGTAACTCTTGCTCATTTCATTAAGCCACCCACTAAGACACCTGTGCATGCAATTGTAACTCCTGCTCATTTCATTAAGCCACCCACTCTGACACCTGTGCATGTGCTTGTATCTCCTGCTCATTTCATTAAGCCACCCACTAAGACACCTGTGCATGTGCTTGTAACTCCTGCTGAATTTCATTAAGCCACCCACTAAGACACCTGTGCATGTGATTTTAACTCTTGCTCATTTCATTACGCCACCTACTGGGACACCTGTGCATGTGCCTCTTGCTCATTTCATTAAGCCACCCACTAGGACACCTGTGCATGTGTTTGTAACTCTTGCTCATTTCATTAAGCCACCCACTAAGACACCTGTGCATGTGCTTGTAACTCCTGCTCAATTTCATTAAGCCACCCACTAAGACACCTGTGCATGTGCTTGTAACGCCTGCTAATTTCATTAAGCCACCCACTAAGACACCTTTGCGTGTGTTTGTAACTCCTGCTCATTTCATTAAGCCACCCACTAAGGCACCTGTGCATGTGATTTTAACTCTTGCTCATTTCATTAATCCACCCACTAAGACACCTGTGCGTGTGTTTGTAACTCCTGCTCATTTCATTAAGCCACCCACTAAGACACCTGTGCATGTGATTGTAACTCTTGCTGATTTCATTAAGCCACCCACTAAGACACCTTTGCATGTGCTTGTAACTCTTGCTCATTTCATTCCGCCACCCACTAAGACACCTGTGCGTGTGCTTGTAACTCCTGCTCATTTCATTAAGCCACCCACTAAGACACCTGTGCATGCAATTGTAACTCCTGCTCATTTCATTAAGCCACCCACTAAGACACTTGTGCATGTGCTTGTAATTCCTGCTCATTGCATTAAGCCGCCCATTAAGACACCTGTGCATGTGCTTGTAACTCTTGCTCATTTTATTCCGCCACCCACTAAGACACCTTTGAATGTGCTTGTAACTCTTGCTCATTTCATTAAGCCACCCACTCTGACACCTGTGTGTGTGCTTGTAACTCTTGCTCATTTCATTACGCCACCCACTAAGACACATGTGCATGTGTTTGGAACTCTTGCTCAATTTCATTAAGCCACCCACTAAGACACCTGTGTGTGTGCTTGTAACTCCTGCTCATTTCATTACGCCAACCACTAAGACACCTGTGAGTGTGTTTGTAACTCCTGCTCATTTCATTAAGCCACCCACTAAGACACCTGTGTGTGTGCTTGTAACTCCTGCTCATTTCATTACCCCACCCACTAAGACACCTGTGCATGTGCTTGTAACTTGCTCATTTCATTAAGCCACCCACTAAGACACCTGTGCATGTGCTTGTAACTCCTGCTCATTTCATTAAGCCACCCACTAGGACACCTGTGCATGTGCTTGTAACTCCTGCTCATTTCATTAAGCCACCCACTAAGACACCTGTGCATGTGCTTGTAACTCCTGCTGAATTTCATTAAGCCACCCACTAAGACACCTGTGCATGTGATTTTAACTCTTGCTCATTTCATTACGCCACCTACTAGGACACCTGTGCATGTGCTTGTAACTCTTGCTCATTTCATTAAGCCACCCACTAGGACACCTGTGCATGTGTTTGTAACTCTTACTCATTTCATTAAGCCACCCACTAAGACACCTGTGCATGTGCTTGTAACTCCTGCTCAATTTCATTAAGCCACCCACTAAGACACCTGTGCATGTGCTTGTAACGCCTGCTAATTTCATTAAGCCACCCACTAAGACACCTTTGCATGTGTTTGTAACTCCTGCTCATTTCATTAAGCCACCCACTAAGGCACCTGTGCATGTGATTTTAACTCTTGCTCATTTCATTTATCCACCCACTAAGACACCTGTGCGTGTGTTTGTAACTCCTGCTCATTTCATTAAGCCACCCACTAAGACACCTGTGCATGTGATTGTAACTCTTGCTCATTTCATTAAGCCACCCACTAAGACACCAGTATGTGTGCTTGTAACTCCTGCTCATTTTATTACGCCACCCACTAAGACACCTGTGCGTGTGTTTGTAACTCTTGCTCATTTTATTAAGCCACCCACTCTGACACTTGTGCGTGTGTTTGTAACTCTTGCTCATTTCATTAAGCCACCAACTCTGACACGTGTGTGTGCTTGTAACTCTTGCTGATTTCATTAAGCCACCCACTAAGACACCTTTGCATGTGCTTGTAACTCTTGTTCATTTCATTCCGCCACCCACTAAGACACCTGTGCATGTGCTTGTAACTCCTGCTCATTTCATTAAGCCACCCACTAAGACACCTGTGCATGCAATTGTAACTCCTGCTCATTTCATTAAGCCACCCACTAAGACACTTGTGCATGTGCTTGTAACTCCTGCTCATTGCATTAAGCCACCCATTAAGACACCTGTGCATGTGCTTGTAACTCTTGCTCATTTCATTCCGCCACCCATTAAGACACCTGTGCATGTGCTTGTAACTCCTGCTCAATTTCATTAAGCCACCCACTCTGACACCTGTGCTTGTGCCTGTAACTCCTGCTCATTTCATTAAGCCACACACATTTTTTCTTACTTGCTAATGTTTTGGTTTTACTTGCAGGGCATCGATTGCCGAAGTTTTAGAACTTTAAAAACATGATTACCGATACAATTTAACAGAAAAATGAAAACATTGTCCCATGTACCTCTGTTCTGAATTCAACATAGCCAAATCCTTTTGACTTCCCTTTGAAGTTTTTGGGCAATCGCACTTCTGTTATTTCACCACACTGAAAAGAGAACATAATTCAAACCAAGATTCTCATACATAATCAAACATGTTTATGCAATGGCCTTCCAAAGAAGCTATGCACTCACATAAATATCTACATGTTTATGCAATGGCCTTCCAAAGAAGCTATGCACTCACATAAATATCTACATGGTTGTATATCTGTAATAACAGACGAAAATCATACGTTTCCAACCATTCCAACTCTCAAAGTTCAAAAGTACTCACCTAAAGCAAACCTTCACATTTTCAAAATTCAAAAGCTAAAATCTCCACTTTTACCCTCTCCACGACAGACCATTCAAATCTATTGGCCCAAAGATGCCCAAAGACACATGGTTGTTACGACTGACTATTGACCTAATTTGTGTTAGCCAATGAACACATGACAAAAATACCTTGGGAAACAAGTACAAATTTTCATTGGTCAAAGTGGAAGTGTGTCTTCTCTAATATTCACACAGCTTACACAGATGTATGTTGTCCTTTTAGACCACTTACCCCGCATCTTCACCTGATTCCAATGACTACGCCCAATTATCATTTTGATACACTATCCATATCAACTTATCAGACAAACTCCTCGCCACAATGTAAATCTTTGCTCTGTCAAAAACGCCAAACTCAACGCCAAAATGCCCATCTCTAAATCCTCACTTCCTCGTCATGATCAGTTACATGTACATTAGTTCTTCACCTTTGCACTTTATTTCTGAAATACGCACTGCATAAACTTACCTGGCTGAAAATCTCTCTTAGTCTCTCCTCATCTATGGAGTACAGCAGGTTGCTGATAAACACAGTGCGATGTTCCTTTGATGCATCATGTGGCACAGCTTGTGTGGCTATTGCTTCACCGGCACCTGGAATACACATAAATACATTTACACAGGCAGCTTGTCTGGCTATTGCTTCACTGGGACCTGGAATACACATAAATACACTTACACAGACAGCTTCTGTTGCTACTGCTTCACCGGGACCTGGAATACACATAAATACACTTACACGGACACCTTGTGTGGTTATTGCTTCACCGGGACCTGGAATACACATAAATACACTTACACGGACAGCTTGTCTGGCTATTGCTACCCCGGGACCTGGAATACACATAAATACACTTACACAGACACCTTGTGTTGCTATTGCCACATAAATACACTTACAGACAGCTTGTGTTGCTACTGCTTCACTGGGACCTGGAATACACATAAATACACTTACACGAACACCTTGTGTTGCTACTGCTTAACCGGGACCTGGAATACACATAAATACACTTACACGGACACCTTGTGTTGCTACTGCTTCACCGGGACCTAGAATACACATAAATACACTTACACGGACAGCTTGTGTGGCTATTGCTTCACCGGGACCTGGAATACACATAAATACACTTACACAGACAGCTTGTCTGGCTATTGCTTCACTGGGACCTCGAATACACATAAATACACTTACACGGACACCTTGTGTTGCTACTGCTTCACCGGGACCTGGAATATACATAAATACACTTACACGGACAGCTTGTCTGGCTACTGCTTCACCGGGACCTGGAATACACATAAATACATTTACACAGACAGCTTGTCTGGCTACTGCTTCACTGGGATCTGGAATACACATAAATACACTTACACAGACAACTTGTGAGGCTATTGCTTCAATTGGACCTGGAATACACATAAATACACTTACACGGATATGTAGGCCATTGTTACATTATATTTGTCACGTACGCTGGTACAGTTGGGAGACAGCAAGCCAAGTCCTCAAAAAGTTGTTTGGGTGTTACAGGAGTGTGGAAGAAGTACCCACATAATACAAGAAGTATCCACATAATACCAGAAGTATCCACATAATACAAGAAGTATCCACATAATACTAGAAGCCACACAGGATCTCTCAAGTAGGGGTGAACATGTGGCTCAAGTACATGAATGTCACTGGTAACCATATTTACTTACTTCATAATACTCTTGAGTACAGTGCAAAAAAACACCAATCAAATAAATAAAAATGTATTTGATTAGCATTTTACGCTTAAAAATTGTTCACTTTCATGACAGCAGCGCAGCCAGGTTTATGGGTGGAGGAATTGAGAACCTTATATCACTGTATAAAGTCTGGCTGGTACATGTGATGAATGGCCTGGTAACCATGTTACGTTCAATGGCAGGTGGCACCAGCCCTCTACAAAGTGCAGCGAGTCATGTACCTCATGGAACAGTTGTGCCCCCTGTACCAATGGTTTCATTGATACAAGTGCCACAACCCTTGTGTCCCATTGATCAGTTGTATGCAATACACGACTAGTGTAACACCAAAAAACGAAAGACTTTCATTTAAAACTTTCATTTAATATTTCTGCATCTCTGCCAAATAGTTCTCCTGATGATGGCTAAATAAAGTGCTGAAATATTGGGTCAAAATGAGTCTTTCGTTTTTTTCGGAGTTACACTACTCGTGTATACAAGTGCAAGTCAAGGTTTTGTTATTCGAGTATGCAGAGGTCAACTGATGTTCCAATAATATACTCATACTCATGGTACTCATGATATCAGTGGTCAATGATGTTCCAATAATATACTCATGGTACTCATGATATCAGAGGTCACTGATGTTCAAATAATATACTCATACTCATGGTACTCATAATATCAGTGGCCTCTGATGTTCCAATAACATACTCATGGTACTCATAATATCAGAGGTCACTGATGTCCCAATAACATACTCATACTAATGATACTCATCACATCAGTGGCCTATCTCGTTATTCTTTACTCAGTTACTTACAAAGAGATACTGCTTCATTTTCCGTCATCGGTCAACTTAATTCCTCATGACATGAATAAATTAAAATTGTGTCAACCAATGAACACGGCTATACATCAGCTGTTGTACAAGGAATGTTTACCCTGAATACGGCAGTTGTTTGTTTGTACGTTCCTGACTAAATTTCGAGCCACACTTTAATTCCGCTGGAATCCCACTGGTAGTAAGTTTATCCACTTGCTGAGTGGTAAGATGTTCTTATAATAGTCTTCTAATATTTTGGATAAACTGGTTGATCGACTGTTCTTGTTGTTGTTGTCTTGACTTTGAGTCGCTCAACAACACAAAAGCACAGAGTCTTTCCAATGCCAGTAGACACATATACAAACCTATCTTTTTTTGAAATTCATGCCATTTGCCTAACCCAGCCATCAGAAAAACCTAAGTTTCCCTTAAATATTTCAATGTTGACATTTCTTTATAAATATCCTTTCTTTATCCACATTACTCAATTGTCTGGCACTCACATGGAGTCAGTGAGCTTTTAATCAGATCACATGATGTAAACCATCCAATAATACTTTGTGTATGGATTTTCCCTGTCTCCCAGGCATTCCTGCCATTTGATTGGCTCTCTGATAACTGGGTCACGAAGCTCTTTCTACAGGAAGGGATATATACTTATTAGTGGGTGATGGACTAAAGAATGACCTGATAGGACACTGATATTATGAGTGTATTCAAGAAGTTACAAGAATTTCTTCCCTTTGCATAGGGAATAGAGTAACATTCAATAGAGATAGAGCACTGGTTTTGGTATGCAAGATTATCAGCAGTTGTCCCAACTCAAAGAGACCACGTTCAAGGACATTCACTTTCATGTTTATGGTTGATAAAGAACGTACGTAAAATTGTACACTTGAACGCACCTTATGAACCGTTGTTATTTAGGCTTGGTATGTGGCTTGTCTAACTTCAGGGCTTCACAAAAAAAACACTGAAGTGTTTTCTGCACACAACACCCACAAGACAAGTTTTCAAAATGTACGGGTTACAAGTGTATTAAGAAACATTATGTATTATGTACATGTAATTACTGAGACTTACAGGTCTGTGGTATCACATCTGTTCAAGTTATGAATTGAACCATTGTGGTTTGTTGCAGACAAATACTTTTGATTTTCATCTCACACGATAGCACATGTCTGTTTCTATTAAGAATAAGGCAATAACTCACAAAAATATCACTCAAATGGTTGAAAAGTTCAAGACTAGCGCAGTAGGCATGACGCATAAGCAACTGAAAGAGAAAAGTTCACCTTTAACTTTCTTTACAGGAGGTTCCCCATCTGGTGGTGCCATGGCTTCTGAGACGGTGCTGGAAGACATTTTGGATCCGGAACCTGCTGTATCTCCAGAGCCATCCAACTGTTAATACAAAACCCCAGCGTGGGAGAACAAGGCAGACATGCCTAGACAGTCATGATAACACAGTAAGACTGCACACCTACACAGTCATGATAACACAGTAAGACTACACACCTAGACAGTCATGGTAACACAGTAAGACTACACACCTAGACAGTCATGGTAACACAGTAAGACTACAAGCCTGGACAGTCATAACAACACAGTAACATTTACATGCCTAGACAGTCATGATAACACAGCAAGACTACACACCTAGACAGTCATGATGACACAGTAAGACTACACACCTAGACAGTCATGGTAACACAGTAAGACTACAAGCCTGGACAGTCATAACAGTAACATTTACATGCCTAGACAGTCATGATAACACAGTAAGACTACAAGCCTAAACAGTTATGATGACACAGTAAGTCTGCATATATATGCATAGACAGTCATGATCACACAGGAGTACATGTATATGCTTAGACAGTCTGGATCACACAGTAAGGCTACATGTAGATGCTTAGACAGTCATGATCATACAGTAAGACTACATGTATATGCCTAGACAGTCATGATCACACAGTAAGACTACATGTATACGTCTAGACTGTCATGATCACACAGTAAGACTACATGTATATGCCTAGACACTCATGATCACACAGTAAGTCTACATGTATATGCCTAGACAGTCTGGATCACACAGTGAGACTACATGTATATGCCTAGACAGTCATGATCACACAGTAAGACTACATGTATATACCCAGACAGTCATGATCATACAGTAAGACTACATGTATATGCCTAGACAGTCTGGATCACACAATAAGACAATGGCCTAGACCATTATGACAGCAGATTAAGACAACCTCTGCAGATAGCTGACCTTCAGGGCCACTCGAGGTCTGAGCCAACGTCATTCACACAGTTATTTCAGTCAGACAACCTGTATATTTATTTCCCCCGGGCTCTGCCCGGTTTCCACCCACCATAATGCTGGCCGCCGTCGTATAAGTGAAATATTCTTGAGTACGGCGTAAAACACCAATCAAAAAAAAAAAAAAAAAAAAAAAAATGTATATTTATTTACTTACTGGAGGGTTGTTCAACACAACATCCAAGAATTTTATGCAAAGGCATTTTCTTTGTTGGAGAAAAGAGCAGTGCCTGGTGAAAACCACATGACCTTGGGAAAGTTATTGACAAAATTTCTCACTATGATATATGAATGAATTATTCGCCTTGGCCATATGACGACATGCGAATGCAGTTAAAATTATCAACAGTTAATGGATCGGTGTACTGTAAACAGACATTATCAGGCATTTTCTTTATCCCTTCAGAATTCACTTCTAAACTCACCTTACGTTTGTAGGGTTTTAGCTCGGGAATCTCTGATTGCTCAGAGGGCATACCCTTCTGGCTTTGCCTGGTAGGTTTTACTTTCATTTTCTGCCCTCCAGTCTCCTCTCTTGTAGATTTATGAGAAAGCTTTTGGTTTTGCTTTGCCTTGATGTCTTTTTTTCCTGGTTTCACAGATTTCTTAGAGTCTTCCATCAACGCTTCTTTTTCAGCTGCCTGAAATTATCAACAGTACACTTAATAATATTCTCCTTAATGCGCAGTCTAGCATGAGGCATGGTATGGAGGACCCAGCACTAAAACATGAAGTAACACAAACACAAACTGCTTCATGACTTCTGGAAAACTAAACACTATGCGACAGTGTGGAAATCTGAAAAACTGAACTTCAAAAGGGCAGCTACATGCAATAGATTTATTTACTAATTTATTTGCTTGTCGTTCAACACCATCAACAATTTACACTTACATGATGACCTTCAGTTTATTTATTTATTTATTCACTTAGTTGCTGTTTTATGCCATACTCAAGAGTATTTCACTTATACAATGGCAACCAGCACTATGCCGGCAGAGTCCAGGGGAAGTTCACGACCATCCACAGGTTGCTGGTAGACGTTCCAACAATATATTAGACGGTAGAGAAAGCCAGCATGATCTAGACTTGAACTCGCAGCAACCACGTTGGTGAGAGGCCTCTGGATCCGTTCAGTTTGAATGAATGATAAATCACTAAATCATAAACCTTTGGCCAGTTACTGATATTAGATGATGATGCAAGCTTTAGCACATGTGACAGAATCTCAGTACAAGACGTATGGACAGAGGAAAAATGACGAAAATACCTTTGAGGTAAGAACATTTACGCCTTAGGAGAAACAGCAAAAAACAAAAAAAAACTTTGATTTGGCAGCAAGGTTACCAAAGAGCTTGCCTGTAGGAGACATGTGAATGTAAACCTTCAGCTGAATGCATGAAGAACTGAATCTGTCAATTTGGTAATTTGTTGTAATTGATATGCTCACAGAGGGTCAACGATGAAACATCCCTGTTGTATCACTGAGCTTTATATGCATGCAAAACTTCAGCTCAATGCATGCAACACTTTGAGATACCACCCCTAACATTTAATTAAACACAGATTCCAAAACACAATAAAATAAGCAGTGAATTTTGCAATTTATGGTAATTAATACAGCGTATTCCAAAACACAATAAAATAAGCAGTGAATTTTGCAATTTATGGTAATTGATACAGCGTATCAAAGGTGGAACGCCCCTCTCATATTATTGTGCTTTTATGTGTATGTAAAACCTCAGCTCAATACATGCAGTATTTCTGGAGATACCACCTCAAACATTTTCTGCAACATTATTTTCCCTGTTACCTGACGCCAACACATGGGGTATGACATAAGCTATTAAGCCTGTATTTTGTACAGGTCAGCTAAAAAATGATGTGAGGCAAAGACGCACTGACCACGGCTCGTCTTTCAGAGACTCTCTCCATCTGAGCTTCACATTTTATGACTGCTTGATCGTATGTCTCAAACGTCCCTGAAACAAATCAAATGAAAACAAACGATTGTTAACAGGTACAGTTGTAATGGTTGAAGGATTTCACTACGTGGGTCACACAAGGATTTGAACTCGGGTCTCTGCAGCTGAAGTCCAGCGCTCTACGAACTGAGCTGAAGGGAAATTCCCATTATCTACTGCTAGTATAAGCACTGGAAAGCTGCTCCCGTTACACTGTGACATCCATAAGTGCATTCAAACTGTATGCCTTAAGAGAAACAGCCTATATCTCAAGCCTCTTCAAACAACTTGTAGAACCAAATCAATTTTTTTTTTTCATAAAAAGAAAGATCGTCTCCATACTTTTAATTACTATCTGTAATTTTCAATTGGTGACGATTATCGTTAGCATCACCACTAGATGCGCATGAACGATCACGGACACAAATTTCACATTAACATGCAAATGTGCACTGTGGGTGACTAATCTGTAAACGATGCATATAATCAATATCAAACTTTAGATGAATTTTTCTGTCTTACCTTCTTCCCTCTCAAAATTTAGGAAAGCCTCGACAATACTTTCTGGCCAATCACTGGCTGAGTTCAGGGCTCGCTGTAACAACTTCCGACAATGCTTTGTGTCTCCAAAGAGCCTGCATATAATTCATAAAGCAATCTGTAGTACAACTTTACATTATCACGAGTACTGATTAACTTTATATACATCAAGTTGGCAAAGAATACCTATCAAAAACAGATTGAAAGTTTTATTTCATCATTTCATTATAAATTTTACACAATATTTTATAAAAAAAGTAACAGGAGATTTGTTTGAGTTGTTTAAACCAAGTTGCTTATTCAAACGAAAAATGTAGTCTTGGAAAAAAAATTGAAAGCAAAGAGTCCCTTACATGCTTTTTTTCTTTTTGTATTCTTACTTGAAATTTCCAAATGTCTTGAGGGTTTCACTTTTCAATCGAAGTTTTCCCATTTCAATCCATTTGGTACTTACCTTTCTAGCTTTAGGTATTCAAGCCACATCACTGCCTCATTACCGTGTCCTTCCGCCATTACAGATCCCCACAGTTCTCGTGCCTTCTCCATATTTTTACAAAACCTTGCCTGAAGATTTGAGGATGAGTCTAATACAGTCTGATATCATACATCTATCTCTCATGGAAAAACACATCAACAAAGTAACATCTACATCTACATGTAATAACACTGTCAAGGTTCACATGTCAGCCTTATCCGTGGCAAGCACCTGTAGGACTGTGTACATGAAGATAATCGCTCACTCTTCCAATATCTGATGGGTTGTTTTTGTCATCTTTGCTTGCATGTCTCTGGCATGCCATACACAAAATCACATTTTTATTACAAAATTTATCATGTCATACATTTAGGAAGACAATGCTTGAAGACTATCCTACTGTGATTACACCGAAATCATTTGAATTTTGCCCCGATATCACCCAATGTGACAACCTTGGCTTTTCGTGCTTTTGCTCAAAGTTATCTGTCAAGCTAATAGATATACCAGCTACTTGTACTCCTACTAACAGCCTAAAATGCACCCAGGGTATGTATATAGATGAAATCACTGAATGGCTTGGTGTCAGTATACTACAGCTGGGTGGAGTGTCCTGTCTGGTGTCAGTATACTACAGTTGGGTGGAGTGTCCTGTCTGGTGTCAGTATACTACAGCTGGGTGGGGTGTCCTGTCTGGTGTCAGTATACTACAGCTGGTGGGGTGTCATGCCAGTGTCAGCATACGCTGACTGGATGGGGTGTCATATCTGGTGTCACTATACTCTGACTGGGTGGAGTACCATGTCTGGAACCAGCGTACTGTGACAGGGTGGGGTGTCGCATGTTGTGATTGGTCGGGGTGTCACATCTGGGGTCAGTATTCTGTGACTGGTTGAGGAGTCATGTCTGACCTCATTGCACTGTGATTGGTTAGGGTGTCGCGTCTAGTGAAATGATGAGGTAAGGTTTCATCTCCAGTGTGACACTACTGTGATCCGACTGGGTGACATTTTTGGTGTCAGTATTCTTTGACTGGGTAGAGTGTTATGTCTCGTGTCCGTACACTGAGACCAGCTGACAGGAGACATCACGCCAGGTGATGTGATTGGGTGGGATGTCATACCGTAACAGTGTGCCTTTGGTCTGGTGTCTTTCACTTTGACTGAGAGAGACACCATGTCTGGCATTTTACACTGTGACTGGAGCGACACCATGTCTGGTGTTTTACACTGTGACCGGAGAGACATGATGTTTGGTATTTTACACTATGACTGGGAGAGACATCATGTTTGGTCTTTTACACTGTGACTGGGAGAGACATGATGTCTGATGCTTTACTCTGTGACTGGAGAGACATCATGTCTGGTGTTTTACACTGAGACAGGGAGAGACATGACGTCTGGTGTTTCACACTGTGACTGGGACAGACATGATGTCTGGTGTTTCACACTGTGACTGGGTGAGACATGATGTCTGGTGTTTTACACTGTGACTGGGAGTTTTCAATGTGGCTACACCACAAATATGTAGCTGCCACTTCTACTATTTATTTGAATTATTTAATAGGTCTTTTACATTATCTTACAAGGTCTTTTACAAGATTACTTCACTTATACGGAAAACCCACAACCATTCGCAGGTTATCACCTCAACAAAGGCCCAGAACTGCTTCAGGGAACATCTTGGATCACCGGCTGAGCCAAAGTCTGAAAATAAAACAAATGTCTATATTTGGGAATACTAAGCCAAATATCTCACAGCACACAAAAACCACCAGCAGATTGTGTGGTCTGCAAATTACCTCCCTTCTCACAGCGCACAAATAGGTGATGCCACCAGCCGATTGCGTGATCTGCAAATTTCCTCCCTTCTCGCAGCGCACAGAGGCGATACCACCAGCAGATTGTGTGGTCCGCAAATTACCTCCCTTCTTACAGCGCACAAATAGCCGACACGACCAGCAGATTGCGTGGTCCGCAAATTACCTCCCTTCTTACAGCGCACAAATAGCCGACACGACCAGCAGATTGCGTGGTCCGCAAATTACCTCCCTTCTCACAGCGCACAAATAGGCGACACCACCAGCAGATTGTATGGTCCGCAAATTACCTCCCTTCTCGCAGCGCACAAATAGGCGACACCACCAGCAGATTGCGTGGTCCGCAAATTACCTCCCTTCTCACAGCACACAAATAGGCGACACCACCAGCAGATTGTGTGGTCCGCAAATTATCTCCCTTCTCACAGCACACAAATAGGCGATACCACCAGCAGATTGCATGGTCCGCAAATTACTTCCTTTCTCACAACGCACAAATAGGCGACACCACCAGCAGATTGCGTGGTCTGCAAATTACCTGCTTTCTCAGAGCGCACAAATAGGCGACACCACCAGCAGATTGCATGGTCCGCAAATTACCTTATGACTTATCCCTTCATGTCTAAACAGAATGAGACAGCATGTATAATATTATATCCCATCCACTTGGATCTGCAATAAATACTACTATATTTTGTTCTTCAAACATGAAGAATATAACAGAAGGGAATTTAAGCAACATCCACAGCCCTGGTCATCACGCAGGCAGCTATAAACAGGGCTCACAAATTTGTGTGATTTCTCAAGCCAAAGAAAATGGATATTACAAAAAGGGTGTAATCTTACATTCTGCCAAATGTTCAACAGCTCTCTGTATAGTGTTTCTGAAGTCCTCCAACTCCACAGCATGGTCTGAAAATTTGCAAGGCATCAGGTAAGCACACATAACTGAAAAGCCTCTCCATAAGGGGGATTTCAGAAAATCAGGTTAACTTTTAGGTATATTGTTTTTCACATGTAACAACAGCTGGACTTGCATGCAGAATGATTTGACTAGCATTTACAATCCTGCTTTGTCCGATCATATTTACTGGATCGTTAAATAATCATGGTCCAGTTTCTTTGGTTGTCTATATTGAGGAAATTATAATAACTGAGATGATGTGAGGATAACCAAGGTGTCAAATGCAGGCTTACATCAAGACAGAATATATTTGTATATATAGATATATGAATATGGGTGTATCTGACCAGAGCACACTGTTACATGTACATGCAGGTGTAAACATATGGAGTGTCAATGATGTCAATCCGGCACTTCAGGTAGTCACAGTATGTACAAGTACACAGCACACTGTTATGGGTATATACAGACCTTTGTCCCAGTCAATCCTGTGCTTTAGGTAGTCACTTTATGTACAAGTACACAGCACACTGTTATGGGTATATACAGACCTCTGTCCCAGTCAATCCTGTGCTTTAGGTAGTCACAGTATGTACATGTACACAGCACACTCTTACAGGCCTTTGTCCCAGTCAATCCTGCACTTCAGGTAGTCACAGTATGTACAAGTACACAGCACACTGTTACGGTATATACAGACCTTTGTCCCAGTCAATCCTGCACTTCAGGTAGTCACAGTATGTACATGTACACAGCACACTGTTACGGTATATACAGACCTTTGTCCCAGTCAATCCTGCACTTCAGGTAGTCACAGTATGTACATGTACACAGCACACTGTTACGGGTATGTACAGACCTTTGTCCCAGTCAATCCTGCACTTCAGGTAGTCACAGTATGTACAAGTACACAGCACACTGTTACAGGTATATACAGACCTCTGTCCCAATCAATCCTGCACTTCAGGTAGTCACAGTATGTACATGTACACAGCACACTCTTACAGGCCTTTGTCCCAGTCAATCCTGCACTTCAGGTAGTCACAGTATGTACAAGTACACAGCACACTGTTACGGTATATACATGCCTTTGTCCCAGTCAATCCTGCACTTCAGGTAGTCACAGTATGTACATGTACACAGCACACTGTTACGGTATATACAGACCTTTGTCCCAGTCAATCCTGCACTTCAGGTAGTCACAGTATGTACATGTACACAGCACACTGTTACGGGTATGTACAGACCTTTGTCCCAGTCAATCCTGCACTTCAGGTAGTCACAGTATGTACAAGTACACAGCACACTGTTACAGGTATATACAAACCTCTGTCCCAATCAATCCTGCACTTCAGGTAGTCACAGTATGTACATGTACACAGCACACTCTTACAGGCCTTTGTCCCAGTCAATCCTGCACTTCAGGTAGTCACAATATGTACATGTACACAGCACACCTTTTGTCCCAGTCAATCCTGCACTTCAGGTAGGCACCGTATGTACATGTACACAGCACACTGTTATGGGTATATACAGACCTTTGTCCCAGTCAATCCTGCGCTTTAGGTAGTCACAGTATGTACATGTACACAGCACACTGTTACAGGTATTACAGACCTTTGTCCCAGTCAATCCTGTGCTTCAGGTAGTCACAATATGTACATGTACACAGCACACTGTTACAGGTATGTACAGACCTTTGTCCCAGTCAATCCTGCGCTTTAGGTAGTCACAGTAGGCTGTCCACAGAAGCAGGAAGTCCCCTGGTTCAGTAAGGCCAGACTGTAACGCTTGCTCCAGAGTCTCTGTGGAGGAGAGGAAAGAACATAGAGATTTTACACTGGTTGTACATTACCTGAACATAATAAATTAATACCTAACAACTTGAGGTGCGGGTTCAAAACCCAACCTAGCTTTTTTTGCGGTATTTTGACTTCTCCATGTATTAGCTTCTGGACACCATGTCGTCACACGAGACAAAGGCATGCCATTGAAATTGCAGTCAGTTAGACTCTTTGAGGGGTCAGATGGCAGTCAGCGATGATTTATGTCCTTTGTCACAACGGAAAATAGAGATGCATTGGCCAAATCTTCTTGGGGACAGACTGGCATAACCAATTTATCGTTCCACACAATTCATACACTCCGTGTAACTAACACACAAACGATAGATTCGCTCGTACATTATTTCCCTGGCCTGATTAAGTTAAGACATCAGCTTAATATTATTCTAGATCTTACCAGACAAACAAACATCGCACCTCTGATCTCTGCCCAAGGTTCTCCATATCTCTCCATGGCAACCAGATACTTCTCCCAGAGTGCTGCTGACCAGGGACAGTTTCTTACAGCTCTCTTATATACAGCCATCACAATCTGCTTCACCCTTAACTTTCTATCCTGCACAAATTAAACACAAGATAATGTTCAGGACCAACATTTGAAAGTTTTCCAGCCCATGTCAATTTACACTTTAAGTACATTATTAGTCTGAAATTACTAATATTCTTGGGTGATAAATTCCATATTTATAACTGATAAATACAACAGAACACTTCTCCTGAACGAATAGTCACCTGCAAAGCAAGTAAAAAATTCTAAAATTAAACATTTTTTTAAACATAAATATGGTTTAAGTGCTTCAGTTACATGGCACAATGAAGTACAGGCTAACACTAACTTCACAACATGCATGTGAGCATCCACGTATGATGGCAACTCTAGCTAACATGCAGTCTGCATGATTCATCACTTTCTATAAAATCATCAAACTTCAAACTGCTGGCTTAAAAAAGGTTCTCATGGCCCTGCATTTTTTTGATAGCAGCACACACAGAGATAAAAATGCCAAAAAAAAAACACAGACCGCCTGAAAACAAACCATCTATATGGTACATGTAAATAATATGTTACATTCTACCCTTCCTTCTGTTAGCAGGATATGTTCATTTTCACATGAATAACCAAAATAATAACCATTGATGACAGTATGCAAATATCCTTAACAACTTTGTCAAAACAGATTGGAAAGTACAGATCAAATCACCTAAGTTATGGGATTTAATGTTCACAAAAGACAAGTGAGGGTTGACTACAGCCTGGTCAGTGTTCATATAGATTGTGAACTTAGCAACAGTTTGTTCTCCTGTTTTTAATTATATCAACCATGCTAATTATAATTATATAATTATATTTAATTATATCAACCATACTAATTATAATTTTATATTTACTTATATCAACCAACCATATAGTGTTGGGTGGACGGCAAAAGCTTTTCTTCTTCTTATAGTCCTATAAAACATATATACAAGTGGGGGAAAAATTTACATACACAAAAACTCTTAAATACGCAGACACTACATTTTGCAGGGTCTAGTTTTAAATGATCTATTAAATGACAAATAGATTTGAGTAGACTTTGTGTTACTGTACTTTACCAGATACTGTGTGTACTGTATCCAGAGGTCAGGCTGCAGACAGTGCTGCTGTAAGGCTCTCTCAAACAAACACTGGATCCTCGCTGGGTCATTCTCCTTCAGTTCAAACTGTATGTAGGACTGATAGCTCTCCAGGCCAGGGGCAGACAACTGCGAATGCAGATCAACACACTGACAAACATCACACATGCCAGGTACAATATCAGAACAACATCTCTCTGGATCAACTATTAAATTCTTTTCTTTATTTATTTGATTTTGTGTTTTACGCCGTACTCGAGATTATTTTGTTTAGACAATGGCCAGCTTAGCATAATGGTGGGTGGCAAACGGGCAGAGCTCGAAGGAAACGCATGACCATCCAAAGGTTGCTGTCAGACTATCCCAAGCAAGACCCTAGAGGAAGCTGTGATCTGGACTTGAAATTATAATGACTGCATGAGGGAGAGACTACAGTTTTGCAGAGCAAATCAAAGGATTTTAACATGGAATGGTATATGCAACAAATATTGTACATAAGGGACGAATTCTATTACATGCAATATACATATTTTATGGGCTTTGCATGGTAAGTCAGGTAATTTGCATGGTAAGTCAGGTAATTTGCATGGTAAGTCTGGTAATTTACATGATAAGTCAGGTATTTTCAAGCCATGTTTTGTAGAAAATTTTCATAATTATGTACACCGGCCGTTAAAATGTTAAAATGTTAAAATGCAGTAATTTACACATGTCGTAAAGCGACAATGTGACCTCAAAAAGGGACATCATCGTGATATCTGAACAGTGTAACTCTGCACACCAAGATTCATTTGTTTTCTACTTCTCATTCAGAAAAATAAATAATGGTTTGATTAGCAGAGCTCAGCGAATAACGTTGACTGTAAATGACCTGAAGTTTCTCACATGAGTTACTGTTGTTGACTTTCGCGCGATCTGAGTTGGCGGCAAGAGGGATTAACCCCAACCCACTCCTACCCCAACGCCCCATCCCCCACCCAATTCATTACCCTGAACGGCACTTAACAGTTCAGGTTGAAAATCCTCGCCACATGGGGTCAAGTCACTGACAGTGAGGTGTGCAGGTCTCTTGACTCATAGGTTTACATGTACATCCCTAAATATACCCATGAATGAAACTGAAAAAAGTATCAAGACAGGCAATGTCTATTACAAACCATTAAATTTCAAACATTGTCTCAAAGCATGACCACATCACACAGGGAATGTAGGACTACATGCACAATGTACACTGCAGGTGAACCGATTATTCGGGTTAGGCATATGTGGAAGTCATCTCACACCATTATCTGGCGATTGGTTGTAGGCTGAGAGCCCTCATAAAGCAACAAATATGTATACAAACATATTTCAGTTAAAATTGAATTTCAATGAGATAAATGTGTCATCAGCTTCCCGTGCCCATGTAATTCCAATTTAGTATGTCGGACTACAAGCACATTTTGTATCTCTGCAGTCGAAACTGTCCTTCAATTGCAGAAGAGTTCCTTTTCCAGCATTTTTATATCAGGAATCTCCCATTCAAGACAGAAAACGTACTTCACACGAGGTTGGCGAAAACTACCACGATTTACTTTTACCCCTTTCTGGCAGCACTGTGTGCGAGTGGGGCACATCGGGTGACGGGATTTGTATCGGTTATTATCATATTAGGAGCTGGCACAACACCGTCACCGACTTTATATCAAAATAAACTGCATGTTTTATGACTCCTGCATACAATTTTGCCCAGACCTGATTTAGCTGTTGTAGATAAGATTATTGTTTCGCCTTCTGCCAGCAAAAATCACATGATCAATCGCTAGACACACGGAAATTTCGAGTCTAGTGATTAAAAGTGGCTAGTATCTACATGTAGATAAAACCAATCTGTAAGAGTAAAATTTCATCTGAGGGGAGGCCCTGCAGTTTGAAAACGGATATTTGAGATGACACTCAACATGCATAAAGGTGAGGATTAAAAGGTAAAGGATAATTAAAACTGAGGAAACATAAACTGCTGGTGGTAGGAGCATAGATAAAGTGCTCAGTGCAGTGAGAGCTTGTCTATTATAGCTGCCAGTATAATCCCCTGACCACCCCTGATGCTCTCCCGCAGCGCCTAGTTTATTTATTTATTTATTTCCTTGGTGTTTTACACTGTACTCACGAATATTTCACATGACGACAGCGGACAACATTATGGTGGGAGGAAAATGGGCAGAGCCCGGGGAAACCCACAACCATCCGCAGGTTGCTGTCAGACCTTCCCACGTATGTGCAGCGCCCAGTCAGTAACAACCACAACCAACGCAATGAATCCTGGGATACGTCCCAGGGCAAAACTTTAGGTCATTTACCGTAATGTCTGTTTACATTTACGTACACAGTTGAAGAATGGTGTTTACGGAAAATAACACACAGAAAATGAACTCACCAATGCGTCTTCAAATGGCTGAATCTTCTTCAGTTTGTCCCTGGCCTTGTTGTAGGCCGCTGCTGTTTTCTGATCTACTTCAATGTCTGACATCCACTGTCGAAATTCAGAGTAAGTCTCCTCCATGTCTGATAGGATAGAGGACAAAAACCAATTATAAGTTCTCATCTGTAAGGAAATTTCCAAGAGATTTTGGATTTCTACCTTTAGACAAATATGCAGAGCCTGGGAAAACCAAGATACCTGGGCAACTTGGTCGAGAGCAAACAAATCACGAAGCTTTCCACGATTCATGCTGAAAGATGAATTCAGTCAAATCTATGTTGTGGTGAGGATACATCTGATACAACAATGCCTGCTATCAGTCAGACTGAGCCCACATGCATAAACTACTGATATGGCTGCCCTGAATGGATGTTGAGAAGACTGGAAACTAACCTGATGACATGATACAAAAGTAGCTAAATATCGCTGTCACTTGTCATAAGTCATAAATATGACGATAACTTCTAACCTGATTCACATGATTTTACACCTGACTGGACTGGGCTTTTTTTTTTTTGTTTTTTCGTATTATCATTTTATCATATTTTTCTGTATTTACTCATCTCTTTATTTGATTAATTGGAGTTTTATGTCGTGCTCAAGAATATTTCACTTATATGACTGTGACCAACATTATATGGGGGGATGGGGGGAACCTGGCAGAGTCCAGGGGGAAACCCACTAAGCACACAAAACTCACAGGGACCCCATTGGTGAGAGGCCCCTGGGTCTAGCACACTAACCACCACCAGGGCACGACGGTGGTGCAAGTTTCAATACAACGTGCATGCATTTGTCTAAATCACTTATGGGCTTGAATGATCCTACAACCATAAATATGTGGAAAATATCACCAAAAGAGGATGCTGCTATAACAACACAAGCACAGCATGATACATGTACACCCAACTGGATATGGAAGCTGTATGAGGTATGTATGTACATGTATATTTTGGTCACAACTACATGTATAATAATATGTAATCTGTGCAATTCTACAGTACGACCCGGAGGTTAGAGACCACGTGATCTTTATAAAACAGTAACATAGGGCCTTGGCCACGAAAATTGTCCTCCCAACATTATAGCATACATGTAGGAAATGCCTATGTTTGAATTCCTGTCAGTAATGATGCATTCGTTAGATCTGCATAATTTTTAGCTCTCAAGATGTTTGCAATATTTCTGTAGAGCCTTTGTGATGTGTTTTTTTTTTTTTTTTGGCACAACCAGCCATACTGGTCACTGGCGGAGAGAAAAAAACTGGCTTCAAAATTGGGTGGCCTTTTTGTTTTCACCACGATAAGGTGATCACATGGTCTTCCAGTTCCAGGCCGTCTTACAGAATGCCAACTAACCGTTTAACGGGACAGACAGTTGTCTCTTGAAAAGGGAAATAACTCTCTGGTTTTGCTTGGTAAACTTCTCCTCTTGTTCCTTGGTGGGCACAGACCCGGCTGCAGGCTGCAAACAGTCAGGGGAAACATGGCCAAAACTCATATACAAACTCTTGTCAAGAAAAACTAATTTCTAGACACTGACAATATGAAAAATTTGCTCAACCAATGTACAGCTTCATATATAAAACATTTCCTGGGTTCCAGAGAATCGTCTATAGAGTTTTTTTTAAAAAGAAATACATGTGTGTTGTAGTTAAAAGGATACTGAAAATTTCATGTATGTGAAATTCTACATTTACATATTTCTCTAATGCTTGGACCATATAGGCTCTAGAGCTTTAAGTGAGAAAATCTACAAAGAGATCTTGAATGCAGCTGTATATATATAGCTGTGAGTCATTCATGAAAACTACTTGTACATACAAATTAAGTGTACAAAAATATGTAAATGACAAGCATGAGTGACGCATGGAACCTGTCAGAGAAAATGCCTCCTTTCAGAGCACCACTAACCATCAAACCTGCCAGCACTGCAGCCTCAAACTCGCGATACGCCTCCCAAATCATCGCACCCTTTGTCACGTGAAGTCCGGCAGCTGTCAGCGCCCTCTCAAACACATCACGGACACGTTGAATCCCTCCTTCATGTCCCATTCCACCAATAGAAAACTGCACGTACTCCAACCACACAGGAACAGCTTAAGAGGGGAGATAAATCAGTGCAATGTTAGCACAAATACGGATACAACCACACGGGAACAGCTTAAGAGGGGAGATAAATCAGTGCAATGTTAGCACAAATACAGATACAACCACACAGGAACAGCTTAAGAGGGGAGATAAATCAGGGCAATCTCAGCACAAATACAGATACAACAAACTAACTTTGACTGCTCAAGCAAAAAGGCAAAAAGGTTGAAATCAGAACCACAATATGAAACAATACCATGAATTAAAGCCACATTGAGGATTTATTATCGCCTTCAAAACTACTTCAGTCATTTCACAACAATCTCACCACGTAAGCATAGCAGAATAGAACTTGGATTTAGCCAGGAATTGAAATTAGGCCGTCTCATTTCCAATTTTCTCTCATTTTTCCCTATTAATCCTGTGTTAATTTGGTCAGGATAGGACATCCCTGACTTTATGCCATGGATAAACCATGATTAAGCAATGCTTGTTTGAATACTGTACACGTAAACAAGACTACAGATGTGACTGTGCTCTACATGTACAGATATATGCAAATCCCAAGCTGGACACAAACACTAGTTTTGCAGATATCATCCCTATCATTTACCTTAACATGGCTTTCCCTGTCAATCGACCCTGATGCTCTGTGTATGACGTCAGCTAAACTTAAGAATTGGAGCTAGTCACCAAAGAGGTCGACTGTATTAAACTGATGAATGCAAAACTTTAGGGCATAACGCACAGACTAATGGAGCATTTCACACATTCAGCAGAGGGAATTGCCTGTCTTTTGTCTTCACTTGACTTCTATACCTGACTGACGCGTGGACGTATTTCTCAGAGCGGAACAAAAAGGCTACATACCTACATTCATGGTGAGGTCTATAAGACCTGTGCAAATAGAACATACCATTATCACACCCAGGGAGTTTACTCCACCCTTATCATGTGCTCTAACACTGGCAAACAACTGATGGACTGGCATACAACTGATGGACTGGCATACAACTGATGGATTGGCATACATGTACAACTGATGGACTGGCATACAACTGACGGACTTGTATACAACTGATGGACTGGCATACAACTGATGGACTGGCAAACAACTGATGGACTGGCATAAAACTGATGGACTGGCAAACAACTGATGGACGGGCATAAAACTGACAAACTGGCAAACAACTGATGGACTGGCATACAACTGATGGACTGGCATACAACTGATGGACTGGCATACAAATGATGGACTGGCAAACAACTGATGGACTGGCAAACAACTGATGGACTGGCATACAACTGATGGACTGGCAAACAACTGATGGACTGGCATACAACTGATGGACTGGCAAACAACTGATGGACTGGCATAAAACTGATGGACTGGCAAACAACTGATGGACTCGCATACAACTGATGGACGGGCAAACAACTGATGGATTGGCATACAACTGATGGACTGGCATACAACTGATGGACTGGCAAACAACTGATGGACAGGCATAAAAACTGATGGACTGGCATACATGTATAACTGATGGACTGGCATACAACTGATGGACAGGCATACAACTGATGGACTGGCATACATGTATAACTGATGGACTGGCATACAACTGATGGATCGGCATACAACTGATGGATCAGCATATAACAGATGGACCAGCATACAAGCTTTCTGAAATTCACTCTGCGCATAAGTGAACTCAGCAAGTTGAAACAACCTATACATTTCATCAAAGAATATGTGGACTGCTCACTACACACCACCCACTATGACAAGCTCTATTTGCTGTCCGAAGAAAATATTAAATCTTATAAGAAACAACCTCCCCTCTCCTTCTACCCCCTTCCAAAAAGGGAATATGCACATTTATCTACTGATGGAAAAAAAACATCTAGAAATTATACAAAATATATCATAATACCTCATAGTCTCCTGTCTCAGTAAACTTCATCTCTACTTTAGCGCCGACAACTGACGATGGAATTTGCGCTAGTGAATCACATCAAAAAGAATTCCCAGACGCTGAATTTGACCATTAGTCACAACAGATTGTAACACAAACTGACAGTCCAAGAGCTAGCTGAGATTTATTTGACATGAAAGCCAGACAAGCTTTGACTTTCCACCAATTTGTCTTAAATTGGAGATTCTTCCTATTATGTAGATCTGGTTTCAATGTTACAGATTTTATGTCAAATAAATCCTTAATTAGAGCTAATCAGTCTTTGTCTTAAGTGGTCTTTCCACCACAAAATTTTGTCTTCAGTTGCAGATTCATAATTAGTATGATTTGTCCTCACTATGTAGCATGGGTGTCAGCCTTATGGGCGCTAGGTCAAACACTGAATTGGGGGGTAATAGAAAGAGCCCCATAGTCTCACCCACCAGTGTCTGCACTTAAGACCAGGGCTTTCTGTAGTAAGGTACATTACGTCTACTCCACCAGACAGTCAAAGCTTTGACAGCTTTCATGTCAAATAAATCTCAGCTAGCTCATGGACTATGACACAAGAGTCACAACAGCTGGGCCTTCAATGTATTTACTATGAATTATGACACCTACAAGCGTGTTGGGTCTGATCGGTAGCCACGTGGAATTGTGTATTATGGATAGTTTTATGCACCCTTAACCCTTCGTTTAACACCTGATTCTAATACACAATACACAGGAACGCAGTAATTTACGATACTTAATATGCACACATCCAATGAACGATGGAATATCCCCCTCGTGCTATTCTGCTCTACATGTGAACAAGCCCTGAGCTCAATACCTGCAGTACTTTTTGAGAAACCACCCCTAACATTTTGTTTAACATTGATTCTTACACACATTACACTAAGTCAACAATTCAGTGATTTATGGTACTGAATATGCACACATCCAATCAATGATGGAACATCCCCCTTGTGCTACTGTGCGCTCCATGTGTACAAACCCTGAGCTCAATACCTGCATTACTTTTTGAGATACCACCCCTAACATTTTGTTTAACATTGATTCTTACACACATTACACTAAGTCAACAATTCAGTAATTTATGGTACTGAATATGCACACATCCAATCAATGATGGAACATCCCCCTTGTGCTACTGTGCGCTCCATGTGTACAAACCCTGAGCTCAATACCTGCATTACTTTTTGAGATACCACCCCTAACATTTTGTTTAACACGTTGACTGCCAAGGACGAGTTATCTCGTCATCATGGGTGACCCGTATTCTGCCATGGACGAGTTAACTCGTCAAAAAGTATGGCTCACCAAAAACTCGGTTTATAGCCTATATTGTGAATTAGACGCATAGTTTTGGCATTATTCTTTTGTTTGATGAATAAATAAAACAACAATATAGTGTACGTCTGAAACAATCGCCATCTTTCTTTATTATTTCACATACCGATGTGACGAAAGTTGGACCACGTGGCACTAACCCCGTGCCTAAAATCAAAAAAGAAACTTATATTTACAGAGCCAGCTGGGCTCGAGAGGAAAGCACATACATATGTTGAAATTATAAAATAAAACCAGTCATAAGTAACTACAAATGTATCTTGACCACTGCGGAATAAGTGCTCACTGACAGCAATTTCAAGAACTGTCAATGTCGTGCTGAAGGTCCCTAATTTACATGATGTTGCCTAAAGCACGGTTCTACACAAAGTGCCGGTTTGTCAGGACACTCAGCACAAATGTACCGAGTTTCTCTTCGCAAGCCTTGCATGCTACAAATTCTGCACCTCTTCGTGGGGCGTTCCTTCTTCTCTGTGGCGGGCAAGTGCTCCAAGTAATGGAACGATGATTGGGATGTTGGGCTAGGTCCTGCCGCGGGAATCACATTCAACGAGTCACCGAGGAGATGGGTTGTCAGAGCTTCCCTGAATTCCAGGAGTTTCATTGCGTTTGCAGGATTGTTATCAGAGTGCAGGATGTGAGCATTTATTACGCAAACCTCGAGAATGTGAAGTCCCATTTTCTTGTACCATTGGAGAGTCTTCCTAAGGCCAGAATAGTACGATAGCATTTGATCCGATGTGTCAACACCCGACATACCGTCATTGTAATCTTGCACTATATTTGGTTTGATAGACATCTGCTGTCGGCGATTTACTACATTGATCATTTCGACCCTGTGCATGTTACTTATTGTCAACACATCACGCTTATCTTTCCACTTGCATACTACAACGCTTTCAGAACGTTTCCAAGCATGTTCACCTTTTTTCAGCTTTTTACTTGCAACTTCCTTTGGATTCTCCTTACGATCAAAGCGAAGTGTGCCACAAATGTAAGTAGATCGGTTAGTTAGCCTTTTTACAAGTCCCACAGAATTATAATAGTTGTCTGTGAAAACAACATGTCCTTTATCCAGAAATCCGTCCAACAGTTTCATGACAATAGCACCTGACTGTCCCATGTTCATGTCGTCATCGATAGCTGTGCCCGTGTAAACACGAATCCTCAGAACTAGCCCTCGTGATTCACACAACTCATACAGTTTTATACAATACATGTGACGTTTGTTTTTTATATACTGCCTGAAAACCAGCCTCCCTCGCCACAATACCATTGATTCATCAATGCTGAGTTCTTTCCTTGGATAATATATCCTGTCCATAGTATGGTTGAAATGTTCTAATACAGGTCTCAATTTATACAAACGATCTGTGGCATCTGCGTTCGCATTATCTGTAAAATGCCAAAAGCGAAGCAGAAGTTGGAATCTGTTGCGGCTCATGATACTGCCAAACAGAGTGTTTTTGTATAAATTGTTTGTACTCCAGTAATGCTCTATCGTGGGCAGCGAGACGGGGCCCATGTGAAGTAAGAGTGCCAGAAACTTTTTCATTTCCACTGCATTAGTGTCACGCCAGTCATTCAAACGGGAATGCCTGCGTAGTGGGCGCTGTTTATTTATTTCTGCTGCAGCATACCGGTTTGTTTCTGTCACCATCATATCAATTAGTTCTGGAGTTACGAATAATTCAAACAATTCTGCAGGTGACCCATTTGGTACAGGGTTGATTAGCCCCGGTGTCTGGGTAAATGGGAAATCTGGAGGGTCTTGCGCCACCTCGGTCCAGTCATGGTGTGGAACATGAATTGCCCTGGTTCGTCTGGGTTGAGGACTTACAGATCTCGATCGGTTGGGTGTTACACACACTCCACGGCTTCCGCCCCGGGTCCTAACTCCACCACCACGTGTTCTCACGCGCCGACCTCTAGCCCTCGAGCGACCACGTGTTACGTACGTTTTGTTTTCACTGTCGGTACTTTCTGTTTCCGAAGAAACTGTAGGATCCTCTCCACCACTGCTTGAAATACGAAACTCACTGTCTTCTGAGTCAACAACGGATGATTCGTTCCCACCATCATCGGAAGACTCACACATCAATAGATCCGCGACCTGTTCTGCGTTCCACACAGCCATCTTTACCGCTCTCTGAACTTCAGACACCACGTGAAAACTTACAAAACCACAGGAAGTGATGTAATACCTCACAGCAAATGAGCAATGTACGAGTAGCCTTGAACACGTAAGCTAAATCCAAGAAGTATTTGGGCTTACTGTATAAACAATTAGGTAACCTATGTAATAAATAGATCTGAGATGGTTTATTCCTCATGCGATATATATCGTCAGCTGGCGGTGTGGCAAGCGGAGTCATTCGTATTTGCCAAGCGCGAGTTATCTTGTCATAAGGGAATTCCCCTTTCTGTGGTTATTATGAAAACTGTCACTGGTTTCAGTATGTGGAAACTGAATACTAGGATAGTATGTATCATAATCCATGCTTGGCCTATTTGACCCATTATGGTCATATCAGCCAGCAGTCAACGTGTTAACATTGATGGAATAACCCCATTGTGCTACTGTGCGCTCCATGTGTACAAACCCTGAGCTCAATACCTGTAGTCCTTTTTAAGACACCACCCATAACATTTTGTTTAAAGAAAAAGAAAATTTAAATATCATTCAAATATCATTAAAAAGAGTATGCTTTTTCTCAACTTTGCATGCCATTAAAAAATTCTAATATGTACCACAATTTGATAAATTATAAATAAAGTCAGCGCCAACATCCGCTGTGGGCGACTCCATTTTGCCTAAGAACTAAGAATCCTGAACTCTTCTGATTTAGGAAGAGAATTGCTGTCGGAAACCGCCAAAGTGCAGTTCGTACATTTCCGGAAGAACTCTTCTTCCCAGAAGGTAGCAAACAGTAAAGTTCGTTTTCTACTTGACGATCAGGAAACCGGAATGTTGGACATAGGTTCCAAGTCTACACGAACAAGCCAGCAGTTTTAACGACTCTCACTGGCTGAGAGGCAGCACACCCCCAGCATAAATAACAGGATGTTAAAGATGGAGGAAGCGATGGGCTCAGCGATTTATGCCAGCTTTGCCGTTTTCAGGCTTTAAGTGTATGGCGAGAAAAAGCGCAAAATTATGCAGCAGGCACCACCAGATAGAAAAAAATGTGCTCTGTTCAGCCTATAGGGTCATTTTTTAAAAATTTTCTTCTCCTTCAATACTGCTTTCTCTATTATTGGACGTCAGGGCCGTTGCTCAGGGTATGACATAAGCTATGTCTGTACTTCGTGCAGGCGAGCTAAAAATGAAATTGCTTTCGCTCAATATATTATATTAATCTTTCTGCAGAAAGGTTTTGTCACAATGTTGATTTCTTACACAGATAATCCTGTACAGCTCTCTCAAATAGACGTTCCACAACTGCTCTCTGTTCTGCGCTTTCTCCAGACGCCATGCTGATCTCATCCTTCAGCCATGCCAGCCACAGATCTGCCATTAATAATGATGCGGTATTAGAATGATCAAACAAGACTGCAGATGAATCAAAGTAAAAATCAAAGTAAAATTCAAAGTAAAACTTAAAGTTTTACCTGAAATCTGTCACCATGCACTTTCAAGTTCTTTCAAATCTGTTCTGTATTCATTTAAAGTAAGCTTCTGAGAACTTTTACATGTACAACTGTTTAAGATATTACAAAATGCAGAAAAAAAGTAAGTAAAGCAATCAGTAATAAATAGAAACCTTAACCAGAAAAATTTATCGCAACTGGTGAAACAATATCTTGAAACTGAAGCACATTACCGGTTCAAGTAAATGTAGTTCAGAAATCTAAGAAGTATCATCAATATCAGCATGCTGTTCAATAAGATTTTGCTATTCTTTTCTTTTCAGAGTAACTGATAAATCAAAGAATTTTTCAAAGCAGTTTAAAAACATCTCCTTAGTTTGTCCTGTGACATGATGGATTTTACTGATGTCAAAATTTAGAATTATTGACAAGAATTACAAGTAATGTCAGTGCTCATGTTGTTTACCTACCCTCTGAAAGTGGGAATATGGTGCTCATGATATGTACCTACCCTCTGACAGAGGAAATATGGTGCTCATGTTGTTTACCTGCCCTCTGACATTGGGAATATGGTGCTCATGTTGTTTACCTACCCTCTGACAGTGGGAATATTGTGGTCATGATATGTACCTACCCTCTGACAGTGGGAATATTGTGGTCATGATATGTACCTACCCTCTGACAGTGGAAATATGGTGCTCATGTTGTTTACCTACCCTCTGACAGTGGGAATATTGTGGTCATGTTGTTTACCTACCCTCTGACAGTGGGAATATTGTGGTCATGATATGTACCTACCCTCTGACAGTGGGAATATTGTGGTCATGATATGTACCTACCCTCTGACAGTGGAAATATGGTGCTCATGTTGTTTACCTACCCTCTGACAGTGGGAATATTGTGGTCATGTTGTTTACCTACCCTCTGACAGTGGGAATATTGTGGTCATGATATGTACCTACCCTCTGACAGTGGGAATATTGTGGTCATGATATGTACCTACCCTCTGACAGTGGGAATATGGTGCTCATGTTGTTTACCTACCCTCTGACAGTGGGAATATTGTGGTCATGATATGTACCTACCCTCTGACAGTGGGAATATTGTGGTCATGATATGTACCTACCCTCTGACAGTGGAAATATGGTGCTCATGTTGTTTACCTACCCTCTAACAGTGGGAATATGGTACTCATGTTGTTTACCTACCCTCTGACAGTGGGAATATGGTGCTCATGATATGTACCTACCCTCTGACAGTGGGAATATGGTGCTCATGATATGTACCTACCCTCTGACAGTGGAAATATGGTGCTCATGTTGTTTACCTACCCTATGACAGTGGGAATATGGTGCTCATGATATGTACCTACCCTCTGACAGTGGGAATATGGTGCTCATGATATGTACCTACCCTCTGACAGTGGGAATATGGTGCTCATGATATGTACCTACTCCCTGACAGTGGGAATATGGTGCTCATGTTGTTTACCTACTCTCTGACAGTGGGAATGTGGTGCTCATGATATGTACCTACCCTCTGAAAGTGGGAATATGGTGCTCATGGTTTCTCGGGCAGCTCTCAATCTCTCCAGCTCACCAGCTTCACGCAAGGCAGAAATCAGCTCCACATGTCCAGCGTACATGAATGGATTTTCCTTTACCTTTACACAAAATATGATCAAGCAAATCATTCTATGAACTTTATGGTCATTAGAAAATTATGAAGCTTTCGTTATTATTCTAAAGTTCCAAAGCCTCTGCATTTTAAGAGAATTAAGACAATCTCTCCCATAATACGCTGTCTCAAGAGGAGTGATAAACTTTTTTTACCTTCTCCTGATTCCGTTCATATCAGTTTCTCATTGATTTGGTGAGAGACCCCCCCCCCCCCCTGCAAGCCCCTTTAAGACACCACCATTAAGCACAGATGAATACAGATTAAGTACAGATTAAGTACAGATGTTGAACCTGAATTTGTCCTTTATAAACACAGTAGGTTTTTACGTAAGTACAATATATGACCCATCTGCTGGCCCTTTTGGATCAAAGAGGGCTGTAAACTCAGTTAGCCCTGGTTGTCTTTAGCTCTGTCCAATATCTGTTTTACAGTCTCCATGTTATTATTGCAGGTAGAAAAATACCTATCCCTCAACAACAACAACAACGTATGCACCGCAGATGTCACCTATATATTCTAAGAAAACATAAATATGGTACCGACATATTGAAAACCAAATAGCCACTGCATCGATCCCAGCCAACATTTTCTCCACTCATGCCAAACCATTGCTGGTGAAAGTGTGATGTGTTATCAGGATCTATTCACAGATCTGGCTTTTTCAAAAACAACAGATTTCATTGATGTGAAACAGTGGCAGTTTGCATTATCTAAGAGAAAGCCAACTGGGACTGACACCTTAACTGTTTGGCTTTAACCCAGAACCAAATTTATCTTGTTTTGTACTTCCTGGGTGTATGCTGCTGTTGTTGAGAGGTAGTTAGTTTTTGCCCAGGAATAATGACATGGCCCTCTGTGATGTCAGAACTATACAAGGCAAGAGTCATACTGAACAGGACTGGGTGGTTTTGTGAATTTGAGGTTGTGCACGCAACTAAACAATGAGATATGCAGAGTCTGAGAACTACAGTTGTAGAACTTTCAACATGCTCAACAGATAGTGTGACATTGCAAGTCTTCAACCTTTTCGCATGTTTGCGAGGTGTTTATTTAGGCAAGTCCTGAGGGTATTCAGTGCAGATCTATAAAATTATTCATTTTGTGAAGTCCTGAAAATGGCCACTCCAACCAATGTAGTTTTGTCTCCAAAAACAAAGGCTTAATTGAACCAAAAGTTGCTCTCTCAAATGCGAAAAGGTTCAGGAATTAGGGTACATGTAAGTCTATAATGTATGACATGCTGCAGTTATAGCCAGAAACCACAGCATGCCGTTAAGCTTACCGTATCACAATGACTAAACTAGCTGCAACTGCTCCGACTGTTAATGAACTAATGCATACGCCATTGTCGGAAATGCTTCCCGGTTAAAAACTGGAAGTTTGTCCCCACACCTTTCAATCATGCTTTCGTCTACATTGCCACAGTAACTCACAAAGAACAAAATGCCATTACCCGCTCACCTTAACAGGTAACTGGGCACATGACAGTATACTGGTAACAATATCCTGCCGCTTTTGCCCCTGGTGCATACAGCATAGTGAACGGAAGTAAATTTCTGTAAGTGATACTACAGTGGCGATCTCCAATGGGAGATATATACTTCGTTTCTAATCAGCTACAGCAGCGATGTGGGCTAATATGATTACGGAGCAGACTTCTACAGCAAACTTCTTCTTCATGAGCAAAGTTGCAGTGAGGCCCGGTATAAATTGAACGTTGACGGAGCGAAACATTCAGTTTTGAACTTGGAAGCATTTGCCATAATTGTAGGCATGATATTTCAGTAACCGTGGACGCTGTTGCGGCTAGGAATGAAACTGACATAAATGTACCACTAGGCTGGCTGATAATGAATAACTGCAAGGCCGCCGGAATATGTGGACGTCTCTACAGTGTACTTTGTCAGGAGACACACTATCAGCGCTGGAGGTGTGAGGTGACAGAACTGTAGCACTACTCCAAGAACAGTGAAGAAAAGTAAATATAAGGATGCATGGCTGCACTGAAGTGACTTCAAAATAATATCGGAGCGAAGTAGCCAATAATAGAAGTAGCCCAAACTGGATGACTACACTCACAAGGACTCGCACAGTTGTGGATTGTTCCCATTCATCTCTGAAGAAACCATCGGAAAATTTCTGAAAACAGTCGATTTCTCACCTCCTGGCCTGTTCAGATACAGCTTTACAATGGTGTCCCAGGGCACCTGACTGTTTACCTTTGATCGACAGCTCGGGATTTTAACAGTCAGGTGCCCTGAGACGTTTAGTATTGTAAAGGAGTAACTGGACAGGTCGGGGAGGTTTTTAATAGGATGTTTTAGAAATTTTACGATGGTTCCTTGAGATGAATGGGAGCAATCCATGACTATGCGAGCCCCTGTGAGCGTAGTCATCCAAGGCCAGGAGCGAAGGTGGAGCCATGCAGAACTACGATACCACAGGCATGACAGGAGCTCTTAACCACGAAAATCTACCTCAACACTTAGGTCTCACAACACATACTATATAGTATGTGGTTAGAGTCCTAAACAAGAGGGGTTTGCGTAGATAATAGCTCAAAAGTCTGACAAAAACCAGGGCAGAATGGCAAAATCTTAAAAGTTAGCAACAACAACAACATCTCACTTGTGATTCCAACTCTGTTAGTCTCTTGTCAGTTTCGGCATCATCAGCACTGTCATTGGAGTCTGATTCCTCTTCCACATCGTCGTCAGCCTGCAGTGCTTCTTCCTCTTTTTCTGCTTCATCTTCTGTGGGTTTATTCTCGTTTTCCGACATCAACTGAATTTCACCGCCCGCCATGCTTACGTTTGTTTGACGTCACTGTGTTGGCCTGTATGCAACCTCGCCCACAGTTTTAGTGACAGGAACAAAATTCCAAGTGGAAACATGGCAGGAAATAATCCCAAAAACATGTAAACTGTGTTTTTGATCCCAAAAATCTAAGCTCAAACAATTTGTTCTTAATTTTAATCATATCTTCTTTTTAAATTTCATTTTCAGATCTACACATGTACTTCTGCGAAAAGCGTAGTATACTCAGAGCACTCTTCAGGCTGGGAGGTAAGTTTAGTACATGACGTCATTTTCCACCAAGAATTGTCAGATGACGATTACGAGAGAGCATACTTACTAAAATAAGGAAGTTTTCACAGACATTAAATTGATGTACAGGTATTAGTCTCTCTTACTTTTAGTTATTCCAGTCCTTATTATCCATCGAAAGGATGTATTCGTCCAAAAACTCAAACCCGTTTTTAGACGACGACGAAATAACTGCATCGCTTTCATCTGGTAGAAGTCATACAACAAGCCATAGCGGTTATGGCCAGCGAGAGAGTTATGATCCAGTGGTTGACAGACGCGCTCAACTCAGAATGCAGATTGACGACTCGGAAGAGCGGCAGCTGGCAAGCACACAGAGAGCCCTGGCCAGCATCTACGACTCGGAAAGAATGGGCATTGCTACGGCTGAGGTAATGGAGTGTATTTGAGAGGTGTTTAGTGCCTTCTCAACTTGTCAGGTTGGGTCCAAATAGATTTCTAAGTATATTACCTCGATGGAGTTATTATAGCTTGATCGAGGTATCCAGTGGTCCTGAAATAACAGATGATTTCATCAGTCCTAATCATGCGCTACTAATCGCAACCCAACAATAAAAACAACACACACTGATCAAGTCGAAAAGTGATGAGCCACGCCATAAAAAAATGATACCTACCATTGCCTTTAGGAAATATTTACTTACGTATATCTACTAAAACAACCCTAAAAATGATTTTATTCACAGCCTGGTAGTAATATTACAACCTGGTATTAATGTAATACGAGTCGACATTTCAGCAATCTCGCAAGTTCTCACAGATAGATACATGACAGGGTGGGGGCTCTCGTAAAGTAACACTGCGGCTAAGAGATTAAATCTGTTACCAAGTCAAAATGCTATAAGGATTCCTTCGTCGCCATTTGACTTGAAAAATTGTTAACTACGATGTTAAACCCCAAGCACTCACTCACTCACTGAGTCAAAATGTTGTTGAAATCCGTAGAAATCTTCTCTCTTGTCTAAATGACTTTGTTTAGTCATTATGAGCTGGGTGTATGATATAGGCAAAGCCTAAGTGCGCACACAACGCATTACTTAGCCTAATGAATTATAGACATTGTGTGCTAACATTACAATGTGTTCATTATTCTATGGGTTACTCTAATAAACAGTGTATGAGTATTATTATTAGGAGCTTGATCTTTTCTGTGATACCTAGCTCTTTCTTACCTGATAAGATAGCCTCTAGTTTTTCCCAAAGACCCACTGAATATATACCTTTACCCTGATAAGGTATTCTGGAGATATACATACTTGATGTACATCAGAGGTCTACCACTGAGATGTAATGTATCTGATCTGAGGTGGGTTTGAGGTATACTTGAGGTGTATATGAGGTATACTGAAGGTGTGTCTGAGGTACTGTCAGTTATGAAAATTAATACCTCATGTATACAACTCAGTTGTACTCTCGGTGTACCAGAGTTATAGCTAAGGTATATGCTGATAGCCAAGGTGGATGAACGCGGTGTAACTCACATTTAAAGGAGAAGAAAACATAAAAATGATACCAAGATCAGATGAAAGCGTGTCAAAAGTTATTTGCAAATATGATCTTTAATATTTTTTTGGATTTTTTTTTTCAAGAGAAAAGGGTATTTGAAAAAAAATATGACCCAAATTGAGGTTTAATACATTTGTTAGCTGAAAAGAACAAATTCTAGTTCAAAAATATTTATTAAACCTGTGTTACATCTTCATTTCTGACATTATTAAACAAAGACTATAAATACCCCAAAAACGGTGATGCCAAATACCCACCATGCAAAAATTATTTTCACGTGTCTTTTTCTCCTTAAGGAAAAGCTGAAAAAAATGGTGAAGACCACATTTAGAATAACTTTTTGCACTCTTTCATTGGAACTCTGTCATTTTTATGTTTTCTCCGCCTTTAACACACTGTTTTCACTTTTATTTTGATACACCTGGTATTGGCTGTATATATTATAGATCAAGTTGAAAGGTTGTAAGTTCAATGCATTGTTTACAGTAGATCTATCCATAAATCTCATCTGGTTTACAACAACATTGACATAGATTTACATGAGGGTTTCTAGCTGTTGATCAAAATTTAGTGCTACTCTTTTTCTGTGCAATTTAGAGCTTTTCATGTGCCTACACATTACAAATTCTACCCCAGGAAGCATCAGTCAGTACATAAGTGGGTTTGTTGTCCCATAGCCAAGACATGCAAATGTTAGGGGCAGCCATCTGGACTAATCAAGGGGAAAATATATTCATGCTCTCTGATTGGTGAACATTTACAAAAAAAAATGGGAAATCAGTATAGGTTGAGGCAAAGGTTCTTATTTATTTAGTTAACAAACATTTTTTTTTTGCACATGCACAAACATATATAATCTTGTAGTCACCATTTGTTTGAAGTGAAATGTCTAAATCTGATGTCTTATTTTAAGCCCTTCCAAGTGGCTGAGGTGTAGCTGAGGGACATGATCACTTAATTTTTCAAAACTCTTAAAGTGTCTAAGGTGTACGAGGAGTACATCATTCTTTTTTTTTTTTTTAACTTTCAAAATTTCTGAGTAATACCTGAGGTATACATGTGTCATTATCTCATTATCTCATATTCAAAAAGTCTTCTGTTCCCGAGATTTGTCTAGACATATGACTGAGGTATACTTTGGGTACACCTCATCTATACCTCACACTGGGGTGTATATGAGGTGTTCGCCCAAATACACCTCATCTATACCTCAGACTGAGGTGTACACCTCAAGTCTATAAGGGGGCTGGCTGTTGGAGTCCTTTAAAGTGAAATATGGTAATCACGTTAAGGGTTAAAGGGGTTTTTTTTCATGTTACGCCACCCATATTAGGAGTATCCTTGATATATGTGAGTACTCATGATGTTTGAAACAAATTTTCAAATTTATGCTTGACTAGTTATCTGATGTGTGTTTTACGCTGCACTCAAGAATATTTCACGTGTACGACAACCGCCAGCGTTACTATGAAACATAACCAGCAGGTCTACAGAATGGAGCTCTGAGCTGCTTTTAATACACACGTTGAGAATTTTTTCCCTTCATAATCAAAACTGTTTTTTTATTTTTTATTTCCTAATTATGAAAACACCTTTTCCTTCAGCTGAGAGGAGGAAGCAGAAATTAAAGTAAAATAGGGCCTAGTGTAGTCAGTAAAATTCCAAAGTTTCTAGATTACAGCTTTTCCATCTGCTTAACATCATAATGGGTGGAATATTTTTCTGAAATAATTACGAAAACAGGAAAAAAAAAAAAATTATCCATGTACAAATACATCATGAATTTTTCTCCTTTGATGTTAGATAATTTTCTTTTATAATTGAAATCTACTTAGTATTTCAGTTATACTCCATAAGTGCCAACCCAAGACATTAATTTACCTTCTTGTCGATCCTCGATAACCTTTCTGATCTGCAGCATTGGAATTTGAAACCGAGGTGGTAGATCCAGAGTCAGTCCTGGGTTGGGTCACACCTAAGATCTTAGAACAGGAAGTTGTAGCTTCCTTTGCTTGGCATTCAACATTAAGGTGATAGTGCAATGACTTGTTCACCCATATTGATCAGTATAGTGGCTCGAGTGGGGCTGCTTACTTGCCTTTGGTAAGTCGTCTCAGTGAAGTAGCACTAGATAAAAGAGCGGTGAAAATCCGCCCTGCAACAAGGAGGCACATTACATGCACTTAATGGGCTCCTTCGTCATCATATAACGGAAAAATTGTAAAGTTGGAAGTTAGGTCGTAAAAAAGCAGTCACTCGCTCATCACAAACAGGCATTGCGCTAGCTCCGTGTAAAAGTGTCCCTGTAAACATGGATAACAGGCAAACATCATGGTGTAATTTAACAGTGTCCTTGTCTGTGTTTATTGTCACATCCTGACTAAATCATGTGATCCGTAAGAGATATAGAAAAATGTCGGGTTGAAGGATCCATAACATATGTTAACCATAAGTTATTGAGAATGCAGTTAAAATGTTTTTTACATTTCTTGGTCAAGCCTTTATGGTCATGATTTTTTTTTCCATAATATAAATGGATTCATTCTGTGGGAATTCGTCAGACCTGCATGCATACACATAACATGTACTAAGTGAACAAAATCTGGGAATACCATGTCCATAGCTTTAAGAATAGGAGGCCGTGTATATTCTAATGTAATAAGAAAATGAGTTTGTGTGTGACCCTTTTTACTGAAAGCCAGACCGATTCCTAGGGTTTTGGTTTACGGGATTCATGACTTGAGCTGTAAATCTGAGTGGGTGGTACAGGATTAAAGATGTGCTGATGGAGTAGAAATTTAGACTTTGTAGTTTCAAAGTTTTAAAGCAAATCACTACACTGATTTTGTTTTCAGGAACTTGTCAGACAAGGCGAGCAGCTGGACAATATTGAGAAGAAAAACGATGAGATGAGTGACATGATGACTACCTCTCAGAAACATTTAAACAGTATCAAGAGTGTGTTTGGTGGCTTCAAGAACTGGTGGTCAGGTGGTAAGAAATCTCACCCAGAAACCGAGCAGCCCAGACAGAGTAAGCTGAGAGAAACGGTAGAGAGAGAGAGGCAGTCGGGTCCTCACCCAGCCTTGAAGTTAAAAAGTGAGGACGGACGAGGCTTTTACGACAATGACGAAGATTTGGACAGCCGTTTTATGGCAGGGTCGAGAGTCAGCAGCCAAACACAGCGACACAATGGGCCAATGCTACAGAAGGTTACAAACAGTGAAAAGGAAAAGCGATTAGAGAAGAATTTAGGTAAGTTTGATATCTGATACCTGTACCCTGATACATCCATACATACAAGTACAATTGATAGATGATGATGATGACCTACCATGCCTACATGTATGTAGGAAGGCCGATCAAGGAAACTGCATTCCCATTATTACCATTAGAGTCAGATAATGTGTGCATTTCCAGCATGGAAATACAAATTCACCCAGACTCTCTATCAGGCCCTTGGCCAATGGGTTGACCTCAAATGTTTGAATCCAGCCACCCCTGTCTCTACTGCAAGTAGAGGTGTGTCATTTACCTGTTAGTGTACATGTAACTGATGAAAGTTGATGGTTAAGGGTTTATTCCATGAACTCCCCCCATAAGCCTCACAGCACTCGCACTCCACCCATAAGCCTCACTGCACTCACACTCCACCCATAAGCCTCACTGCACTCACACTTCACCCATAAGCCTGACAGGACTCACCCTTCACCCATAAGCCTCACTGCACTCACACTCCACCCATAATCCTCACTGCACTCACACTCCACCCATAGGCCTCACTGCAGTCACACTCCACCAATAAGCCTCACTGCAGTCACACTCCACCCATAAGCCTCGCTGCAGTCACACACCACCCATAAGCCTCACTGCAGACACACTCCACCCATAAGCCTCACTGCAGTCATACAGTGTATATGCAGTGAAGAATTCTTCAATATGGTGTTGAGCACTGATCTATCAGTCAGCTAAAAGTATGGATTGACTCTAAATATAGTACAAAAGGTACAAGTCAGTGCATAAACATAGGAAAGTTAGAAACAGTGCTTGTGAAACATAAAAGTATGTGTCTGTGAGGAGAGATGTGTATAATTAGCAGGAATCTACATGTAGGTGACTAAATACACTGTGAATAAATGCTGTCAAGAATGAAAATATCCTTTTTGGTACATACTTGTGATAGTTACAATGCCCTTTAAGGGATCTGTCCTACAGTGCACACTATTCGGTGTCATTTTTTATGTCTTGTGTGTACATGTATGTTCTTTCTCATTTTGTAGATATGATGTCTGATGGAATGTCAAAATTAAGGATGTTGGCAATGAACCTCGGGGATGAGATAGACACACAAAATGACCAGTTAGACAGGATCAATACCAAAGTGGACAAAAATGAGACACTTTTGGACAACCAGAATGCACAAATGAGGAAAATTCTTTACAAGTGATACTTCACTGCTGTGCATCTCATTGGACTAGTGTGATTACGCCATCTTAGCTTCTGGCCTGTAACAATTTAGCGCAAAGATCATAGTGTGAGGTTTGCTACGTGCAGAACAAGCCTATATGGAAAAACATCCAAAACATCCAGAAAAACTAGGGTCGGTCAGTCCAGACATCATTTTTATGCACCCCTCTACAAGGTTGGAGGGGGAGGTATACTGGAATCACGCTGTCTGTCCATTTCGTTGATGTATCTCTGCCTAAACTACTGCACCGATTTTGATGACAGTTACCATACCATTTGTCTCTTATCTGAACTTCTTACTGCCACATTTCTCCATTCAGACTGGTTGTACCAGCAGTGCAATCAACCAAGACCATTAATGGTCCATGAAGCAATTTGTGCGTAGCCAAACTAAGCAACCTGACATCCTGTCAATTCTTTTAAGAATTTCTTTCTTTTGTTTGTTGAAATGTTGGGGGATGGAGGTAGGGATATTTCTGAAATCTGGATTCTAGTTTATTCTGGCTAATGAAAGACAGCGATTAACATGGAGAGAAAAAACTTTTCATTTTTAAAAATTTTATCAAAAGACCAATAAATTTAGAGTATGAAAACCCCCTCCCCCCATCCTCTTTTTTTTTTTTTTTTTTTTTTTTAAGGGTCTGTTGGATTAACCCCAAAATACATACTTTTGATGATTAGATGGTTAGATGACAAATTTGCAGCAGATCGTATATATGTGTTGGGATTATTATACACTCTATCTGTTACCCATTGTATCATGTACAGTTTGTACTTGGGTATTAACATGATAAGATGTCGTCCATCTTTTCATTACATATATGTGCATGCATATGCATATAATATAGAGTTTAATGAACTGTCAAGCAAGCTGTCCAAAGGAAGGAAAAAAAGGAATAGTTGTGCATGTAGATGGTTAATGTGCATGTGTAAATACATGTAGATGCTTAATGTGCATGTGTAAATACATGTAGATGCTTAATGTGCATGTGTAAATACATGTAGATGCTTAATGTGCATGTGTAAATACATGTAGATGCTTAATGTATAGATGTATATATTTTATCAATGATTTCACACAGAATGGTAACACATTCAAGCTAGTGTACATGCAAGAATAATGCAGTCTTTTGGCAGTAAAATAATTGCTGTGTTGCATACAAATGTAGGAATGTAAATGTAGGAATGTATTGTTGGGGTGGCTTAACTTGAACGCTTTTTACACTTTACTCGGTAATTCCCACAGATTGTCAGAATGTACAATATCGCAAGGCTCAGCATAAATGGATTTGAAATAAGAAAACAAACAACAACAGGATACTATGCTGTTTATTTTGACAGCCTTTGAACAGCAGCTTTTAGAGGTATAAGATGACCAGTCCACTTGGCACACCATCAAGTATGACTGTATCAAAATCAGAATATATGCTGGTACATCTTGATTCAAAATTGTCAGCCATTGTGTATTTTGAAAATAAGATCTTCAGCCATGCCATTCTGTGCCCATGGGTTTTAGTTTTATAATGTTTGATGTCACATCATTCTGACTGACCATTTCTACCATTGATTTTGAAAACTTTAGTTGTGGTGCACCGGTAACTACATGTATGTTCCGTTCAGGACTAGATTTTCCTGTCAAACCCGGATCAAATTTACTGCAGGTTATAAATCAATACAGGTAGATTCTGTGCTGTATCTGCCTCTCTGCCTCATTGTCATGTGACTGAAAAAGCATGAAAAATACATACGTGTACATATACATACTTTACAGTGGGTAGTGCATGTACTTCATCAGCGACACTTCTGGTGATTCATTCTAAAAAAAAAAAAACTGTACAAGATTAAAATCACCATGTCACATGCCTGTATTCTTAAATACTTTCTTTATTCTCCGGCCGTACGTGGGAAGGTCTGCCAGCAACCTTCGGATGGTCGTGGGTTTCCCGCGGGCTCTGCCTGGTTTCCGCCCACTATGATGCTGGCCGCCGTCGTATAAGTGAAATATTCTTGAGTACGGCATAAAACACCAATCAAATAAATAAATTAAATTTTTTCTTATCTATTCCAATAAATCCCAACATGCTGAAGGTATTAGACTTTACAGCCATTTTCAGTACATGTATGCATGGGCGTTAGGGTAGAGAAATGCTAAATATGCACTATGAATTAATGTCCTCAGTGAGAGAAACGCAGATTGAATTGGTTGTGATTTTAAACTATTCAGTATTTTACATGTGATATGCATGTAGTCGAAACATTGTATCAGATCCATAATATCCAAATGTTAGGTTTTCCTGGGGGACATGTTGCAACCGTATGGCAGAGATGTTTGTCTTTGAATCATCTGACAGACACTTTGTGTTGGTTCATTCCATCTTTGTAGACATGGTACAGATGGTTTTTTTTGGTTTTTTTCACACACTCTTGTCTCCACTATTCATGGGGCCTTGCTTCGACAATTAGAAGTTGACATTGTCCATATAGGGCTCAATAGATGCTTTCAAATGCATTTAATTGCTGTCATGCTACCAAAAAGTTGTACTCACTGATCTGATTTTGCAGATGCAGATCTGCGCTTCACTTGTGGAAAAGTTAATCAGTGTGCACTCTGGTTTCCTCTACACAAAATGATCGCTGTTGCATATTGCATGCTTTTGGAATACAGCATAAAACACTAATCCATCAAAGACATCAACATTTCATGATATTATTTACGCACTGGTATTCCGTGTGTATAACTGTATTTATGCCCAGAGTCCATTTTGTGTTTTATAAATATCAAGAAATATATTTAATAGCATGTGTATTAAAACTGTTAAGTGTTATGGTTTTCACATTTCTTACCTTTATTTAGCTTACCTTGTAAGCAATATTTTCACATGTATAATTGTTATGTCTTATTACATACGGTGTTGAATAGTAAAGAGCTTAGTACACGTGTCTGTGCATCAGAGCTTTTGTTTTCTATAACCAGCAAATACTTAGTTTTATCATGCTCCACGAAACAATGGATCATAGACTGAATTTGTAGCCGTAGTGTAGCAACACGAAAACATTGCCATGGTATGTAATCAGTCAGTAAACTTAGTGTGCAATTGATGTGTAAAATGGACAGTATAAGCAAGTCCTTGCAGTTTGTACCTGTATGTAAATGCATGTACACATTTTCATGTGAATTTGCTTCTTTTATTTAAAACAAAAAATTTTCTCCGATGTATTGTACATGCATGTATCATGTACATGTGTATATATGTTATATTTGTACATTATAACATAGCTGTATGTATGTGTGTATGTATGTGTGTGTGTGGTTGTATGTGTGTGTATGTGTGTGCGTGCGTGCGTGCGTGCGTATGTGTGTGTGTGTGTGTGTGTATGTATGTATGTATGTATGTAATGTATGTATGTATGTGTGTATGTGTGTGTGTATGTATGTATGTGTGTATGTGTGTATGTATGTATGTATGTATGTATGTATGGTTGCTGCCTGGTCAGGCTGTCAGAGACCACAAACCCTGGCTGGAACAACAAGATCATTCAAACTGAGCGAGCTCACTGAACTCTGTCTTTACCTCAGGAACTCTGTCAATTACCATTTATGGCTTGATGTTTTTAACTCAAACAAATTGCCCACTGTCATGTTAGTGCAGTGTAAAGTACAGTACATATACCTGTAGATTACAAGTAAATAGATTTGTGTATTCATGAAACACATGTAGCATGGGAATGATTGTTTATGTGAGGTATAATGCTAAGGTGACATTCAGCAGGATCAAATTCATGGGTAATTTATGATTGTTGATTTTTTGTTCTTTTCAATGTGCAACACCTAGCTTGTGCTTCAGTATTCATATTTGGAGGGGAGAAGATTTAAATTAATATATAAACTACAGAACTGGTATTAAAGAAATCCTATTCATACTCTATTTAATCATGTTGTTGTTGTTTGGTCTTTGTACCTGCTGACCTGATATCGTCATGTTGCTGGCACAGTACATGCCTGCTCGTTACATGAATGTTCATATATCTGGAATTCACAGTCTTTGTGAATGTCAAACCAGACAACCATGTATATGTACTGCTTTGTCGTCATATTGCTTGCACTGTACTTGCCCACTCGTTACAGTGAACGTTCATATATCTGGAGTTCACGGTCTTTGTGAATGTCAAACCTGACAAACATGTGTATGCACTGCCTAGATATTTACTAAATGGAAATCTGAGATATTTAATACACTGTTATCTGGGAATCTGCTGAACGGCAGCTCAGCATCTGAAAATTAATAACAGTTCATTTTGCCATGGAAACACTGGCATTTGCTTGAATTAGGGGAAATAACTAAATTTATCAACTGGGGAAAAGGCCTTGGCCAAGTTGTTATTAAAAGTGCTTGTCTCAATACATAGGACACACGAGGTACAAGTTTACATGTCTATGTGTGGACAGTAAATATATAGATTCTGCGGCCTTCACTATAGCTGTTTTTTAAGTGCGCAGTTTATAGTTTTCTGAAGACCATTAATTTTGTCTTCCTTCAGCTGTGTTTTATGATGTGCATATCTGTCCATCATACATGGGAAGGTTCATCAGGTACACATGTACCTTTAGACCAGCCTACCAGGTACCCTGATGGTGGTGTTGTGTCAGGGTAAAACAGTCACGTACAATGTACATGTACCTTCAGACAAGCCTACCAGGAACCCTGATGGTGGTGTTGTGGCAGGGTAAGACAGTCAGGTACAATGTACATGTACCTTTAGACAAGCCTGCCAAGAACCCTGATGGTGTTGTTGTGTCAGGGTAAGACAGTCAGGTACAATGTACATGTACCTTTAGACCAGCCTACCAGAAACCCTGATGGTGGTGTTGTGTCAGGGTAAGACAGTCAGGTACAATGTACATGTACCTTCAGACAAGCCTGCCAGGAACCCTGAAGGTGGTGTTGTGTCAGGGTAAGACACAGTCAGTTACAATGTACATGTACCTTTAGACCAGCCTGCCGGGACCCTGATGGTGCTGTTGTGTCAGGGTGAGACACAGTCAGTTACAATGTACATGTACCTTTAGACCAGCCTACCAGGGACCCTGATGGTGCTGTTGTAGAATATACATGTACCTTCAGACCATCTGACAAGTCCTTGCTGACATGTCAGGGTAAGACACCATCAGGTAGAATGTACATGTGCCTTCAGGCCATGCGACAAGGGACCCTGTCCTTGCTGACATGTCAGGGTAAGACACCATCAGGTGGAACGCACATGTACCTTCAGGCCATCCGACAAGGGGCCCTGTCCTTGCTGACATGTCAGGCTAAGACACCATCAGGTAGAATGTACATGTACCTTCAGGCCATCCAACAAGGGGCCCTGTCCTTGCTGACATGTCAGGGTAAGACACCATCAGGTAGAATGTACATGTACCTTCAGGCCATCCGACAAGGGGCCCTGTCCTTGCTGACATGTCAGGGTAAGACACCATCAGGTAGAATGTACATGTACCTTCAGGCCATCCGACAAGAGGCCCTGTCCTTGCTGACATGTCAGGGTAAGACACCATCAGGTAGAATGTACGTGTACCTTCAGACCACCCAACAAGAGACCCAGTCCTTGCTGACATGTCAGGGTAAGACACCATCAAGTGGAACGCACATGTACCTTCAGGCCATCCAACAAGAGACCCAGTCCTTGCTGACATGTCAGGGTAAGACACCATCAGGTGGAACGCACATGTACTTTCAGGCCATCCAACAAGGGACCTGTCCTTGCTGACATGTCAGGGTAAGACACCATCAGGTAGAACGCACATGTACCTTCAGACCATCCGACAAGGGGCCCTGTCCTTGCTGACATGTCAGGGTAAGACACCATCAGGTAGAACGCACATGTACCTTCAGACCATCCGACAAGGGACCCTGTCCTTGCTGACATGTCAGGGTAAGACACCATCAGGTAGAACGCACATGTACCTTCAGACCATACGACAAGGGACCCTGTCCTTGCTGACATGTCAGGGTAAGACACCATCAGGTAGAATGTACATGTACCTTCAGACCATCCGACAAGGGACCCTGTCCTTGCTGACATGTCAGGGTAAGACACCATCAGGTAGAACGCACATATACCTTCAGACCATCCAACAAGGGACCCTGTCCTTGCTGACATGTCAGGGTAAGACACCATCAGGTAGAACGCACATGTACCTTCAGACCATCCAACAAGGGACCCTGTCCTTGCTGACATGTCAGGGTAAGACACCATCAGGTAGAACGCACATATACCTTCAGACCATCCAACAAGGGACCCTGTCCTTGCTGACATGTCAGGGTAAGACACCATCAGGTAGAACGCACATGTACCTTCAGACCATCCAACAAGGGACCCTGTCCTTGCTGACATGTCAGGGTAAGACACCATCAGGTAGAACGCACATATACCTTCAGACCATCCAACAAGGGACCCTGTCCTTGCTGACATGTCAGGGTAAGACACCATCAGGTAGAACGCACATGTACCTTCAGACCATCCAACAAGGGACCCTTTCCTTGCTGACATGTCAGGGTAAGACACCATCAGGTAGAACGCACATGGTACCTTCAGACCATCCAACAAGGGACCCTTTCCTTGCTGACATGTCAGGGTAAGACACCATCAGGTAGAACGCACATGTACCTTCAGACCATACAAGGGACCCTGTCCTTGCTGACATATCAGGGTAAGACACCATCAGGTAGAACGCACATGTACCTTCAGACCATACGACAAGGGACCCTGTCCTTGCTGACATGTCAGGGTAAGACACCATCAGGTAGAATGTACATGTGCCTTCAGACCATCTGACAAGGGACCCTGTCCTTGCTGACACCATCCTAAAAACATATTTCTCAGAATCCTGTAAAATATGCATCAAACTCCTTTTACCTGTCTCAACTGACCCACTAGCTACACTGTATTCATAATGTCCCATTTCCACAGGTAGCATATTACTGTCAGGTGGGTTCAGCTGGGAAGAGTCAACTTGATGAACACGAGTGTGTGAAACTTCAACAAAATGTCACTTGACATGGGGGTAATCATGTACCAATCAGCAAAACATTTCTGCATATAATTAACAAAGAGTTTTTTATTGTTAACATTTTATAAGCAAGAACCCTACACATACAAGTATGTATAGATGTATGTACATAGGCAAACTAAGACAAAAACAGAAAATCAAAAATCAAACCAAAAAAACATTGGTCCTCAAACCATAACTCAAATATTTGTAATTGGCTGCTACACTTTACCATGTTCAAAGGCTAAAAACACAATTAAATTAATGTTAAACTTCAGGCTATTTTAGGGGTGGGGGTTCGGGGTGGTACATGTATAATGATGTGTACGACTTCATAACAAAGCAATGTAGATAGTATTCAGCAATTACTTTATGTGAGATTCCATGTTAAATCTAATAACACCTAGCTGTCATCACTTGTCATGTACGCAAACTTTGTACACAATAGTAATGGTAAAGGTAATCTAATTACTTCTCCTGAAAACGTCCTCACAAATTAAGATCTTGTGCAGATTGCAAATTCCTTCGCATGTTGGCTTTGGCAGTCGCATTCAAAATGTGGTTCCATAGAACAAATACATATACACTGTGAGCCTACATACACATCTTAAATTTTTAGTATGAGTGCAATACTACATGTGCTTGCATCACAGACATGTACCCATTCGTGCTCGCACTGCATTCATGCACCCACTTGGGCCCACATTGCAAACACGCACTTAAGTGGGCTCACACTGCAAACACGCACTTAAGTGGGCTCACACTGCAAACAAGCACCTATATGTGCTTGCACTGCATTCATGCACTCACGTGTGCTTGCACTGCATTCATCCACCCACTTGGGCTTGCAATGCATGTGGGCTCACACTGCAGATATGCACCTAAGTGGGCTCGCACTGCAAACATGCACCTACGTGGGCTCGCACTGCATTCATGCATTTATGTGCGCTTGCAATGCATTCATGCACCCACGTGTGCTTGTACTGCTAACATGCACCCACTTGGGCTTGCACTGCATGTGGGCTCACACTTCAGACATGCACCTATGTGGAATCCCAATGCAAACACGCACCTATGTAGGCTCGCACTGCATTCGTGCACTTACGTGTGCTTGCAATGCATTCATGCACCTACGTGTGCTCGAACTGCATTCATGCACCTACGTGTGCTCATACTGCATACAATGTACATTTATACAATTGTATAAATATTTTAACATACATACTGTACACGTGTGAATCCCACCAATATAACCTATATCTGTATACACTGTATGCATATGGTCTACAAATCACAGTGATAAAGAGTTTCACACACATCTTATACAACTGCACAGGAAGAGAATCTAGAATATATATTACAATGAATGTGAACAAGAGAACATACATGTACCATGGGGTGCTGTTGATTAGCTGAAGTGTGAAAAAAACACACACAGATGAAAATTGCACTTACATAGCGTTCATGTATTGCTACATGTACCCCAAAATTTTTTAAAATGGAGCTATTTTTGCCGCTGAGATAAGAGTAGAACTACGTGCCTACAGGTAAAAATATACATATATGCGGCCATGTTCTCGTACCTCATATTTTCACTGTTTTCTTGTTTCGACGCCACGGACCGCCCTCCCTCCCCACACCCACGTTCCTTGTACATATATTACTGACTTAATGCATTGAAATGTTTTCTTTTCATTGCTATGTCTGCTGCAGACACCAAAACATAGTGCTACAGACCGTTCAGTAAACATTAGTGCATGTGAAAGAGGATGACAAAATTTATTCAGCAGTGTCACAGACTGTTCAGTAAACATTAGTGCATGTGAAAGAGGAGGACAGAATTTATTCAGCAGTGTTACAGACTGTTCAGTAAACATTAGTGCATGTGAAAGAGGACAGAATTTATTCAGCAGTGTTATTGACTGTTCAGTAAACATTAGTGCATGTGAAAGAGGACAGAATTTATTCAGCAGTGTCACAGACTGTTCAGTAAACATTAGTGCATGTGAAAGAGGACAGAATTTATTCAGCAGTGTCACAGACTGTTCAGTAAACATTAGTGCATGTGAAAGAGGACAGAATTTATTCAGCAGTGTTACAGACTGTTCAGTAAACATTAGTGCATGTGAAAGAGGACAGAATTTATTCAGCAGTGTTACAGACTGTTCAGTAAACATTAGTGCATGTGAAAGAGGACAGAATTTATTCAGCAGTGTCACAGACTGTTCAGTAAACATTAGTGCATGTGAAAGAGGAGGACAGAATTTATTCAGCAGTGTCACAGACTGTTCAGTAAACATTAGTGCATGTGAAAGAGGATGACAGAATTTATTCAGCAGTGTCACAGACTGTTCAGTAAACATTAGTGCATGTGAAAGAGGACAGAATTTATTCAGCAGTGTTATTGACTGTTCAGTAAACATTAGTGCATGTGAAAGAGGACAGAATTTATTCAGCAGTGTCACAGACTGTTCAGTAAACATTACTGCATGTGAAAGAGGACAGAATTTATTCAGCAGTGTTATTGACTGTTCAGTAAACATTAGTGCATGTGAAAGAGGATGACAGAATTTATTCAGCAGTATTACAGACTGTTCAGTAAACATTAGCGCATGTGAAAGAGGACAGAATTTATTCAGCATCTTTAACACCACAAGTACATGAAAAATACTAGAAACATGTTATTTCACACGTTAAATTTTTCAAAAAATATAGATGTGCTTGTCATGTGAATTCAGTTCAAATTGGAATGCAAATTAAGAAGGAAAATTAATAATTATTACATTAACATACCAAAATAAGAAATCTGGACGACATTAGACGTGAACTTTTGTTTGTCAGCTTAAATACTTCAAATAATAGTGTGTAATAGGCAACAACTGTACAAATTTGTATCAATTCGTTTGTTACCTAATAAAATATAAGATCTTTTCGAAATATGCACCTGACAATATAACCATATACCTAACATCATAAACATAGATACAGCATTTACAGGTTTTACAGCACAAGTATGCATGCACAAATAGCCAGTCAATATATGATCAAATATTAACACATAGCACTAAGTAGTCCCGAAAGCGCATCAGTTCCAACAACAACAACAACAACAACAATAATAATAATACAAGAAGTAGACATAAAAACAAAAAAATATATTTAGGGACAACTAGTATATATGGCAACAGATGAATAACATGTAAAATGCAAAGCAACAAATACATGTATATAAACGCAAGTCTTTACAGCGGACATCAATGTAAGTGATGGTTTAGTCTCCATGCTGTATGTACAAGTAACAATGTCCTCTTCCAAGTATTAAAAACTTTGAAATGCAGATGAAGCCATGCTTTTCCTGAACTAATCTTGTTAATGAGTCAGATTTCCAAACACAAAACCTGGAATAATGGAATAAATTACAACCCAGCACTGTCACTGTACTTGTGATGAGTATGCTCACATTTCACGTCTTCTCTCACACACAGTACAGTGAGATGTGTCAGAGTTTGCATGGCTATGGGTGCACAGCTTACTACACGTACTTTCTGTCAGGCTGCGTCTGTATCAAGTCTGTACATGTACATTTATATCATACACAAGATTACTGAATATTTGTTCTTTGTTCATGTTATAGCATGTATAACATTCATAACTCATATTGCAACACACTATCCAGTGTTATAACAGCTGTAGCCCATCGCTCTTGCATAGTTTGAAGTCTTATTACAGCTGAAGCCCATGGCTCTTGAACTTACCAGTGCTATTACAGTTGAAGTCTATGGCTTTAGACTACTATAACATTCATAACCCATACTGCAACACACTATCCAGTGTTATAACAGCTGTAGCCCATCGCTCTTGCATAGTTTGAAGTCTTATTACAGCTGAAGTCTATGTCTCTTGCATACTTACCAGTGCTATTACAGTTGCAGTCTATGGCTTTAGCCTACTGTTCAGCATGTCCAGTACCAATACTGTACAACTGAAGTTCATCTCCCTTGGTTGCATTTGTGCCGTGTAATACAACAAGAAGTCTCTCATTTTATATCTTCATGCTCTTTCCACAAACAACATAGTTCATTCCGATGTTTGTCTGATAACTGTCATGACCGTTGTATATCCAACAAAAAGTCGCATAGGCCACTGGCACGAAATTAGAACAAACATTTGTCTGATCTCATAATTATCTAGTCACTATGGCAACGTAGCAAGTCACAGGTATTCAGTCAATGATTTTATATATACACATAATTCACACATAAAATGCACCATTTCTAATCATAAGAGAGCTCTGGAGATAAGGAATGCATGACAATAAACAAGTCTATATGAAGGCAAGAATCCTCAAAAGTTTCTCCTGGGGGCAAAAAGTTTCTCCCTGAAGCAAGAAGTTTCTCCCTGAAGCAAAAAGCTCCAGGAGAAATAGAAGATCAAGATGATCGCACAAAATACTAAAACAACTGTCACCATGGTAACACAGTAACAATCACCATAGACACCAAAAAAAATATGTGGCAAAATGGCGCATGTGTATACAGGTATAACTGTATGTCAAAATGGTTGGGAATGTCTATATCAGCTTTGAAGCTTTTGTTGCCGGTTTGTTGAGGTCTTTTCCTGCCACGCGAAGAGTGATGAAATAGTGTAAAACAGCCGTCTGTGAGAGAGCTTCCTGCGCCCCCAGGAACAACATGTCTGGTGTGGGTGTTCCAGGATCCTTTGCTGCTGGTCGCAACAAAGTTGGTCCGAATATAGTAGCCAAGTTGTGGAGGTTCATGCGGTTTTCATTCTGATGGTGGCTTACCCTGCAACAGAGTAACAAGATATAAATGTGGTTCATGAAGACATGCAACATTTTCTGGACAAAAATGAACAAATGCAAATTTGCAGTAGCTGCTACATCCTGCAAAAAGTCAATACCATCTTGCATTCAGGTGCCTCTCTGACCCATGTTATAAGACATGGTGTCAAAAATTTAACTGAACGACTGTTAGAAAAGCTTCTCAAAACTGGTTTCACAACTTTAGATCCTTCATCACTTCATGTAGATATCAGGGGAATAACTGACATGAATGTGACGGCTTCTGAACAGCACAACAATCACGTAACATATTAACATGCACAGCACTGCATAAATCCTTGCTCTCTCATTGGTCCAGCAGTGACTTACCTGATCAAGTGATCAATGAGGTAGAGGACCGTTCTCAGGCTAGGATCTGGTAATGAGTGTAACAATGACAACATACACTTCTCTTTAGCCTCCGCATCAGCCAGAGCTTGAAAGAAAATAACAAAACCATTGACAATATTCATGTGAAATACTTAACACTCACATACGTATGGCTTAAAGCTTTCTCTGTTCAAACTGCTGTAACTCCAAAATTTGCTGACAAAAGACTTGGGATACACAACTGTGTTCAAATGCTTGTAGATGTACATTTCACCTGATGCAGAAATACTACATGTCGGACACAGCACACACACTGTACCGTTGTAAAGTAGCTTTAAATGAAAGTCGGGTATTCACAACTATTAAGTGACACACACTTACCCAAGCTGTCAATGAAGTTACAATAGAGGGCTTCTGTGAAGAGAGGCTCTGGTAGCTCCCTGAAGTACAATTTGAGAACCCCAGACACCGCATGAATGTCAAACTCACTGAGGAGATGCATTGCTCCACGACTGTCTGTAAATGGAAAAAATCATACAATATGTTGAAATGTGGCAAATGTTCAAAAGAAGCAGAATAGCATCGTGGGTTTTAATTTCACTCATTAATAATGGAGAATCTGCCGCCAACCTTCAAATGGTTGTGGATATCTCCCCTGCACCAAAATGCTGGCCACTGTCAAATAAGTGAAATATTCTTGTGTACAGCGTAAAAAACCAATCAAACAAATAAGTAAATAAACAAATCACTATGATGGAGAGTCACAGTACATATACATATAATGGGCAGTTTAAGGTACACTATACCCTGATCCACTGGTTTATACAAATCATAGCTGATCATAATACTTACTCTTGTCAAAAGCCTTTTTCAATCTCTGGACATCTGAGGTAACACCCGACACTCTGTAAATTCCGGTTTCATCCATACCTAAATAAAACACATAAAAACAGGGTTTTATTTCAGTACAATAGCATGCATAACTTGCCAATCAGACATGAAAAACTAAGGTACAAATTATTAGCTCATAATTTTCAGTTTTATGCATATACATGTATAACAACTATTTATTTATTTATTTGATTGGTGTTTTACGCCGTACTAAAGAATATTTCACTTATACGACCGCGGCCAGCATTAAGTTGGGTGGAAACCGGGTAGAGCCTGGAGGAAACCCACAACCATGCGCAGGTTGCTGGAAGACCTTCACACGTATGGCAGGAGAGGAACCCAGTATGAGCTGGACTTGAACTCACAGCAAAACAACTATTTAGAGAAACTTGGGAAAACTTGCCCGCTAGAGGTACATGTAAGAAAGTCATATATGATGCATGCAAAAATATACCGTTAACTTAAACACAGCTTTCACTTGCCTCTTTTCTCTATTTCATCGACACATGCTGTCACAACCGTTGGGATTTTTCTCCCTTCTCTCCTACAAAGACAAAAGAATTCCATAACATAAGACATTAATACATTACACCCACTTGTACAACTGACACGAACTATATGGCACCGTACAGATTTACACATATAAGCTTCAATCTATTCAGAAGAGTGTAAACTTATAATAATATCATATTTTGAGGTAATAATAGTAAATTGTGGATCAATGTTTGAGAGTTTGTCACTGAATAGTCAAATGTACAGGGGTACTGTGATTCTCAGCCCAGGGGCTTCCTTGCCCCACTTTATATGCTGGGGATGTTGTTCATGTTATACAAAATCTCTCTTCTCAAACTGAATATAATTCAAAATGATAGGAATGACATGTGAACACGAGTCTATTTGATCGTGCATTTGATACACCAGAAGTTGTGTCAGCGGATGTCTTCCTGCGTCACGTTTTTATTAAAAAAACCACAACAATATTCAAAATACTGTCTATAATGAAGTGTCTCACTTGACAAGATTGGTGATTTTGACCCCAAACACTCCTGTCTTTAATCGTGACGGCAGTCTTTTCATCGTTGTTGCAGCAGTAACATAACGTATGGACACCATCAGACTGTACTGTTAACAAAAAACACAAAATAAAATATTATTTATTTATTTATTTGATTGGTGTTTTACGCCGTACTCAAGAATATTTCACTTATACAACGACAGCCAGCATTATGGTGGGAGGAAACCGGGCAGACCCCGGGGGAAACCCACGACCATCCACAGGTTGCTGGCAGACCTTCCTATATACGGCTGGAGAGGAAGCCAGCATGAGCTGGACTTGAACTCACAATGGCCGCATTGGTGAGAGACTCCTGGGTCATTATGCTGTGCTAGCGTGCTAACCAATTGAGCCATGGAGGCCACCAAAATTAAATAAAATAATTAGTAAATAATGTACTAACGAACTGTGACATAATACCAATGCACTTATCTTTTATTCCTATTGTTTATTCTTATTATTCTAGTGGTAATCAATATTTGACAACGATAACATCAGATATATTCTGTTTTTAATATATCAGATATATTTTTATTATGCCTATACATATTCTAAAGTTAGTCGTAACAGTTGTGTGGAAAAGCTATTAAATCTCTGCTTGACAAGTGAATCTGTGGACATTTACACTTTTTAAGTGCACACAATGTGCAGATATCTGACTAGCTATTATTGCTGACTAGGCAGTTTGTCACCTGTAAATATTGATACGGATTTGAAAATAATGAAGAACCAACCTCATTCAGGCTAATTTCCTTTTCATGGAATTTCTCCAGCCAACTTGTTTTCAACTGAAAAATATGAAAAATCAGATCTGAAATATACACTTAGTGTACCATGCAGATATTTCCCACTGAAACCTTTCTCAAGTAAAATCATCTTCAAAATGATAATGGCCCTTAGTTTAGACATGAGAGGCAGCCTGTGTATACATGTACAGCATGACAGACCTTAAAGGAGAAGAAAATTTAAATACCATTGAAAAGACTATGCATTTCCTCCATGTGCCATAATAAAATTCTAATATGTACCACAAGTTGATAAATTATAAATAAAGTCAGCACCAAAATCCACTGTGGGTGACTCCATTTTGCCTAAGAACTAGTCCTGAAGTCCTCTGTGTTAGGAGGAGAATGCCGTCAAAAACCACCAAAGTGCAATTTGTACGTTTCCGGTAGAACTCTTCTTCCCAGAAGGTAGTGAACAGTACAGTTCGATTTCCGCTTGATGATCGGAAAGCCGGAATGTTAGACATAGGTTCTGAGTTTACACAAACAAGCCAGCAGTTTTAACGACTGTCAATGGCCGAGAGGCAACACACCCCTAGCATAAATTACATGTGTTAAAGATGGAGGATGTGATGGACTCAGTGATTCATGCCAGGCTTTACGTGTATGGTAAGGAAAAATAGCAAAAATTATGCAGCAGGCACCACCAGATAGAAAAAATGTGCTCTTTTCAGCCTATAGTGTCATGTTTTTAAGTTTTCTTCTCCTTCAATTCAATCTTGCCGCAAACCTTTGTTTACAAGAGTTGTGACTGACCTCCAGAGCACTCTTCCCCAGCAGCACATCCCCTTCACTCTCATTGCCACGCCTGTAACACAGGATCCGCAGTGTCTGTGACCCATCCAGGTCAATCTCAAATTCCTCATCCCACACGGGGTTTTTCTCACCCCGGCACACATTTGTCCTCGCTGTCATGAAGAAGTGGCCATACGAATCCAACTCCAGGCAACAGAACGTGTCTGAAATCATAGTGTGCCCATAAATAATAGATATAGACAGTAGTAAAACAAAATGGGAAATTTCCTAAATTTTAGCATTTCATTTCTGAACTCCCAAACCAATATGCCAAAAAGTGTTAACGTTAAAGTACATTTACATTATAATATCTTTAAATCACCGCATAAGGAATACACATCCAGAGTCTGAACTTATGTCTAAAAGTTTTAAACCTGAAAATCTGAACAAAATTGAAGCACCTGTTTTTATATTTTTTTCTATTACTGCATATTTAACCCTCAAGGTACTTTTTTTTGTGTACACATGCATCACCACTCGCGTACAATCTTCCAATACCAATTAACAGATCAATTTGCTTTAAGTTTAATACAATGATGAGAGACTTCAATGTCAATGTTTATTGATACACATTACTCATTGATTATCACGTCACCAGCTATATATGTATATAGCTAGCGGCACCCAGAGTTATGTCCCCTTACCGGATGGTTTCGTCAGCCCAGACAGTCTGTGTATGGTGACATTCAGCACTCCACTGAGCCCATCGTTGTCATCATCACCATCTGTACCTGAAACAAACACATTCAATACTTCATCAGTTCACTGCTCTGTCTAACTATTAAACAGCATTTATTTATGGTAGTTAACAATTTTAATCCGTGCCAAAACCAAACCACTTGTAACTCAATAAACTTCCTGATGTAAAATCGGAACCTCTCAGTCAAATGTGTAGACTGGATACGAACACATCTGACTACACAGGGGCTGACTACCTGCCTTCCTGTCACTTTGATTCTCATAAACCATGCAGCTCACTCACTAATACAGTGGTCTGGGAATACATGAAGTAAAATACAATTTTCTTTCCAACCTTAAGTACCTGTACTGAGTGGATTACAACAACAACGACGAGTGTACTTCTTGTGTAGACACATGTGTCAAAATGCTTTACGTCATGCTCAAAAACATTTCATTTATGTGAGGGTTTCATTATGGTTTGAGGAAACCAAGTAGACCAAAGAGGAAACCAATGCCCATCCATAGGTTCCTGGAGAGGAAGCCATCATGAGCTGGAGCTCACAGCGACTGCACTGTTGTAAGGCTCCTGGGTCATTGCGCCACGCTGACATGTTAATGTCTTCGGTCACTGAGGCCCCAACAGAGCAGTTCCATCCAAATACTAATATACTTCGGTTGCAGTTAACACGAATATTTACATATACTTACTTCTCAACAGTGCATTTCCAACACGGTTCACTTTTGGCAACTGAAAAAAGAGGCAAACAACATTTATTTTCTTAAAAATGTTCAAAGGATACACCTATATACTTCTACATGTAAGGTTATGGTTTAAGCAGAACAGCACTAGCTATACTTCACTGGCCCACATCAAATCTTGTAACATCTTCATATGGTTATGGTCTACAAATGAAAATACTTAAAATCTGTTTCCATATGTAAGTTAGCTTATAAATTTCTCATTACCCAAGATATAGACATACCTGTTTAACATTCTCAATTAGCATCTGGATATCATAAGGTGTTAAAGGTTTGCTTTGGAGATCTGAAACAGAAAAACATTAATCTAATAACTTTGAGCACAAAAAAACGACATGTATATGCATTGTTTAAATTTAAAGTTAAAAAAAGTCAACATGTGCATTATATTGACTGAAATATTCTTTCTGAATAAGACACTATCACTGAATTAAGTCTGCATACATATACAATGTACATCTGTCCTAAACTTGTGTGCACTACTGCTGTCATTCACGAAAGACACCTCTGGCCTAGACACACACCCAGATCAACTTTACAATATCACTGCCTAATCAGCAAAAACACTAATGCATGCTTTGGTCTACAACAAAAATAAAGAGATTTGAACAAGTTTGATTTTAAAAATTTCTTTATTTATTTATTTGACCAGTTTTTTTACTTCATCCCTGTGTTAAAGCAGGCAGAGCAGTAAATCACTGTTTACTGATTCTGATTGTTTGCTTTTCCTCTTGTTTGATTCTGTTGACTGATTCTCTCTTGTTGATTCTGTGTGTATTTTACTGCTCCTCTCTTGTTTGATTCTGTGTGTATTTACTGCTCCTCTCTTGTTGATTCTGTTGGTATTTACTGATTCTCTCTTGTTGATTCTGTGTGTATTTTACTGCTCCTCTCTTGTTGATTCTGTGGGTATTTACTGATTCTCTCTTGTTGATTCTGTGGGTATTTTACTGCTCCTCTCTTGTTGATTCTGCGGGTATTTACTGATTCTCTCTTGTTGATTGTGTGTGTATATACTGATTCTCTCTTGTTCGATTGTGTGTATTTACTGATTCTTGTTGATTGTGTGTGTATATACTCTCTTGTTTGATTCTGTGTGTATTTACCGATTCTCTCTTGTTGATTCTGTGTGTATTTTACTGCTCCTCTCTTGTTGATTCTGTGTGTATTTTACTGCTCCTCTCTTGATTCTGTGTGTATTTACTGATTCTCTCTTGTTGATTCTGTGTGTATTTTACTGCTCCTCTCTTGTTGATTCTGCGTGTATTTTACTGCTCCTCTCTTGTTGATTGTGTGTGTATTTACTGATTCTCTCTTGTTGATTGTGTGTGTATTTACTGATTCTCTCTTGTTGATTGTGTGTGTATATACTGATTCTCTCTTGTTTGATTCTGTGTGTATTTACTGATTCTCTTTGATTCTGTGTGTATTTACTGATTCTCTCTTGTTTGATTCTGTGTGCATTTACTGATTCTCTCTTGTTTGATTCTGTGGGTATTTACTGATTCTCTCTTGTTGATTGTGTGTGTATATACTGATTCTCTCTTGTTTGATTCTGTGTGTATTTACTGATTCTCTCTTGTTTGATTCTGTGTGCATATACTGATTCTCTCTTGTTTGATTCTGTGTGTATTTACTGATTCTCTCTAGTTGATTCTGTGTGTATTTACTGAATCTCTCTTGTTGACTCTGTGTGTATTTACTGAATCTCTCTTGTTGACTGTGTGTATTTTCTGATTCTCTCTTGTTGATTCTGTGTGTATTTACTGATTCTCTCTTGTTTGATTCTGTGTGTATTTACTGATTCTCTCTAGTTGATTCTGTGTGTATTTACTGAATCTCTCTTGTTGACTCTGTGTGTATTTTCTGATTCTCTCTTGTTTGATTCTGTGTGTATTTACTGATTCTCTCTAGTTGATTCTGTGTGTATTTACTGAATCTCTCTTGTTGACTCTGTGTGTATTTTCTGATTCTCTCTTGTTGATTCTGTGTGTATTTTCTGATTCTCTCTTTATTTTATGGATTTCCCAAGTGCTTACTGATTCCCTCATACAGACCTGTCTTGACCTTGGCCTGGTTGCCAATAATGGCTTCACTCCACTCCTCTCGTTCGTAATCCGTGGACATCAGGAAGACATAAGACTTCCCAGAGGATTTGTGGTTGATTTTAAACGGCAGGTTTGGAGAAGCTTGGACCAGAGCAGCCTCCTAATTATGAACATATAAAACATAAACGTTAAGTTTCACAACCAATTAACTGTACAACTTTTAAAATTCTACCATTATTGAAGTGTATACGATAATTACAAACCCTGCCAACTCTACACATGTAGTAATTCATTGCGACCAGTATATGTGCAGTATATGCATCTAAAGTATAAGGGGCCTCCGTGGCTCAGTTGGTTAGCGTGCTAGCACAGCGTAATGACCCAGGAGTCTCTCACCAATGTGGTCGCTGAGCATTCAAGTCCAGCTCATGCTGGCTTTTTCTCCAGCCATAAGGGGGAAGGTCTGCCAGTAACCTGCGGATGGTCGTGGGCTCTGCCTGGTTTCCTCCCACCATAATGTTGGCAGCCGTCGTATAAGTGAAATATTCTTGAGTACGGCGTAAAACACCAATCAAATAAATAAATAAATAAATCTAAAGTATAATTTATTGATAGCGTGCAAACACAGTGTAGCAACACAGTTTCTATGGGATTGCTAGTTAAAGAACCAGAAACACCTGTACCTGTAATGCTTAAGTGAGTGAGAACAATAAAAGCTGAAAAGCTTTTATTTTTTTTTTCAAACTGCACCTCCAAATTAGAAGTACACAGCAGCCATAAGATATGTAAGCAAATGTTTCACACCCCTGGTATTTAAACAGTTGCAAATCCCTGATATGTAAATCCATGCATTTATATGTATATAGTTTACTTCAATTTACATTATCCTCTAAGCAGGAAATATACCACTTATTTACTGACTTTATCTACAGATTTACATGTATCACTCTTATGATAATATACACACAAAAAAACCCCTTCCTTGTCATGTCAACGTGATAATGGATACTACCTTCCTTTAGAGAATGAGTAATATAGACAATACTGGTGAGACAGAGAATACATCAATGACAATGCAATCTGGTTTTACCAGCTCATGAAGCTTTTTCTTCTGTTTTTCAATAGCTTTGGCGGCAGACCGAGATGCAAATGACCAGGATTTCTGTAAACACAGTGAAAAAAAAAAAAAAAATCATTTATCATCAACTCATTAACAATAACCATAGCAAAAACTGTCCGCGTGTTTTCCTACATGCCCCGCTGCTGTTTCATACTGTACTGTTACAGCAGGTTGGACTTCCTCATACTGTAACCGCAGTGTTCCCGTACATGTAGCAGGCCATGTAGATTTACATCAGCTCTGCTCACATACCCTACAACCACATGTATTCACCCCAAAAATAAAATCTTCTTGACAACAGGGGTCATTATCTTAGCCACAGTGTCTATTAGGATCTCCCATAAAGCAACTGCAACCATCATCCACTACAGACACAAGGACGTATTTTCGCCTGATGTATACATCATACACATGTATACCTCTAGTTTCGATGCAGCTACATGCATACAAGCCTCAGCATGCTACCATGACAAAGTCAGGAGGTTTGTAAAGTCCCCTCAGCATGCTACCATGACAAAGTCAGGAGGTTTGCAAAGTATCATCAGCATGCTACCATGACAAAGTCAGGAGGTTTGTAAAGTTCCCTCAGCATGCTACCATGACAATGTCAGGAGGTTTGTAAAGTTCCCTCAGCATGCTACCATGACAAAGTCCCCTCAGCATGCTACCATGACAAAGTCAGGAGGTTTGTAAAGTCCCCTCAGCATGCTACCATGACAAAGTCAGGAGGTTTGTAAAGTCTCTTCAGCACGATACCATGACAAAGTCCCTTCAGAATGCTATTCAGCATGCTACCATGATAAAGTCAGGAGGTTTGTGAAGTTCCCTCAGCATGCTGCCATGACAAAGTCATGAAGTTTGTAAAGTCCCCTCAGCATGCTACCATGACAAAGTCAGGAGGTTTGTAAAATCCTCTCAGCATGCTACCATGATAAAGTCAGGAGGTTTGTAAAGTTCCCTCAGCATGCTACCAAGACAAAGTCATGAGGTTTGTAAAGTCTCCTCAGCATGCTACCATGACAATGTCAGGCAGTTTGTAAAGTCTCCTCAGCATGCTACCATGATGAAGTAAGGAGATTTGTTAAGTCACTTCAGCATGCTACCATGACAAATTCATGAGGTTTGTGAAGTCCCCTCAGTATGCTACCATGACAAAGTCAGGATGTTTGTGAAGTCTACTCAGCATGCTACCATGACAAAGTCAGGAGGTTTGTAAAGTCACCTCAGCATGCTACCATGACACCCACTCACCAATTCTTTTCTACAAATAACCCTGACATAAAGTCAAATACTCATCACTATCTTTACATCATTAAACAGTGACCAAATAGTTTTAACAAAATGATTATGTGAAAAAGGAATGGCAATACCAGGCAGAACTATGTAGAAGAACTATGGAACTGAATCTGGACTCACCTCTTTTCCTTCATTCTCCTTGGCTTTCTTAATCTCTGCCCTCAGCTCAGTTTTTAGGGCAATTACTCGTTTCTTCAAATCTTCCACCTCATCCATGTTGGAAATCCGACTTTCACGGTTACTGTCTCCACCTGAATGCATCCATAGGCAACTTTGTAGATATCTACTGATGCTTTTACAGGCAAGGTCAACCCACTAACATACTAACACAGTTCAACAGCTTTTACTTCTTAAAAGAAGAGTTAACTGATATACATGTATATGTAGTGAGAATGAAGTTTGTCCATATTACTTTCATACATGTTATAAATCAAAGATACTCAATCATACATGTACTTCATGTACATCATACATGAAGATACTCAATCACACATGTACTTCATGTACATCATACATGAACATACTCAATCATACATGTACTTCATGTACATCATACATGAACATACTCAATCATACATGTACTTCATGTACATCATACATGAAGATACTCAATCACACATGTACTTCATGTACATCATACATGAAGATACTCAATCACACATGTACTTCATGTACTTCACTTGTGAAGATACTCAATCACACATGTACATGTACATCATACATGAAGATACTCAATCATACACGTACTTCATGTACATCATACATGAAGATACTCAATCACACATGTACTTCATGTACATCATACATGAAGAAACTCAATCACACATGTACTTCATGTACATCATACATGAAGATACTCAATCATACATGTACATCATACATGAACATACTCAATCGTACACGTACATCATGCATGAAGATACTCAATCATACATGTACATCATACATGAAGATACTCAATCGTACATGTACATCATACATGAAGATACTCAATCATACATGTACATCATACATGAAGATACTCAATCGTACACGTACATCATGCATGAAGATACTCAATCATACATGTACATCATACATGAAGATACTCAATCGTACATGTACATCATACATGAAGATACTCAATCATACATGTACATCATACATGAAGATACTCAATCATACACGTACATCATACATGAAGATACTCAATCATACATGTACATCATACATGAAGATACTCAATCATACACGTACATCATACATGAAGATACTCAATCACACATGTACTTCATGTACATCACACATGAAGATACTCAATCACACATGTACTTCATGTACATCACACATGAAGATACTCAATCACACATGTACTTCATGTACATCATACATGAAGATACTCAATCACACATGTACTTCATGAACATCATACATGAACATACTCAATCATACACGTACATCATGTACTTCACTTGTGAAGATACTCAATCATACATGTACATCATACATAAAGATACTCAATCGTACACGTACATCATACATGAAGATACTCAATCATACACGTACATCATACATGAAGATACTCAATCATACACGTACATCATACATGAAGATACTCAATCATACATGTACTTCATGTACATCATACATGAAGACACTCAATCGTACTCGTGCATCATACATGAAGATACTCAATCGTACACGTACATCATACATGAAGATACTCAATCATTTATGTACATCATACATGAAGATACTCAATCATACATGTACATCATACATGAAGATACTCAATCACACATGTACATCATGCATGAAGATACTCAATCATACATGTACATCATACATGAAGATACTCAATCATACATGTACATCATACATGAAGATACTCAATCATACACGTACATCATACATGAACATACTCAATCATACGCGTAAATCATACATGAAGATACTCAATCATACATGTACATCATACATGAACATACTCAATCATACACCTACATCATACATGAAGATACTCAATCATACATGTACATCATACATGAAGATACTCAATCATACACGTACATCATACATGAAGATACTCAATCGTACACGTACATCATACATGAAGATACTCAATCATACATGTACATCATACATGAAGATACTCAATCATACACGTACATCATACATGAAGATACTCAATCATACATGTACATCATACATGAAGATACTCAATCGTACACGTACATCATACATGAAGATACTCAATCCTACACATACATCATACATGAAGATACTCAATCATACACGTACATCATACATGAAGATACTCAATCATACACGTACATCAATGAAGATATTCAATCATACACGTACATCATACATGAAGATACTCAATCATACATGTACATCATACATGAAGATACTCAATCATACACGTACATCATACATGAACATACTCAATCATACACGTACATCATACATGAAGATACTCAATCATACATGTACATCATACATGAAGATACTCAATCATACACCTACATCATACATGAAGATACTCAATCATACATGTACTTTTGTCCAAGGTACATTATAGGTTCAGTTAAAGTTTACAATCATTTAGTATAGCACAGGGGCCACTTTCACAAAGACATCGCACGTATAGGACAATGTCGTACGACAAATGTAAGGTAAAAAAAAAGTTGTATACCGCTTTGTGAAAGTGGCTCCAGTACTGGTTGATACTGATAAGACTTTACAGGACATCTTGTGCTTTAATCAGAATCTGTGTTTAACATTCCCCTTGAATAAAACTGCGATTAACAGCTGTAAATTCAAATCACTTACCATGAAAGTGATCATTTATGAAAATGATAGCGCTGCATATTTTGAATGTTTTTTTTTTTTTCAGATGTACAGATACATGTAGCTTTGAAACAAACAAAACTTTTTCACTCTTGCTTAATAAATTTTATACCACATGTATATGTTACCTTGCTGGTCTATCCTATGATCTGTCAGTAGGATATCTGTCAGTGATGCAAACCACTTCACCTCAAAGTTATGTCGCTGAGACCTGTACAACAGAGAACAGGCATGTACTCGTTGCAGTAAACCCCCCCTCCCCAAAAAAAACAAACACGCATTTATGTACAAGTATTTATATTAACAAATTAAGTTGAGCATATGTGTTCCAGAAAATACCAGGCAATATTTCAACACACGTGTTATTTTAAACTTGTGGTTTAGTGCACTTGAAAAAGATGATCAGTATAATGCTATATATATATATATATATATATATATATATATATATATATATATGTATGTATAATTTCTCAAACTTTTCAACTTTCATGTATATACACCTTCATAAATTCATATACACCTTCACCTGTAAATTTTATTTATTTATTTATTTATTTATTTGATTGGTGTTTTACGCCGTACTCGAGAATATTTCACTGACGGTAGCCAGGATTATGGTGGGAGAAAACCGGGTACAGCCCGGGGGAAACCCACGACGATGCGCAGGTTGCTGACAGACCTTCCCACGTACGGCGGGAGAAGAAGCCAGCATGAGTTGGACTTGAACTCACAGCGATCGCATTGGTTAGAGGCTCCTGGGTCATTAGGCTACGCTAGTGCGCTAACCAACTGAGCCATGGAGGCCCCAAATAATGTTTATGGCTCATGGTTTACATGAACAATTGCAAATTAAAGCTCACTGACTGAAGATGTAAAATGAGGCAGCTTCTTTCAACATAACTGTAGTTTGCTTTATGATTTTATCTGAAATGATAAGTTTAATCATTTCCAAATGGCTGGTAGTTTAACTGGACATTATGAGTGACAACTTATGGACTTACCTTCCACTGATTTTCTGTTTGGTGCAAATGATGACATCGTTGAACAGGAAGACGTAGCGTAACTTCCGCCGACCGCCCTCCAGCGCTACCAGGAAGCTGTTCTTCACCAGGTGTTGCTGCTCTTCAAGCTGACCAATAAAAGTGCAGATAACAATTTAAGTAACGCCACCAGCCAATCAAATCAGAGGAACAGTTTATTTATTTATTTCGTAATTTCGGCTGTGCTCAAAAATATTTTCCTTATATGACACTGGCACCTGGAACTTTACCTGACCTCATGAAACCTGGTCCACATGTGTGAGTTCATACACACATGTATGTAACCAATTCTTCAATCCCCGATCCTTAACTGCCCATACATGTAACCAAACACTCAATCCATGATCCTTAACTGCCCATACATGTAACCAAATGCTCAATCCATGATCCTTAACTGCCCATATATGTAACCAAACACTCAATCACTGATCCTTAACTGCACATACATGTAACCAAATGCTCAATCCCTGATCCTTAACTGCCCATACATGTAACCAAATGGTCAATCCCTGATCCTTAACTGCACATACATGTAACCAAACACTCAATCCCTGATCCTTAACTGCACATATCTGTAACCAAATGCTCAATCCCTGATCCTTAACTGCACATACATGTAACCAAATGCTCAATCCCTGATCCTTAACTGCCCATACATGTAACCAAATGGTCAATCCCTGGTTCTTAACTGCCCATACAGGTAACCAAATTGTCAATCCCTGATCCTTAACTGCCCATACATGAAACCAAATGGTCAATTCCTGATCCTTAACTGCCCATATGTGTAACCTGACCCTCAATTCCTCTTGTTATTGGGCTAACCGTCAATCCCTAGTCCATGGACCTACCCACCTAGACCCACCATCTCTTAGCCTTTTGCTGAGCCTTACTACACGTACATGCCAGTACCTAAACTTTGAACTGTTATTTTGGACGTAACACTAGCCTTACTGTACAGCAGGCCTGACCTCCTGACCTTTTCTGAAGCCTTAACCTTTACTATGCTGACCTTTCTGCTGGACCTGTCTTGTCGTGAGTCGCCGTACTCCTCCAAGTTGAGGTGAGTCAACTGCTTTGCCTTGAGCAGTTCCTCATAGTCAGGGTGAGTCTTCGGAGTACAATTTATTAGGTCCTAAAATGTTAGACAAAAAATGAATTTGTTAAATCTTATTGTGGTTATACAGGTATTGCCTTTTGTCAATAGACTATTGTAGTGCACTCCAAAGAAACAGGAAAAAAATTATTACAGAGAAACATGTAAAAAAAAATTTCCAAAAACTGAACTATTTACCTACATGTACATCTTCATATGAATTACTGCATACATGTACATTAATAACATGGAATATAAAATGCGTACAGAAAAGACAAGAATTACAACTATTGCAGTCGCTATGAGTTCAAGTCCAGCTCATGCTGGTTTCCTATCCGGCCATAAGTGGGAAGGTTTGTCAGCAACCTGCACATGGACGTTGGTTTCCTCTGGGCTTTGCTTGGTTTCCTCCACCATAATGCTGAATGTTGTCGTGTAAGTGAAATATTCTGGAGTATGACGTAAAACACAAATCAAAGTAAACATAATTAACTGACAACTGACTGTTTATTACCAGACTCTTGCATAAATGGTAATGTGGTAATTTCTAGTAATGATTGATTGCCGACAAGGTTAATGATCACTGGCTATATGAAGACCCCATGTTCAACAGCCATACAGCAGCATGCTTTAGCTGTCTTTTCCTTTCATAAAGCCAAAATATCCTGTCTTTGACTACATGTATAGGCTATGACAGCTGATTCTGTTATAATGTGTAACACCCATGGAATTTATCGGATGATGTAAACTTACATGAAGTACTAAAGTATTCCTCTGTATCCTTACAACTGGCTTAAACAGCATGTCTGCAAAAGAAAGAAACATTTGAAGTCAGACGTCAACAATGCGGAATCTCAAAAATAACTTCTAAACTTAATGGATAAACAATGTCAACAACTTCTAAATTCAGATGGATGTTACTAGCTCATGCTATCACAGAGGTTAATACAACTGATTTAAAACTCACTCTGCAGACTGAGAGTCTCCTTGCTGTTAGGGATGGGAACCATGTTGGCCAGTTCCCTAAACTGCAAGTTCTCCTCTGAGCATCTTCCTATGGTCTCCACAGCCTTGGGGTAGTTTTTCATATAGTCACTGTACACAGGGAAACTGGAGATCTGTGCAGTAGGAAAAGGTCAGTTTGTAATCATCTATCATTTGTGAACACATAAACTGGGAAAATGCACATTTACAGCCAGTGAGCAGAGCAGCCGGCCAGTGAGAACAACAACCAGCTAGTGAGCAGAACAACCAGCCAGTGAACAGAACAACCAGCCAGTGAACAGAACAACCAGCCAGCAGATCAATCAGCTGGTGAGCAGAACAATCAGCCAGCGAGAACAAAAACCTGCCAGTGAGTGAGCAGAACAACCAGCCAGTGAGCAGAACGCCCATTCAGCAGATCAACCATCAGGTGAGCAGAACAAACAGCTGGCAGATCAACCATCCAGTGGGCAAAACAACCAGCCATTGAGAACAAGACCAGCAAATGAGTCAGCAGAACAACCAGCAAGTGAGAGCAACAACCAACAAGTGAGAACAATAGCCAGCTAGTGAGCAAAACAACCAGCAAGTGAGTATAACAAGTAGTCAGGAAGAACAACCACCAAGCAGAGAGCAGACAACCAGCCAGTGAGCAGAATAACTAGCCTGTAAGCAGAGCAGCCATCCAGTGGGAACAAGACAGTGAGCAGAACAATTAGCTAGTGAGCAGAACAACCAGTCAGTGAGCACAATGACTAGCCATTCAGCAGAACAATCTACTGTCAGAAGAACAATCAGCCAGAAGGCAGAACAATTCACCACTAGACTTCAGTAACATGAACTTTCAGCTTATCAATAATAATATCATACAAAACATAAATTAAAAAATAACACACCAACCCAATTTGCCTGTATCTGTATTGACCCCACCCTCTATAATCTCTGAGGAAAATGACCATTTCTACAGTCATGTCATGACAGTGATGTGTTTATGTTGGCTGCATTCTTGTATGCGAATGTGTAAGCCACATTTGATGCTGTATGAAAATGTGCCTGTTGACAAACTGTCGCTAGCTCACATATGCCCAATGGTAAGTGGTAGCTAGATCACGCCATCAAAGTAGAGCAAGCTCCACCCAAGCTTTTATTTACTTTAACTGTCACCAGTTCACTGCACAATTCCACAGTAACCTATACGGAAGTATCAAAAGAGTGCATTGGCCGAGTCTTCCGTGCTGGCAAAACTGCCTAACCATACCATTATCACATCACTGTAACTCTTTTGTTACACATACCACTGTACATCGATTATCACTTGATTATGCCTGCAGTTTTGTTTACATATTCCCTGGCTACAAGAGCTGTATTTCACTTGAGGTTTTTAAGGTTGACACAGGTGCTTTATGTATTTCTGATAGTCATTTTTTACATAACACACTTTAGGCTAAACAAAACTAAAGCACTGCATGTAAATTTGTATGAATCATTGATTCAAACTAAAATTTTTAACATGCTGCTCACTCTGTTGAACTGTTTTGGCATGGCCGATACGGACTCCTGATCAGAGAAGTCCCAGGTTCAACTGCTAGAAAACTAGAGCCCAGAAAACTACTACCACTAAATGTAATATACACAACAGTATATAGGAAACTGTAGTGTTGTTCACTGTTATTAAGGAGCTTGCAATATTTGCTGCATTATTAAACATATACATTTTTTGGTCCATCTGGACAATAGATCCCAATGTATCAAGAATAAAAATATAGTTGTGAAACTGAGAAAACCATGTTGTGTGTACATCTACAGTGTATATGTAAAACTTCAAAATGAATGTAGGAGGAATGTAGGACTTCAGAATGAATGCAGGGGGAATGTAGGACTTCAGAATGAATGCAGGGGGAATGTAGGACTTCAGAATGAATGTAGTGGGAATGTAGGACTTCAGAATAAATGCAGTGGGAATGTAGGACTTCAGAATGAATGCAGTGGGATTGTAGACCTTCAGAATGAATGCAGTGGGAATGTAAGACATCAGAATGAATGCAGTAGGAATATCGGACTTCAGAATAAATGCAGTGGGAACTTATTACATATTCATGTACCTGTTACGAAAGTATCTGAACCTAAACAGGACTTCAACCTGTATTCAGATCACGTCAGTGTTTTCTCCATCACTTGTTACATAAAACTATACATGTATTTATATACTTGTGCCTTTTGGGGCCTTTTAGCCTTTTTTAGCTTTTTGTGAAGCTTAAGGACAGGTCTACTTATACGTACATGAGCACAGAATAAACAGCTCAACTATTTACGTTACAAAGGCACAAAGCTCAAAAAATACCTTTATTAGGCTTTTAGTTATAGGATACTGGGATCTAGTTGAGATGTTTTGTGAGTCTTTTCCTGAATCCAGGTCAGCACGTCAAAAGCTTAGAGGCAGGACACTAACCCACAAACAGTGCGACAAATAACTGTGACCTTCACACGCACAAGGAGATTGGATACAGCTTCAACTCTGGATGTATTCTACGACCTGCCACTCCTTACAACTGATACAATTTGCTGGGCTTTCTGCTTTAGGGATTATATAAGCCACACAACTCAGTACTGTAAAATGTCATATACAGGATAAAATCTCCTACATATACTCATCATCAACAGGTCAAATGGTTGTGAAATTAAGTACACTGCTACTCCAGTCCAATCCAGCTTGTCTGCCTGACAGCTTATGTAATCTGTGTCCATTACTGTACATGATCACCTTATTACAGATCTGTTATAAACATGCATAACTGTAGAAATTCCTACATGTACATATGCACAAAATGTTGGCTTTTAGATGTACTCTGGGTACGGACTGTATTCTGGGTACAGACCGTATTCTGGGTACAGACCGAACTCTGTGTACAGACCGTACTCTGGGTACAGACTGTATTCTGGGTACAGACTGTATTCTGGGTACAGACTGTACTCTGGGCACAGACTGTTTTCTGGGTACAGACTGTACTCTGGGCACAGACTGTATTCTGGGTACAGACTGTACTCTGGGCACAGACTGTATTCTGGGTACAGACTGTATTTTCCTGTTTATTCACAGACAGTGACAACGATGTACTCATCCTCCAGTTATCGTGATGAGCCATGATGATGGAAAATATGATCATCAGACAATGTTCCACAAGTAAAATAAATTCTTAGATGAAAAAATCTTAAAAGCCCGATCAGGTTTTACCTTATTCCCAGAAACACTATGTCTGTATTAAAGCTCTGATGGATAAACAGGGATTGTCTTGTGTTTTTTGGAACAACATGTAATAATGATAAACTGATTAGAAACTGATTTATCTCTCTGATCACTGTTTAACGAAAACACTAAAGAATTAATCATTTATACAATGACGGCCAATTTGATTGGTGGCGGAAACTAGAGTACCCACAGTAAAATGTGACAAAACAAACTTTCCCATCTGTGATGGCAAATGTGACTGATGGGCAAAAAGTTGACTGCTATGAATATTCATGTATAAGTGGCCCATTGCAAACGACACAGACTGCTCTGTTGACTTCTTATTTCCACAAAGTCCACAGAAAAAATAAGAATGCTACAACATTTAGAAATTCCTTGTCCATGGCCTCAGATGAACCTGTCAGCATTATGAGTCAGCATTGTGAGTCAGCATTGTGAGCCAGCATTGTGAGCCAGCATTGTGAGCCAGAATTGTGAGTCAGCATTGTGAGCCAGCATTGTGAGCCAGCATTGTGAGCCAGCATTGTGAGCCAGCATTGTGAGTCAGCATTGTGAGCCAGAATTGTGAGCCAGCATTGTGAGCCAGCATTGTGAGTCAGCATTGTGAGCCAGCATTGTGAGCCAGCATTGTGAGTCAGCATTGTGAGTCAGCATTGTGAGCCAGCATTGTGAGCCAGCATTGTGAGCCAGCATTGTGAGCCAGCGGGCAGGAGTCACACAAATTAATAACATCAGGCGGCTTCACATTCACCATGACAAATTTAAAACTACCAATTCATAAAAAGACTGACCAGCATTTTGAAGAGGTCACCAACCCTCTGTTGGGGCGTTGATTCGTTGACACGCTCAGCCAGCTCATGGACAAACTTCTCGTGGATGATGTGCAGCTCTGGAATCTTGGAGAATACCACCTTGATATCCTCCAAGGACATAACTGGTTGTGAGGAACCGGCTGCAGCTTCCAGGGACTTTTTGTACTGGGAATTGAGAGAAAACAACATTTAATATAAACCTGGTAAAAGCAAAGAGGGCACATTCAACAACAAAGCTGTGTGTATTGCAGTTCATTTTGTGCCAAGAAATTCAATAAAATGCATGTGCATGCAAATTGCCTTTTGGTTTAAAATGTTAAAATTTCAAATTTTAAAATGTTCCATGTCAAAGCTCAAAACAGTCAAGGAGTGCTTAAGATTTATGATTAGGGCAGATAGCCAAATGATATGCATGATCGGTACATTTTGCCCAAAGTTTTGCAAACGGTCTAGACACGCCTTAACCTTACATACTAGTGACAAATTGTGACAGACCTGCTGTCACTAAACTACATACTCAGTGACAAGCATTTTCCAGTGCCAAATTCATTTATATATATATATATATATATATATATATATATATATATATATATATATATATGTGCATAAATGTATCAAAAAGGCAAAAGTTTAGAATTCTTTTTTTTCTGATGTAATGCTGAGCAAAATAGCCTACCTTTAAGAGAACCTCTAGACTGGTCAGGTAATCGCGTTCTGTCTCCAGGATTCCTTGCAGCACCAGCTTTCGCAAACGTAACTTCTCCTTTTCCGGTGAGCTTGGTCCAGGATGATCTCCCTTAAGACAAATACATAATATTTGACAGCTTCAGATAAACGATTCCATGTATCTGTGTATAGATGTATATTACACCATAATCAACTTCTGTTGCTACTTTTTTTTTTCTTTTTTCTTTTTTTGTAGCACACATTTCTATAAGTGCCAGCAACTGTAGCTTTGTCTTTTTTACTCACCTCAGAGTCTGTGCTGCATGCATCCAACTCAGACACTGGGGAAGAGTTACGATTGCTACCAATGGTCCCATCACTGTCACAGTTTCGACTGGGTTGACTGACAGGATGGTCACGTCTCATGCACACAGGCGACCCGGAGATGTTCTCTACAAAATCAAAAAAAAAAAACAAAAACATTTTCATTGACACTATAAAATAACAGAGATGTGAAGCAAGGTTTTCTGCTTTTCACTTCACCATTGAAGTTTAATTGTGAGATACGGTGATTAGAATGAAAAATCTTTGTGATGTTGAGAATCTAATAAACCCCAATCCATAAAGACAACTTAATATTCACACAACCAACATTTTATTCACTGGAAAACATTTTATTACTTATTTATTTGTTTGATTGGTGTTTTACGCCATACTCAAGAATATTTCACTTATACGACGGCAGCCAGCATTATGGTGAGAGGAAACCGGACAGTGCCCAGGGAGAACCCATGACCATCCGCAGGTTGGAGAGAGCCAGCATGAGCTGGACTTGAACTCACAGCAACCATATTGGTGAGAGGCTCCTGGGTCATTATGTTGTGCTAGACCAACTGAGCCCCGAAAAACATTTAAAAAAAAAAAAAAATGATGGGTTTCAAATAAAGTTTTCAGTGATTTTTCAACAGTTGTTATCATTAACCTTTTTATAAATTCAGTCACAGTTAATAGTGAGAAGGAGTGTTGTTTAAGGTTTGTGGCCTAACAATTAACCAGTGGGAATTAGGTCAGTGTAAAACATACACACCTGTACAAGCAGACAGTATATGACTTAGATATACATAGGGATGTTCCCATACACTTCGATTGGGATTAAGATAAATGGATTAAGACCATCACTCTCATAATCCCGGAACAAAGTCACTCTGTCTGGCAAAAGACACTTCTTTGTATACAAACTCAGCAACACACATTGTTAACATAACTGTGTGCATGATGACTGCATTTCCTCAAATAAACTGACCTGGTATTTTATCTCTCTCTACAGTCATGACGGTAGCATCTTATAACCAAGATCTGGATGTATGCTATGTTTGTACAGTTTGTACAATGTATGATCATGACTTTTCTAAAAATGATTACACCTATCATGATATGGCTGTATGGGGAAAACACAAACGCTCCGGCGTGGACATATAGAATGTTTACATTAGCTTATTAAACTAGACAACTCTGTTCAACCACCTGCAGGTATAGGTTAGACTAAAACAAAATAAATGCATACAGGTATACCACACAGGTAACTTTCTAAACACACCCACCTGTACATGTATATAGCTGTTCTGATGATGTACATAAATTGGCTCAACAAGTATATTCAAGATAGATGTACAAATTTATTTTTTTCAGATTTCAGTAATTATAATGCTTCTACTGTTCAGGTTGTGAATTCACAAGAAAAAGAAAAACTGTACGTATATACCATGTACAAGAATATCATGGAATTAAGAAAAATTAGAATGAGGACTAGAAAAAACACCAGTGCTACATAGCTGACATGTATGGTAAAGCTGATACAGTTGCTATGGCTGGCTAAGCCACTCTCTGAAAGTGGAACACCAGCTCCTACAGCTTAGGCAGGTGTAGGCTTTGTCACAATGCTCAGGTAACCCACAGGTAAATTCGTTAATCTCTTTCCTGTTTACACTGTATCTGACAACTACCTGATATTAACACCACAGGAAGCAGGAGGTGATTGGTTAAAGCTGAGCTAACTGTTTTTTGTAGCACATCATGCAAGACAGAGGTCTACAAGCTTGAAGAAAGTATTATGCTTCCAATTAACAACTGTAATTCTTCAACTGTTTCGCATGTTGGTAAAGTGTTATATTCTGAAGGCATTATTCTGTCATGCCTGTGTAGACTGATTGAATTATACTTTTCTAAGAAGCTCTGAAATTGGTCATTCCAAGCAATGCAGTTTCGCCTCTAAAATCAAATTGAAAATGTGCATAAATTGAACTTAAAGTTGCTCTTTCATGCATGCGAAAAGGTTGATGTATTTAAATGTGGCAACTAGCCCATTGCATGTCCACAGTTGACAGTGTTAATTGGCATTCATGGCATTAGTGAATCCAGATTATAGGCAATCTGTGAATTCAACAGCAAGCTGAAACTTCTTCTTATTTAATCTAACCATCTGAAAGTAATAATTATTCACAGCCTTGAGTCTATCATCTAGTCAGCTGACATATCTCTCCATTAAAGGTGACCTAACACTTCCACAGCACATGAACACAGGTAGACAAAGCCTCACTGACACTATGTACATGTGGTATGGAAATAGAAATGTCAAAACAGCCTCACTGACATCATGTACATGTGGTATGGAAATACAGGTATCATGACAGCCTCACTGACATCATGTACATGTGGTATGGAAACAGATGTCACAACAGCCTCACTGACATCATGTACATGTGGTATGGAAACAGAGATGTCAAAACAGCCTCACTGACATCATGTACATGTGGTATGGAAACAGAGATGTCACAACAGCCTCACTGACATCATGTACATGTGGTATGGAAATAGGGATGTCACAACAGCCTCACTGACATCATGTACATGTGGTATGGAAATAAGAGATGTCACAACAGCCTCACTGACAACATGTATATGTGGTATGGAAATAGAGGTATCACAACAGCCTCACTGACATCATGTATATGTGGTATGGAAATAGGGATGTCACAACAGCCTCACTGACATCACGTACATGTGGTATGGAAATAGAGATGTGACAACAGCCTCACTGACATCATGTAATTTCATGCTAATTTCCGAGTTTAACAAATGTGAAAGTTCTCAAAGGTAATTGTAAATCAAAAAATCAATCCCATGTTGTTCTTGTACATACCTTCTGAACACGGAAATCTGCAAATTGTTCCGTGTAAAGTCTCCATTCTTGGCAGCTGTGAGACTGGTAGTCCCAAGCTATTAAGAGTTACTGCTGGCACATGTCCATGTACCAAGGGCTTCCTGCCTTTCTAAACTCTGAATGTCTACAGCTCCTATTTTAACACAGTAGTACTGATATATGAGCTTGAAACTAATCCTAGCTGACTGATCACTGAACACGCTGAAGGTTACATTTAACTGATCTCTCAGGTTTTATTACAATGGTATGCACTGATTCTTTCTTTTGTTGTACAATGGTGTTTTCTACTGTCTGACAAAGGAACATGGCAAAGGTTACTTCCTGAGTTTGCTAGATATTACACGAGCCTCAAAGACTCTGTACATATGTTTATTTATTCATCTGATTAATGTTTTACGATGTACTCAGGGATATTTCACTTATACGACGGCGGTCAGCATTATGGTGGGAGGAAACCAGGCTAAGCCTATGGGAAACCCACGACCATCTGCAGGTTGCTACAGACCATCCCACTTACGGCTGGAGAGGAAGCCAGCATGAGCTGGACTTGAACTCACGGCGACCGCATTAGTGAGAGACTCCTGGGTCATTACGCTGCGCTAGCGCGCTAACCAACTGAGCCACAGGGGCCCCCATATACATATGTCATAACATCCCTAGAGCTCTGAGTCATCCACACACAGTGGTACTTAACTACACAAAGGTTTAGTTTACTGCAATACTTCTATCGAGTATAAAGGTGAGAGTATTGACTGTCAGTTTTAAATTTATTTTTACGTCAATCTGAATTTGAAAGACACATATACATGTACATGGTATATAAGGTAAGAAATTTTGTACCTTTGATGAGAAATACTTGACATCATGCAGTTCCTATTAAGTTCTATGGCTAACATATAATTCATATGTCATGTACATGCATATGGTTGCTAACAGCTTCTGGGTCACTACGCTGCGCTAGCGTGCTAACTGACTGAGCCACGGAGGCCCCTGCACATGTTTTGACTCGTATACTGAGGGAACAGAAACAAAAGCACAATACAATTTTTTTAACAGTGTACCTGCATGACGGTCAATGCCATCTGTAAAACCAACAACATTTGGTAATCAAGTTACTAACAAAACTTCTCCATGTTTGACACACAAAGTTCCATGCCTTTCTGTTGGAAGACAAATGGTCTTCAACAAAGAGAAGACTGCAAACTACCATGCAAGCACTGCTGACAGCTAAATTCCTCATGTTGAACAGTGCATCACACAGGGTCATTCTACAAATCTGGATGTCGAAAGCCAGGATTGAACCCTGACATATTTGAGTAGATGACCTAAGCACTTGAGCAGCAGCTATGCACGTACCACTATAATCTACTGTGACACTACATGTAGATGTAGATGACAGTACACAAGAACCAGGGACCACATATACATGTACACATGAAAGATGATCACATGATTACACATGTGCAAATTTATTCACATTTATCCTGCATCACACAGAATACTCTGCTTTTCATTGGACAATAAGAGTCACGAGGGGTACAGATATATTCTCTATTCTCCTATACATTTGCCTTCTCCACTGAATTGATGGGTTTCACAGGATAAATTTGTTACATGGTTACTCAGTCATAGGATATGGAAATATATGGTGTGAGTAACCTTCATAATATGAGGACTCAATGACACCATATATTTGCGTACCGGTATCCTATCACTGAGTGACCATGTAACAAATAGTGCATGTAATTAATTGCTGATCTCACAAACACGACAAATTAATTAAGTGACAAATAAACATTAGGAAAAACGCTACCTCTGAACAGCTGATGGTATCAAAACAGATGACATAACCTTTCCATTTTTGTACTGGAGAAAAACTACAGAGTAATAAATAATATTTCGCCAAAAAATTACAACCCTTTGATTTTGATTATCTTACTTGCTTTAATCGTTTTGTCTGAGCTGAAGGAAGCATAATACATGTACATGTACACGTGAAGAAATATGGGGTGACAGAAATACCCAGACAGTGAAGTTTTACTTGTACAGCTGCATACATTATGTCGCCAGTGTTTGTGCTTGAATACACAGTAAATGTAGCCTTGGTGACAAAACTATGTTAGGTGTGTCACAGTTTATGTACAGTATTTCTAATGTTGGCTTCCCATGAGTGGTGGATCAGAAATCTCCTCTATAACAAGCCTATATACGCCTAAAAAACGATTGCCCCTTTGTGTATATATCACTCACTCAGTACGATCTGGGACAAATCTGGCACACACTTGATTGCCAGCAGATCACATATAACCAAAATCACACTTCCCTTTTCACGGTTATCACACTTTCTTGACACACACATCACTTTATTTCCTTCCTTTTTAACTGTCAACTTTTTCTTCCTTTCTGAAGTTCTTATGACAAAGATAAGGAAAGTCTCCTTTCAGGCTTATTTGCCTTATATACACTTATCAAGGATTTCTCACTTTAACTGAAAACAGCAGTTTCCTGAAGTTTTTCTCCTCATCGCACTTCACTATTGTATCTAAGCCAATCCAAATACCCACATATTTTGCTGCCACACTAGAAAACCATGCCAAAGACACCGTATATGACACCCCATGGAGGTCACTATACATGGATATAGATACCAGGCCACATAGAGGCCACTGTAAATGGATACAGACAGCAGGCCAACTGACACCATGCAGACAGGACACCACAGAGGAGGTCACTGTACATGGATACAAACACCAGATCAAAGACACCAGACATGACACCACATAGTCAATGTGCATGGATACAAACACCAGATCAAAGACACCAGACATGACATCACATAGTCACTGTACATGGATACAAACACCAGATAAAAGACACCAGGCATGACACCACAGTCACTGTGCATGGATACAAACACCAGATCAAAAACACCAGACATGACATCACATAGTCACTGTGCATGGATACAAACACCAGATCAAAACACCAGACGTGACATCACATAGTCACTGTGCATGGATACAAACACCATACCAAAGACACCAGACATGATATCAAGACCTCATCATTTTTTCTCGTCTTTCAAGTGCACACCCAAGTGACCCAACCCATGCACACCCCAGTGACCCATCCCAGGCTTAACCTGGGCACACCCAAGTGACCCATCCCAGGCACTCCCAAGTGACACAGCCCAGGCTTAACCCTCTCCAAAACCTGATCATAATAATTACTGTGTCAAGCGCACGTACCTGAACTAATAATACAGCGATAACATTTCACAAGGAAGCCATACCATATGACTTATCTTCCACTGTCATCTTTACCTTTTGAGATTTCCTGACTTTATCAGAACAGATGCAGAAATTTAATTACAAATATCTGTAATATATACCATACGTCATGTACATGCATCTGTACCCTGCTCTAGGCACAGATATGACACGACAGTATTGGACATACACATCTACATGGGACATAATGGTCGCAGATGTATATTATACCCATATCAGTGTAGGAAGGGATGTTAATAGAACAGCTCGCATGTGCGTGAAGAACTCCCAAAATTTGTGGAGCTATAAGCTGATTTCTACTGCTACATACATGTAGAGCTCCACCCTTCTGTATACACTCTACCTGTGGAATGTGGGGGACCAGGAAGAGCGCGCTTGAAATGCCAAAATAAACATACAGTGCTGAAATATATTTATGGCTGCAATATACATATACTTGTATATATGCATAATCATGGTAACGTATTGTGAATAACTACATGCACAAGTCTGAAGATGCAACCTACACCATTAGTGACTTGACACAATATACAGGTAATTCAATAGAGAATCTACTGTTCCATGAATTTTTAACTGATAAATTAAAGTTATGATACATATAAATGTAACTGACAGTCATGGCTTTGGCCACCCCATATCTGCTATAAAACACTGCTAAATACAGCTGTGCACATGTACACAACTTGGGCATGACTTTACCATCCCCACGCACCTGTCATACCTGGATTATTAAGTAACACTGTATACAACTTGGGCATGACTTTACAATCCCCACACACCTGTCATACTTGGATTATTAAGTAACACTTTATATAACTTCGGCATGACTTTAGAATCCCCACACATCTGTCATACCTGGATTATTAAGTAATGCTGTATACAACTTGGGCATGTCTTTATAATCCCCACACACCTGTCATACTTGGATTATTAAGTAATGCTGTATACAACTTGGGCATGTCTTAATAATCCCCACACATCTGTCATACCAGGATTATTAAGTAACACGGTATACAACTTGGCCATGTCTTAATAATCCCCACACACCTGTCACACCTGGATTATTAAGTAACACTTTATATAACTTGGGCATGACTTTACAATCCCCACACACCTGTCATACCTGGATTAGTAAGTAACACTGTATACAACTTGGGCATGACCTTATAATCCCCACACACCTGTCATACCTGGATTATTAAGTAATGCTGTATACAACTTGGGCATGACTTTATAATACCCATCCACCTGTCATACCTGGATTATTAAGTTACACTGTATACAACTTGGGCATGTCTTTATAATCCCCACACACCTGGATTATTAAGTAACACTACACTACACGGTCATGGGAAAAGTTTATTCCCCTTTCTCAAACACCCACCAACAAGCCCACCGTTGCCTTCAACAATGTTTTCTAAACATGATAATTTTCTGATACATGTACATGACATGTAAAACTAAGCTAACACCTTTTGTGTAGCCTTGATATGAACCGGGCTGTAAATTCCAGAATCTGATGGCCAGATTGATTTAGCTTATAATAATGTACTCCGAAATATCTAAGGAGAATTCTGATGATTAATGGTCTCCTTGCCAACATGAAGCTGAGTGAACATGTGCAAGAGTGGAAGTACATCTAGTCCTATAGAGACAATATTTCATAGCTCTGACTTGATACTGAGTCACATGAAACTGCACGTATACAGTACTGTACAACTAAATATAGCAGTTTACTGATTCTAACAGTTCCATTGTCCCAAAGGAGGCAACTATTCTACAAGTACCGATGTATTTCACTGAGTCATTTGCACCTTCACTTCATGAACCTGATGTACATATGTTTGAGGAGTGTATGTATTTGTGCCTTCACTGCCGTACATGTACACGGAGTGTATGTATTTGTGCCTTCACTGCCGTACATGTACACGGAGTGTATGTATTTGTGCCTTCACTGCCATACATGTACACGGAGTGTATGTATTTGTGCCTTCACTGCCGTACATGTATATGGAATGTATGTGATTGTGCCTTCACTGCCGTACATGTACATGGAGTGTGTATTTGTGCCTTCACTGCCCAGCATGTACATGGAGTGTATGTATTTGTGCCTTCACTGCCATACATGTACACGGAGTGTATGTATATGTGCCTTCACTGAAATACATGTACACAGAGTATATGTATTTGTGCCTTCACTGCCGTACATGCACATGGAGTGTATGTATTTGTGCCTTCACTGCCGTACATGTACACGGAGTGTATGTGTTTGTGCCTTCACTTCCATACATGTACATGGAGTATGTATTTGTGCCTTCACTGCCATACATGTACACAGAGTGTATGTATTTGTGCCTTCACTGCCGTACATGTACACGGAGTGTATGTGTTTGTGCCTTCACTGCCATACATGTACACGGAGTGTATGTATTTGTGCCTTCACTGAAATACATGTACACAGAGTGTATGTATTTGTGCCTTCACTGCCATACATGTACATGACCCCTTTTCTTGACGTATATTTTTTTCACATGGTCATGCTTGTAACTGCCCCGAATAGAAAGCTTCTGCATGTCTTGCTGTAATTCATTTGAAGAATGCCTTTAACCACATAGCAAGCGATGAAGAAAAATTTAAGAACAACACAGTGCAGTTTTTTTACCTTCACATTTTTTATGTTCTGCATTCTTTCTCACGGTAGGCATGTCAGGACTCAATGCCAACCCACAACTTAATCATGCTTAGACATCAGCTGGGCTAACTGAACAGCCTTCACAATAGCCTTTAGTTATTTATAAAGGTAACTGACACAAAGGCAATTATTACAACTGCTAACAAAAGGAGGCAAAAACAAAATAAAATAAAAAGCATGGACAATACTATATGTATATATATATATATATATATATATATATATATATATATATATATATATATACATATAATGGAGCCATGGTCAGAGAAGGTGAAGAATGACAAGATCACCAGAAAGCCATGGTCAGAGAGAAGATGAAGTATAACAAGATCCCCAGAGAGCCATGGTCAGAGAGAAGGTGAAGAATGACAAGATCCCCAGAGAGAGCCATGATCAGAGAGAAGGCGAAGAATGACAAGATCCCCAGAGAGCCATGATCAGAGAGAAGACGAAGAATGACAAGATCCCCAGACAGCCATGATCAGAAAGAAGGTGAAGAATGACAAGATCACCAGAGAGCCATGATCAGAGAGAAGGTGAAGAATGACAAGATCCCCAGACAGCCATGATCAGAAAGAAGGTGAAGAATGACAAGATCACCAGAGAGCCATGATCAGAGAGAAGGTGAAGAATGACAAGATCCCCAGACAGCCATGATCAGAGAGAAGATGAAGAATGACAAGATCCCCAGACAGCCATGATCAGAGAGAAGATGAAGAATGACAAGATCACCAGTGAGCCATGATCAGAGAGAAGGTGAAAAATGACAAGATCACCAGAGAGCCATGATCAGAGAGAAGATGAAGAATGACAAGATCACCAGAGAGCCATGATCAGAGAGAAGGCAAAGAATGACAAGATCCCCAGACAGCCATGATCAGAGAGAAGATGAAGAATGACAAGATCACCAGAGAGCCATGATCAGAGAGAAGATGAAGAATGACAAGATCACCAGAGAGCCATGATCAGAGAGAAGGTGAAGAATGACAAGATCCCCAGACAGCCATGATCAGAGAGAAGGTGAAGAATGACAAGATCCCCAGACAGCCATGATCAGAGAGAAGGTGAAGAATGACAAGATCACCAGAGAGCCATGATCAGGGAGAAGGTGAAGAATGACAAGATCCCCAGACAGCCATGATCAGAGAGAAGATGAAGAATGACAAGATCACCAGAGAGCCATGATCAGAGAAAAGATGAAGAATGACAAGATCACCAGTGAGCCATGATCAGAGAGAAGGTGAAAAATGACAAGATCCCCAGAGAGCCATGATCAGAGAGAAGGTGAAAAATGACAAGATCCCCAGAGAGCCATGATCAGAGAGAAGATGAAGAATGACAAGATCACCAGACAGCCATGATCAGAGAAGATGAAGAATGACAAGATCCCCAGAGAGCCATGATCAGAGAGAAGATGAAGAATGACAAGATCACCTCAACACCAGTGATACAAGCACGTCATGTTGTATCTGACAATTATTAATTGTGCATACAAATTTCCTGGATGACTGGATGGTGAGCACAATCTGGGAACTGTATGTACATGTAAATTAAATTTACATGGTATCTACATATTCATGTATACTTATATCACTAATCTTTAATCAGTCATTTTTTCTTCCTTCTAGCAGTGTCCATAAATACATGAACAAGAGTTGTAAATGTTGTAAATACATGAACAAGTGTTGTAAATGTTGTAAACACATGAACAAGAGTTGTAAATGTAAATACATGAACAAGAGTAGGAAATGTTGTAAATACATGAGCAGAGTTGTAAATGTTGTAAATACATGAACAAGTGTTGTAAATGTTGTAAATACATGATGTACATAAATGCATATTGTATTTCACCTTAAATTTGATCTGAAAAAAAAAGCACTGAGTATTCAATCTTGACACCGCAATAAGGAACAAGTGTCCACACTGATTGATCAAGGTTGACACCACTACAAGGCTCGACACCAATATATAATCATGTACACATACTTGCTTCTACACCCTGATTTCAAACTTAATACCATATGTTTACATCATGGACATACAACAACACATCTGGGAATACATCACACTTGACAGGATAACCACATACATGTATGTACATACAGCCACACCTGTTTTCTGTATATAAACAACCTACGCCATGATGCATTGACCCTACATATGTATTCATATACATCCATTGTCAGACTGTACCTTCAGACTTAACAGCTACATGTATATACCCTATCAAAACGTGTATATAGTGACAGTCGGAACAGGTGGCCTACATCTGTGTCAAAGGGCTAACTGCCATAATATGGCTAATAACCAGACACGTAGCCTGGTCTTTGTACCTGTAAAATACCACGTTATGGGCGAGACTGCTGATCTGTACAGAAATGTACCATATGTGTACAATGCAGCTTACTAAGACATATTAAAGCCAGCCTTAAACATGTAGTTCCATCTTCTGCATTATGTACGTGCCTCAAGCAGCAGCGTATGTTACACATGGAAGTGTGCAAAACTAATTCTGAGACAGGACACACCTGACTAGACATTTAAATGCTTTTCTGAGACACATGTTTAGATATTGAGCAACCACAGAAAATTACAATGCCCAGTATACTGTAAATGTTTCATTGTAGAAGTACCACACTACACATGTAAATGTAAATGTTTCACTGTAGACGTACCATACTACACATGTAAATGTAAATGTTTCACTGTAGATGTACCACACTACACATGTCGAATGTAAATGTTTCATTGCAGACGTACCACATTACACATGTCGAATGTAAATGTTTCATTGCAGAAGTACCACACTACACATGTATAATGTAAATGTTTCATTGTAGACGTACCACACAACACATGTCCAATGTAAATGTTTCGCTGCCGACGTAGCACACTACACATGTGGAATGTAAATGTATCATTGTAGACGTACCACATTACACATGTAGAATGTAAATGTTTTACTGTAGATGTACGACACTACACATGTCAAATGTAAATGTTTCACTGTAGACATACCACACTACAAATGTAAATGTAAATGTTTCACTGTAGAGGTACCACACTACACATGTCGAATGTAAATGTTTCATTGTAGACGTACCACACTACACATGTATAATGTAAATGTTTCACTGTAGACGTACCACACTACACATGTCGAATGTAAATGTTTCACTGTAGACATACTACACTACACATGTAAATGTTTCACTGTAGACGTACCACACTACACATGTCTAATGTAAATGTTTCATTGTAGACGTACCACACTACACATGTAAATGTAAATGTTCGCACCAACTGTACATTTTCAGGTACACTGTCCATGTTCGTTTATTTTTGTTTCTTTCAATTTTGTTATGAAGAAAAACGATTTGGAATGAATTCAAGACGTTTCATGTACATAGTACACTAATGAGCACAGGATATAGAAAACACTACTACTAATCTACTCTTAAATAACGATCTAACTGAATCAATAAATTATAATGAGAACTTGACGACTGATAATATGCATATGTACACAATGAGGTATGCATGTACTTGTACTTACGTGTACCTACCTGTATGTAAACTATCATGAATATACATGTACATGTACATGCTACTGTATTCATTTATAAATGATATATTTGAATGGAGTTTTACACTCTACCCAAGAGTATTTTACTTTACGATGGCGGCCAGCAATGGGATGGAAGAAAGCCAGGCAGAGCACTGGGATAGCCCATGACCATCCACAGGTTCCCAAGTAGACCTTCTCATGTACAACTGACGAGGAAACCAGCATTCATGAGTTGGATTTGAACTCGCGTTGATTGCATTGGTGAAAGGCACTCCTGGGTCACTGGGCTGTGCTAGCATGCTATTAAACCACTAGGCATGCTAGGCCTCAAAGACCCCTCCATGCACACCTAACAAGATACATCTACTTCACCTTTACTAAACCAGCATCCATGTGAATTTTGAGAATTTGGATATAAAGTATTAACCATACAGAATAAAATATACAGTAAAAAACAAAGGCTTACAGCATGAAGAATTAGAGTCAGAGGAATATATAAAACTTAAGTATGGCGTTACCTGTTGGTACAGCGCGAAGGTTATGGGAATAAACACAGGATGAGGATGGCCTTACCTGTTGACACAACTGGAGTATGCTGATGACCGATGGTCACTTCAGCTGGAACCTGGCCGTCACTGGACTGTCTCTGCTCCTCTAGCCCTGGGGGAAAACATTCTTCGTAATCATGTCTCTGAGGGACAGGTGCCGGTCGCGTTTTCTCTTGAATGAGCTCAGGTTCATTCACCTTCCCTGGAGAGTTGTAACTAGGGTCAGGGGTCTGGAAATCTGCAATGTCAACATATTCATATCTTGTCTCAGGCACTCGTTTTTGGCGCGTGTTCTGTTCCGGTTGTGATGTTGTGGTGGTGGTACTGGCAGCAGTCCTATCAGCTTTTGCAGACACTCTTACCTCAGGAGACAAATCATGTTTCAGTTTGCATACTGTAGCGTACAATTCAGCATAAGGATCCGTGGTGTCCACGCTGTTTGAAAGCTCTGCTGATACCAGATGAGGGTGGCTCTCCACACTGGCCTTTGACTCCATCCCACTATCTGCCGAGGCATCGCTGCGTACAGTTTCGTTATCTGAATACAAGCTAAGGCTATCAAAACTTTCATCCTCAGCTGTCAGAGCAGCATGAAATGATTTGCCAACAGCCAGAGTCTCATATAGAGATTCTTCTTCAATCTCAGCTTGGTCTGTATCCTCAAACTCTTGTCCCGTTGATATCCTCTTAGTGGACTCGTCAACACTGGAAACCCCATTTCCTGATACCCCATCTGGTAATGGTGGTAGAGGTGTGTGTACAATACTGTTTTCATAAAAATGGTCATCCTTGGGCGATCCGACAAGTAATTTACAGTCACTCCCTGAACTAATACAAGGTGACACATTGTCTGGTAACTCCACCATTTCATAATTGTTTTTGGCTTTGTATTTGAGACCAGTGACACTTTCCGAATTGCTCGAAGTTTTGTGGGTTAATTTTCGAATCATGATGTCCTCCTGAGTGTCACTCACTGTATCAGCTGTTGAAACAGCTTGGGAGCTTACAGGTCCATCTACCTGTATACCTGACACAGATTTACCGGCCTGTTGTAAAATTCTGCCACCTGACGGGTCTTGGTCAGGTGAATCTCTCGTCACACAGCCTTTGTTACCACTATGTGTGCTTACATCAACTGCCTTGTCAGCTGAGCCAAACTTCTTTAGCACAGTTCTGGGCGTACCTTTTGACGGTTCAATCTGAACACTTGAATCTGTGTGACGCGTTTCTTTTTGTCTACCTTGAGTGAATCCAAGTGAATCATGGCCTAGATCTCTGCTCGATGACACAAAGCCTGGCTGCCCTGCTTTGCCAGCGACCACACAGCTATTTTCAGCCGTGTGCAAACTATTTAAGCCGCCTGTTCCACTGACTGACGTTTGTACAGCATCGGCTGGAGTTTGTTTCTTCACTGTGTCAGCGATCCGAGGTTCTTCAGTCGCCGCTGTATCACTGGACAGGTCTTCCCGATGTCGTTGTCTTTTAGGAACGGGCAGAGGAGGAGGTTTTGGTTTTGGTTTCACAGCGGGAGGCTGTTTATGGTTGTATATGGCAACTGGTGGGTCAGTAAGAGTTGACTTGTCAGATTGACTGTTATCCGCTTCACTGAGTTTCTCTAAGTGAGGCTGTGAGTCACTCGCCACGCAACCCACTGTCCTGCTCTCACACTTACTTACAGCTGCTTTATTTATAGTAACACCGCGTGTATTGTTGGCTGTTGTGGTTGTTGTTGTTGTTGCTGGAGGGGGAGGAGGCACCATACGCTTCCCGTGGTATCGGATTGAGGGGCGATTGTAATATGTGTGGCTCTCGTTACCTGTAACATTGTTCGTGCTGGTCATACGGGACCGCTTTCCCCGGACAACACGGGTACACACCTCCCCGACCTTTACCTCTCCTGGGTCTGGAAAATTCACGCCTGGATGATTTAGCTCCGAAATACCTGCATATGACAAGCCGTTCGAAACGAACACCTCGCTCTCTAAAAACTTTACTAAGTAATCTTTCAAAAACTTCTGCCTAGTGAGGTCAGCTTCTATTATTTCTATTCTCTTCTCGCAGTCAAGCAGCGCTTGTGCAGCGTCATGCCTAAACGCATCCGGACTCTGCCGGACTCCGGAAGTTGGGAGCTTGTCAGTATTATTGTTATTCATTGTTTCGTCCACATGGAAAACAGATGGCGGGCTTTCGCCGGGAAAACGTTCCCTCCAAAGCTTGGCAAAGCTCGCCTGGACATCCATTAGAATTGTTAATCACAGTTGCAGTATCGCTTACACGAATATAAACAGAAAACACGACATTCCGCCGAGCCAGCAGTGCGGGGAAGACACACTTTATGAACTTGAAGTTCGCTTTCTCTCGCCACAAGTTGGTGACAGGCTTGACCGTGACGTCACGGGTGGGTGTGTTCCGTCTATAAATAGAAAGAAAGGGATATCCCTGTAAGATTATTGTTGGCTTTTGATCGATTAGCCTACATGCTTGCTTGCGAAATAAATGTGATTGCGTTTGCAAGGTATGAACAAACGGTTAATATCTACCGGAAGAAAATTTCGACATGTAAGAAAGTTATAATATTTAGTGGGACAGTAAATGTTTGAGAGTTTCCGCAGGTCCGTTAAAAAAAGCGACACTTTCTTAATTGCAATTAGGCCCCTAACTGGTTTAGCAAAACTGAAATACTTTCGAAAACTGACATCAGCTTTTTGTTTTGTTATTCTCTCTCTCTCTCTCTCTCTCTCTCTCTCTCTCTCTTCAAAAAAAGAAACAAAAGAAAGAAAGAAAGAATGGAAAAAAAAAACAACAACATCAACAAGTTGAGCCTGCCTCAGATCTTTGCGAATCACATTCAGCTTTAGTTAAAATGACACTCCCTAAGCGCCCATGCACAAACATACCTATATATATATATATATATATATATATATATATATATATATATATATATATGTAAGCATCATAATGACGATATAGCTGTATTCATGTATTACAATGGTCAAACAAAGTACGCACCTTATTTCATCCTCATCATATAAAAAATAGCCGCACAAACAAAATTAATTTTGCTCAGTGATGTTTGATCACGACACGAACTATGTTTTCTTCGTAAATGTATTATTTTGTAATTTGGTTTTGGATTTATTTTTAATACTTTTTAATTTTAATAAATTTTTCAACGTGCTACTTTGGTGTTCTATACACACGTGCTTTCCCTGCATTAGCCAATGTATTCTAGGGCTTGCATATTTCCTTGACTCATGTCTTCGAATTCACCTCATCGCTATTATAGGCCTCTTCGATAAATTGATCCACGCCAATCAAGTAATCTGATGAACGAGTAATACTCTCGAAAGTAAACTCGTTATTAAAACAATGACTGATTTTTTGAATTCGCACTTACTCAGGCTTATAAATACCCTTAGGCCTACGCGGTGGTCAATAGCCTCAGGTCTGTCAGCTACATAACAACCTATACTTTATTTTATTGTTCTTAGGGTCAAGAATTATTGTTCTGTGGTTTAATCCGAGCAATTTACACCATCCGCGTCTAATTAACTACATGTAGGCCTGGAAGTGAAAAATTCGTACACTGTTAACACCTTTCAAAACTTTAAATTCTCGTCAAGCATTGAATTATTCCATGAATGCATAAATAGCATTTTTATTTATGTAATGTCTGAAGATTGATACACCAATGACTAGAGATATGATGCTACAACAAGTATCTGCGCTGGACCTACAGATATGTGTGTGCAGTAACTGTGAGGTCACGAGGCCGTAACGATTATGCAGACTGAAGGGGGATAACTCCCAATAGCACATTTGAACAAGCGATTTTATGCAAGCACAGAAACACTCCATGTTGGCTTATCCGCATTTCAAGCGGAAAGGAAACAAATTAATTACACAGAGCTTCAGCTGTATACTAGCGGATACAAAGGAGTGATTTAATCCAACACGAGATAGGACAATGGCCATAAAATCCTTTTCTACTTTGATTTAGTTCACCGATCTGAGTCACCGGAGTAGACCAATACTACTCTCCGGCATTTTGCCAGGCACCTTGGTTAAAGTCAGCAACCCCATTGGTCAAGGGCTGATCAGCCGAGGTGAGAGTATAGCACATTGGATAAAGCCATTATAAGTACATACGATGTCATGCCCAGCCAGATATATATGCTCAGGTGTAGGATGAAACTCAATGAATGAGTCAATGAAACTGATAAACACAAATTATTTATAGTAATGTAATATTGTCTACATTCTTAAACCATGAACCCACTGAAAACAGTGCCTGTTTGTTGTTAGGCATGTCATGCATGCACCGCTATATTGGCAGATTCTGATTTCACCTCATATCATTGTTTCTATAACATGTGTTGTTATTTTCACATTAGCCAGACCAGAGCCCAAGGGTGGCAGCTGGCAATAACTAACGCATACAATGAAACAGAACATCTTTAAATAAATTCATAACAGAGAAAAATATACAAGTAAACCAATTTTCTGCCTATAATACAGAGTGTGATGGATTTTCATAGTGCAGTAGTCATAATTCTATGACTATAAAATGATACACAGGAACTGAAGCACAATGTAGTTATAGTTTAAGTGTAGACTTCTACGTCATCAAGCGATTAACAATCTGTTTATCTGAGACAGAAGCTCAGATATGCAAAAAGAAAAGACGAATGGGAAATTAAAAAAATTAGGGTGGTTCATGATACAGTAAGGTGAAAACTACTTGTTTGCTGAAGAGAAAGCCAGGTGGTTTGTTAATTAACTCCAGCATCAATTTATGATTCTCCATTGCATATCCCTGCGCGTAACTACTGCCATATAAACTGGGAGGAGAATGAAATTAGCTTTCTCTCGACAAACCTGAAATGTCATACAGTCTTCATGTTTCGAAATGTTATCACCATCCAAAGTTTTTGGCAAATTGAATGAATCCACCGTTCCAAAATTATAATGATATATAAGCGTTCACCTTGGGCTTTACCTGATTTCTGTTATCCAGAAATCTGAATGTTTCAGTAAAACAAGATTGACTGTAGTTTAGAACACGTCACAAATAAGAGAACTATTGATCGGTCTCTGGTATTCTGTCAGACACATAAGAACATGTTAGCAATTGTTACAGGTGAAAACTGTATATATACGTTTTCAATCTCATTCATTTAAAATACACCAGTACATGTAACTGACATGCCTGACGACTAACTGTAAAAATTGTTTAAAGTACTGCACAATATTGATTTTAATACTTCAGTACAATACTTGAACATACCGACATTTAAAGTATAATATTAATTTTCATGACAAAGTACATGTACATACATGTACGTGTACATACTGACACACGTGTACATACTGACATACGTGTACATACTGACATACGTGTACATACTGACAATGAACAAATATTAATCTTCGTGCCCAAATATGTGTATATACAGAGTGACATTCAGAGCTTTCTCAGCTGGCATAACTGTATTTTTATACTTACACAGCTTGGTGGAGGCAAATGCACTGCACAGGAACGTTCACGTATACATCGTGGGGGCTGTACCCTATATGTCACTTATACTGTAGATATTATTAGCAAGCTTGTTTCATTATTATATTTACACGCGACAGCAGGGCCCGTGAGTCACTATATATATAGGCCTTCATTTGCTTTACATGGGTATCGTTTATTGTCAATTAAGTTTAGAGAGTGTGTTAATCCTGAACACGTGTTCCCCACGGCTCGGTACAATGTGTTATAACATGCTTCATTGGAGCCATATGTCTTATACATGTCATTATGTTACTTGGTCAGTGTTGTAATTGCACATGTTGAATACATTATAGAGTCAGTTCATGTGCATAGATAAGGCCCATGTACTACGGCGTAGTTCAGTCTAGATAGGCATACATGATACATTATATCTTATACATGCCATTATGTTACTTGGTCAGTGTTGTAATTGCACATGTTGAATACATTATAGAGTCAGTTCATGTGCATAGATAAGGCCCATGTACTACGGCGTAGTTACGTCTAGGTAGGCATACATGATACATTTGAAGGAAGTTATAGGAAAATATTACAGTGCGCATTGTAATGAGAATTAGAATCTTATTGATTAATCTAATTAGTGTATATACAAAGTTGTGATTCGTTCATACGTGAATACATTCGCACTGGGTTAACACAGATAAGCCTTTGCTCCTCCGTGATAACATTGCTGTATGTACTGGGCTCGCAAAGTTAAGACAATGACCATTTTCAGAATTGGTTTGTATTTGTGAAGATACTACCTCTAGGAAGACTCGAACCCACGCCTAAAGATATATGGAGCACTGCAAGGGGTAATGCTATACCTAACTTCGAGTAACCCTGGAAACGGTGTATTCACCATGCTGTCTCAAACTATGCTGTCTCCATGTTGGACAATATATCAAACTTCAAGTTGCCCTGACAATAATTGCATTTGCGAATACTGTGTACTATATTTGCATTAATCTATATAACTGGCTTTTCTGTTTAGTGATAAATTCCATTAAAACCATGTCATTAAAACCTTCACCATTTCCTCATTCTTTGCATTATCAAAACGGGTTCAAATGCGATAGGGATACCATATAAGAAACCCTACCCAACCATAATCCATCACCCTAACTATTTATAATATAGCCTCCTTAGTATGCGAGAAGCCACGCTTTATCACACAGATGTGTCTAAGCCAGGTAGATCACACGCATGTTAAATTACCTCAGTGTATATATATATATCTGCGTGGTGGTTTAATACGGTAGCTAATTTATTGAGACACTACTTTTACTATTATGTATATGTTAGGAATTACGTGTATTGTTACATAAAGTATGTAGTTATGCAGATAGCACGCGGTGACATTTTAGTCAACTTAAAACTGTCAAATCGACTAGATACGTGAATGTGTATAGGTGACACATTTGGGCCATGCGTGAAAAAAAGGTAAAAAGCACATTTTTTGTCGCGCATGTTTGTGGCAGGTGTATGTTTTAAATATTGACCTTTCGTTCTGTATATCATGACGCTGATACATGGTGACATTAAAACCATGTCAAGTGCAATAGGCTATAGGCTGCATGGTAGCAAACTGTCACTCCCAGAAACGCGATTTTACATTAGATCCCTAGATTAGATTACACTGACTGTGAATCTGAAGGATTGCTTATAAAAAAATATCTAATTCACTCTGAGTGGATATAGCACTGTCAGATTTCACCAACGTAAACGTCGATCAGCAGATAGCCTACGGCATACACGTTCACCATTTTTAGAAGTAAAATCAATCAATGCCGAACTAGCCATAGCATCGATCAACATCGATCCTTGGATATACCACTATCGCACTTGCTATAGTCAAAATTGATCAGCGGATACGCCACTACCGCATTTGCCAATAGCAAAATCGATCAGTGGATAAGCCATTACCGCACTTGCCAAGAGCAAAATCGGTTAGTGGGTACGCCACTACCGCACTTGGTAATAGCTAATATCGGTCGGTGGATATGCCACTACCGCACTTGCCAACAGTAATATCGATCAGTGGGTACGTCATTACCGCACTTGCCAACAGCAAACATCGCTCAGTGGATACGCCACTACCGCACTTTCCACTGTCAGTGGCACAGGTGTAAGTATTTGGATGCTACGTGTTCTGCTGGTGTGTACAGATTCCAGTGCATGGAACTTCTATACTGACATTCACTTAACATTGCGGCGGCCGCACCACGCATTTATTTATTTATTTATTTATTTATTTGTTTATTTGATTGTTGTTTTACGCCGTACTCAAGAATGTTTCACTTATACGACAGCGGCCAGCATTATGGTGGGTGGAAACCGGGCAGAGCTCTGGGAAACCCACGGCCATCCGCAGGTTGCTGAAACCACGCATTTAAGACAAACCTGTACATACTACTCTACCCATGGCTGACTTTCTACTCTCTTTTTTTTAGCTCCAGGTCAGCTATCTGAAAGTAATGATCTATCTTCTGTATCCCATATTATATTTAGTTACCACGCTGAATGGGGTGTTAGGTCCTGTGTTTTGAGTCATGGCAAAATGTAGTAAGTATGACATGTAAACAACTGCTAATCCGCTAATTTCGAAATATAGCTTTAGAGCTTATATTAATGATAGAAAAATAAGGAACGTTAAAGGTGTATATAAACATATGTATAATGGACCCAGATTAGGCCTGGCTTACCGCCACACTTCTGTATTGTACTGTCCGATAATACGTAATCCGCACTCGTGTAGCCCGTGTATATCTATCCTGCCTTCTTCTATATAATATTGATGTATAAGTCACACGGGAAACAGTGAATCCACTTCTATCCGTAATTCCGTATCCGAGAGTTAACAATGCATTCGTCGATGGCACCGACTTAAGTAGACCTGGGCATCTGAGCACACCCAGTCACTCCCCAGCATTGTTAATACAGCAGCACGTAAACGTCCCTTATTCTGTGGCAATAACAAAACCTTGGTGCGGTATTTAACTCTGTTTGGTGATTACTACATGTAAATCCTGTATTCACACCTAATTTACGGAGGGAAATTCCGTATTTGCTGTCTTGGTTTTACCTACACTGATTCATATATTAAAATCCCCTGTCAAAGTCCGGGTCATTGATAGCCCCGGTGTGTTTTCTCCTCCACGGCCTACTTTGTGAACGGTCAGACCTAGTTATATCGGTCCGGATATAGGACAATACGTCAGAGATAACGGTTACAATCACACCTGGGATCACCTTGTTCATACCTTTACTACACCTGAGCCCACGTAAATATTCATGCTGAAATTCCGTAGGGTAATTGAACAGGTATACTTTGGTCATCACGTGACACCGTCTGTAATCCCTCAGTGGTGTCCTGACGGTCACCAGGTGGACTGACAGCTATAATTATCATTGCCGTTACCTGTAGTTTTGTTACAGAGTGAATAGAGCGGGGCTCTTTTTTTTTCTTAACCCTTGATCAATAAAAATACAAAGGTATGTATAACCAAGTCAAGTTATCTACTTTCGTGACACAAATTATAAGTCAAATCACCTAAATACCTGCGTTACACAGACTATAAGCAAAATAACGTACATACCTGTGTGACACAGACGATAAGCCAAGTCACGTTATGTACCCGTGTGACACAGGCTATAAGCCAAATCACGTTATATACCTCTGTGACACAGACTATAAGCCAGGTCAAGTATATACCTGTGTGACACAGACTATAAGCCAGGTCACATTGCGTACCTGTTTGACACAGACTATAAGCCAAGTAACGTTATATACCTGCGTGACACAGACTATAAGCCAGGTCAAGTATATACCTGTTTGACACAGACTATAAGCCAAGTAACGTTATATACCTGCGTGACACAGACTATAAACCAGGTCATGTATATATCTGTGTAGAAATCAAAAATGGCACTAGAAACCAATTTTTACTCGTGCGATAGACTGTAAACAAGTCAAGTTGTGTACTTGTGAGACATAACCTATAAATCAAGTGTTATCTCCCTCCGTGACAGGGACTAAAACCCACACCTATGTGACAGAGTCTATAAATCAAATCACGCTATCTGCATGTACCTGCTGTAGAGACTATAAATCAAGTCACGCTATCGTCCTGTGACAAAACCTGTAAACGGAGTTAGGTTATCTACCTGTGTGACAGACGATAAACCAAGTAGTTTCCTATCAAGACATATCAAACACCCAAAGCGGCTCAGATAAACAAAGGTACGACTCAAGTACTGACCAATGACAGATGTACTTACCGCCATCCACCTGAACTCGGATTCAATAAATCCGAGGCTACTGGAAAATTCCACGGATCATGATTTCTGAGAAATGCTTTGTGCAATACGTGTGACATAACATGTATGCTGCATGTCCGGCTCAAGTCTAAGCAATCATTATGAAAGGTGAGATAAACGTTACGTTTTCAGGTTTCGGTATTAAAAATGAAAGTGGAAAAGTTACCTGTGACAGACAATAGTTACTTGTGACAGACTATAGTTAACTGTAACAGAGGCTATATATCAAGCAAAGTTTCCCACCAATGTGGCAAAGACTACAAACCAAGTCACTTTGTCTACTCGAGTGACATAGGCTGTAAACGATTTGATTTGATATTGATTTGATAGGTGTTTTACGCCGTTCTCAAGAAACCCACCCGCAGGTTGCTGGAAGACCTTCCCACGTACGGCCGGAGAAGGTCGGAGCGACCGCATTGGTGAGAGACTCCTGGGTCATTACGCTGTGTTAGCGCCCTAACCAACTGAGCCCTTGAGGCCCCGGCTATAAACGAAGTCACCTTATCTACCTGTATGAAAGACTACGAACCAAATCACCCTGACAGATATCACACAGTGTAAAATTATGTTATCTACCTGCGTGACAGAGACTGTTAACCAGTGTGTACCCGACAGGCTACAAAATAGAGAATTTTACAGAAGAGCTAAGGTTAAATATATGTGTGGTAAACTAAGAAAAGCTAGAAAGCTATACACCTGCGTGGTAAAGACTATACGCCATTTTATCCCTCCATTACACGAAAGTCGTCCTCTCTTTGCCACATCACGTGACCACTTTTCCTACGAGTTTTTTTCTGTTTAATTTTAGGCTAAACCTTTAACATGACCTGAACATCTCCGTCACGACACAGCTTCAGTTAATTTCAGATTAATTGTTTCACTTTAGCAGAGACATTTTAAAACGAATTAAGTGAAAAAGAGGTACATTTGCATGCGTTAGGAAGGATGCCTGTCTTTTGCACAGAGCTATTCTAGTCGATGTAGCCTAAACGTAAGAATGCCTGTCTTTTGCACAGTGCTATTCTAGTCAATGTAGCCTAAACGTAAGGATATCTGTCTTTTGCACAAAGCTATTCTAGTCGATGTAGCCTATATAGCCAGGGGTTACATCTCTTGAAAATCAAAAATTGTAAAGAACGAATGCTAATTTTACTTAAATTAAAATCAACCAGAAACATGATTCAATTGTATGAAATATTATAGGCCAAAATAAACATGGTTTTTCTACTCATTTACGAATCAAACCAAATTTCTGGAGCAAAACCCAAATGGTGAAACACCAATGAAATTCCCACAGTTTTTGATATTGATTTTGGTCTTGACATGTTCACCTACATGCACGACCCAGGTACTGACCAATGACTAACAGATTCATGTACTAGTCGACATCCGCGTGCACTGTGACAGTAGATCTCAGGCGGCTGGAGAATTGCACCGATCATGACTTGAGAAATGAATTGCGAAATTTCGATTACAAATGGCATAACTTATGTCTGCACGTTTCAGCCCAAAAACACAAAAGTAATGATACTATATCCTAAGCGTTCGTTAGAAAAGATGACATAAACTCTTTCTCATTTTCAACTGTAGGAAAATGCACGTCCAAAAGACGAACCATTCACGAGCTTAACACAATGTAGTCAGTGGTAAAATGAATTTTGTTCAGTATTAAGGTCAAGTTAGGTGTAAGTGGGAAAGTCAAATTAGGTGATCAGTGATAAATTGAAGATAAGGGTTCAGTGGTAAAGTCGAGCCATGCTTCCAGTAGTGAAGACAAATCGCGCTAGACAGATATGCTACATGTACGTCCACTGACGTCGTGAGTCCTGGCCACCAAATATGCTATACGTCCGCTGACGTCGTGAATCCTGGCCACCAGATATGCTATACGTCCCCTGACGTCGTGAATCCTGGCCACCAAATATCTGCTATACGTCCGCTGACGTCGTGAATCTTGGCCACCAGATACGCTATACGTCCCCTGACGTCGTGAATCCTGGCCACCAGATATGCTATATGTCCACTGACGTCATGAATAGGTCCCCTGGACATGCTACATCTATATCGTCATAACCGAGAAACAAAAACTATACATCGCGTCGGTCAACAGTGTCTAAAATAACCGTAAACATCTATACAGTACGTAAGCCAGGTCAGGCAGCAAATGGGGTAATTAAAGGCAGGTGGTAAGATATAAATATACCTAATTGTCATGTAGTCAGTGGGTCAGATGTGGTTGTGATAAAGGAGAGCAGAGAATGCCGCATTACCTGCTGGATGAATTCATTTCGTATGTCATTATCAAGGTAATGAATATTCATCTCAGATTTACCCTTGCAATGAGGAGTAATCAAAAAAAAATCACCGAACATTAGGCGCACTAATTAATCAGCAAGTGCTTAGCGGACTTCGATTCGTGACGTGTCACATTGTTTTAGTGTCAACCAACGTTTCTCAGGCAAGCCACAACTAAAACACCGGACAAAAAAAGAGGCTACATACGCTGTTTTACCTAGAATACCGCGATTTAAAGGTTTACGGTGTGCTGGGCGTTTGTGTACATAACCTGTATGTTACCGGCATGTTTATTAACGGTATGCGATAAATATATTATAGTTTATTCAATTCTGGATGAGAAAAAAATTCTGCCCGGTGTATTTATAAATATACTCCTCATGTGCTCTATCAACTATTTGTGTTCGGAGTTACCCACACTGCGTATGGGAAATGTGCATATATGTGATAGAAATAAAATGACTGAATAACAGGATATTTGTGATACCAAATAAAACACGATTTCATCGTGCTTGGAACTTTATACAAACAGCGGGTAGACGTGCAGTACTTGTTTTCCCCACTTTTACATCCGTTTCACACGTCTCAGGCCATTGACCAATGAGGTCTCGTTATTTTTTTAGCTGTCGTTGTTTCGGATGCGGACTTCAATCAGGAGATTTGTCAGGTACTTGTGGGTGGTTTACTCCAAATTCTCCTGTTTATGAAAACAATAAGTAAAAAACAATAATGGCCATCAACTGTGAACAATTCTTGAGCATGGCGTTCAGAAATAAGTAAAAAAGCTAATTAACATCACCTGTTCCTATGTTTCGGTGGCGTAATTCCGATAGACACGAATGCGCAAAACGTCAATAATACTTCATGTACTATGGATCTTCTTCAACATTTTATGAACAAAATATCTACGAACATCATCATCCCTACTAGCAGACCCATAACCCGATGTTTTGTGTGGACCCTATGTACATGGATACATCATGTCCATGCGGGTTAGTGGTCGCAAAAGTGCTCTTAAACTTACATGCTCATATTAGGGCACTAGGCCTTCAGCAAGTTCACTTTGTCCACATCATATGCGCAGACATCTCTGCATGGCACATGTAGAGTGGCCATTGACCATGCAGGCTTTTATTCTGGTGGTGTATTAGTATCACTCCCACTGATCACATACACTTATAGTTATCCAAGGTGTGTTAGTTAGTCATAAACCACAAACCATCAGAGCCAGCAAACAAAGAGGCCTGTTATGTCCCCTGAAGAGCATCATGACCTGTACTTCCTCCGTTCACAGGGCTACCTTTGTCATGCCAAACGACTATACGTCAACTTATAGGACCATTGCTCGTTGGTTACGTCTTCCTATTCTAATTTAAGAAAGGTCAACATCCATGCAATTCGCAATAAATAGGCACATTGATAGAGGTATAGATGACAAGTTTATTCCATTTTTTTTTATCGTTCTATACATGTTGAAGCTATGTATATGTAATTGTAGTGGACCTACTGCTTACTGTTCCCACACGCCTTACATGTAATTCGGGATATACTGAAACTATCGTAATGTACACTGGATGAGAGCTTACAGTCGTGTAAATTAGGTGACATCGGAAGGATTGTCGTGTCTAGTGTCTTCCTTGTGATACATAATCAAGATAACGGTACAAACAATACGATGTGAGTTCCCTTCGGTCCAAGCTGGACACGTGTTTTATATTAAGATGTACGAAACGTCATCGAGGTACAAAGAAAGAGTGAGTGAGTGCTTGGGGTTAAACGTCGTACTCAACAATTTTTCAGTCATATGACGACGAAGGAATCATTAAAGTGCATGTAATGTGCCTCCTTGTTGCAGGACGGATTTCCACAGCTCTTTTATCTAGTGCTGCTTCACTGAGACGCCTTATGGAAGTCAAGTAAACCGCCGCGCCCAAGCCATTATACTGATACGGATCAACCAGTCGTTGCACTATCCCCCTTCATGCTGAACGCCAAGGGAGGAAGCTACAACTTCCTCTTTTAGAGTCTTAGGTGTGACTGGACCCAGGATTGACCCTGGATCTACCGCTCTATCAACTGTGTTGTCGTGGCCGGTACAAAGAAACAAACAAACAAAGAAGCAGTACTGAAGCCTCCTCCGCCAGTGTTAAAATATCCGATGGACAGAGCTTTCGCATCCGGTATTGACATATCAGTCATTAGCCGTTAAGTGCATATTTCCGGTCCGTGTCCATATGACCAATATCCGAAACAACTGCGCATGCTTAACAAAGCAGTATAGCGTTGTGGGATCGGTAAATGGATCGTGGTGCGCTAAGAAAATGAAAATGGAATAAAAAAACAGTGGGTACATGTTCAGAAATATTGTGATTGGTGGGAAAAATTGGTTGATTTGTATGTAATTATTCGATGATCGCTGACGCTCCTCTCAATAACGTACCCTTAAAATAACGGCTTATGTTTTCCATTACCGATAACTCTTTAAATGTTTGTCTTTATTTATTTATTTATTTATTTATTTGATTGGTGTTTTACGCCGTACTCAAGAATATTTCACTTATACGACGGTGGCCAGCACTATGGTGGGAGGAAACCGGGCACAGCCCGGGGGAAACCCACGACCATCCGCAGGTTGCTGGAAGACCTTCCCATGTGCGGCCGGAGTGTTTGACTTTAAATAGTAGGTTTAATGTTTCCCAGACATGTGACCTGCTCAATATTCTCATTTTATTTCGGATTGTAGATATGCACTCAGACAAAAGGACTAACAAACCTTTCTTTTCGAAGCCCAATTTTACTCCGTTTAGAAACATACCCACGCTTGGGTGAGCATGCAACGCTGATACTGCATATAAAAATCATTCCACAGCAGCAATTGCTGGCTGTGTCTACTGTTGGAAGCGGTCACTGAAGCTACCAGTGAAGGTTATTGACTCTTTCACTTCTTAACTTTCATAGATAGAACATATTATATTGGGATCACTTTTTATATTGATGAACGAAATCATTTTCTAAGACATTGATGCCCTGGAATTAAATAACACATAGAGACACGCCTTGTTTACAAGAGGTCAAATGCATCAGATAGGGGAAAGGAATGTGCAATGTCTGCATTGGGCACATGTGTCACACAAATATATTATTCAAATCATGTAGACACGTGAATAATTGGTGAATATTATGTTGTGACTCAGCCCTAATGTTGCGACAAATCCATACGATTAGGTTTATATTCTTCCACCTCGCATAAAAAAGATCATGCATCTCTTTGTGTTTGGCAAAATTAAATTGGATGACTAGAAATACATGTATAACGTGATTTTTTTTACTTACGAGAACATCTAGGAACGGTTGAAAACATACATATTTCGTGTCGGCATTTTGTGAAGAGCCTTGTCTGGGCCTTTACTTCATAACATCTCGCGTGGCAAACACGTCGCTTTGTGAAGAGATCTAAGTTATCCAACGAGTGTTATCGATATTCTGCATAGCAATATCGTGTCACAATCTGTTACGTAAACATTTAAAATATAGCAGACAAAAACCAAATGCGGACTGAGCAACGGAAATACAAGAGAAAATAAAACCTAACAGAGGCAATGGAGACGAAAATAATAATACAAGTTTCATTTTCATGACACTTGACACGCTTAACGATGAAGTAATTCCATTGCGGAGTATCAGTATATTGTACTTTCTCAATTGACAAGTTATTTCCAGACGACATTCCTTATAATATCTCTGCATTATTTCAACCGGTAAGTTATTCATTTTGACATGCCACTTTTATTATCAATTAGGGCGTGCTCAGTTAGATGCAGTCGTAAATTGTCCTGAATTACAACCGTGAAGAGTGCGTGTCCTCCCTCATTTCCCGTACAGAAGTCCAGAAATAGCGCATCTACATGGTTTCTGTAACCTAGCACGCTATAGTCTTTTTTTCAGACTCGTTAACTTTCAGTACATGTATTTTTTCAGATACACTTTGCGTGTCGGAGGCTATGCATTTTTATGTCCAGTGTTTTGCTCTCCGGTATACTTCTCAGTGCAGGTTTATGTCCAGTGTTTCGCTCTTCGGTATACTTCTCCATGCATTTTTATGTCCAGTGTTTCGCTCTCCGGTATACTTCTCCATGCATGTTTATGTCCAGTGTTTCACTCTCTGGTATACTTCTCCATGCATCTTTATGTGCAGTGTTTCGCTCTCCGGTATACTTCTCCATGCATCTTTATATCCAGTGTTTCTCTCTGCGGTATACTTCTCCATGCATTTTTATGTCCAGTGTTTCACTCTCTGGTATACTTCTCCATGCATGTTTATGTGCAGTGTTTCGCTCTCTGGTATACTTCTCCATGCATGTTTATGTCCAGTGTTTCGCTCTCCGGTATACTTCTCCATGCATGTTTATGTCCAGTGTTTCACTCTCTGGTATACTTCTCCATGCATGTTTATGTCCAGTGTTTCGCTCTCCGGTATACTTCTCCATGCATGTTTATGTCCAGTGTTTCGCTCTCTGGTATACTTCTCCATGCATGTTTATGTCCAGTGTTTCCCTATCCGGTATACTTCTCCATGCATCTTTATATCCAGTGTTTCTCTCTGCGGTATACTTCTCCATGCATGTTTATGTCCAGTGTTTCACTCTCTGGTATACTTCTCCATGCATGTTTATGTCCAGTGTTTCACTCTCTGGTATACTTCTCCATGCATGTTTATGTCCAGTGTTTCCCTATCCGGTATACTTCTCCATGCATCTTTATATCCAGTGTTTCTCTCTGCGGTATACTTCTCCATGCATGTTTATGTCCAGTGTTTCACTCTCTGGTATACTTCTCCATGCATGTTTATGTCCAGTGTTTCACTCTCTGGTATACTTCTCCATGCATGTTTATGTCCAGTGTTTCGCTCTCCGGTATACTTCTCCATGCATGTTTATGTCCAGTGTTTCCCTATCCGGTATACTTCTCCATACATGTTTATGTCCAGTGTTTCGCTCTCCAGTGTACTTCTTTATGCATGTTAGTGTCCAGTGTTTCGCTCTCCAGTATACTTCTTTATGCATGTTTATGTCCAGTGTTTCGCTCTCCGGTATACTTCTCCATACATGTTTATGTGCAGTGTTTCGCTCTCCGTTATACTTCTCCATGCATGTTTATGTCCAGTGTTTCGCTTTCCGGTATACTTCTCCATGCACGACACACACATGTATTCACGATTTGATGTGCTGTATGCAGATGGGACATATCACAATGCATTATATTTTAACGCACAGTATGCAGATGTGATATGATTCTACCAAGACGCAGGGTACACTTGCAAATCGTCATGTTGGAAAATCCAGTATTATCTCAAAATTCAAGCTGGTAGTGAATTTAGCATATGCTGAAATTCTCTGTTTAGTACAAGGGGATCTTTAGGGTTTATATGACCTGCTTGCTGCTTTGTCAGATTATAATATCCCCTTCTGGCTTTCAACCAGATATATGTTGCTACTTCGTGTGAATGTGCCATAGGAATATTTGAGCCGTTTCGTTGTGAATCTGATGACTAGATGGTTATGTGCATTAAATGCCAGTGTAAAACGCCGTTGGGTGCATAAAGCCCTGGCCCACGGACAGCGGTATAAACCACTGGCACATGGACAAAGGTATAAATCCCTGGAACACGGGCAGAAGTATAAACCCCTGGCACACGGGAAGAGGTATCAACCCCTGGTACACGGGCAGAAGCATAAACCCATGGTACACGGGCAGAAGTATAAACCTCTGCCACACGGGAAGAGGTATAAACCCCTGGCACATGGACAGAGGTATAAACCCCTGGCACACGGGCAGAAGCATAAACCCATGGTACACGGGCAGAGGTATAAACCTCTGGCACACTGGTAGAGGTAAAACACCTGATACATTGGCAGAGGTAAAAACCCCTGGCACACAGACAGCGGTATAAACCCCTGGCACACGAGCAGGTGTGTAAACCCTTTGCACACGGGCAGATTTATAAACCCCTGGAACACGGGAAGTGGTATAATCCTCTGCATAAACACATGGCATAATTTATTTATTTATTTTATTTGATTGGTGTTTTACTCCGTACTCAAGAATATTTCAATTATACGACGGCGGCCAGTATTATGGTGGGAGGAAATCGGGCAGAGCCCGGGGGAAACCTACGACCATCCGCAGGTTGCTGTCAGGCCTTCCCACTTACGGCCGGAGAGGAAGCCAGCATGAGCTGGATTTGAACTCACAGCGACTGCATTGGTGAGAGGCTTCTGGGTCATTAGGCTGCGCTAGCGCGCTAACCGACTGAGCCGCGGAGCCACTGGCATACCGGAAGAGGTATAAACCCCTGGCACATGGACAGAGGTATAAACCTCTTGAACACGGGTAGAGCACTGGGAAATTGCAGTTTGCCCACGGTTATCACATCGATGATACAATTACCAGAGGCCGGGTAATGAACATCGCTGAATAAAGGGGTATATATCACACCCAGTCGCAAGGAGGCTATTCCTGTGTTAACTTCGTGAAGTTATCAATAGCTAAGAACTATTTATTTGCCTTTTCTCCACGTAATGTCTGCTGTATTTCCCTTCTACACTACAACAATGACCGTATTCAGACGATCATTCCGGTTTTGCGACTACTTCCTTGAGTTCAGTATACGCGAGAGTCGACTCCACTCAACTTTAATGGTCGTATTGCAAAATGTCATTACGACTGAAGCGGCACACACGTAAGCACAACTCAAGTTGAACAGCGAGTTAGAATGGATCTTAAGCTCCCGTGTATGCTAACTTTAGCAGTGCATTTACTCTCTTCCCATTTCTACCCTGAATACTTATTTACATATTATTTTATTTATTTACTTGAAAAGAACAAATTTCACCTCAATGATACTGTTTCTGAGGCTGGGATCGAACATCTCAGTTGAAAGGCCAGCATTTAAAACCACTGTGACAAAAACCGCCTTTCACAATGAAGTGATTCTGCCGTTAGCTTCTGCGTGACCACGCCCGATTCAAACCTTCGTGTAAGCCTAAGACTTAAATTTACATGTGTTTTCTCTGTACCTGGTAATTGAGATGAAATTAATTCCTTCTAATTTATGTGCTGGCCTTGTCCTTTTATACTAGAGCTTCTTCAATTGCAAAACAAATCAGCCATGACCTTATACTGCTAATTACTAGACTAAAATAATGTTATACATTGATAACAATAAAGCATAACCTCACAACGCACAAATGCGATACGGTATCAATGCACAACGCGGACTACGGCGGTCAGTTTGATTTCAAAATGCAGCATATAAAAAATCTGTGATGTTTGGCCTCAGATCTCAACAACTAAATATATTCAGTAATCATGCTATCTATATGACAATATCGAATAGCCGAAACGCAAAAATGTGCGGCAATATGGTAATACATGTACAAAATAAACCATTCATCATAACGCTGATAAAAATCTTGCTATATATCTACGTGTACAGTGTATCTATAAACAGCTCCAGGGGATACCCTTGTGAACCAGACGGTATTTCATTACCTACAGCGAGCAGTTAGCATCCATTTATTAAATGTAAACAAAGACCTACATCGTTCATTTGTGTATTGATGACGCCTAGACTCCAGGCGAGTCATACGATGTACATGATGTGACATGACGCTCAGAATACAACAACGTACTATCCTAACAGTGAACGACCTGTTCATTTAATGTGCCGTAACTTATAGCATAACTATACTATACCTACTGCGGTGTGAATTGCACAAGGAGTCCAAATATCGTGTGTACATGTACACGTGTGGATAAGCCTAAAGAGTATACGTCTATGTATAAGTTTAAGCAGTATTTATAATCTGTCCATTCGAAGTGTACGTGTATGTATAAATTTGTACGTCGTGTATGTACCACAGGACGTATATGTATGTAACTTTGAAGAGAACATGTAAGTATAGGTGTGAACAGTAATCTATACGGTTAAACAGTGTACCTATTAGTTTGAAAGGCAGACGTATGTATTAGTTTGAATGGTATGTGTGTGCATCGGTTTGAATGGTAGACGTATGTATCAGTTTGAATGGTAGACATATGTATCATTTTAAATGGTAGACGTATGCATCAGTATGAATGGCAGGCGTATGTATCAGTTTGAATGGTAGACGTATGTATCATTTTAAATGGTAGACGTATGCATCAGTATGAATGGCAGGCGTATGTATCAGTTTGAATGGTAGACGTATGTATCAGTTTGAATGGTAGGTGTATGCATCGGTTTGAATGGTAGGCGCATGTATCAATTTGAATGGTAGACGTATGTATCATTTTAAATGGTAGGCGTATGTATGAATTTGAATGGTAGGTGTATGTATCAGTTTGAATGGAAGACGTATGTATCATTTTGAATGGCAGGCCTATGTATCAGTTTGAATGGTAGACGTATGTATCAGTCTGAATGGTAGGTGTATGCATCGGTTTGAATGGTAGACGTATGTATCAATTTGAATGGTAGGTGTATGTATCATTTTAAATGGTAGGCGTATGTATCAATTTGAATGGTAGGTGTACATATCATTTTGAATGGTAGACGTATGTATCATTTTGAATGGCAGGCGTATGTATCAGTTTGAATGGCAGGCGTATGTATCAGTCTGAATGGTAGGTGTATGTATCAGTTGAATGGTAGGCGTATGTATCAGTTTGAATGGTAGACGTATGTATCAGTTTGAATTGTAGGCGTATGTATCAGTCTGAATGGTAGGTGTATGCATCGGTTTGAATGGTAGGCGTATGTATCAATTTGAATGGTAGACATAGGTATCATTTTAAATGGTAGGCGTCTGTATGAATTTGACAGGTAGGGGTATGTATTAGTATGTATTAGTGTATGCATCGGTTTGAATGGTAGGCGTATGTATCATTTTGAATGGTAGACGTATGTATCATTTTAAATGGTAGACGTATGCATCAGTTTGAATGGCAGGCGTATGTATCAGTTTGAATGGTAGGCGTATGTATCAGTCTGAATGATAGTCTGAATGGTAGGTGTATGCATCGGTTTGAATGGTAGGCGTATGTATCATTTTGAATGGTAGACGTATGTATCATTTTAAATGGTAGACGTATGCATCAGTTTGAATGGCAGGCGTATGTATCAGTTTGAATGGTAGGCGTATGTATCAGTTTGAAAATATTTACGCGTGTGCATCAATTTGAATAGTACCTGTATGCACAAATTTCATCAAAAACACATGTGCACCACATGAACAATGGCTTTTTGCATGTTTGCATGTTTGAACAGTACACGTATGTATCAGTTTGAAGTTTCATGTAACAGTTTGACCAGTACCTCTAAACATAAGTTTGAACAGAATGCGTGTTTATCAATTTGAACATTAAATTGTAATCTCTGTTTGAACTCTACGTTGAGGTATTTTTTAGAAGGTAACAGGGTAACATGTAGGTATCAATTTCAAAAACAAGCTTTGTTATCAATTTTATCCATGGATCAACACGTCAGGGTGCACGTTTGGATAAATTTGAACACTGTGCATAGTGTAAATGAATTTAATGATACATTCGGGTATCACTTTCGGGATGCAACACTTGAAATGAATAGCTGTATTAATATAGTACGTTGCGTTCAGTTGGACACCACGATCTAGACGGCACCACCTTAACAGTGACTTCATACGGTAGGTCTAAATATATATCTGCTCAAACAGTATACATGTCGCATTGTATTACATCAGGTGGTATGCGCGTCTTCACATTACAACAACACGTGCACGCCTGCTTCAATTTAAACATTGTTTACATGACTTAATACAGGAGATATTGCAGCGCACACATGTATCCACTCGGGTTATACTGCATGAAGCATCACTTACCTTTAAAGGTTCTGTGTAAATCCCGGTAAGTGTTTACGAAGTCCCGCAGTCTTATGGTACAAGTATATACGCCACGGTAAGCTAAATATCAAGAGTACATTTTTCCATTGGTTAATATTGACTCTATCTGCTTCACGTACACAGACAGACAATTTACACAGGCGATCCAAAACAGTGACGGTCCTCAGCCAAGCTCGGCAAATGATTCTGCCCAGCGTCAGAGATATGGTATTTTAAATAACATTTACATCAGCTTAATCAACCCAGCGCTGACCTGATTGAAATGAATGCCAAAGACTTATGCTCAGCGACGCGAGACAAGCAGTCGTGACAACTCAAACTGCAGTCAGTCTTACCAGTGTGCGATGAATGTCAAACTCGCTAGACTTCAGGAAAACGTGACCCAGAATAAGAAATGACCCATAGCCTACAGAATATGATCCAGAGTTACAGACGCTTGCCGGACATACACCCTTATGTGAGGATAACGTAAGGCAGCGCGAGTGATGACGGTAGATACTGTTCATATTGTAGTTTATAGACATGCGCTACACTGTTAAAACAGTTCTGTTAATTTTATAATATAATGTTATTTTTCTGAGAGATGCTAGGATATATTATGTTATTGTATCACATTATTGCGTTAAGGACAATACAACAGTCCGGTAGACCAAAAGAAATATTTTATTGCAATATCATATACTACCTAATATAGCTCGTTGTAATCCTCTTTTTGAAGAAATTGTGTACAAAAAATACACAAGACGTGCATCACAGGTACGCAGTAAATGTACCAGATTTGCACCTTGCAGATATCACCTTTATGTACCTCCACCTTAATTGTGTGCCTCTGGTGTCCATTTTATTTACAGAACGAGTACTGACATGTTCGCTTTTCCAGAGTAGCATAACTTGTTCATCGATCACTCAGAAGCACTCATTATTCTGTCATTTTAGCACCTTATTTTTTACAGTGTATCCACAATCTTAATCAAGGAGAACAGTCATACACAGAGCCATGGAGATATTGTTATAGACAGGTGCACGGAAATGACCAACAATGGGCGATTTTTTGTGAAGCGTAACCAGTAAATACGGAGTGTTATAGTTATGTACACGTTTCAGTAATGGAAAACATACACAACATAATGGGCTACATAAAATGCGTGTTTGGCTGGGTTTATATTAACCAACCTAAAGACAGGTGTTTTTGATCAGCGATTGGCTGAGGCCTGATGCCCTTGAAATGTTCATTCAGACAATTGTTTATTTAAATTTAAATACTACAAAGCATTTTGACCATTTGCTATTAACATCACTAGGTGCATATTTTAACAAATTAAATTGTTTTGGCTACTGTGGTGGGGAGCAGTTAGGTGTTGGTGGGGGGGGGGGGGGGGGGTGTTGTGAGGCGGGGAGAGGAGGGTATGTAAATTGCTACTACTGAACATTTAGAATAAAAGCGGAGGCCATTGTTTCCCCGCTTTGGCCAACTGTCACACATTCGCCGCTGCTCTGGTTTTGTCCTGCCTGCAGTATAGTCATTCGTGTCATGTGAGAGGTATGTAAGGAAAAGGACATGGTTATTGGACGTGTACTATCTGGAGTTGTGTACGGTTGTATATACATGTTATTGTTTTCAAAGGGTATGCACATTGGTGAAATGGGACGAAATTGTTCAGCAAAATGACACAGTTGCATGCCGCGGTTTCTGCCACGGAGACCATAGGAGCCGAGGTCATACTCGTTACTGACTTCCTATTTATGCAATGAAGGGGATAGTGCAACGACTGGTTGACCCGTATAAGTATAATGGCTCGGGCGGGGCGGTTTACTTGCCTTTGGTAAGTCGTCTCAGTGAAGCAGCACTAGATAAAAGAGCGGTGGAAATCCGTCCTGCGACAAGGAGGCATATTACATACACCATAAGGATTCCTTCGTCGTCATATGACTGAAAAATTGTTGAGTACCACGTTAAACCTCAAGCAATCACTCACTCACTCACTCCTGTTTATACACTTCATCACTCTGTACTTTCTGTTATGACGTTATGGGGCGTCACGTAAATGTAAGTGTGACCTTAAACTTCAATCATTCATTCATTTTTTTTCAGTGATGAAAGCCGTATGCATATAATGTATGTACTTACATCGTGACATGTAATTAAACAACACTCATATTATCGATTTTGTTGGGCGTTCATGCACACTAATTCTGTTATCCGAAAATGACATAAATTATCGTCCCAACCAAGAATTTATTCACATTTCCGGACATCACGTAATACTAACAATTGTCTTTTGGACAACAATTTTCAAACGATGGTTGAACTTAAATTACGCAAAGCAAATCAAGAATATATTTAACGATTACGAAAGAGCGCTTGCGAAAGAGGCCTGGTGCGAAAGAGGCCTGGTTGTGGTTCAAAAACTGATTTGGAAGACAGGGGTCCATAATATTGTCATTTGCACATTGGCAATGACAATAAACGAAATTATTGTTAGTATCTCACGATTTTATCTCTTGTTCTTTCGAATGCTGGATGCTTTTGGAAATAGTTTCACCAACATCTAGATGTAACCTCAGTTGCATGGTTAACGTTCCTTGTAGCTAACATTTAATGTGGCTCCTGTGTAATCTAGCTTGCCTTTCAAGGACACAACGAGGTTCAGGTTCAAAACTGGCCTTGGACATGGCATATGTAGATTCCCCAGCTCTGACTGCTGGTTGGACCTTTAACTGGTCATTTTGAAGTTTGCGCAGTCTGATGTTCATGGAAGAGCTCATATCTGCACGTCAAACGTTGGAAAGTGCGCCCACAAACGTCTGTGGTTTACCCCCACGCTCTCCGGTTTCCAACACCCATAACATTAATCCCCATCATACATGTATAAGTGAAAGGTATTTAGTATGGCATTAAGTAAAAAAACAAATTGATGAATGAAGAAATCCTAACGCTCAAGCAATGGCCACGAGAATCGATATACCTGCATACAAGTGAGAGATATCCACGGATGTTGGCATACTCCTTACGGCACATGCATCGCTTTCTACCTTTCGCTTGACATCACTGCCACCACCAGACAAGTTTTGCCTTTGGAGCCTGTGAAATGCGGGCAGGCTTCTTTAGGCTTAGCCTCATCACTTGTCTCCTGGCTCGGAACTATTCATTCAGCATTCTTCAATAAAATTGTACCGGGTTTTGGTTAGAATCATGTACATACTTTAGATAAATATAATGCATCTGTATAAACTATAATTAGAGACGAAGGTTGAGACGGATTGTTTGTGTTTTCTGACATCACTTCCCGCCCCATCACCGTGATCCCAGTGACCTGGACGTTGCCCAAGATTTGTGTACAAATTTTACTGGTTGTAGTGATGTAAAGCGAAGGGTACAAAGCGGCATGTGCGCTGTAAGGAGTATGGGACGTTGGGTGGGTGGTGGTGGGGTGTATGCTGCATACAAGATAGGCTTGCCGCTTTGTGTTCTGTGGACATTGAAAACGGTGACATTAAAAAATTTATCAAGTTCTGAAAATATAATCCAAGCACGTTACAAAATGGCTATATTTAGGTACATCTTCCAGTAGGCTGTGTAAACATATATGAACTACAGAGTAATGATTTCATTAGACTTCGTGCGCTGAAGCTTTTTTTATGATTATGTGGGAATAGGGAGTATGGGTGTCAAACCTTTGTTTATTGAATGCGATGACAACACAGCATTAGACTAGTGCAACTAATACTAGACTAGTGACGTCTAAGTTGCATTTAAGATCACATCATATTTTTTAACATAATTCCTCTGCGTTAGAGGGCGTTGAAATTCCTTCTGTTAACGCATTTATACATAAATAGTCAGAACAAATCCTTAACTGATGTAAACTAACAAGGAGTGACCATTTGCCAACTATCACACTTTCGTCGCTCTTCTGGTTTTATTTTCCATGACGTAGTTTTTCTTATTTTTAATGTGGTGTATTGTGTCCTCTCGAATATTTAGTGACACACAGATGATTCAGCCTGAGATAATTTTGGCTTGCAAATGCACGGAAAGAACAGATCAGCACTGGAATTGACACATAATTTCAAATTGCTATTAAAAAGCTGATCATATCAGTCCGTGTTTCAAACTCTTATTCAAATACTGCTCGCAAGCAAGTACCCCGTGGTATTTTCTGCGTTTAAGATGGAAATAACCAACTGGACAGACGATAGCACCATGTGAACATTGAAGTATTGAGGAAAGTCCAAAATATAACAATAACTATATTTTATTTAAATTCGCTCAGATAGTACAGTGATTTCCACTATGGACGTCACACGTTTAGAATTTCACTAGATTTTCATGTGTGTCCACTGTCCGGAAATCAGACACAAGGGGAATCATTTCTTCTGAAAGCCGTTTTTTTGACGTCAGTTTTGGGAAGTGTTGAAAGGAAGGCATTGGCTTGCAAGCCAACAGGAAACCAGGTTTCACTTCCTCATGGATTTAATCTTTGATTCACGAGACATAAATTGTTCAGTGCTCAGTTCATTTGGGTATTAGCTCGTGATTGTCATGTTATCTGAGCCCGGGAGGTAATGCTTTCCGACTGCCCATAAAGACTGCATACATAAAAACTACTTTGTCAAAAGAAGGAACACCCTTAATCGATTGGTCTACATACTTCCTCATATTATCACGGTCACGTGAACAAACAAAGCCATCTGATCGCTGACACCTGCGATAATTTGACCTTTGGAGGCGTTAACGTATGAAGTGGAGATAATGAGACAGCTTTGAAGTTTTTAGAAATAAACCAACACATCCATTCATACCGATGTTCGCACACAAAACTAACATCGATGAACGTGTAGTCGAAGAATTGTGTCTAAAAGGACAATAAAATTTGTACTTCTTGTTTAACATTTCGCATATGAATTAGCACAAAACTATGAAAATAATTCACAAAAATTAACACAAAACTGTAAAAACAAGTCACATTAACTGGCTTAAAGTGGTAAAAGAATTATAACATCTATAAAGATTTTTGTGTTATTTTACTATCTATATGAGAAAGTTGATATTATTCGGACAGGCATGTTTCCACTGCAGCTTTCATCCCATTTTGTCAATACAGTTTCAGTTTTAAAAAATTATGAAAATTTTCGGCTTTGTTCATAAAGAGTACAATAATGATAATTATTTTTTTAATTATAGTATCCATTTCTTCCTCTAACAGTGTAAAACTGTATAACGGTTTACTGGGAACCGTTTATTATCTACAGCAACTGGAAAATCTACTTCCACATTTAACCACTAAATACCATCATGATCGAGAAATGTTGCTGTTTGAGATCACAATCCTCACTAGTTTATTTAGACAAGCCAACGAGTAAATGTAGTCCAAGGCAACCTCATGTGCTTTTGTTCAGGAAGAAATGGTAAGCCATGATACGATTATTTTCACACAATGCATCCACAGACTGAGCACCGCCAGCTGAGCTGACTGTGTACACTGTGCTTATGGCTGTTGGGTTGAAGTAGCTGATTATCGATCTGTCACAGTTTGACCGAATTAACGTTGATAAAGGATGTTATTTTAAATCAAACAAGTCATGTTTTGCGAGAGGATATCGAAGAGAATACATGTATAACACAAAAACTGGACTTGTAGAGTTACCTCCCCTGCTCGTGTATTTTCGAATATAGGTCTAGCTGTACACAATGCCACGGAGATTTTTTTGTGACTATTTATATGAGCGATTTATTTATTTGATCAGTATTTATTTAATGCGATTCTCAAGAATTCTTTATTTATCGGTGGTCAAGTCTATGGGTAGAAGAAGCCGCAGAGCCCAGTGTAAACCGGAGAGCCCGGTGCAAACCGGAGTGCCCAGAGTAAACCAGAGTACAAAGGGTAAGCCGTAGAGCCCAGTGTACACCGTAGAGCCCAGCGTGAACCACAGAAAACCGTGTAAACCGTAAAGCCCAGTGTAAACCGTACAGCCCAGGAGAAACAGGAGTGCCCAAGGTAAACTGGAGTGCCCAGGGTAAACCTGAGAGCCCAGAGTAAACTGGAGTGCTCAGAGAAAACTGGAGTACTCAGGGTAAACTTGAGAACCCATTGTAAACTGGAGAGCCCAGAGGAAACTGGAGCACCCAGAATATAGTAGAGTGCCCAGAGTAAACCACAGTGCCCAGAAGAAACCAGATTACCCAAAGTAAAACTGGAGAGACCACAATAAACCAGACCACCCAGAGGAAGCCGGAGTGTCCAGAGTAAATCGGAGTGTCCAGAGAAAACCACGGACACCTATTGAACTCGTATTAAGCTACTCATTTTAAACAATTATAATTTATGTAGTATACAGTTATAAGCATATGTAATGTTAAACAATTCAAACCTAAATTCATTTACAAACCTTCTTTTGTGCTGTTGCGACAAGATGAAAAGTTGCATCTTGAAAATGGTGGTAATGCACTCTTAAAACTGAAATAGTACATATAACTTCAATACAAATAATCAAAATTTTGTCAGTGGTAGAAGAGGGAAAACATTTCAGATGTTAAATTAAGTGCAAGAAAATAAACTCTTTACAAAATTGTGTAAAAAAGTGTTTATCCAACACTGTCTTTTTGCCATGCTTTCATGATTCATTTCACATTTTAAATGTTGAAAGTGTGTTTAACGTAACATTTGGCCACAGCTTGCACTAAAAATTATGCATCGTATATTTATGGTGCCAACGAACTCACTGGGCTTTCTGATTTATGCCTCTGTATGGTTATTTAGTTCAAACTATGGCGTAGTTGCAAAATTTAGCGTTCATAAGAAAACTATTTTATGTGGAAAGGTAAGCATGCAACAAACTATAGTTTTCGCGCAGTAAGTAAAATATCACTTGTCGTTGCCGTGGGTTGCTACTACTGTGACAATGTGTAACACGCCTACACTGGACTTGTCGTGGTTGATACTGCTGTGACAATATATAACACGTCTACACGGGACTTGTCGTCAGTTTATGCTGCTGTGAAATGTACAACACGTCAACACAGTTGTTGCCGAGGGTTATTACTGTGACAATATCTAACACGTCTACGTGAGACTTGCCCAGGGTTTATACTAGTGTGAAATGTATAGAAAATCTGCACAGGGGTTTACGAGGGCTGATACTATCGTAACAATATTTGGGCTTGCCGTGGGCTGATACTGCTGTAACAATGTATAACACGTCTACATAGACTTTCCGTGGGTTGATCCTGCAGTGACAATGTACAACAGGTCTAGACGCGAGTTGCCGTGGGTTGATACCGCTGTGGCAAAGTGTAACAGGCCTAGAAAGGAGTTGCTATGGGTTAACACTGCTGTGGCAATGTATAACAGGTCTACAATGGACTTGGCGTTAGTTGATACTGCCGTGACAATGTGTGACACGTCTCTACACAGGACTAGTCGTGGGTTTATACAGTTCTGATAATACATTACACAACCACACTGGCGTTAGTAGATACTTTTGTAACAATGAATAACAGGTCTGGACAGGAGTTGCCTTGGGTTGATACTGCTGTGACAATGTGTAACAGATCTAGAAAGGAGTTGCTATGGGTTGACACTGCTGTGACAACGCGTAACAGGTCTAGACAGTAGTTGCCCTGGGTTGATACTGCTGTGACAATGTATAACAGGTCTAGACAGAAGTTGGCTTGGGTTGATACTGCTGTGACAATGTGTAACAAGTCTAGACAGAAGCTGGCTTGGGTTGATACTGCTGTGACAATGTGTAACAGGTCTAGATAAGAGTTGCCGTGGGTCGATACTGCTGTGACAATGTGTAACAGATCTAGACAGAAGCTGGCTTGGGTTGATACTGCTGTGACAATGTGTGACAGGTCTAGACAAGAGTTGCCGTGAGTTGATACTGCTGTGACAATGTGTAACAGATCTAGACAGTAGTTGCCGTGGGTTGATACTGCTGTGACAATGCATAACAGGTCTAGACAGGAGATACCATGGGCTGATACCGCTGTGATAATGTATAACAGGTCTAGACAGGAGTTACCATGGGCTGATACCGCTGTGATAATGTATAACAGGTCTAGACAGGAGATACCATGGGCTGATACCGCTGTGATAATGTATAACAGGTCTAGACAGGAGTTACCATGGGCTGATACCGCTGTGATAATGTATAACAGGCCTAGACAGGAGTTACCATGGGCTGATACCGCTGTGATAATGTATAACAGGTCTAGACAGGAGATACCATGGGCTGATACCGCTGTGATAATGTATAACAGGTCTAGACAGGAGATACCATGGGCTGATACTGCTGTGACAATGTGTGACAGGCCTAGACAGGAGTTGCCGTGGGTTGATACTGCTGTGACAATGTGTGACAGGTCTAGACAGGAGTTACCATGGGCTGATACCGCTGTGATAATGTATAACAGGTCTAGACAAGAGTTGCCGTGAGTTGATACTGCTGTGACAATGTGTAACAGATCTAGACAGTAGTTGCCGTGGGTTGATACTGCTGTGACAATGCATAACAGGTCTAGACAGGAGTTACCATGGGCTGATACCGCTGTGATAATGTATAACAGGCCTAGACAGGAGTTACCATGGGCTGATACCGCTGTGATAATGTATAACAGGTCTAGACAGGAGTTACCATGGGCTGATACCGCTGTGATAATGTATAACAGGCCTAGACAGGGGTTACCATGGGCTGATACCGCTGTGATAATGTATAACAGGTCTAGACAGGAGTTACCATGGGCTGATACCGCTGTGATAATGTATAACAGGCCTAGACAGGAGTTACCATGGGCTGATACCGCTGTGATAATGTATAACAGGTCTAGACAGGAGATACCATGGGCTGATACCGCTGTGATAATGTATAACAGGTCTAGACAGGAGTTACCATGGGCTGATACCGCTGTGATAATGTATAACAGGCCCAGACAGGAGTTACCATGGGCTGATACAGCTGTGATAATGTATAACAGGTCTAGACAGGAGTTACCATGGGCTGATACCGCTGTGATAATGTATAACAGGCCTAGACAGGAGTTACCGTGGGTTCATACTGCGGTGACAATGTATAGCTCGACTACACGGGGCTTACCGTGTAGTCTAAATAGTATCAACCTACGGCAAGTCCCGTGTAGACGTGTTATAGCCTATATAGCCACAGTACTATATGTATCACCCCATGCGTCAATTAAGTGTCGTCCGGAAAAATTGTCTGGCTCTAGTGTCAGAGAAACCTTTTTGCCAGATAGGGACAAGTTTTGCTGAATCAAGATGGTTTCCCCCGCGGCGAACAAGGAATCGATCACCTTATCAAGTAAAACAAGGTAGAACATCATTTTGAAACGCCTGGAACATGCGTTTTTGACTCTATTTTGATTTAGATCGCATGAACAGAAATCTTGAAGGATGAAATTGAAATTTGGTCTGTATGCATAGGACATAATGGCTTTTGAGTGTATAAATTTTTAGAAGCTGACGTAGGAGAATTTCGGAGATATTCGGTGTCAAAGTACGGCCCATTGTTTATTGCCCACCCGATATATTGTCACAGCAGTATCAATCCACGGAAACTCCAGTGTAGATGCGCTATAAATTGTCACAGTCATATCAGTGTAGTAAAACTCCTCAATGTAGTAAAACTCCTCAATGTAGTAAAACTCCTCAATGTAGTAAAACTCCTGGGCATCTGCGCAAGGCCTGATACAGCCATTCTAAATGGCGGACTTTATGGAGGGAGATCTGTTTCAAGCAATTCCAAAAGATTTTGCATTTTGTTTTGTTTGTTTGTTTTATGTTATATTTTCTTACTCTATCGGCATTGTCCAAACAACAATAAGATAGCATGTATACGTGGAAACAAGACAGAACCCGGGGGAAACCAACGATCATCCGCAGATTGCTGGCAGACCTTCCCGCGTAAGACGATTTTTTTTTCACACCGTATTTTAGAGTATCTCACCTTTACGACAGCGACCAGCATTATAATGTAAAGGAACAAGGCAGAACCCGGGGCGACCTTCCTTGGGGTTGAGTGATTGATTTGAAAATGAGATGTCATTTTCACATAGCTCACTAAGACAATGATGTAAAGCGCAAAGCTTTTGCATTTTATCAAAAACATAAACAAGTGATACATGAGTATATTGATAAAACAATTAATAATTATTTTTTAATGAGATGTACATGATGGTCCAAAGACCCTTCTAGTTCTCTGTATCAAGTTATCCCTAACTGATGAGCACCAGGGGTCCTGTTACACATGAGATGCGATTAATGGCTCATGTGTGGTTGGGTAATGTATTATCAGAACTGTATAAATGGTGGTACGTTATCATCAGTTGTCGGCATAAAGCTGTAGATAATACACCCGGATGCATACGGTTGCTGTGTATCATATACTGTTTATAGACATTCAGCTTTCACCATGGAAACGCAGATCAAAACAAAGAGGATTTTATTTCGAAGCACCGAAGTGATACACGGAAGTTGACAGATTGTCCCGTACGTGTATGCGTTTGTCCTCAGCACGGTGTTAGAATTAGACTATTGACTTGACCAAACAGCTAGCATTTCATCGCAAACACAGACTTTTTTATACTGTGTTATCACGTGACAAAACAAGGATTATTTTACATAGATGTGGCAAGGAATACTCTACAAAAAAACAACAAAAAAAACAACAAAAAAACAAACACAAATCACTCCCACATGCACTCATGCGCGAAGAAAGAAAGCATACCGGAACAAATCTAAACTGTCACAGATCTGAGTTGCCAATTTAATATTTTATTTATCCACAAATTGCTACCAGACATTGTTACGTGCGAGCGGCTAGGAATCCAGCATGAACTTGACTTGAACTCATAGCGATAGCATTGGTGAGAGGCCTCTTGATCCTTGTGCTGCACTAGAACGGATTTTCTAGTAGTCTAAGGCTGTCATGGATGTTAATTTTAGGCAATAGGGCTTTTTTCCAGAAGATGCAAGAAATATTGTTCTTCAGAAATGTCGCTGTCGACACGGTATGTGCAAACACGGTATATGCAAACACGGTATATCCAAACACTGTATATCCGAACACGGTATATGTAAAATGTATAGTATGTTCATTCACGAAAAGTAATTCGTGCTCATGATCTTTTCCACAAAATATCAAGCCGAATACACACGCAATACGCTTGTATAGCTTTGAATATGACATTAGGTCTTCCTCGATCTCTTGTTCCTCCCACACAACCTGCACTCCCTCGATACACACTAAGCTACGATGTTACTTACGGCGTGATATAAGCATAATGGGCTCATATGTTCTGAAAGAAATGGTGTATGAACGTTTACAATTCGTATGGCGCTCTTATATCCGATCAATACGTAATAAAACATGAAAGGGTGGCTGAATTGCTTACACTGTGGCCCGCCCTAGTCTAAAATTGTCGTCGTTTACATACAGTTGTATCCAGGATGCATGCAATTAAAATGCGGATGAATCAGGGCTGAATACGAATTGATCCAGCTCTCAGCCCTAGCACCAACTTAATTACATACGTTTAAGACCAAATGGTTAATACCAGCAAGCATAAAACTTCTTCACCCAGGAAACTTCAAACAGTAGCAAATCTACCAGTCAGATCCACCATCGCTACAATCTACCCCCGTAATATAAATCAATATACTCTGAATCAAAAAAGCCATCCACTGACCGTCCATCCATCAGTGCATCCATCCATCACTATATCCATCCATCACACATCCATCCATCACTGCATCAGTCCATCACTGCATCCGTTCATCACTGCACCCGTCCGTCACTGAATCCATCCATCACTAAATCCATCCACCACTGAATCCATCCATCACTGCATCCACCTATCACTGCATCCGTCCATCGCTGCGTCCGTCCATCACCACATCCATCCATCACTGCACCCGTCTATCATTGCATCCGTCCGTCACTGAATCCATCCATCACTAAATCCATCCACCACTGCATCCATCCATCACTGCATCCACCTATCACTGCATCCGTCCATCGCTGCGTCCGTCCATCACTGCACCCTTCTATCACTGCATCCGTCCGTCACTGAATCCATCCATCACTAAATCCATCCACCACTGCATCCATCTATCACTGCATCCACCTATCACTGCAGCCGTCCATCACTGCATCTGTCCATCCATCACTGCATCACTCCATCCATCCCTGCATCCATCCATCTCTACATCCATCTATCACTGCATCCGTCCATCACTCCATCCATCACTTAATCCATCCACCACTGCATCCCTCCATCACTGCAGCCATCACTGTCTATCACTGCATCCGTCCATCACTCCATCACTCCATCCATCACTTAATCCACCCATCACTGCATCCGTCTATCATTGCATCCGTGCATAAATCCATCTATCTCTGCCTCCGTCCACCATTGCATCACTACATCCATCACTTTATCCATCCACATCTGCATCCATCCATCACTGCATCCATCACTTCATCCACCCATCGCTGCATCCATCTATCACTGCATCCATGCAGAAATCCATCTATCAGTGCATCCATTCATTACTACATCCTTCCATCACAGCATCCGCTCGTCACTAAATCGCTCTATGACTACATCCGTCTATGACTACATCCACCCATCACTGCATCCATCTGTCACTGCATCCGTGCATAAATCCATCTATCTCTGCCTCCGTCCACCATTGCATCACTACATCCATTACTTCATCCATCCATATCTGCATTCATCCATCACTGCATCCATCACTTCATCCACCCATCACTGCATCCATCTATCACTGCATCCATGCAGAAATCCATCACTTCATCCTTCCATCACAGCACCCGCTCGTCACTAAATTTCTATATGACTCTATCACTACATCCGCCCATCACTGCATCCATCCATTACTACATGTATCCATCACTCTATCAATCCATACAACCCTACCTCTATCAGCCCATCCAAGAAAGATGAGTAATGGCGGATAAACCATACATTTATAGTCCGTCAGTTCAAAAATTAAACAGAAATAAGTGAATTTGCGCGGCCTAAAAGTTAATTTTAACATGGTAGCTAAAAATTTAAGTGGAAATTGCAAGGTACATGCATTAACGTTTCTGTACAATTCGTTTACTTATACTGTTTTAATCTTCCACGTGGGAAATGACTACTCGTCAATCCTGTGGCAATCTCTTCAACAAAATTATGCTTGTTAACACAGGAACCATGTTGGCTACACGTAAATGGATAAACCTCATCCCTATACAAGGTTGTCAGTTTTGCGTTAAATTACGAAAGTCGGATGAGGACGTCTCGTTCCCAAGGTTTTCAACACGGGGACGGTGCAAATCGCGCACGAATGGTTGCGCGTCGCAGGAGGGCCCTGCGAGGAGAAGGCCTAGCGACTCGCGACAAAAGTTTTTCACCAATCGCGTGCGATTTGCTCGGTCATCGTCTCAAGGCGCATGACGAGAGGTACTCACCAGGCTTCTATATAACACGCACAACAGTAAAAGTATTCAATTCATAAATATGTTTTCAATAAAAATAAGTTCCATGAAGAATGCAATTTTTTTTTTTACAAAACCTGCTCACAAGTAATGATAGTAATCGCGTTTTACCATCTTGACTACAAAACGCTTATGCTTTTCTGAACACCTGTCTCAGGCCGAGCGATATAGAAAGAAAGGATAAATGTTTCACCGCAGTGATCATCCCTGCGTCAGCTGTGGCTTTACATTAGGGAATCGGGTCACGTACCTGAAGAGATGCGGTGGTTTCGTCTAGAATTGGCCTGGTTTCTTCTACTCTTACACATGTACCTTACTCCCGCGGTGTAAGTGAAATATTCGCAAATGCAGTAATCCTCCCTCAATCTGCATTATTGTTTTTCAAACCGACAACCACACAGATGTGAATTTTCGTGAGTAAATGTCTTTTCGGAGTGGAGAAAACTTTGGAGTCATTTTTACTGTCTTGCACGGTGTGGAAACTCTTTCCTTTTGACATTCATCACAACTTACGGAACATAGTAAAATAAATACCGAGACGACAGTGTGGTAGTTGGAAAACGATCACTCGTTACTGGTGAAATCCGACCTGTCTTCAATTAATTTTAGTTTGGGATTTATTTTAAACTGTTCATGTAAATGCTAAATGTTCATGTTTCATCATTAACTGTTCTAATCCACGCATTAGCAGCTATTTATTGCATTGCCCGTAAAAAAGAACCATGTAAACATATTGTGCATTTATGTAAAAAGGCTTGCATCCTTAGCAACGATGACGTCATTGTGAGCTAACTTTTACAAACAGCCATGTGCTATAGTCATGTGCTAAGATTTGATGTTAGTGATCATAAGCTGTATGTCCCTTTTGAAAGATGTTATGTCGAGCAGTAAAAGTCCCCCGAAGACGGTGGCCAAAATAGTAATGCCTAATATACCCACATTCCGGGCTGACGTCCGACCATCGTACGCACTTTCGTACTTGCGCCTATAAGATGATATTTTTGTTTTATCTATGGTTAGGAAATCAACCACTTTGTCCATAAATTCTGTGTCGTTAGACACAGGGCCACGTGTATGAGCGCTTATGAATCGGCACTCAAAGGTCGTGAAAAGAGACCCCATCCCACCGATAGATGTGACAGGGTAAGAAACGTCACATTCAAACCGGCTCGACATAGCGTCTCCTCTCTTGTAAATTACATAGGTGTCGTCTGTAACTGAGGCCACTGCCGTCGCTGTAACATCATCGTCTATAAGTGAGCCGATCAAATCAGGCGTAAAACTCGCGAAAACTAAGTCTGATAGCTCTTCCTGATCCAAGTAACTTCCGGTTGGAATGTTGGGTAAATTACCTCCTTGATGACCTGTGTCCATTTGACCCGTCCAAGATGCCAAGGTCACGAATCCTGTCTCCTGTACCAATGTCTGTACATCAAAGAGCGTGGTTGGTGCTACATCAACGGTTGTTGGGGGATTCAGGGACACGGAATTCTCTAATGGCGATGTATCTATAACGTTCGTTCCAATCTGGCCAAAGCTTACGTCCTCCACTGGCTGTGTCGACTCAATTATCGGTGTTGACGTCGCCTCTCGATCCGCATTAGTTTCGTCTAGAAAAGTCGATTCCAGTTGCATATGTGTCGATTCGACCGTAACGGTATACAACCCGTGTACAGTGTCAACGACCACGATACTGGATATTTCAGTGTCATCAGCAAAGACGGTCGTCACACGGAAGCTTGCATCCACACCAGTCACCAATTCGAACCCAGACGACTGTGTGATGAGGACCGGGGCGCTGGTGTCGTCAGGTAGAGGCAGTGTGGAGGAGGTCAGAACGTCGGGATCGGGTGTTGGGGTGGGCACCTGACAGTCTAGCTGAGGTGGAGAGAAGGGTGCGATTGGCAGGGGATCGTCTGTACTCCTCACGAAGAGAACTATCAACCAAGGAAACGAGACAGAGGAAATATATTACAACATAAAAAATTTACATTACAGAGAGGAAAACCAGAGCAGTGACAAAGCGTGATACTTAGCAAATGGTCACAATTAGCCGGTGAAAAAAAGGCCTCTTCTCATTTTACCTTAGTTAAGGTTTAATTTCAACGATTCATGTATATTCTTAGGAAGTAGCAACGTACACGCCCCTTGGTTGCCACGAACACGCCCCTTAGTACTATGGCACTAAGGTTATATTTGATGCCACGGATATTCGTGGAAGGCCTATGCCATCACACAATTTCTAACACAGCGACTATCATTGTTTTATAAACACGAATACAAACTAAATACGATACAACGGGTTGTTACACACTGGATTCACTGTTGCCGCGAGTCGTTGATCAGCTTATCCATCAATTCAGATGCGGAATTTATTCTACCGCCGGTGTTCAAGTGAAGTACCAACGTCTCTGGTTCGATTCTAAAACTGGCTGCTTCATTCACGGGTATTTGAAATCGGATCTCTGAGGTTCATCTCTACCATCTGAACTAATGAGAATTTCTCTCAGGCAATTCTAGTACATGAATATTAAGCAACAAAAACTGCTTCCGCTACACCTTTTCCGCCTCCTAAGACACAGTCATGCGCTCTGCACAAGACATATTTACGTTCACACACCCAGCCCCATGCTTAATGCTTAAAACCTGTTTTTCCTGGCACGAGACTAATGGGTAATGAATAAAGAGCTTCGTATAACCCCACGTCAATGTAATCCATTTCGACAGACTCGAATTGAAGAAATACACACCGACGTATCCGCCTTTAAAATTAAATAATTTGTCAACATTGTCCTCTAGAACTTATTCGGCTTGTTAAAATGAGACAAGTATATGATTTTACAAGTATAGTGTTACATACAAATTAATTAAGGTATATTTTAATATTAAGCGAATTCCTTCCAAGAAGCCGAAAAGGCATTCATTAAACAAATTGATTATTAAAACCACTGTGTAAGTCAGTTACCGGCTTTCCAAGCTACGAATACAGACGATAACCCAGTGCCAGTCATTGTGATCATCCGACTTGAAACACTTCAACCTCAGTAGCTGCTACTTCACACAGACATGCAGCAATCTTTCGCGTTAGTTCTGCCAATTTACATTGTTATAGGAAAAGGGCACAAAAAAGCAACACGCCGTCATCACCAGACCAACACCATCAAGGCAGAAATGACTGTGACGTTATCGGTGCCCAACACTACACTATGAACGTGGTTAAGGGAAGGCCACTACGCAATCAGTCACACGAAAGGATGTCCAAACAACACACGCAGACTACCGTCTCAACTACATCATCGACAGTGCACAGTTCTCAAAAATAAACAGGTACCACAATGACATATAACTGGGTAAATATTTTCCTGCTTGTGATGCATAAAGAAACAAGCCAAGGAAATATGGACTGTAAAGTCCGTCAAAAACATGGTTAATGACGTTCCGCTGGTTTTGAACATCTCTAACTACCAAACTAAATCGTGTTACGCCGTGGCATTAAACCGCCCGACTTCCTACCAGACTTATCCTATATTATTACACTAATCCAACTTTAGAGCACACTAAACTAAATACCATGCTTATCTGCTACTGAACCGTTCAACACCCGATTCCATGAGATAAATCCTTACATTTTAGAGCCCTGTCTATCAGTCTGTCTGTTGGTTGATCGGGCAAATTTTGAAACAACAGGTAAAATTCTGTTACTTTACAGGGGCTATTCACTTAACGATGCGACCGCCTGCCAAATGTTCGATTTGTGCGATTTGTGTCGCTCTGTGTGTGTCGCTCTGTCGGTGTGTCGCTCTGTCGGTGTGTCGCTCTGTCTGTGTGTCGCTCTCTATCTTCTCTCTGTTCTCGGTCAATTGTTCAAGTTTTGGATATCCCATGTTTTAACATGATAAAATTTTTAACGCTCTGCCTTTCAACGTAGTAAAACGTTTAGCATTCTATCACTTAGCATGTAAAACTTTTGACACCTTGTCTTTGACATGGATCATTAACTAAGCGAGGGACATGATCGCAGGACCACGTCGACGTTTTCTGAGAACGCGGCATCTACTGCGAATATACGTTTGCTTTTAGTTGGAGAAAGCGATGTTCACACAACTTAACTTGACAGCTGAGTATGATGATCATGTTAGACATGTTCAAATCAGAACCTTTATGAGACACACATCAATCAGGGTAGATTATACCTTCATAGTTCCCAAATGTTTTGATGATGGTAACAGCGCTGGAAGCGGACGGAAGAAGCTGAGACGCCTGACAATCCGAAGTCTTCGAAAATATTCGGCATTTCCCGTTCGCGTAATCGGCACAAGTACACTCCTGGTTTAGCCATGCGCACTGGAGCTCGCACATATTGCCATTGCTTCCTGTTCTAACTTCAGCTGCATCAGAGTCGGACTTGTTGAAAATATTGCCGTTTGATCTTGACGAGATTTTGTCTGAAACGAAAACAGAAATTATTATTTACTTCTTGTTTAATTTCTTACGTGACTTATAACAATTATCCCTTTATTTTCCCCATAGTTGAGAATGCCTAACCTACATACTGTTATCTTTGACTAGTGTACGACAAAAAGATTATCATCTATATGATTATTGGCTTAGGCATCATTTACGTCGTGTACGGGCAAAGGAAACCACCTGTGTAGTACCATTTAAATCGCTTACGAAAAAGAATATCATCTTGGTAGTTTCCTACTGTTCGTTTTACGAACAAAGAACATCACGGACGTCTACGGATGTAGTGTTTAGTATATTTTAAGTCAGGTAAGAATATATCAGTCCTGTTTTACGCTTACCTGTATAAGTATCCAGGATGTCGTGTAAATAATTCGGTAGCCAATCCATACTCAGCCTGCCCCCTGGCATTGTGTACTTTTGGGACAAGAGTACACACTCTCTAGAATCTGCGTTGAAAACTAGTGACCGACAGGTTAGACCGGTCGTTTTCAGGCATAGGCCCCGACACGTAGCCAAGTCGTTGGTGTGGGCAATTTGATAATTCTCTTCGCTGAATTCAAATTTGCTGAAGACAGACGGCTTAAGATGGCCTTCAACTGGAGGTGAAGACCAAAAAATACACAAGAAGATGTATACCCGTGAGTTCACCAGAAATATTGTGTAATAATATACAGGTAACGATTATTCATCACTTTGTGCAATTGTAGGGTGACACTTCAATGGTAAAAACGTAGGGTGCTACAAAGGTGACGTTACAATCTTCGTACCGTGCAATCGATGTATTGTCTGGCTTGTGTACAAAGTGATAAATACTACTTGTATATGAATACGTAACGGCTGCTTGAATGATTGATCTGCAGGTCGATATTTCACTGTATCATCATTTGATTGAATGAGTGGTAGATTGGTTGATATTTTCATTGAATCGGTAGAGCGAATCGCTGATTGACTTGACAAAATCCAAAAAATTATAGCGAAGAAACGGGCAATAATTACAACAATACCTGCCTCAAATATTTCGCAACATTGATGTAAGAATGGGGTTTCATTACAATCCCGTTCACATCATAAAACAGGCCACATAAACTCAGCGTAGTCACAGTGCCGGTGTGTCAAAGTTATGGGAACGGCCATTCTGCGAGGGGGTATCAGGATTCAAATTCAATGGTTGGGCCAACACATTCAGCAGAGGAAGACTGAAAATCAGGGTTACCTTAAGACATCTACTCATCGAGGCAAGGTGGTGTGCATACCGGTGTAGGATATAAATAGGATTTTTTCTTCAATGATTGTCACTATATTACTGGTTATAAGAGTATCTTTCTTTGGTGGGAAACAAAATGTCACATATCTGCATAATGAGTTAACTTACTCTCACAGACGAATGGTAACTCCTTGTCACACTCATCAGCTAGGAGGGTCACAGTGGCTGTGTAGTTAACAAGGACACAGCGATGAGAGGTGGCTACAGCCGTCATCTGAAGGAGGCTGCTCGTGTCTACGCCCGAAGAACTCGTACTTTGGCAACTGTCGTCCATTAGAACGTTTCCAATGCCAGTGTCCAACCAATAGAATCCGGTCCATGTCGACTGACTGCCATCACTGGTCAAAGGAAAATCGTTCTTGATATTACTCAGCACTAGATAAAACGAATTGGCGTTTCTGTTTTCTTTACCAAACTTCCACCCCGTAATATATTTTAAGTCGCTAGTTTTCTTACAACAGAAAGTGTCTCGGTAAGTAGATAATTTCAACCATGGAGCAAAGAGTTTGCCAAATGTTACAATGATTACCACAGTTCGTACATACCGACAAGACTCTAGGAATGTCTAAAAAGCAAAAAATCGTAGTAATGCAAATAAAATGAAAAGCTTGTCAGTAAATAACGATTTTGAAGAAAAAAAGGCAAGATTCTGGCCTTTTTTATTTTATAAAGCATAAAAGGGACATTATTATTTTGAAGTCAAGCTTACGGTAATATAATATATATAATATAATATTTGATAGTCGTGGGTGATCATACACTTACGCGTGGATGTGTAGGATGTTGCGTAGGTGTAGGCAATATGCTCAATTGAACAACGACAGCTGTATTCATATTCATTTATGAACGTGTAGAGCTTTAACACAGTTTTCATACAGTTTTTTTGATATGATTATTGAAATAATAATAATAATAATAATAATAATAATGCCTACCACAGTGGAATCGTTACACGGGGTCTAATCAAATGATTAGTCGGTTGAAAATAGTTTTTGCCATCTGAACTGACAGGGAATTAGTGAGGAAGATACGTTGAGACTGAATGGTTATGGATTGTTCTGAAGAGACAGCTCTGTTTTCTGATAAAGGAAGTTGCTCTCAACATCCATGACGTAGTCTGACAACTAGGCCTATACTGAGTCAGAACTTTAGGCGTAGGTGTAACGATTGCGTTTGAAGGCATATTAGCTGAAACTGACAGTGTCATTTGACGAGATATATACACAAACTACACCTATGAACAATACTGTCATATCGAGGCCTACCACTTAAAATTCTAACAACTTTCATTCGTTTTGATGCCAAAAAAATACATGTAGAGTTAAGCTGTTCGCCTAAAATCATGGAAGGCATTCAAAAATCTAAAAATGCATTCAGTGGTCGCAGCATATGACAGGGAAGCCATAATCCTTCATGCGTGTATGTAGTACATTTGAAGTTATGTGCAACGTATTTCGTGATTAGCCGGGAAGGTTCGAGGTATGTAAGACGTCTCCCGGCAGAATACTACAGATGATTCCACACCGATCCCAATAGGTAGCAGGTAAATTTATTGGATGAGTGTGTGATTGATTTTGATTTCACAAAACGCTGATCGTAACATTAACGATGACAATAAGTGTGTAATAACCTTTTTAAGCTGGGGTTGTTTAGAACCTGTCTGCATATACTGGGATACTGCTGGTGGAATTACGGTCCTGGTCCCTATATGTACCGTTTTCATTTTGCTTTTTATTAAAAAAGATGACTATATTGTATTTGAGTAATTCCAGGCTAACGATCTCTAATTGTTTGCATTTAACATCACTGCATTTTAGTCTAATTTTTACGTGTATTTCATGGCTGCTATGGAATTACATTTCATGCTGTTGTATTTTGTGGAGTTAAGAGGCTGTTTTGAGCTTCGCAAATCTCTCACTTCAGAGGCTTCCGTCGTATTTCTGGATTAAGCTGTCAAGCCTTCTGACTTGTCCCAGGCCTCGGATGTTTTGAGGTATTGAATCACAAAATCTAAATGCATTTGTCGCAATATTGACCCAGAGGCTTTCCTCTCAACAAAGCAGATAAAAGACTGATCAAAAGACCAATCAAAACAAAACCTTGTTGATTGTCTCAATTAAGGCAAATGAATAACGTAAGTGGGTGAGCATAAGTATCCATAAGAACGAAGAACAGGGAATCACGATATACTTACGATATTTAACCGAGAAAAGACTTAGTGAATGAATGTCAAGTTCGCATGTACAGCGGGCTCAATACAGATTCAAAATGCTTTGCTCATCAGTTAAGAGCATTTTATTGATCGTGTCGACTGTCAATCAATGCTTTGAGATCAATGTTTTTTGTATTATGGTCCCATGTTTCATACTGTAAGGACACTCACTGTGTTGACAGAGCGTATTGTTGATCTTATAGAGTTAAAGCTGAACACATCGGCTCCGGCTACTTGGCCTAGCATCAAAGCAATTCAAGCGCATCAAAACACTGCCGAGGACATCAGCACGACCTTAACTGAACGGCGTCTAGGTCATACAGATATACACGCACGTGTTGTCCTACACACACCCTCCACTAATAAAGTCCGAATCGCTATATTCACAAAACTAATAGCAACCCCAGTATTTTGAAAAACATGACGGCCGGATAGCCCTGTAACATTTAGTTAAAGACGTACAGCATAGACAGTAAAACCAGAGCAGTGGCGACGGTACGATAGCTGGCAAATGGTCAACAGTATAGGTTTTTTTTTTGTAAAATTTACCTCAGTTACGGTTTTATTCTAACCGTTCACATAAATGCTTAAACAGTATGAACTTACAAGCCCCTTAGCAACATGGTTTGGGTCAAAAACAAGCAGTGATGTAAACTGCAATTGACTAGACTTCACTGCTCTAGAATGACTCAAAATGCTATGCTGTCATCACATTTAACATACATTAAATTAAAACAATGAACGGTGACCAGACCTAGTCTATCCGGAGAATCCTGGTTATGCAGGAATGCAATACATTTAAAGACAACAGCACAGGCAGTGAAGTCCGTTGTAACAGTGATGCGGTTTGAAGTCTCTTCCTCGTCGTTTTACTACAAGGTGACACTCTTGAGATATGATTCAAATAGTTGAAAAAGCGAGATTAAAGTTAACAAATTATGTTATACTTAGCTATTGTATAACACCGTGCTGGGATGTTACTTCTTTTTTTAACACATTTCTTTTGGTATACTGTGAGATCAAAAACAGCGGGCTAGCTACGAGTCGACGGGTTACAAAGGAAGGAAGCAGACGATTCTGCATTCAGCCGTTTTTCTGGAGCCATATCCGAATGAACTTTAATTGCATTAAATCGCTTTTTTTACCCAGTTTTCACGACAGTCCTATTTTTTAGACCTAATACCACATCTGTTTCAGAAAGAGTTGGAGAGCACTCTATCTCCTTTACAGAATCAATAATGGAGACACAATGGCATTAAACAAAAAAAAAAACTGAACGTACAACCAGGTTTTATTCCGAATTCCAGAGAATGCCAAAAAATGCTTAGTCATAAGGGCACCATTATACTCGGAACATATTTTGCGAGCGTCATTCCAGGAGGCTGGAGTGAGGTGGAACTCGAGGAGACCGGCATCCATTCGAGAAACTGGAAAAAAGAAGGATTTTGGTGTGTTCGTTAAATGGTCATTTAACCTTACAGGTTACAGTTTTTTCGTAACTAGAGACATGGCCAATGCTATTGGACAATGTGCTATACTTCTGAAATCAACAGAACCCAGGACGTATGTACTGTACACTCTAAAAAACTCAAAAATAGTGTGTTCTGATAGCTTTTTATGCCCTTTTTTCTTCTTTTTCTTTAATTGGTATATCACGCCATACCACAGAAAGTATAAGTTTCTATATCAGGTTAAGGGGTAGGGTAAACTGGAGTGGCCGGGGTTATATTTGGTAACCACCGTTCTGTCTTAAAGCCGTTGTCAGAGACGTCATTGGTCAAGGGTTGAACTCATAACTGTTTCGACCAGTCCTCATGGAAGGCAGATAAACCGCTCCATCCGAACCAATATACTGATACAGGTCAACCAGTCGTTGCACTATCCTCTTAATTCTGAGCGCCAAGCGAGCAAGCTACAACTTTCTCTTATAAGATCTCAGTTGTGATCCGACCCAGAACAGACCCTGGATCTATCACCCCGAAACGGAAGCTCTACCACAAACAATGTGTTTCGTTGATTCGAAAAATAAACTCATATAGCTTTAGTGTTAGCAGTGGAGTACTGCTGTCAGTTCGTATGACGTAAGTTTGTCTAGCCAAAGTAACAATACCTTGTTGGTAGCTTCTTGTGTCCATACATTTTCACCCACAATATAACGTGGTCATTGAGGAATAATGTAATTTGGAAACTGTGGTATGAACTGGTCAAGGGTTGAACTCATATCTAACGTCGAACTGATAATTATCGTGGTCATTGCGGAATAATGTAATTTTGTGGATTGTGTTATGAATTGGTAGATAGTCTAACAATAGGTATCGAAGTCTACCAATAGGTATCGAAACGATTCATATACAGGTGACCATGTTGTAGCCGACTATGTGATGAGGGAACGACGACAATGTTGTATAGCTGTGGTTCGCGGACTAAAATACACGTGAATCTGCAGAAAACCACTGACAAAAATTAGTAACTAATTTGGATCATCTATGTCGTAAAGCTCACATTTGAGGCAAACTACCACAACGTTGACCTTACCTGCGAGGAACAGGACCAATGTTGATGTGAGGGGGATCTGGTATAGCCCACGGCGGATCCACATAATGCTGGTAGAATCGCATGTAACGGGGCAAGAATTCGCAGTTCAGGTCGCGGATACAGTGTCAGTAGATATCATTTCGCGTCACCGTCTATACAGACACAGCGATTATCAGCCAACTTGAACATTGCAAATCACAAGAAAAACACTTCACACCAGGCCGTAAACTTAAATTCGAGAACGACGTGCACCATTGCAGTAGACCTATAATATGGTTAAACTATATACGCTTGATTAACACATCTCCTCAATATTAAGCCATCAGAATAAAGCCGAGGCGTCAGTCTCCTTTACTTCGCTAACAGGCATCCATAGTGTATACGACCAAACTACATCTGGCAATTTACACGTTTACAATAGACATTTTTTCGATATATATCTCTGACTACTCCCACAGGGTGTGGCTGTGACATACAGGTATGATAGCAGAGAAATGACGTCCACCGAACGCCCGTCTACGTTAAATAGGCTTTCCATGTTGCAGTTAAAACGAGATCAACCAATGAATAGTTCGCGTTTATGCGACCTCCAGGTTTAATTCCAATACCGGAACCTATCGGAACTCGGTTTCGATTCACCCAGTAACACTTTCATTGGGACATTCATTTTTGGCCAGCCAAGGGGCTCTTAGTTAAGAAAATCGATCCGTGAAAGATGTTGTGTTTCGTCTAAAATTCCAAAGCAATCGATTGGACGCAGTGTGACTGAAATTGCATTTTCTGGTCACGGATTCCGCTGGGGCTGGAGTTATGACTGGACCAGTGTAAATAAACAAAACGGCAATAGGATCTGTTGGCTCAGCGACTAACGGAAAACTATTTGGGGCATGAACGTCCACGTCGTCAGCACTCACTTCGCAGGTATTTGCTCAGATTATTAACGTAACACTTCACAAATTATGGAAACGTATTAACTGAGGAATGCGATATGTGAGAATCTCACATAACGGTGCGATAGTTGGTAAATGGCCACATGAAACCGGTGGAATCCGGACTCTTTATCAATTTACCACAGTTAGGGTTTTATTCTAATTGTTTATGTAAATGCTCAAATAGTAAGTAACAGACGCAACATAACACCATGCAGGGCTTAAATAGAATAACGAAAAAAAGAACATTCTGCAATTGTCCAAGTTTATGTTTTCGTTTTCGCGTTTAGTAATCATTTCAGTCAATTTTAAGTTTGAATTTATTTTTTTACTTGCGCAAACACTTATTTTTTAATTTTTTTTTTATTACTTAAGACAGTACTGTTTTTATGGAAGAAGAAAGTAACTTGGAATATATTCAAATGACTGTTTTCTATATTTAGGCATTAATCTTGCAGGCATATTTTTCGTGTAAACTGGTTGTCACTGAAATTGTGTCCATTACTACAGCGATATTAGATGATGTTGACATATCCACTCCTTGACACTAACTATCATACTCATCACAAGTGTTCAGTTTTATTGCCTCTAAATTAAATTATTTCCGAATGTTATTTTCACCTCAGATTTTGAATTCCAACGTAGCACATTGCTATTTGCCGTTGCGTCCATTGTTTCTGCCATCACTAAAGCTCGGCATACATGAGAGCTTAGGGCGCGACTCCCATCCACTCGATTGGCCTTATAGAGTTGGCGCCAGTTGTTGATAACCATGTAATTTGAAGACTCGCTGGCATAACGTAAGGACTCGAGCACGGCTCTATTTGGGACGCGCTGCTATTTCGCATACAGGAGCGCTAAGGACACGACGGATACCAGCAGTTGAACAGAACTATGGTTGACGCTGTCCAAGTTCCTTAAAACTGACAGGTGAATTGATAGCGGATTTTGGTACATGTGTTTTTTTTTGTGTGCACTAAGCAGATCTACAATGCCTTTCAGAAAGCAATTCACCGACATGTTTTAGCCACTTCGCCCCTTTCAGTGATTTTGTGAAATTATTCATCCAGTGAAAGGCAACTGAAAAAGCAAGCAAGTTCGAAAGCTGCTTAATGTTTTGAAACCAATAAAAAAATTAACAGATTTTAATTCTTTGCAAAAGTCTAGTACGGTTCAAACCCAATAAAAACGAAACGCTAACAATGTTCAACTTTCGTTTCAGCGATACAAAAGAAGTGGTATTATACTTGGTCTGTTGAGCAAATGTGTTCACCAGCAATCACTACTTCTGTAGCTGATCACTGAATATAAATCCCGTACATATAGGCTTTTTACACCGACAATAACACTTCTGAATCAATGAAGCCACTAGCCATTGTCAGGGGTACTGCAATTTCTCCAGGCTCCACATAAATGCTTTTAAACTGTGACAACAGTGAAGAAAGTGCTAAATTAATCATACGAATCATTCAGTGCACGGTTTCACAAATATTGTGTACCGTGTACGCACGTGCGAAACCAGTGCTGTCACTTCCAGGATAAATCTTCTATACGTCAGTTGGAGTTCAGTACCTCTTCCCGCAGACTGGAGAAAGAATCACCAAAATGGCGGTAACCTTAATTGGCTCTTGTACGATGTCAAAGAAACTCACTTAGTAGCCACAGTGTGATCGGAATTCAGTAAAAAAAAAACGTGTATATGGCGGTCAAACCATTCACTAAATTGATATATCACACATCAGGAAACAGACAAAAGCGTTCTGACCGTTCCTTCGTTCAGGACGCGCAGGCAAAAAATCAATACAGCGGTTGGAGTGGCAATGAATAGTGCTTAGTGCAACATTCAGTACATGCAATTAGTCTATTCATTCCTTAGCGACCAACACGCGACATAAGTTAGAAATGAGCCCAGAGAATCGCAATGTTTTTAACCTAGCCAGTGTCGTACATCATTGTCAATAATCCCTCCATACATGGGGTTTATCTCAATAATTAAGCAGACGCTTTATTCTAACCTTATCAGTTTATCCGTAATGCTTTTTTGCCCCAGGGACAGTCCCTCTGTTTTCACAGACTCTTTCGCAGGCGCGTCAGGTAAATCAAACGGGGGTAGTTAGAATCCTAATCTAATCATATGGTGAAAATTGTTACCGAAATAAATCAATAATTACATATTTCTTGTTATATTTATTCAGCAGGTATTACAACATGATATACTCATCCGAAGCCCGTTTTATAAATCGTATTTACCATGGTAACGTATTTTTTTACTACCTGTTCTCATGCAAGTTACGAGAGGCTCAATTTGCTAATGCTTCGTATAACAGGCCTCTGAAATACAATCAGGTATTTCCCGTGAGGCTGCTAGCTTTTTCAGAGTGCACATTCTCGCTCTGTCAAATGTGATATCTCTTGACCTCTGCAGGGTTGAACGACTATTTTGGTGTATAATAGACCTAAAATATAATTACGACATCAAGTCTTTACCACAAGGCATTGTTGGTAAAAGCCGAGTTAAAGCCTCGTTGCTGTAGCACCCGACATAAGTTCCGAAGGTGCCTACTACCTCTGCTGAAACAGCTCGCAAATCTGATACACACTGTTAATTAACATAGTCCACAATGACAAATGGAATCGACCAACCCGTAGTAAGTTTGGACATGTTGTTGTATACTTACTGTCACTGAACAAAGTGAGAAGGTTAATACGGGCCATATTTTACCGAATTCATTGATAGGCATTGGGTTTTAAGTATGGAGACTGTTGATGGTTTGTTTGTGGGCCATCGTGACGCCAGGTATTGCTGAAGCGGTCGAAACTTGGTCGCGCTGCCTCAGTGTAAAATTATGTTGATATTAACACACCACCACTTTGGTCAATGAAAATTTACACTCGTTTGCCAAGGTATTTTGCACGTACAGAGAGTGCATTATTTTACACGGATTGCGTCATTTTTCACTCGTATCTGAAAATCTGGGGTCTTTTGACAGAGCATATAGAACTGAGAGATTCTGTGTGTTCTGGAGCAGGTAAAAACAGATTTACTCTGAAGCAGACGCTTGTGTACAGACCGCATGGAAGTGGTATTACTGCAAGCGGCTCTACTTAAAGGATTATTGTCCAGATTTACTATTTATGTCGGCATATTCATACCACTCTGGCAAGAAGACAGCTTTTTCAAAATTCAGGTGTGGAAATAAACTTCCGTATACCAGCCGTCAATCATTGTAGATGTTCCAGATCTTCCAGGATCGCTTTTCTCCCACCATAATGTTGGCCGTCATCGTTTAAAGGATTAGCGTCCCGATGCATTATTTTTTTCATAATTAGCTACTCTTGTAAATATTGCTAAATTGAGTGTAAAAATATTGAAAAATAGTACATTAAATTGAGTAATTTGGCACTTAAAATCACTAGATAATAAAGCTGGTTTTATTAATTCATTTTCGGCCAACACTCGGTAGTCTCCGCCGAATTACGTCATACAACTCAAACCTTCACGAGCTGTCAGATCTTCACCATTTAGCTCAGTGTCAAAGCTACGAGAGTGACAACAAGCATACAAAATTTCTCAACGAAATGTTTTGGTGTTCTGCATACGTTTGTAAAAACAAGTGTGGATTTACAGCACATAAAGAAAAGATTTTGTACCCACCGAACACAGCCGTATCTGCTCTCGCCATTTTACAACTGAAAGCTGCGACAAGAATACAGCTGAATTTCCACATACTTATACCATACTTATAATATATCATTAAATGAACTGAAAACTGATACACAAATGGAAGTGACATCCTGGAAACCAGAAGTGGATATATTTCCTTAAAAATGATACTAAAGGCGTAGTCTAACATCCTGCTAAAAGGAAGGAGACGTAGTTTTTACTGTTTATGACAGTTACATTTTCCTCGGCCGTTTAGTCATATACAATGTCATATTTTAAAATGAATACAACAAAACAAACATTGGCTCACCAGCTGTCAACCAAAATGGAGATGTTGGGTTAATAATCGCAAGTACAAGTCTGGGGAAGTACCGGTACGTGGAGGTTCCAGTTTAGGGGAGCATCGATATAGGCCTATGGAAGTTTCAGTTTGAGGAAGTAGCGGTATGCGGATGTACCAGTTTAGAGAATGGCCGATATGTGGAGGTTGTAGTTTAATGAAGTAACAATATGTGGAAACTTTCACTGGGATTCCTGGTACGGGGAAAGTGGAGGGTAGGCTTAAAAAGCTCAGACGTATCCCGTCCCGGACTTCACTGGACGGTACCCGCGATACGAGAATGACACCGTCCCCGTCTAACGCCTCGAGGGCGTTACTTGTCGGATTGGTGGAACATGTTTTTGATTTATTTATTTTATTTATTTACTTACATGATTGAGAATAGGAAACATGATTGAGAACCCGCGATACGAGAATGACACCGTCCCCGTCTAACGCCTCGAAGGCGTTACTTGTCGGATTGGTGGAACATGTTTTTGATTTATTTATTAATTTATTTACTTACATGATTGGTGTTTTACGCTGTAATAAAGAATATTTCACTTATACCATGGCGGCCAGCATTATGGTGGGAGGAATTTGGAATCTTGGTTTTATTATTCTGCATTCAAAACCTTATAGAACATATAGAAAAGGTCGAAGACAACAACATGCTTATATCGACACTGTCGTTTCTCCATAGCCAAACATGTCAAGCATACGGAATAGGGTTGCCTAAAACAAACATGTTGATAAGCATAATCAATAGGGTTTCCAAAAACAAACATGTTGATAAGCATTTGAAATAGGGTTTCCTATTTGATATATTATGGATGAAGGACATCCTGATAAGCCTTAGGCCAGGGGAGACCACTCTTTCTGCCAAATTGGGAGAAATATATCTTACTCAGTGGATCATCCAACCACCTTGCGGTACCGAGTCCTAAACTTTGTGATACTGCTGTTTATCATCATATAGACAGGTTAGTCAGCCAGTCAAATATCAGCGGGAGCATTCCGCTTCAAAAACGGTCCAGAGACGATGCTTTCATCATCCACAATGGATATGGACGGGACAAGGAGACTTTCTTTGATACAGTTATATTCAAGGAACCTAGACATAATACACTTGGGATGTCAAATGGGATACTAAACCCACGGAGACGCACCAATATCTATCCTCAGGACTATGTAAGGGGATATCCGCCAAAACTGTATGCGTGTAACTTTGAACGTTGCAAGTTCTACGCTGCTATGTAAGTCTGCAGCTTTTGCTATGTGTCTACCGACATTCGGTTAATGGCTACAGAAATGTGGGTAACGTATGTAATCTGAACATTGCAAACTGTGATGCCGCAGGTTCTGTCTTTCCAACGAAAAGCTTGTAAGCGCGTTGAAATTTCAAGGGAGGAATTAGCGCGCTCGAGCTGCTCATCTGTGGCGATGCCCCGTTATGACAGCAGGGGGCGCTTCTGTCAATGGTAAATTGAAATAACAACCACCCCCCGAGTCAAGAATTACGACATTTGATTCAGCTGATTTCCCATGTTCGGACGTAGTTGTGTGCTCTTTTGTTTCTTACTTCATAAGAAATAGTTTCTTTTGGTGAAAGGTAAATTTATTTGACTTTATGTTTGAAAGTTTTATTGCCCCGAGACTATTTTTTGTATGTATTCTTGTGTGGCTGTTATCTAGTACTCTCATGGCTCTTGGTACATGAACGCGCCGTAGAACTTTACTGGTATTAATGATAGTGCATTAGGTTTAAATAAAAGCCAAATGAAGTCTGCAAGCAAACTGCTCCAAATACACAGTTGCTTTTTCTGATTAGATTTTCAATCATGTACATGTATAATCATAGAACTTCTTTTCATGTCTGTCTGACGTTGGGTTCAATATATATATAGAAGTGGACAGTTTTTGTTGTTGTTGTCCTTGAAAGCGAAAGTAATACTCAGTGAGCAGATGTGAAGAGTGAGTGAGTGAGTGCTTGGCGTTTAACGTTGTACTTAACAATTTTTCAGTCATATGACGACGAAGGAATCTTTCGAGTGCATGTAATGTGCCTCCTTGTTGCAGGACGGATTTCCGCCGCTCTTTTTGATGTAGTGCTGCTTCACTGAGACGCCTTACCGAAGGCAAGTAAGCCAAGCTATTGTACTGATATGGGTCAACCAGTCGTTGTACTATCCCCTTCATGCTGAACGCCAAGCGAGGAAGTTACAACTTCCTCTTTTAAGGTCTTAGGTGTGACTCGACCCTGGATTGACCCCGGATCTACCGCATCCCGAAGCGGACACTCTACCAACTGTGCTATCGGGTCCGGTCAGATGTGAAGAATACCTGATACACGTATTGTTTGTTCCTCATACAACATGCTTAGTATGGCGTTTAGCTCAATTGTTGACGCTTTTGCCTGGAGAACCACGGGTCAACAAAGAACACTGTAACAGTTTATCCAGAATTCAACATTAAATTTATGCATGTCGAAGAAAGGTTGGTGTAGATTGACTAGTACAAGCATTTAACTCGTCTGGATGAGAATCGGTGGAAAGAAACATTCATGTTTTTACTGGGCCTTGGGTTTTACTTGCCGGCTATTCGCTCTGGCTTGCTTTCGATTGAAATCAATGTCATTCACATCTATACATACACTTTTTGATCAGTCCTTTTCCTCAGAAAAAAGGCGTGCGTCTGATTTAGGGGAATTGTCAGTAACGCGCTGGTGGTTACAACGGTTACTTATCTTTCTTTCATTGATGAGTCTTGCAACCCGTCCTAAGTGAAATGATCTTGGAATGACGATAAACCATAATGAAATAAATAACTCAACACCGATGGATGCATATATTGTACAAATATATTAATTCTTCTGCTTTTTGGGCTGAACAGAACTGCAACGTCATCGCATTAAAACACAGTAACTAAATTAGAAAAAAAGGTTGTGTTTGGAGATAAATGAGTCCGCTTTTTGTCAAATTACACTGTACATGAATTGCCCTTCCATGGGAGAATTGTTTATATTAATATATGCTACTTCAATATGTGTACTGAAAGTTAAAATAAGCAAACCTACATAAACCTATGTAATTTTGGCACATTATCAGTTTGGAAAAACAGGTATTTATAACTTTGTGACACTATATCATGTGATTTGGAAAAGCAAAATATGTGAGAAATAATCAAAATTCACAACCTTACGACAATTCCTGCCATGGTTGTATGAATGCAGAAAGTACAAAACCGACGTTGCAAAAAAATAGGTGCCAGTGCACAACACTTTTCTGTAATGAAAATATGTTTATTCAAAACTACATATAGAAGCAGTTATAAATGCGTTGTTAGACCGATCCTCATTGCAAATTACTTTGAGGAAAGAAAACCGATCCTGACGTCATTTACTCCTATGAGCCACCATATAAACCATATAAAAGATATGCTGCCCCCCCCATTTGAAAGTTGGGGGGGGGGGGGGGGGGTCGCCCCTTTAGCCCCCCCCCCCAGCTTCCCTACGCCCCTGAAAACTACGAAAAAGTCCTGGTAATTTTATGTGTAATTAGCATAACTCATCCATGATTGACGTCTTATTATCTTAACAACAACAACGACAACTGAACAGTTTGCCGTAAAGTGGACTGTACCTCCGTGATTGGGAGCGATTATTATTTTCTCGTCTTGTTGATTACTGCGCCTCCTGTTGTCATATTCGCACATCGCCACAGATGAAAGCGCTGTTGTAAGGCGTGCATGTGGCTAACAGCGTTACTGGCACATACGTCTCATCCATAAACAGAACTGCAAAGGTGAAAACAAATGCACGCCATCGAAAGACAGAACCTGCGGCATCACAGTTTACAATGTTCAGATTACATACCTTACCAACATTTCAGTAGTCACATAGCCGAATGTCGGTAGACACATAGAAGCTGCAGACTTACATAACAGTGTATAACTTGCAACGTTCTAAGTTACACGCTTACGGTTTTGGCGGATATCCCCTTCCATACAGGACAATTCCATATCAATCTTTGTTACGGTTATTAGCTAGCCTGGACACCCAGTGGAGACTGGCCATGTGCTTTTCTTCTATTTTTAGCGTAGTTACGTTACAGATTACTGGGCTGCGCATAAACATACTGAACCAGTGAAGAGACAAGGGACGTAGTTTAGAGAGGGAGGCACGTAACACCTGTTACGAGTTCTGTTTATGTACGGTACAAGGGAAATAAACCTGGGGACTGTATTGTTTGTGTTAATATTACGACACTTCCAAGCCAAAATGTTCATACCCATGCTTTTGAACCTTTGTCATCGTATAGTACACAATTTTTAATTATGGCCCATTTTCGCGGCAATTTTATCTTAAAATGAGCCAAATTTTCCTCGTTTCAGATGTAACTTAGTACACTGACTTCTAATATTGCAGTTTTGTTTACTAGAATTTTCAACATGTTATTTCAATGGGGTACGGGCAGAACTAATCCGCTAGGCGGCGCTGCGGAGAGTAGGATATACGGCCACAGTCCTACATTAATTTTCCATAGGCGACGATGTGAACGTTTAGCGATGTAGCTCACTCCCAAACATTCCGTGGCAAATAAGCTTTGGTGCATACCTGGCCCAGCCTGTGAGAAAGAAGCCATAAAAATCTTGACATGGGTAGACCTTCAAAATCTGGACCTTTCTATGCCGGCAGCTGGGAGGGGTGCCTAGCAACGCCAATGGGACATCACTCGCAGTCTCATCACCACCTGCCTCCTTGTGTCCTCTCGCCCAGAATTTCAAACTTGCATCATTAAAACTCATACCTGCCCAAAGCTTAGATAATTTCCATCATTTTGATACCAAGCATGCACCTGTACACCAAACACGGCAGGCTGGCAGCCAAAAAAGACTTTACACCCTAAAATACACAGAATTACATTCTTTCCTCTCGAAAAACGGAAGTTGTAATGGGGATCTGTGTTCACACAGCTGGCTTGTCAAGCTGGCAATCAAGAGAAACTTGCACTCCACCGCGAGCCTTAATCAAGTGACTACATTGAAACAAACTGCCAAATGCGCGATTATCTCCCCCTTCCACTAGATATCGCAGCTATATCATTAACCCTCACCCAGAGCGTTGTTTCCTTGAAGACAAAGCGGTTATCATCATCGTCCGATGAGAGCAATTTCTTTTACACCTACCCAAATTAAACCCAGCCGCTACATTTGGTTTCAGTGTGTTCATTTTCCCCTTCGAAACTTATAAATAGCATTTATAAATAACATATTTTGCTCAGTGAGTGAGCAAAATTCACCATCAGAAATAAAATTTACTTCTAACAATCGGCAAAGGGTCGTTGGACATTAACTGTTTCCACACTCCCACTGTAGTACATGTACACAAGCAAGTTTATGCGTCATTTGGTTGCTTTATACGGCAAACTCATAAAACATGCATCAGAATGAATAAATCATGCATAAATTCAAGGCAATGTTATTTTTTACTAATAATGCAATTTTATTTAGAAATCATAATGTCACCCTGACAACAGCCAGAAATATCATAACACAAGCTGAATTCAGAATAACCTCTCTCTTTCTGCATTTGCCGTTGTGAGGTGAGTAACTTTATAAATTCTGTCTAGAGCAAACTGCATGGGCCCTTATTAAGTAAAAACAACTTGTAGTGTATCTATATGTAATTAAATAAAAAGGCAGAAAGTAATCAAATAAACAGACAGAACAAATACACAATGTAACGATGTAATATGTTCGTATGTTCATTTGGCGACTGAATCTTTCCCAACTGAAGTCAGTCAATCATTAGTTAAGCTGATGTGAAAATCTTCCTTCCCAAATGCCAGATTCATTTAAAGCTTTTTGATAAAACGTGATTCGTGTGGCAAAACAACACACGGTCAAACTGGTAATCATTTTGTGTTTTTGTGTTTTTGCAGGCTCTTGAGGTATGGAAATTCCTGCAAATTTTTTGAATCTGTTTAAGAAGGGGCTTGTTAAAAGCAGAATATACAACTGGATACACAAGGACTAGCTATGGGTCATGATCAAACATGATCACTTACTGCAATCACGAATGCATGTCTGAAAAAAGTGCCCCATATTATCCTCTGCAAGCATGTAGTGATGTGTGTCGAGTAGCGGCAATAATCGGATTCACAATCTGTGCCCGCATGCGGCCTAAATTTGTTCCTACAATCAGTACACAAAAACCTCCCTGAAGAAATAAATTTGCTAAAGATATAATACTTAAAGCATATCACAATTAAACTATTCCACATTTTTGAGGAAGGTAATAAATGAATGGATTATGTCATCAGAAATGGACATTACACTGCTATTTCAGGCAACATTAACCAGCAGTACATATACCTTATCAAATGATAAACTTCAAACAATTAAACCTCACATCTCAAATGCATATGGCAGCTAACTTGAACTTGAAAACTATCAATAGTGACACATCCATGGTAAAAAAACATTGAAAGACAACAACAACCCAGCACAATTACAGAGAGTCACAAAGTTAAGAGCACAAGTACATCTAATACTAGGTGTAGGCCAACAACAACAGCAGCACCATCTATCCTACGACAAGTCCCTTGATATGTATTTAAAGGCTAAAACAAGATTGACTTTTAAATCTAGAGAGAACAAAATTTGCTGAAGTCTCCTGTCTAAAGGCACCAAGAAGACTATAATTAAGAAGTTTAAAGGTAACAACTTCAGACTAGATGATTTCAGTGCAACAGCAACTATAAGTAATCACTTGTAAAGTGTTGAAATTAAGTACAGTCTTGAAAGTGAGTGAGTGCTTGGGGTTTAACGTTGTACTTAACAATTTTTCAGTCTTATGACGACGAAGGAATCCTTATAGTGCATCACTATTGATAGATTTCCTTGTTGCAGGACAGATTTCCACCGCTCTTTTATCTAGTGCTGCTTCACTGAGACGACTTACCGAAGGCATGTAAGGCGCCCAGCCCGAGAAATTATGCTGATACGGGTCAACCAGTTGTTGCAATATCCCCTTCATGCTGAACGAAGTGAGGAAGTTACAACTTCCTCTTTTAACAGTACTGAAAAGCTGAATGCATACAATATTGTAAACAATAGTGATAAAACTGAAAACACCTCTAACACAAAGTGTACATGTACCACAGAATGTGACAAAGTAACTGGAAATGAAAATAACACAACCAGCAAACAGACTAAATAACATGAAAGTGACGAAATTGGGGAAATCAAAGTAGGACAAGACATGAAACATTATTTTGACAAATTTAAATTCGATGTTCGGAAACGTTACAAAATGCATAGCAGTGTAACGCGTAAATATCAAGGTAATAATATGACAGTTAAGTATCTTTCACAAGCAATCTTAAATGGGGACGCTCACATCGATAGGATGAAAGTTGTATAAACCAAACTGACAAAAACTAAACAAAAACATACCTGGGGTAAGTTTATATTTCCAGTGTTCTGGAAAGTCACAACAATGTAGAGCTGATTGTGGCTTACTTCTCGCCTCTCTTACAGAACAGAATGAAGAATTGTTACACTATTCTGGTTGTTATCATAATTTAGTAAATGAGAATGTCTGTACAAACTGCAGTACTAGCCAAAGCCAACAATGATACAGTAATGGTGGTGACAATCCTACGTGTACTGCTTGTTACATGTACTTTAAGAAATGTAACAAACCACGACCAATAACTACAAATTTTATTACAGGACGTACATACCACGCACATGTAGACTGTAAATGGAAAATCAAATGTGAGATACTTTCTTATGATCTCAATACCTGGAAAAAATTTTATGCACCGAAAACTAATGACAAATATCACGAAGAAGTTGCTACACAACAGCGGAAAAGACTTAAGTTATCTGCTATCAAAGTTATTGGCATATGTTCTTGCTACTCATATGTTCTTGCTACTCTTCATATGCAGATATGAAATTGACAGGATGCGAACAACACAAAAAGGCACCTGCAAACCAAATCAAAATGTCTTTTAACAGAAAACGTTCAATTCATATTGAAGACACACCAAAACCGAAACATTTGCGCGAGTGTACAACAGCTGAAATTCAAACACACGTAAAACCTGCTGACAAACATGCAGTACAAGGCTGCATTAAAAATTTGGACAAACACCCATTATATGGTTCAGTATGGCGAAATGCTGAGAAAGTTCTGGAAGAAAACTTTTTTTAAATATCAACAATGAAGGCTGAGTGACCCCATTAAACCAAACATACAACCTGACAAAGATTCCTCAACAAAAGCTGCAGTTGCATGCCTTACAGTAAACACCAGTTTTTGCAATTTCCATGCTCTTTAGACATTCAGGCGTCACATGAATAAAACATCCACATTATTTATTTATTTATTTATTTATTTGATTGGTGTTTTACGCCGCACTCAAGAATATTTCACTTATACGACGACGGCCAGCATTATGTTTGGAGGAAACCGGGCACAGGCCGGACAAAGGCCGGGCAGAGGCCGGGGGAAGCCCATGACCACCCGCAGGTTAGTGTAGGCCTTCCTTCATACGACCGGAAAGGTATAAATTTATTTGAGAAATGCGGACCTTGTTGACAGGTTGAACACAAGGACGTTCTTGAGCACAGATTTCTTATAGGTCTACCAGAATTACAATATGACAGATAAATAGATAGACTGATTATGGCTTAACGTCAGTTCGGGGGAAAACCACGACCATCCGCAGGTTGCTGACAGACCTTCTCACGAGAACATCCACATTAAAACTGTTCATCAGACCTTTGGAGACCGGCTTCAAAGCTATAATGCGAGCATGTGTATTCGACAGTCACTTATCACAAAATACAGAAATTTTATCAACAACCACATTCCCAGCAATATAGTCTCAGAAGATGCTAAACTGGCGTTCCCTTCATACTTAGAAAAAAATTGGTTTCTATCACAGTGGGGAAACCACTATCATAGCAGAAATACTGTATAACTCCAGTGCATGAAAGACGCAATCTGTAATTCTAACAGATAATGTCACTGAACGAAAGTTTGGGGCACCGATGAATCCAAATTTAATTCACAAATAAATAGTAAGGTGTCTGTATTTTTAATGAAATTGATTGACCAGTTCTTATATGGTGAAAGTCTAGACTATTCAACCAATGAACAAAAAACAGAAAGTTATGCAAGACAGGCATCAATTTGTAAAGTTGACAAAGAAACAAAATGTGCTCAACGTGGCTTTGACTTAGCTAATTCAAAACGGATAATCACTGATAACACATGGGCTGACCATGGATGGTTTGGCATAACTTTCAATGACAACAGCATTACACAAAGAAAGGCGCCAGGCTCACAGAGATCAATACCACAAAGTACACCTGATCTTGGACATGCTGGACATACCGAATCTATGCCAGATGAGCACTACGCAAGCTCTAGAACATATGCCTCCGATAAAATTCCTGACAAAATCATGGACGTAGAATTTAACTAAAAACAAACTTCTTCAGAGAGTTCAGACATTTCTCAACTGTCTGGAAAAATTACACAAGAGCTTAGTGATGGAAATAGCGTAAGTTCAAAATGCAAGCAGATGTTATCAAAATTAGATCATAAAATTGCCAGTGAAGGGCACTCCGAACTCCTCCTCAAACCCACCAGCATGTATACGCGATCAGTTAGAGACTGATGATTGTCAATACATATGTAATTTACATACTGGTATATATTCTTGCTACTCTTCATATGCAGAGGTCAGCCCTACTACTGCAAGCATGTACATTCAGGTTTAGCCACTTTGAAAGATATTAACAATCCACAAAAAACTTGTAGCTTCATACAAGCAGCAAAGTCCCGAATTCAGCACATCCAACAAAGTGGTAAACAAAGCTGACAACAGTACCTTAGAACGTGTCCTTAAAGATCTTCAAACAATTACACATCTGTGTTCTAGCCTAGCATTTAGGCCTCTGTAGATCTAGAGGGCTTGTAAAAGAAAGTGCTTATTCACAAGTCACACCTGTATCAACAAATGAACAAGACCCACATTATGACAGTGACCCATATCGTCCCCAAGTTCCATTTCCTCATAGATCAACAGAGAGACACGGTGGACGCAAAAGCAACACATTACCCAAAAGAGGGAAAAGTTTTCAAAACATCGTAAACTCTGCTTTAGATTTTTTAGAACTTAAAGTTAAACATCGGTCTGAACACAGAAAAAAGAACATATGCACTGATGATCGCACATCCTTATGCACTGTATCTGGTAGAACACGATTAGATGATACATCATGCACGTCAGCAGAGCATGTTCCACACCTGAACCCCAGCCTTGTACTGACAGTGAGCCACAAGTAATAAAGACACAAAAAAGCCAATTCTAGTATCAGTACTAATAACTCTGGTCCATGTCAAATTTTATGCAGATACTGCATGCCGGACAAGTCTGAACATTGTTTCAGATACTGCATCCCGGACAAGTCTGAACATCCTTTCAAGTCACACTCACGCAGATACTGCATCCAGGACAAGTCTGAACATCCTTTCAAGTCACACCGATATTCTAAAAAGAGCAAAGCTGGTAGACATGACCTAATAGAACACTGTAGAACAATATCTATTCTTCCATGTCTAAGCAAAATATTAGAAAAGCTTGCTACCAATTCTATCATTGATTATCTCGAGACATATAATATAATTGATATTAGCCAGTATGGTTTCAGAAGGAACCATTCCATCCAATACGCCGCCTGCTCATTATCTGACAAACTTATAACCGCTAGGGAGAAAAAGAATTATACTGTGGCTACCTTCCTTGACTTATCAAAGGCTTTTGAAACTGTCAGTCATAACATTCTTCTTTCAAAACTAGATCACTATGGCTTCCGGAACCTGTCAAAGGACTGGCCGGGTAGCTACCTGTCAAACCGTACACAATGTACATGCTTCAGCAATGTCTTGTCTAAATCCACAGACGTTACACGTGGTGTGCCTCAAGGGTCGATTCTGGTACCAAACTTATTCTTATTACATATAAATGACATATCAAAAGTAACAGACGTCCTAAATATTATACTCTTTGCAGACGATACTAGCACAACTTTTTCCTGTGCAAATGTCGACGAGGCTATCACGACTTCATCTTACGAGCTATGAAAGCTAAACACTTGGTTCTGTGCAAACCGCCTTTCACTAAATGTTAACAAAACAAAGTAGCCTATATGTTAATCTCGCCCACGTGTAGAGGTAGACCACAGATTACTGTTCCCTTGACTATTTCTGGGACAGAGGTTAAACGAGTCAGGGAGTTAAAATCTCTTGGTTTTATGTTTAACGAAAAGCTAAACTGGACGTCACGGATAGATTGTATTCGTAAAAAGGTCTCGAGGAATCTAGGTATATTAATCAACATTAAGGACTCGGTGAATAAAAAAAAACACTTTTTATCCTTTATTATTCTTTGATCCACCATTACTTTTTGTACGGGAATATTTTATGGGCATATATATGTCTTACTTGCAACCTCTGCAAATATAAAAAAAAAAAACCAAAAAAAAAAAAACGCGCTATTCGAATTGTGACTATGTTTAGGTCCCTTGAACACACAAATCCACTTTTTTGTACTCTTGAAATTCTGCCCTTATCTGAATTGAACATTTTCTCTACTAACATGATAATGCATAATTTTTTTTATCACCCCGAAGTATCACCTAGCTTTAAAAATTACATTATTAAAAACATTGACGTACGTCACTATGGCACAACACGTTGGCCATTAGATCTGTATCGAACCCCTTTTAAAAGTAATCTGTCCTATCTTTCACTTAAAGTAGCTGGCCCTCGGGAATGGAACAAACTCCCTTCATACTTACGCAATATTCAGTCAAGTTCCTTATTCAAATCTAACCTGAAATCCTATATACTGAAGCACTTATTCTCCGTTTAATCTAACACACAATAATATATTTGATAGTCATTACTATAAGCACCAGTATATAATATTTATTTATTTACCTATAGGAACAGATAATCACCACAGTTCACATGCCTGTATAATATACAAATTGTGTGCTAATGGGATAGAGCAAGCTCCATGGGGCTTTATTCCCACCAGTACGTTTCTGTATGTTTATATGAATCTTATATTTTGTATATTATATTGGTGAATAAACAAACAAACAAACAAACAAAACACTCACATCAGGATTATGGTCATCATCTATCAACTTGTCATCTTCTAAATGGCATGCTGTGTTTTGAAGACAATGGTGTTATAAGACGTTTTGCCACTTTCTCAGAACTTCAGAAACATTTTCGAGATGTACGCAAAAGTTCTCAGTTTAAACCAAAGGTGACTAAATCACATATTTAAAGCCCTGCTGACACACATGAACTAGAACAGAACAGTGGTACTTTTCTTTCAAAGCACAGCCAAATAAAGAAACTTAAATGTAACATAAGCACCTATTTAACTCTGAAAAAGCGTAAATTACATGCTGTACACCATCCTACAAGCACAGCAGCTAACAAATGGCTTTGTCCATTGTGTCACATTTCATGTACACCAATGACCCACCGTCAGATGGCTGTGATAAGTGTGACAAATGGTACAGTTTCCATTGTGTAAATCTGTCAAATACACCATTTCCTGACAAAATCTGGTACTGCTCACAATGCATCTACAAAAACCGAAAAGCACAACCAGTACATATATGAATACATGTATATGTAAATACATCAAGGAACTCATACAATTAATGGCTACTGAGTGCGGAGTGGTGTACATTAAGTCACACTAAAATGGCATTATGCTACAAAAGGTCTTAATGAAATTTTACAACCTTTTGCTGCACTGAACTCCATCTTTTATTAGAAGTAATATAGCATTCCACATAACTACCTTATTTCTTCCACCCTTACGCATGTTTTGAGGACAACTTTGAGCGCAATTTATCAGCCTTAATACTTTGATAATGGTAAAAATTTATGTTTATTTAGGTTTGTCAACATCAAGGCTTCACAGAGAAAATCCAGTTTTTAGTCTAGACAGAGAAATCGCTTCAGAATAGGCTTAAAACACCAGGTGAAACATGTTAAAAGGTTGAAGAAATTTAGAGTAGTAGTAACCTGTTAAAATTCAATGAAATGAAATTAACCCTATTAGTGGTTATAATATTTGTTTTATTATTGATTATTTATTATTGTTAATAATACGTCCTTTTCAGATAAGTCCTACGACTCACGCAGTGGTCTTTGTGTGAGGAATATATCAGCAAGACTATGGCACGCGGGCCAAGACAGGATTTATAACTGTCACAAAAGAACACGTTTATTCAAAATAATTCAATGAAAAACATCTCAACAAGAGGACAAGTGAAGATTTTCTTTGAAAAATTTTTGGAGTAAGGTTTCAAACAACAAACAGATCAGAAAATTAAAGTCTAGTTCTACTATTCCACACTTTTTTTTTGATGAGGTGTGGAACATGACATGTTTGTTTGGTTACAGAATACATGTTTTAATAACACATGTGGTATATTTCTGAGCATGTTTTGTTGTTCCTGATCAAATACACAGGTGATTAATAAACATGTCATTAAATTGCTGTTTTCACATCGGCCTATTTATAGGTCCTCCATCTGTAATTTTAGTTGGTTCTCGGCATACTGCATTGGCCTTCAACTTCGCCTTGACTCAATGAAGCATGCAACAGGTCTTGGAACTGTATGACAGATCTTGGAACTGTAACAAGGCCGATGTGAAAAAAGCCATTCAACAACATAATATTATTGGAGCTAAATAAAAGCTGTGTGGTCAAACCATTACAAAGGATATGGATGTATGTTTGACATGTCTACATGTAACATGAAATCTACTGGTCACACAATCACTCCTTCCATCCTTGTCTTCTTGTGGCAACGGTGGTCCTTCAGCCAGACATCCTGTAAAACAGGGACATGAAACTAACACGGGTGGATATACATTTATATATATATATGTAGCTAGTGTACATACATTTAATTAACATCATAAATTGGGTAGACATGACTTAGGCATTTTGTAATCTATATTTAAAAAGACAGTTTTTCTTTCACCATTACTGATGTAATGTATTTTATGTTTTACATTTTACTATAAATAATTGCTTACCCGGTATTTACAATCTACAATATATTACCAACATAAAATTTATAATACAGTATAGCTTTTTATGATGACTGCAGTAAATTATGAAATGCTCTGTTAATTTAAATATACTGAAATGATGGAATTTTTGTTCAATAGAAATAAATTTAGAACTGTACTGTAAGAATGTTTAAGGTTTTATACTAGTAAGCAAAGTTAACTACAATGGGGGCCAGACAAAGGCCTGGCAGCAGAACCTTGAAATTATTTTACTGACCATTAAATGATCCATTACCAGGTCATAATGATGAAGCCACATTCAAAACAGTATGACGTTATAATAAAAACTGATACATTTAATTTGTAACATATAGTAGCCCTTGTGCTACAATGCATTTGTGACATGACAATGGCTAAAGGTACTTCTTTACACTAGCGCCACTTCCTGTGATTGAAAAATATCCCTAGGTCCCATTATTTTCACCATATATTAAATTGAGCAATTGTTATACTTGATACAATAAATTCAGTAATTTCATTGCCAGTTGAGCTATTAAAGTGAAGAACTTGGTAAGAGGTCTCAAGGAAATATCCATCCATCCATGTTAGACAAACATGTCTGCAGATGGTAATGGTACACCTATTCTGCACTGCTAAGGCACAATTACTAGTATGATATATATATATATATATATATATATATATATATATATATATATATATATATATATATATATATACAGGTATTTTAAACAGCAGCTAAATATATATATATATATGCAGAAATATATATATATATATATATATATATATATATATATATATACAGGTATTTTAAACAGCAGCTAAATGGCTTTCAATTAAACTTAATATTATGAATTTATTTAGTTAATACTAAATTTAATAAAACAAAACAAAATAACAAACCGTGGATCACGTTGAAAACATAATTACCTAAAAATTACCCAAATAATTCTTAAATGGAACCATTTGAAAAGAAAAAACCATTATGCACAAAATGTACATGGACATCGATTAACTGAGTACTATATATAGATAATATATCATTGATAGGCTTATGAGGACATATTCATAAACTTAATACACTGAACTACAAACCATGAATAACGTTGATAACATCACAACATGCCTAAACATTACCCAACTCATTCTAAAAAAAGAAGAATTATTTGAAAAGAAACAAAAATATATGTACAATATGTACTCTTACACACATGTGTAATGCCTACTTGCCTTAGCACATGTTCAACAGTCAGTGTTCCTGTAGTTCGCACTTTGTAGAGCTGTTGTGGCGATAAGTGACGTGTGAGATCACACCTTGACTGCACCTGGCGGCAATGGCAGCCTGTTTCAACGTAGGCACGTGATTAGGGCCCACTTGTTAGTGGTGGGGTGCAAGTTTCTCTAGATTGCAGTTGTGGCTTATCGGGCGCGTCCCACGTACGTCTCACCCGAGCCATCTAGCGGCGACCTACATGTGCCGGTTCTTTAGTGTAAAGATCGAAGTATCCATATCTCCCTTGCAAATCATACTAGAGACATTGGAGTTGTACTATACGGTATTCCAATACAATGGAATTGTTCAAATCGGAGTTGGCGTCTAATAGATCGGAAATGCCGGCTTTAACTTCGGTATATGTGACAGTGACGTAGGCCTACTGGTACCGGTAACAGCTCTTTCTTATTATTACTAATACTATGATCTAGCCCATACTATGTAGCTATGCCCATACAACGATGAGGTTTGCTGTATTGTCTGCCTGTACTTGGGATGAACAGTTCACTTTTACTAGAAAATGTGGATATCCATGTTAAGGGCACTGTATTGTAGGCCTAGTTATTCACCTCTTATCTGGCTTAGAAATTCAGACAAATTCTTTTGTAAGCATTTATCACTAGTAATCTACCAATGTAGGTTAAAACAGTGCTTAAGCGATTGGTGTGTATCTACCATCGATAATGTAACCATTTCGGACATGTCCGCTTAGTGTGATTGCCGCTAGAGACACGAACAGACACGAACAGCTCAACACATACACGTGCTTAAGCTAATTCCCCATCAAGGGAGGGTAGCCCAGTGTTATAAACAAACCACAGGAAATAGACCGGGTGTTAGCTGGATATGGTTGAACATTGACCCAGAGCTTAGCGGGTCACTGAATATTTGATATTCGTGACCATCAACTAATTGTGAATGGCTGTCAGTGAATAATTGACATAGATGACTGTATGAACTGATTGCTAATGGCTGTTTCTGTTTGGAGACACATGATTTGGGCGTCTACGAGCTATATGCGAATGAAGAAGATAACCTTATATGGGCTACTCGGTTTGACTTTAGTGAGTTGTGTGCTGTACGTTTGTATTAGTAGGCACATTTCCCAAGACGAAACCGTCTTACAATTTCTGAAGAGAAAATTTTCGTCCTTTCGTGAGATGGATTGGACGAAGATAGAAGACGGTCAGACAAAGAGCAAATACTCATGGACAGAGCACTGTAACAGATGCTTTGCTCCCTGGCTGAGGTACGAGACTGGGCCATCTCATGTGTGTAGGAACGTTGCTTGGCCATCGCCCGGAAAATTGGAGAATACCGCATTAGTCGATGTTCTAGTACTTGTGTCCTCAGCCTCTGGGAACCAGGCGCAACGCCAGGGCATCAGAGACACCTGGGGCAGGGCCAGTAAAAACAACACATCTAATGTGAGGGTAGTGTTTGTCCTGGGTCAGAGCTATAGCCCTGATATTAACCACGATATACATAGAGAAACAGAAGAGTTCTGTGATATAGTACAAGGGAATTTTAGGGATTCTTACGACAATCTGACTTTCAGCACCATAACGGCTGTAAAATACGCTGTGGAAATGTGTTCTAAAGCCAGATTTGTTCTTAAGACGGATGACGACGTCTGGCTTAACGTACCAGGGCTGTTAGATCTTCTAAACAGGCTGGACCTGACAAATACGCTTGGTGGGCACTGTTACCGTGGCGAATATCCACGACGGATTAATCGACATTCCAAATGGTTCATGTCTGATCAGGAATACCCTCGTGACGTCTATCCGGACTACTGCGCAGGCGTTGGTTACGTCATGCCGATGGACGTGGTGCGTGGCATTTACCATGTGTCTCAAGATACCCCATTTTTCCGGATAGAAGATGTGTTTATCGGCTTATGTGCGGAGAAAATGGCATATCGCGTGCGCCAGCTGCCAGGGTTTTATACCCACAGACCCAGTGTGGACATGTGCGAGATGAAAATGAGCCACGTGATCACAAGTCATTCGTGGACTGTCAGTGAAATGCGAACACTATGGACAGACGCTTCAGACTGTTCCTGCCCATCATATTGCAGGCAGATGTGGCTTTTCTTGTATTGTATGGCTCTCTATTGTATTCTAGCTGCAATTTTCTTTCACAGTCGACAGTCCAATCCAAGCTCAAAACGGGTAACTCCATTTTGGTCACATGTTTCAAGGTCAAGAAACAATGGGACCAATGAAACAAACGTTTCCTGAACCCTCCTGTGGTTCTCACACAGCACAGACTCTAGTCTCTACTCCACCGTGGCACTCCTTTATACCAACAGTAGAAGTAGTGATGCTGCCCAATTCAAATTAGACATGGCGCCTATATTACATCATTCTAGTCATACACTGATAAAACTAGTTTAAGGCAAAAACAAAGTTATTGTTGAAAGATTTAAGATGGTAAGGCTGTCAAAGAGCTCGTCCATATATGTAAAAGACACATAGTGCAAAGTTCAGCTCGTTAATTCGTAAAGTACATGTACTTTAACTAACAAAAAATCCAGTTGTAAAGATTATGAATTTATAACAGTGGCTACTAAAACACACGCATGGCCCCATGAACAATCGAACGTCTCTCACGGCGTTGTGCTTTATATATATATGTAAAAACTTTGCTCAATACATGCAGTACAGTTATTGGATATGCCACCCTTCTCACTGATTCTGATTTAGATATGAACCGTATAAAAAGTTGCAAATGTAGACAAAGCAGATATAGAAGTGATATGGAAATGTGAAAGAAATTAGAACTCCTGGGAGATCTGTAAAATGCAATCGGCATGATGGGTATGGTATCGTATGAAACATTACTCAACGCATCAGTAAGTGAAGAGACACATTTACCAGTAAGTGAAGAGACACACTTACCAGTAAGTGAAGGGACACACTTATTAGCATCAGTAATATACAGATGCAGTACAAACTAAATTCTAACCAGCAGTATATTAAAAAAACGAAAACACTTGCTTATGTCATGTTCAATATGTTGTGCCATACGGACGAGTTGCCATAATGAGTCATATTAACAACTGATGTGAGCTCTGTCGCTCCATATGAAGATCAAATACAAAAAGAAACAGACTTCCAATTTTCGTCAACTTCTTATTTTGGATTCGCCACAACGATGATTTAATTAGTTAAAGGAAAGTAACCCCAAAAACTCCTATCCATCCCCATCCATGTGTAGTTAAATAAAAATGTTTTGCAATAATACTAAACATATTTTTAAATTTAAAAGAATGTAATTAAGATGACAGTTGACTTGTTAGTGTTGTTCTTGAAGGGTGGGAAAAGATTGTTTATCTTTGAGAGCACAAGACAGATACTCTAACTGATTTTTGGTGTGGCTGGTTGCGCTACCATTTCTCTTGATATTATATCTTGTCTTAACATTTGATCTGATATCTGTGCCACAAGCTTGAGTGGGGCCTCTGTGGCCTAAGAAGTTAGCACGCCAGTGCGGCCTAATGACATAGGAGCTTCCCACCAATGCGAACGCTGTGAGTTCAAGTCCAACTCATGCTGGCTTCCCCTCCGGCCGCACGTGGGATGATCTACCGGCGGATGGTCGTGGATTTTCCCCGGGCTCTGCCTGTCTTCCTCTCACCATAATACTGGCCACCATCGTATAAGTGAAATATTCTTGAGTACGGCCTAACACACCGATAAAATAAATTAATAAAATAAATATACGTCCATATTATGTCGTTTAAAATGGGACAAATAAATAGATTAAAGATTCATAGATGTTGTTTCATTTTATGGAATTTCATTTCTGGGTAAATGCAATTAACAATCAAACAGTGTAACTGTTTTTACTACAAAAGAATTCACATTAAATGCGCGAAGGAAATGTATATGACAAATATATAACAATAAACATGAATGATGTACATGTATTATCCGGTGTAAGTGCTGCTTTAAAAATCACTTAAACTTGAATAGAGTGAGTGAGTGAGTGCTTGGGGTTTAACGTCGTACTCAACAATTTTTCAGTCATATCACGACGAAGGAATCATTAGGGTGCATGTACGTGTAATGTGCCTCCTTGTTGCAGGACGGATTTCCACCGCTCTTTTATTTAGTGCTGCTTCACTGAGACGACTTACCGAAGGCAAGTAAGGCGCCCCGCCCGAGCCATTATACTGATACGGGTCAACCAGTCGTTGCACTATCCCCTTCATGCTGAACGCCAAGCGAGGAAGGTATAACTTCCTCTTTTAAGGTCTTAGGCGTGACCCGACCCAGGATTGACACTGGACCACCCCCGAAGCGGACGCTCTGCCAACTGAGCCACTGGGGCCGATCTAACATGAAAGAAGACACGAGATAAAACAATGATTTTTCTGTATGACTGTAATACAATGATTTTGTATTTGTACTAAACTGGCAAGTACAATGATAATCAGGCCAATGTGTAGTACACAGCTCCGAAACGAGTTCATTCATACGCATATCAAAAGTTTCACCAGACATTTAGATTGGTAAAACTTGCCTGGGCTCACAAGTTCGAATATGCCAAAGTAAAATAAACTTTCACATTATCGTACAATATGGGTCAGCTGTGTTTGTCTCAGTCCATTAGTTTTAATTTAGTTTTCTTCATAATAAAATGACTTACTAGCAAAATAATACATTACTGCCGGATTTACAGATTTAGGTTCTGGTAATTAAGATGTAAATTCACACATTATGAAATTAATATATTTGGTTAATTTGTTTTTTATGCTGTTTTAGGACATGCTGAAATAACCTGTTTATGCTAAAGGTATGTAATCCACTTGTTTGCTGTAACCGTGACTATAAACTTCACTCAAGGCATAAAGGAAAACATGCAACACGCTCGCTACGTCAGCATATGTGTGCTGGAATAATACGGGCATATATTCGGTCGTACAAACCAACATTTAACATGTACAACAGCTCTTACAAAACACACACGACAAACTCCGGCGTTTTAAATGTATGTAGAGCTTCGAGTTTGTTAAAAAGTGGCTATGTAGGCCTACTGCAAGTGATTGGACACATATACTTTATATAACTGTACAAGTGCGCAAATATAGGTCATATACTGATACTTTTAAATAAAAAGTGTTACGTAATTGTTCGTCAACACAAATTACGACGTTCAGCTAGCAACAATTTATATACTATGTAAATCAGACGTCATTGGTTTGCATAATCATACAGTGGTCCAGGGAACCTCACAGTAGGCATCCGATATGGATTTACTCTGTCAATCTCAACTAACGTTTTATGAGGCTCTTCCGATTTACGTTGGCTGCGGTAGATTCTCGCGAGAAGATTAATTGTACTGACGTTGTCGCCCTGTGAAATTGAGAGAAATTTGGTGTAGGAAGCCTTGGCAAAGGCTGTGGCGCGCTGTTTTCGTCGGAGAGTGGGCGTGTATGGCAAATATCAAACTGAAAAGTCGCCGGGTATATCTTCCAGCCTCATTTCTCCAGCCATATTTGTTTACAATCTGTCGGGTAAAGCAGCGGTTATCGCCCTTTTTTTCAAGTGGGCGTGGTTATCTCCAGTCTGGCGATCGGTCAATTCATGTCATGATCGGAGGACAGTCGGAGAGGAACAGAGAAGAGAAGATTGGAGTATAGCCGAAGGGGAAAAGAGATGCGAAGATATGCAGAGCACGTCTGGATTGGAGGATAGTCGGCGGGGGATGGACAACCGAAGATATACAGAGCACGTTATGATCAGAGGACAGTCGGAGAGGAAAAGAGATGCGAAGATATACAGAGCACGTTTTGATCAGAGGACAGTCGAAGAGGAAAAGAGATGCGAAGATATACAGAGCACGTCTTGATCAGAGGACAGTCGGAGAGGAAAAGAGATGTAATGATATACAGAGCACGTCTGGATTGGAGGATAGTCGGAGGGGAACGGAGAAACGAAGGTATACAGAGCACGTCTTGATTGCAGAAGCGAAAATATACAGAGTACGTGTTGACTGAAGTAGGAGTCGGAGAGGGAAAGAGAGGCGAAGGAACAAAGCAAGCCTTGATTAAAGGATAGTTGGATAGAAATGGAGAAACGAAATTACAGATTACGTCTTGATAGGAGCACATCCAGAGAGGAGCAGAGAAGCAAAGAAACTGTTTATGTCTTCATCAGAGGAGAACATGTGGGATACAAAGACATTACACAAGGAAAGTTGACCCAAGAGGCGTTCCCTTAAAAATTCAAAATGTTTTTCTGGCAAATACTAAACTAGAAAGAATGTCAAGAAATCTGCCTACCTCAGTGCTAAATAGTCTTGATTTATTTTGCAAGATGAACATGTAATAACACGCGTGTTGCATTTATTTGAAGTCCTGATAAAACTGAGCCAAGTGCCTGGTAAATTCCTCGTCTTCATGTCACATCTACAACTGTCAAGGGCTAGTCTTCCCAAAGAACCCATTGCACGGCTCAATAAAACATATATGACCTGCCTCTCACGATATTTTCAACGAATGGATTGGTTTGCATGCGAATGTCATAATTTATTCATTTGATCGGTGTTTTACGCCATACGTAAGAATATTTCACTTATACGACGGCGGCCAGCATTATGGTGGAAGGAAACCGATCAGAGCCCGGGGGAACCCACCACCATTCGCAGGTTACAGACAGACCTTCTCAAGTACGGCTCGGGAGGGAGCCAGCACTTCAACTCGCAGCGACCGCATTGGTAAGAGGTTCCTGGGTCATTGCGCCACGCTGGCGAGCTAACCCCCTCGGCCACGGAGGCCACCCGTATATCAGCATGCCTGGTAAGGTTTGCACTTGCACACTGATTTTGTGCAGAGTGACCGGAATTCGAATTCTCGATCTGTTGTGCAGCTCATCGTGCTATCGGTGCAAATCATAGAAGTGAATGCTTTCGAAGGGCGAAGTGAATCATTTCACATTATTATCGGACGTTACCAAAACAAAACTGAACAAGGACAGACATTCCAAGGCAGTTAATGTCGTACGTGTAAAACATTCCTTACCTTCGTCAATGTGTGTGTCAACAGAAAGTTTGAAGAATTCGGTCAGCACATCGGAAGAAAACCGGGCCTTTACAAACGTGTTAACCGAACATTTGAACGCACCGGAAATATGCCACATCCACTCCATCGAGACCATATCAGCAGTATTTTAACAAAAATGACTGTTGTTTACATCACTATGAATGTTACACCATTTAAGCAGACGGCTTACTGTGTATACAAATGAAAACTCATATGCTTAAAACAAGTCTATATTGAGATAACTGAAACAGGCAACACTAACTGGTAATAAATGAATAATTAGCACTAATCAGGGCTTCAGCCTCAGGGTTTATGTCTTCAGTAAGCAGCACAAAGTCAAATATTTATTTATTTATTTATTTGATTGGTGTTTTATGCCGTACTCAAGAATATTTCACTTATACGACGACAGCCAGCATTATGGTGAGAGGAAACTGGGCAGAGCCCGGTGGAAACCCACGACCATCCGCAGGCTGCTGAAGACCTTCTCACTTAGGGCTGGAGAGGAAGCCGGCATGACAAAGTCAAATAAGATTGTCCCTATAAAACAACCGTAGGTTGAAATACAGAGCAAATAATCACCAGCAACAACAACAACTGATTTCATGAAAATTTAATAAACATAAAAAAATGAAGCCATTGCACTCAGAAAACATAAATTAACAGACATATTTACAAAATATCATTTTTCTACAACTAGCAAATGAGGACAATGTATAAAATCTAGTAAGTGTACACATGAAGTTGTAGGGTACACTAACACAATGGATGTACCAGATCAGTTCATTAACCATTTTAACACAGGTACAATAAACAAAGGAAAGCTGAACTACTGTTCTTGTATGCAGGAAAACAGCACTCTATACAAATTGGACATCATCAGTTCATCCCAGGCAATTTTCTTTAGCCTTCTTCATGAAGAATCTTAGAGCTTTAAATGCGATAACATTAAACAAATGTACAAAAAAAAAAAAAAAAATCCAACAAATACTGGTGATAGTTTTCACCTATATTTGTGAATGACAAAGTACTGCATTTTGCTGTCTTCATCAAAATTTCAAGACTACTTTGACAAGAAAAAAACAAGCAGCATAATTTTACAATAGTATACTATACAACCCTCACACAATTTAGTTCTTTTTGACAATTTTTAGCTGAACTGCACATTCTTAACCACCAATGACTAGGTCACCAACCTTTGTGTGCGTAAGGCATATGCTACTCTAATCGTTCTAATTTTTAGGACAGATATTAGTCGTGCTGAAAACAAAGAATTACACTTCTCTCCCAGTGTTTTTTTTAAAGTAAAGATATGAATATGTTGTTAATTAGATGAACTACCCATGTGAGTGGAAACAAAAAAACAAAAACCATAGATTCCTGCTTCAATTACGTGTATATTGGCTAAAAAAAGAGCAGACCTGGTGTCCCCAAAATTGGAAGAATTAGGGCCTTATCAAGTCTAGATATACATGTACACACAGTACAAGGCATCTATCACTTAGCACATGAAAAGGGCAGCTCTTAGTGCAATTTCTAAGAATTTGTTTTATTTATTTATTTGATTGGTGTTATATGCCGTACTCAAGAATATTTCACTTATACAACGACAGGCCAGCATTATGGTGGGAGGAAACAGGGCAGAGTCCGGGGGGAAACACATGACCATCTGCAGGTTCCTGCCAGACCTTCCCATTTACCGCCGGAGAGGAAGCCAGCATAAGCTAGACTTGAACTCACAGTGACCACATTGGTGAGCGGCTCCTGGGTCATTACGCTGCGCTAGCACGCTAACCAACTGAGGAATTTGTTTTACAGCCACATGTTACAAACACTGTAAGAGTGATAACGGCTGGCTTTTAATTCCCTTAAAACCAGGTAAACCACCACATATGTATTATGAACACTCCAGTACATGTATTACCCACACAAAGATTCTCACAATACTTTCTTTATGGTGTACAGCTATACATTATAACTTGGAATTATCTAAGCCTGAGGGAATGTATGAGAATTACAGTGTTATACATTTATACTTGTACAAACTGACCAATCCAGTCAGCCCATCATTAAAACTACGTTTCTAGTAGGTAACCTGATTGGCCTTCCAAAAAGGCCCTAAAATTTGTTATTGGGGGTATTTCCTTTCTTTTTTTTAAATAGTTCTCTCAGTGTAAATTTTTTTATCCCAACAAAGACTTTTTTAAGAATGGCCTCATATCAAAGTCCATGTCCATATACGAAGGGGAGGAAAACAGACAACTCATTTGTCATCACCTGTTAAATCAAACAATCGTGACAATGAAACTACAAGTACAAACCAATAGGTACACAAGAGGGGAGATGTAACTAACTGCAATACCCGAGGACAGAATCCATAAAGCATAATATTGTACCAGTAAATATTCTGGCTTTCTTTAGGTTTCATAAATGACATGTACAAGTATGAGGCAACCCAGACCATATATGTATAGGTATGAGGCAAACCAGACCATACATGTACAGGTATGAGGCAACCCAGACTATATATGTACATGTGTGAGGCAGCCAAGGTCATAAATGTACAAGTATGAGGCAACCCAGATCATACATGTACAAGTATGAGGAAACCCAGGCCATACATGTACACGTATGAGGCAACCCAGACCATACATGTACAAGTATTGAGGCAACCCAGGCCATACATGTACAGGTGTGAGGCAACCCAGACCATACATGTACAAGTATGAGGCAACCCAGACAATACATGTACAGGAATGAGGCAACCCAGACCATACATGTACAAGTATGAGGTAACCCAGATCATACATGTATAGGTATGAGGCAACCCAGGCCATACATGTAAAAGTATGAGGCAACCCTGGCCATACATGTACAGGTATGAGGCAACCCAGATCATACATGTACAGGTATGAGGCAACCCAGATCATACATGTACAAGTATGAGGCAACCCAGACCATACATGTACAAGTATGAGGCAACCCAGACAATACATGTACAGGTATGAGGCAACCCAGACCATACATGTACAAGTTTGAGGTAACCCAGATCATACATGTACAAGTGTGAGGCAACCCAGATCATACATGTACAAGTATGAGGCAACCCAGACCATACATGTACAGGTGTGAGGCAACCCAGACCATACATGTAAAAGTATGAGGCAACCCAGCCCATACATGTACAAGTGTGAGGCAACCCAGATCAAACATGTACAAGTATGAGGCAACCCAGACCATACATGTACAGGTGTGAGGCAACCCAGACCATACATGTAAAAGTATGGGTCAACCCTGGCCATACATGTACAAGTATGAGGCAACCCAAACCATACATGTACATGTATAATCTGGGGTCCATATATGTTATATAACTTTAAAAAGACAACACCACAATGCACAAATATTCCTACCACTGTCCACATTATTTCTAATACTTCCCACTTTCCACTCAGACTTTGATCCATAGACAAACTTAACTTTGTTTACATACGAGTATTCAAAATAGCACATTTCAGCACTGATGTAAATCTACATCCAAGGAAATCTCAGGAAATCCTGGAACCGAGAGGAAGTACATGAAATTCTGGACAGGATTTGAACATTTTGTGATGTGTTCCAATTCAATATTCTCATGTTCTTTGCATTAATAAGTACATACATGAAAGTAACAAAATTACAATACATGTACAATACAAGGTTTGCCTGTTTCAATATTTAAAGAGAAATACAGACCGTTCCATTCAAATCCAAAATAATGATGCTACTTGGAATAGTTACTTCCTACATTACTGAGTCTGAAGAGTGTAACATTCCTAAAGTTTTGGTCCATGTTATGTACATGTTTAAATTCAGTTTCAACAAAGGATTTTTAGTGGTGTGTCATATGCAGCAAACTGTATTCCATTTTCCTTTTTTCCCTAAAATGTCTGTTTTAATCTTCACCGACAAGATGAACTGATAAAGTCTTCAAATATACGTACGTGTACACCTACACCACAGCCCTGCAATCATACGATACAAACAATATTTCTGCTTTTCATATTTAGACTTTCTGTACATGTAACAAAGATTCTGGTCATGCTAGTCAAATGCTGAAAATTAGTCCAGGCCACTCCAGGTTTCAAACAACATACATGTACCCAGAGTGCAAAAAAATAAATATCTGCTCTACCAAAAAATACAATTCACAAAAAATGATTGATTTAAATGTCAATGAATACACTGGTATGGATGCACTGAACATATGTACAGGTAAATGTACAGCAATTGCAAGTAAACTTCACAACTGCTTAAATGTTACTTGTGCAATGTATATCAGTATGAAAACAGTATTATTTCAACAACTGTTGAATGGTTGTGCTGGAAAATTTCCAAGTGCTTTCACTCACACATACACGTATGGTCGTTTCAATCAACCAGATGCCTAAAGCATCTCTTAACTTGTGTTTAATAAACTTCATATCAGACATTCACACTATACACCCTAAGACAGCAAACAAAGCCTTTCAACAGCAGACATTTTCAAATATGTGTATTCTTACAAACTATAAACCTTGTTGTCATAAAGTTGGCCTTTAGCTGAAGTCAAAATGACACAAATTTTGTCACCTGGAGTTTCTTAGAACGTTTAAACATCGTCCATTTTGGATTATCACATTCTGTTCAGTACACGTACTGAAGTTTCCGCTTCCGTTTTGAAACACCGCTTTATAATTAACTTACTGCTTCAATGTCAGGGCCTCCACCATTACCAGTAAATACTGTGTTGCCATGGCTACCAGAGCTTTCAGTTTCCATCTGCTGTGTGTTTGGATCAGGAACAGAATTATCAGCATCTGGCACATAATGTGGGTCCATAGCCTGTCCAGCAGATGTATCTTCACTAAATCCTCCCTCAACTTGGGGGCCTGAGCCTTCTAAAGGCTCTGTCATCGTCTCCATGGGTTGTTCACTTTCTCTATCAACCGAGCCTGAAGACAAGCCTTCAGTTAGCAAAGGCGTGTGCTTGTCTTCCTCAACTGGCTTGTCAACACTCTCTGTCTGGGGGTAGAGGGCAATCGGCAGGGGGAGCATGGGAGGAGGCAGTTTCTCACTGCTGGGGTCATCAGCGTCAATGTCCGCTTTACACTTCCTGGGCTTGACGACGAGAGGTGTGCGCTCAAGAACGTTGAGGATTTCCTTCTTGAAACTCTCCTTGAACTCCCTCATGTCCTGTTGCAGCTGTAAAGCCTCCGCCATCACCTTCTCCTGCCTCTGTCGCAGCTCGGCGAGGGTCTTGAGGTTGTCATACATCAGCTTCAGCCCCTCACACATATACTCATTGCCACTGCCAGCCGGCACGGCCTCACCAGACATGAAGCGTTCATAGTCAGCCGGGTTCATGTTCAATGACTCGGCCGTTAGGCTTTCAATGAATGCCACAGCACAGCACTGCAACAGTGGAAAAATTAATGTCAACTGAGCAAAGTACAAGTATGGGTATTACCTACCTTTCCTTGGCCCAATCCAATTTTCTGATAGACATTTTTAAGCCTTTCAATGAAATTAATCATAATTTAATTAATGGTCATTCAAACAATGTCCTGTTTCACACAAAGGGTTATAAATCACCAACTGACAATAAGATAAATTTGTTCATAGCAGGTTGAATATTGAAGCTGTATGGATGCAGTGACAATTACTTAGTGACATGATGCAATGTTCAGACAGCAGCACGGAGGAGAGAAAGCTGTATGGATGCAGTGACAATTACTAAGTGAGACGATGCAATGTTCAGACAGCAGCATGGAGGAGAGAAAGCTGTATGGATGCAGTGACAATTACTTAGTGACACGATGCAATGTTCAGACAGCAGCATGGAGAAGAGAAAGCTGTATGGATGCAGTGACAATTACTAAGTGAGACGATGCAATGTTCAGACAGCAGCACGGAGGAGAGAAAGCTGTATGGATGCAGTGACAATTACTAAGTTAGACAATGCAATGTTCAGACAGCAGCATGGAGAAGAGAAAGCTGTATGGATGCAGTGACAATTACTGGGTTACACAATGCAATGTTCAGACAGCAGCACGGAGGAGAGAAAGCTAAATGGATGCAGTAACAATTACTAAGTGAGATGATGCAATGTTCAGACAGCAGCACGGAGGAGAGAAAGCTAAATGGATGCAGTGACAATTACTGAGTGAGACAATGCAATGTTCAGACAGCAGCACGGAGGAGAGAAAGCTGTATGGATGCAGTGACAATTACTTAGTGACACGATGCAATGTTCAGACAGCAGCACGGAGGAGAGAAAGCTGTATGGATGCAGTGACAATTACTGAGTAACACGATGCAATGTTCAGACAGCAGCACGGAGGAGAGAAAGCTGTATGGATGGAGTGACAATTACTAAGTGAGACGATGCAATGTTCAGACAGCAGCACGGAGGAGAGAAAGCTGTATGGATGGAGTGACAATTACTAAGTGAGACGATGCAATGTTCAGACAGCAGCACGGAGGAGAGAAAGCTGTATGGATGCAGTGACAATTACTAAGTGAGACGATGTAATGTTCAGACAGCAGCACGGAGGAGAGAAAGCTGTATGGATGCAGTGATAATTACTGAATGACACGATGCAATGTTCAGACAGCAGCACGGAGGAGAGAGAGCTAAATGGATGCAGTGACAATTACTAAGTGAGACGATGCAATGTTCAGACAGCAGCACGGAGGAGAGAAAGCTGTATGGATGCAGTGACAATTACTAAGTGAGACGATGCAATGTTCAGACAGCAGCATGGAGAAGAGAAAGCTGTATGGATGCAGTGACAATTACTGGGTTACACAATGCAATGTTCAGACAGCAGCACGGAGGAGAGAAAGCTAAATGGATGCAGTAACAATTACTAAGTGAGATGATGCAATGTTCAGACAGCAGCACGGAGGAGAGAAAGCTAAATGGATGCAGTGACAATTACTGAGTGAGACAATGCAATGTTCAGACAGCAGCACGGAGGAGAGAAAGCTAAATGGATGCAGTAACAATTACTAAGTGAGATGATGCAATGTTCAGACAGCAGCACGGAGGAGAGAAAGCTAAATGGATGCAGTGACAATTACTAAGTGAGACGATGCAATGTTCAGACAGCAGCACGGAGGAGAGAAAGCTGTATGGATGGAGTGACAATTACTAAGTGAGACGATGCAATGTTCAGACAGCAGCACGGAGGAGAGAAAGCTGTATGGATGCAGTGACAATTACTAAGTGAGACGATGTAATGTTCAGACAGCAGCACGGAGGAGAGAAAGCTGTATGGATGCAGTGATAATTACTGAATGACACGATGCAATGTTCAGACAGCAGCACGGAGGAGAGAGAGCTAAATGGATGCAGTGACAATTACTAAGTGAGACGATGCAATGTTCAGACAGCAGCACGGAGGAGAGAAAGCTGTATGGATGCAGTGACAATTACTAAGTGAGACGATGCAATGTTCAGACAGCAGCATGGAGAAGAGAAAGCTGTATGGATGCAGTGACAATTACTGAGTAACACGATGCAATGTTCAGACAACAGCATGGAGGAGAGAAAGCTGTATGGATGCAGTGATAATTACTGAATGACACGATGCAATGTTCAGACAGCAGCACGGAGGAGAGAGAGCTAAATGGATGCAGTGACAATTACTAAGTGAGACGATGCAATGTTCAGACAGCAGCATGGAGGTGAAAAAGCTGTATGGATGCAGTGACAATTACTAAGTGAGACGATGCAATGTTCAGACAACAGCATGGAGGAGAGAAAGCTGTATGGATGCAGTGATAATTACTGAATGACACGATGCAATGTTCAGACAGCAGCACGGAGGAGAGAAAGCTGTATGGATGCAGTGACAATTACTTAGTGACATGATGCAATGTTCACACAGCAGCATGGAGGAGAGAAACAGCATCAATGACAGAATGTGATAATTGGAAAATGGTCACATGAAATAGCAATTTAACTGATGTCACCTGTCTAGAATTACTCAATATGCTGTGTAATCATCACATTTAATAAACAATACACATTATAATCATTTTTCATTTACATTTAATGCTACAACCATCAAATATCGATGTATGAAAATGTGCCTTTTAACTGTGAACTGCACAGTCCCTTACCAGGTTGGTGAAGTAATACCCTGCCTCTCCACTCATCAGCCTACTGGGGTTAGCAAAGCGGGTAATGTAGTTGATGTTTGACTGTAGGAGTGGTGGGTTGGCCTTCAGCACGATGTAGATCAGGGCCGGCAGAAACTCATCAGCACTGGCTGGACTCTCCTTAGACTTCCTCAAGACTTCAAATATGTGCTTACTACAGTGTACAATACAGGTGAGTTTGTCCTGAGGGGCACGACGTGAGTCCATCTCTATGATGTCTGTCACAAAACAACCAAAGAGACAAATACATGTACAGGTAAAAAAAACAACAGTTAAAGTACAGGTATGGTAATAATAAATGACTGAATAAAGAACTTGAATATACATACACTGTATATAAGTAGTTATTATTCACTTTTGGGGCATACAGCCCTTTTTTCTTCATTTTGTCAGGACAACTGCTGTCGGTTTTCTGTCAGTACTCTGGAATTTCATCAGAATGAGAGAATTTCAAGTAACATCAGAATGGCCTAGAAAACACTGAAACACAGGCCTGTCCCCCAATTTTGTCCGGTCCATGTTCTCAACCTATGTCACTGGCCTAACTCACCTGTGATTTCCTGATCTACTACCTGTCTAATCTCTGGGTCATAACTGTTGATGGTGTCTTGATGTCATCACTCACCTGTAATTGCCTGATCAACCATTTGTGTGATCTCAGGGCCCTGGCAGTGAATGATGGTGTCTTGATGTTGTCTACTGGCCCACTCACCTGTAATTGTCTGATGAACCATCTGTCTGATCTCAGAGCCTTGTCGTTTGATGGTGTCTTGACGTAGTTTACTGACTCACTCACCTGTAATTGTCTGATGAGCCATCTGCGTAATCTCTGAGCCTTGACGCTTGATGGTGTCTTGATGTTGTCTACTGATTCACCCACATGTAATTGCCAGATCAAAAATCTGTCTGATCTCAGGGTTGTGATCATTGGTGATGGCGTCTTCACATTGACTCACTCACCTGTAATTGCCTGATCAACCATTTGTGTGATCTCAGGGCCCTGACAGTGAATGATGGTGTCTTGATGTTGTCCACTGACTCACCCACATGTAATTGCCAGATCAAAAATCTGTCTGATCTCAGGGTTGTGATCATTGGTGATGGTGTCTTCACGTTAACGCACTCACCTGTAATTGCCTGATCAACCATTTGTGTGATCTCAGGGCCCTGACAGTGAATGATGGTGTCTTGATGTTGTCCACTGACTCACCCACCTGTAATTGCCAGATCAAAAATCTGTCTGATCTCAGGGTTGTGATCATTGGTGATGGCGTCTTCACGTTGACTCACTCACCTGTAATTGCCTGATCAACCATTTGTGTGATCTCAGGGCCTGACAGTGAATGATGGCGTCTTGATGTTGTCCACTGACTCACCCACCTGTAATTGCCAGATCAAAAATTTGTCTGATCTCAGGGTTGTGATCATTGGTGATGGCGTCTTCATGTTGACTCACGCAACCGTAATTGCCTGATCAACCATTTGTGTGATCTCAAGGCCCTGACAGTGAATGATGGTGTCTTGATGTTGTCCACTGACTCACCCACCTGTAATTGCCAGATCAAAATTTGTCTGATCTCAGGCTTGTGATCATTGGTGATGGCGTCTTCACGTTGACTCACTCACCTGTAATTGCCTGATCAACCATCTGTCTGATTTCGGGGTCGTGATCGTTGATGATGGTGTCCAGCTGCTGAGCAGTCACCCAGTGCAGGCTGCGGATCTTGTTCTGTATGGCCAGATCCTTCTCCTCGTCATCTGTGGTGACAGGACAGAACACGGAGCGGTACAGACGCGTCATGATGAACTTCTCCATGTAGTCCATCAGAATCTCCACTGTCTCCTGTGCAGACCCTGATACAGACATAAACATAATCTGACAATAACAGACACAATTCACATCACTGATTTATTCATTTGACTGGTGATTTACGCAGCACTCAAGAATATTTCGCTCACACGACGGCAGCCAGCATAACGGTGGGAGGAAACTAGGCTTTTCCCACGACCATCTGCAGGTTACTGGCAGACCTTCCCTTGTACGGCTGGAGAGGAAGCCAGCATAAGCTGGACTTGAGCCCATAGCGACCGTGTTGGTGAGAGGTTCCTGAGTCGCTGGTAGGCTAACCTCTTCGGCCACGGAGGGCCCCCTCAAATCACTGACCCCAATGCTCCAGTAAGTGGTACATGTAAGTAACTTTTATATACATGTACTTTGGCTACATCAATTTCAAATTTCACTCAACGGGCAGAACAAACTTTTTCTAATGTTAGAAAAGGCTATAAAAATAAAGCTATTTTATATCATTTAAGCTAATGCCTCAGGCATTTCTCTCCGTTTACATGACTGAAAAACCATGAAAAACAGGAAAATCATAAAAACATCTAGATCAGACAAAATAAAAAAGGACAACTTTATTATCTTTATTTTATATTATACTTTATTTACCTTTATTTGTTTTAGTTTTGTTCACCTGTTTAAGCAGAAAACAGAACACACTATCAGACATATCATGCCTGTCTTAAACCATGTACAGCTACCTTTGAACAGGGAATGTGTCTGCATCCTCTCTGCCATACTCTGGTAGAAATCCTGCACCAATTCAGACAAATCCTCGATTGGCCAGTCCCCATGCTGGGATATCTTCTCGATGAAGCCTCGCACCTGCTTGGACACATCAATAGCTGCTGGCTTCCTTAAAGTCTTAAGGAACTCAGCAAAATCTCCACTAACTTGTTGGCTCTCCCAACTTGTGCGTCTAGTAGGCTCCTTCCTCACAGGAATGTCTTGCTGGTTGTCTGAAAAATTTACTTAAGGTTTAAAGTCATAAAGATTTTGAACTTTTTCATTTATGATTATGATGGAGAAAAATCAGATTAACGTGAATAAACGAGAGTTACCTAATTAACTTTTTCACTGAATTGGTTTTAACTTGACTGCATCGAATTTAAGTCACTGGTTTGGGGCCCAACAACTGCAGTGAAACCATTCAATTAGTTGATGGGAAAAAAAAAAAAAAACCAAAAAAGCATTTGCATATATATTATCTGAAAATAAACAGTTTACACTGTGCCTCTGATCTTTACACTCTTGAGTAAATATGGTAAATATGGTAAAACATCTACACAGAATGTCTCCTAAATGCACAGTAAACATGGTACATGCAGTGTAAAAGTAAAAAAAATAAAAAGCTGTAAACATGATGGTGTCTTTCCAATCTTTTCAAAGGTAACAGTGGAAGCAGGAAGCACAAACTCTGTGTCATTTTCCAAACCAGTGTTTTGCATGTATGTGCACAACACTGGTTTGGTTCTGTAAACCCTGTGTTCCCAATAATCAACTAATCATGTAAACCCTGCATACACAGTAATCAACCAATCATGTAAACCCTGTGTACACAATAACCAACCAATCAAGTAAACCTTGAGCACATGCACACGACCACCCACCAACTGTGTAAACACTCTGTCCCTGTCATGTCTGCACATGTACACTGTAGGTCAGTCAATCACAACCAGCTTTCTTCCATACCTTTGGTTTTTCTGAAGATAGATTTCACAGTGTGGCTTCGCTTGTTCAACTGCTGTGTTTTTTTCTCCTCAAACTTGGAAAATGAAGGTGTTGTGTCCCCAGGAGCTGTTGGTAACCTGCAAGGATGTCAGTAACACTAGTGACCCAAGCATTTTATAGCACACAGAAAGGTCTAACACTCATGGTTTAGGCTGACAACTGTAATACACATGCAGTTTGGAGGGAGCATTAATTATACAGATGAATTACTTTAATAAACTTCTTTTTTCAAACACGATCATGATGTCAGTAAGCATTCACACTGTACATATATTAAATGCTACATGTAGCTAATACATTAAAAACATTTCTTCTTGAGCATCAAGAATGTACCTCACCCTCATGGAATTATATGAAAAAATAACCTGGATATTCACTTACATCAACATGGTATTTTTCTTCAAATATCAATGGCCTTTTTCTCAAGAAATACCACAAATGTAGCTTTCAATCCTATATCATGTTACTACTGAGCACATATAACACAAATCCTCCGCGGAAATACATGGATGAAATCATGACCGTCATAAACAGGTCAATATTTTATTTTAAGGTTCATTTCATCATAATATGGTTCAGACAATAGAAACTGCCACTGGTAAATAGATGAGTAACAAAGCTGCAGCTGGTAGAGCATGTCAAAACAAGGTAGTCAGGTGACCAAAGCTGTTGGACACTAACCTACCTGAATATGTCATATTAGTATCTCCATTGTTCCATTGTTGGGCAATTTGGCAAGACTGCAAATGTTGTGCTTAACCATGCTATCTCTTAATGACTGCTTGAGGAAATGTTACACATATTCCTGTAGACATATAGTAAATGTAAGCTCTCCTTGGCATGTTTGTGGGGGGTGGGGGGAGGGGCTAACCTGTGAAAAATAAACCTACTATTCATAAGGAGTTTTCACACTTTTTCACCAAAGAAATTACAACACGTACACTTTGCCAACTGAGTGTATGGACAATACCATCAGATTATTCTTGCTTATCTCACAAAACAGCCTATCAAATACTGGCTGACTACGGCGAGTGTTTTTGTTCCTGACAACTGTCAAAATTAACCATTAACTGTCTAATTTCTTCCACATTACCACATCTCTATGTATACTTATGTATCTCTGCAATGAGGTTTAGACATTTAAAAAGATACTGAAAGAAACACAATGCTTTCTGGTGAATAGATTGAAAAATTAGGCTACTGATTTAGGCCATAGGTCTATACAAAGCACATCATCTGTTACCCTGAGATAGATCAATAAATGACTTCCTTAACGTATTATCGGACATAGACAGAAACAGATATATGTAGGGCCTACATATAAATAGACTACTGGATGATGTTAACACGGTGAGTCAGTCCGAGACAGCTGGCTACCTTGTCACTTGTGTATAACCATGACAAAGACATCTTCATTTTAATTCTGCGCACTTTCCCTCTCTTTCATCGCACATCACAATGGCTTTGCTTTGTGGCTGTTTTTAATATATATACTGACAATAACGCTTTTCACATGTATGGTATGCTGGGAGCACTGCTTCATTTGTGATTGTATTCTCATTAAACATTATGGCAGTAAAACATGTACATGTATAAAACAAGCACTGGAAGGTAATGACAGAGAAACAGAAATGTAACTGTGCTGCTCCACCCTAGACAATTGCTTGTTTGCTGGTACATGTAGTTGAAAACCACCTCTCATCTCCTCTGTGTACAGTATACTGGCTATTAACCACACATATACAATGTATAAACAAGACAAATGATAGTAGATCACAATTTTTTAAAAAATCTCTCTCAACGTTAATTTCTTTAAAATTCCAAGTTTTCTAAAAGAAAAAGAAGGACAGAATAACAAAAGAAATTCACTTCAGACGAACCATATTTTTTTCAGTAAGGTATAATCTGTAACCAGATAAAATGATATTTGTCTACTTGATTGGTGTCATACTCAAGGCTACGTCACCCATACTCTCAATGGCACCCAAGTCTATAGGTCTTTTAACACTTGACCATATACGGATGAATAAAAAGTTTCGACAGGCTATACCAGTGACTTTTGGCAAGAAAAGCTGAAATTATTGCCCTTCAGTAAATATCAGACTCCCACGGTGCCATTTACAGTGATCAAATCATTCTAAAGTTTAAAAAAAATGATAATGCGACCAACTTTAGAACTTTTAGGAACTATAGACAATTCTGAAAAGTGCTGATATACTGTTAATTGCAATCACATGGGCTATTCTAAAATAACTGCAAAATTTTGACTGGATTTGCAGTGATCGATACTTTGCAAAAAATCTCTGGTATATATCATACACATACATGTACCAACACCTGACTACGAACACTCAACAATTCTGAAACAGGCAAAAATAAATGTGCAGTAAATTATCTAAAATGACCTTAGATGCACACTGTGCCTGTTTTATACATGTGTTACTGAGTTTGAGTTCTATTAATCAAGGAAAGGTGTTTATGAGGTCTTTTTCCTAAAAAAACTGAAATCCAATGGAAAAATGAATGCACCAAAGTAATATTTTAGGACAAAAAATGCACTTTTTAAGGGTGAAATGTATGTATAACATCATATTCTAACATGTCTAACAGTTTTTTTGCTCTCAATTACATGTACTCCACTAAACATCCTAGACTGTAGACATAACGTTAGTCTTTACATATAGTATTAACCACTTCAGCAAGTTTCTCACTTTTTGGAGGCTTCCTGTCTCTTGGTATCATGCTGCAGCTGGGCCTGTCGAGCTTTCTGATACACTTCCTTGTAACACTTTGAACAGAAGCCCTGCCACGCCACATTTCCATAGAATCCACAGCCATTTTTACACAGAAGATCCGACTCATCAATGTGTAGCTTCTTCACATTCTTCTTCACAGTAGCCATGTTGGTATTGGCTTATGTTCTAATTACTGAAATAGAAAGTTTCAGTCAGCATTTTTTTTTTTTTTGGTCACATACACGCATATTTGCATTTATTCTTGTACTGCAGATCATTATATATAAACTCATTTAATGGACACAGAGAAATTGAGACCCTCCAATGCTGGTATTCAAATTTACAAAGGTCTTAACAATGCTACTAGTAAATATTTCCAACCACTCACACACATGTACCTCATCATGTATGTGTGAGTACATGCTTTCCCATAATCTGGTTTAGATTATTATTCCATTCAAACCATGACAAACTAAAACAGTAATTTTGTTCACAAAATTACAACTGGACATCATGTACAAGTATGGACTAGCCTGCATATATACATATTAATTGCTAGTCATGCTAGACATGTATTAAAGAAGGGTGCTGCGTTGATGTGAATGTGAAGCAGAAACCTCCAAAGAACCATTACATGCGATAAACAATCTCAGAACAAAGAAATACACTGATGAACTTGAGTTGTTCTTTGACCAATGACATGAACGATGTTTGTTGCATGAGTGAGCATTAATTTCATGTGAATAGATTACTGCTTGATACTGTTCTGTAATTAAGTAACCAAGGCTATGTTATTACATATTACACACCACAAAAGAAAAATATATATATTTATACATTTTTTTTCTTCAGGGAACTTCAATTTATGTTTCTTGATATTATTATTTCTAATGATATTATATATTATAAATTTGTCAACTGAACATGCAGAACTAAGATGGGGGGATGTTGTCAGATTTTAAACAATGTCTTAATCATTCTACTATTCCACTTCATTCTTGTTAATCATTACCCACAACACTGCAAACTAATGTTTCCTGATGTAAGGTGTACAAACTGGAAAATGGTACACATCTGTTCAGCAAACTGTACATGTTTCACCCTGACAGCCAGATGGATATTTACCCATATGACTTTACTCTTGCACGTGATATCCTAGGTGCATGCATTTGTTGCGAGGTGGAAGTTAAGGTTGATGTAATGTGTCAGAGTGGAAGAGACAAGGTAGGGGTTCTCGTGCACCAACACGGCTAAAATGAGTCATTTTATGGTATTTGCTAGACTGAATACACGTGTACATCTTGCATAGTCTGGTCTATCAGATCAATTGCACCGTATTCAAGTCCAGTTCATGCTGGCTTCCTCTCCGCCCACATGTGGAAATGTCTTCCAGCAACCTGCGGATGGTCGCAGGTTTCCACTGAGCTCTGCTCGGTTTTCTCCCACCATAATGCTGGCCGTTGTCGTGTAAGTGAAATAATCTTGAGTATGGCTTTGAGTATGTAAGTAACCTTACACTGCCTAAGCTTGCGTGAACTCGTAAGACTCCTGAATTATTGAAGAATCTAGTTTTCACAGAGACAATAACCATCTGAAAAACTGGTCAGCAACCAACAAAGGTCATAAAATAGAACTTGGTTAAGAGCCAAAGATTCAATGTTTCTTTCGTGAATAAAAGAATGAGAAAATGGAGCCCTAGGACCAAAATAGAGTAAACTCTAACTTTTCCCCTATGATATTTGACAATACTGTTCCAACTCTACATACTTTACGTTTAGATTATTCACATCTGATACAAGGTGATGTATACTACAGAAGTCACTGAGTGTCCCTCCAAAACTAGTAAAACTTCAGTCAGTCAGGCTCCACTTTAGTTCAAACCCCATGTTATGCAACAATGAATCTTTCACCTGTCTATCCAGCTTTCTTACATCATTTACCTGCCCTAATTCCTCTCCTGTCGTATGTCAGTATTCAGGACTTACATAACCGCAAAATAACTTCACTAAGAGAGCGAAATTCGCTCTTCAGAGTCGACTGAGTTGAAATCGGGACGTACGACTCCTCTTTTCACCTGATTAATAGTCAGTCACACACAATGTTAGCCGCAGTTTCGTAGGCATATTTTCATCGTAAATGAAATGATGTTTCAAGAAATTAGCATTTGTTATGTTAATAACGAACAAAGTTATATAATACTTTGACTCTTAGTCGAAATAAATCTATAGAACAAAAACAAATTTATACCATATGCGGCTGACAAAATCTGTCAAAACATGCCACGTGATTGATCATGTGACAAACCCATGCTCTCGATATGTACGTATTACAGCTGAAAAACTACGATTAGGCCAGTTGAAATATTTTAAGCTAGGTGAGTTAACGTTTTCTTGAATCACATAATGAGTGGATTACCTATTATGCGCCGCAACACCCCTCATCTCCCTGTGCCTCCTCTCTGTTCACATGTTTCACGCGATGATTGCGCAAACGTGGACCTTTAATCCGACCCCTCCCACCATAATAGGGGCCTTTGTGGCTCAGTTGGTTAGCGCGCTAGCGCAGCGTAATGACCCAGGAGTCTCTCACCAATGCGGTCGCTGTGAGTTCAAGTCCAGCTCATGCTGGCTTTCTCTCCGGCCGTACGTGGGAAGGTCTGCCAGCTACCTGCGGATGGTCGTGGGTTTCCCCCGGGTTCTGCCCGGTTTCCACCCACCATAATGCTGGCAGCCGTCGTATAAATGAAATATTCTTGAGTACGGCGTAAAACACCAATCAAAAAAAAAAAAAAAAAAAAAAAAATCCCACCATAATACTGGCGGTGAAATTTGCTTAAGTGCGGCGTAAAAACACCAAATAAATAAATAAATAAATAAATAAATTAGATTAAATTCAGCCCAATGTAGGCCTATTGACCTACTTTGTTGATGTAATTACACATACTACACACAGTAGATGACAGAATGGTATCAGAAATGTATAGTATGCCATGTATGTATCTTATATCAATAGGAAGTTGATCTTGATTTGTTTTAAAATGTCGAGTCATGTAGGCTACAATGGCATGTTTAACCAATATACACATCCCTCCTGAACAAGCCCAACAGAAGAGTTCCTTAATGTGAAAGCAAAGCATTCATACATCTGCATGAACGTACAGATGTGATTTCTTTTCTTATGTGGTAATCCAAATGTTACCTACCAGACTAAGTAAAATCATTTCATCTCAAGATCAGATACGTGTGTCAGTGTTTATATATATATTTCCTCACACTACCTTATGGAAAATCGTCATAAAGAGATTTTTGTCTGCACCTTTCATTAGAGCCCTTACTCCCTGCACACATGGGTGGACATAAAACATTGTGTACATTCCCCTTAATTATATATAATCTATGTGGTGTGCATGTCAGGGTGTCGAATGTGGAAAAGTTCATCAGAAACTTTCCAAAAGTCAGTGATTTACATCAGCCAATCTGGTTTCCTTCACCCATAAAAAAACTTGAATACTTGAATGTGGTGTTTAACAACAATGAAATAAATAAATAAACCTGGTACACTCTGTGTAACTCAACTGTACATGTGTATGATACCGCTTGGCCACGCCATTTTTTTTTTTCATGTTTTCATGGTGTACCTAGTGTATTTCAGCTACAGGTTTCAAGTAGAACACTTAAAACAGTAACCTGTACAGTTATGAAGCGAAATAAAAGAGGGCTGAGAAACCCTCTCTACAGTAAACGCTTTTTCTTTGAGGAAAGACAAGCATACCCTTACCCCACCCTATTACCAACGGTTTTTACAGGTATTTTATTTTTAATAGCAGGGTGCAGGGCATGGATCGGTCTTCAGGGGGTGAACACCTAATTGCTGGCACACGGTGTGCAGGTTCAATTCAGGCTGTAGGGGAATTTCCAGATTCCCTTGCTCTCAGTATGACAATAAGTGGTACCCCGAGGGTTATTCATATATTTCACATTTAAGGAGGGCCACCTCTCTTCCACCAGTTTGGAATGAAAGTCTGAAAGTGAACTGTCAACTTGATGATTGTACAGCCACCACCGTATTGTACAAGTGAAAATTTCTGAGTATGGTTGTGAAAAAATCAATTAGGAATAGAATTTAATACCCATGGATAAGTTCATAGTGTGACTAAATATTTGTGTGGCTTACAAGTTTATTTGAACTATCATATATCCTTGCCCTATTTTGATAAAAACTAAACTACATACATGTAAATGGACATACTCTTGTCGGAGGACTTTCTCAGTCTGAAAGAGGCCTCATCACCATCACAATAGTGTTTATATCCGTACATGGCCTGAATATATTGAAAGGCCTAAGCCTGAATGATAAATAATTTACTGTACGTGTAGTAAGATGAACACTTAAGCTTGTTTTTTATTTAAAAAATATTACAAGATGAAATACATTTCAGTGAGGTTATAATCAAATAACTACTTCTCCATATGGGTGAAGATTTAGTCACATAATTCATCAATGTCAAAGTCAATGACCTCTTGGTCCAGCGACCCAGGATCTGATGAGCCAATGTTGTCAATCATTTCTCGAAGACCTTCAAAATCTTTCTGATGAGATGATGCAAGTGAGTCGTTGTTAGGTGGGTTCTACTAAAGTTTTCTCCATCTCGCCTCTCCTACAGATGCGAACGGCATTGTCATAATTGAATTTATCATCGCCGATATCGTGGAATTCGTAGTCATAGTTAAGATACGCTGCAGGTATGCCTGTCTTGTTTAAAGCTGTCACCTGCGACTGTGTCACAACGATAACAATGGGGTTGAGACTGTGACACAACGATAACAATAGGGACATCAAGTTTTGTTCACGTTGTTGTATTTCTAAGGATACATCTGACAGCATCATTTCCCAGCTCCAGTCTCTCGGCGCACAAAAACATCTTTTCCCTGTACAATGGCTTGTAGACATTGTCTCTGATACGTGGGCAGCTCTTTTATCCCGAATTTGTAAAAATAAAGACCTCAGCTTCCCTGCTTATTTCCTCAAATTCGTGTTCTTTATACGACATCTTACTTCTGCCAGTTTTGACCCCCCCACCACACACACACACTTCAACTTATGAAAATTTGTAGTCTTTTGCGAAGGCTTTTCCTCGTACTTTTTTTCTCGTTCATTGGCTAACACTGATGACATCACTGTCTACTGGTATCAGAATATGACGGGTATTTCGACAGAGCGTACAACCGCCCGTGGATTACGACGGTCTGGCGTGATCCTTAGTGGTGGTGAACTGAGTGGGGCAACGGCGAGCACAGTCGATCGGCGAGCTATTCAGGCATGTCAGGGTTTCTCATTTTTCTCGTTTGCTTCGACAGGATCCAGCGGACTAGTTGAGATACCTATATAATTTCCATTCCTCTGATTTTTTTCTCGTTAACACTTCAGTACAGTTTGCCTAATCGAAACTTGCTACATATCAGCCCTTTCCTTGCATATTATTGCTCTCAGATGAAGTTTGTCTGTTTCCCAAAATTATCATCGTCTGGAATTCATAAATTATTTGGCGCTATTCCCCATTAGGTCTCGATTATAATATTTGGTAAGGCCATTTTTTGGTAACCTTGTATGTCAGTGTTCGTACGCTGTTTATCAGAGCCTGTACACACAGGTGTAATTGTTGATTTAGATGTGCTCGTTTATTAACCATATGCATTGTCAGAAAAAAAATGTTTTTCTATGCTGCAGTTCGATCAAAATTAGTAAGAAAAAACACCACTTTAACACATATCTGTTATTGGCTGACGACAATGTATGGAAACTGGTGGTGATATATTTAGTTGTTTATTTCATTGGTGTTTTACACGGTTCTGAAGAACATTTCACTTCTTCGACGGCGGCCAGCATTATGGTGAAGGGAAGGCAACCTGGCTTGGGTAAACCATGGCCATCCGCAAGTTACGGTGATGATATAAAAAATTTATCGTAATATATTTATTTGTCGGATCGGATACCCACGTACCTCGGTAAGCTGATTTCATTTCTGAAAACATTTTGTACATGTTTCGTAAAACTCAACCAAAATTGAATACATTAAAAAATACAGGAATTATTGTGTATATCGACACTGTTTCATAAAGTCACAAGGTTTTTCTGTTTTATTATAAATCAGATATTTGAAAAGAACAGCTGTTTTAATGCATTGTAGTACCTACATTACATAACTGTTGAAGTTCTCAGGAACCATTTAGCCAAAGATAGAAGGGGGAGTGTGACGTATAAACGCCCAAGAAGGGTCAACCTTGTGCGATATGAAAGATTGTTTTTTTTAGATTCACGAATCTTCTACTGAAGTGTGCACACATTCATGTGAATATCATATATAGGACTGATATTGAATACCATGCATGTAATCGTGTGTAAAAGCAAAATCTAAACCCACAGACGATGTCATAAAGTGTAACAGGAAAAGTATCATCAATTGTAACATGAAAAATACACACTTCATGCAGTCTGATGATGGGCGGGACTAGTAACATTTGCTTGGCCAGCCTGCTGTTACTGGTAACCGAGTCGTTCAAAATTTGTTTGGTGTGTATGGTTAAAAAAAATATTTACACACTTTTGTTGCTGTTTAATTGAAATCAGAGGTGGCAGAATTAATACGACATGGCTTTTGCTCGTTTTTGTTTTGTTTTCAATCCATGTACGTTATACATTTTCAACAAATTTAATGTCATAATTCGTGGAGTTGGAAATGCAGCTATATCGTGACTTTGCGACATGGCTCATAATTATAGCAGCGCAGAGAATGTTACGACATTGCATATGACGTCAAACTAAAGCACTCAGACTGGAAAAAGTCAATACCCTGATACAGGAGGACGCGTATATATAAACATGTTCTCACTTATATTTACTTTCCTTCTACTTATCCATAAGGTCATGCAAGTATATATTCCTAGCCTTAATATGATGCTAGGCTTAGGCTTAATTTAAATATACGACATGCTACATAATGACTAGGATTGTTGTATTTTTTCTGGCTTACCCGGAAACAAAAATACATTAATAAACATCAAGCTTTAAGTTAGAAATTTAATACATATGTTTTTTCTTGCAGGTGTAGCAGTGGGTTGTCGTGTTATCTAGACAGGTGTACTTTGTAGAGCCGTGATGGTGTTGGTCTCCTCTATGATACAGTCGGGTCTTCAGGCCGTGCTAAGACCGGGTGTGTGGGTGCCCGGGATACGTGATCTACACCGGCACCGTGAGAGGTATGTCCTGTCTTCTATGTACGTCACAGATATGTTTATTCTGGCTTGCTGATCTATTCACCTCTTACAATCGTCGTCATATGACAGAAAAAGTGATAAGTACGACGTTTAAACCCCAAGCACTCGTTCACTCACTCACCACTTACAACTCCATGTTGCTGGCTTAGACGGATAAAGCGTTTAGCTCTCTGCGAATACCGCTGAGGCCCTTGATTAATATAATGTCGGTTTTCACATCCATCTTTCACTGTTTCGCTCGCGGCTTTGTCAAGTGGTTTGTCAGGTACTTTTTTTTTCACTCCTGGCACTCCATTTTCCTTCAACGAGAAAGCTAACCTCCTTCATATAGTTGTACCGCCCCAAACAAACTTGGCAGAACAAAGAGATTTGCTGACTTCACCCAACTTTAACTTCCCACTTGTACGTTACATTTGCACGTGGTCTATGCAATTCTTCAGGAGACAGGCCTCTATAGGTATATGTTGGTTGTTGTAGAGGGCGATGTCCTCTCCATTGATCATGTACATTGTTTATTGCGCGGGAGAATGTGTCTCTGTCTCATAAAATCGCTGATAGAATATCTACTTTGCACGCTTACAGTTTGATATTATAAAGTAGGAAGAATTTTGCATTTGTATATAGGTAGCCCAAACAAGATTTCACACAAAAGATAAAGTATATTTAAACAAATGTGTAATCGACGTTCCTTTCCCACCATAATGCTGGCCGCCGTCGTATACGTGAAATATTCTTGAGTACAGCGTAAAACATCAATTAAATAAATAAATATTCACTATATGTGTGTAATTTCAGCTGGCGGACGAAGATTCCCGCGAGAGACTTCATGAAGTTGACCCTCACAGCTTTGGAAACTCTTATCAAATCTGACACAAAGGGAACTTACTACGATATTCACAAGGTACGAGTCGGGGTTTGGCTTCCGTCAGTCAGTCGTGATTCAACATCTATATCCCCTCACACAATGAAGCAAATGAGTAAAAAAATCCCAGAAGTGGTTACATCCGCCATATCCTATGATTAACAAGGCAAATAAATAAAATCATCAGGTTTTAAGACTTAACTATGTGTCTAAACTTGTAACCCAATTTATGTTACGCCTGACAATGGCGAAATAATATCCTAAATGTTTAGTTAAATTCAAACTTTCGTTTTTCGGAGTTACACTATATTCTTACGTATTTGGTGAAAGATCTATGGAGTTTTATCTGTCATGTTCATGGTGTGTTTTAATTCAACGCTCGAAGCATAAATCTTGATGGTGAAAAATGGGTGGGTATTTTTGGGCCTGACATCATCAACTATGTGCTAATTCTGGACATGTAACACCGTCCGCACACATACACGTGCCCACGGTTGTTTTCCAGAGATGTATGTTTTGCAGCCCCCACTACAAAACAGTAAACCCAGATCTACATGAATATAGCTTGAAGCACTCAAGCTGCATTAAATCCAACAACGAGTATGTAGAAAGGTCTGCCAACATCCTGCAGATGATCGTGGGTTTTACCCGAGCTTTGCCCGATTTCCTCTCACCATAATGCTGCCCACCGTCATTTAAGCGAAATATTCTTGACTGTGGCGCAAAACACCAATCAAATAAATAAATAAATAAATGATCCAACAATGTGTGTCCATTTAGATATATTATACATGGGTTATTTTGTGTAAGACTTACTTGAGTTGGTTTAAGCTGCGATGTCAGCTGTCAACATGTGTAACACCATGTCATGTTTAGGCAATTCAGTACGTGTTCCTACGATATTTCAGGTAGATGTATCGATACGTGAAGCTCCATGTGTTCTTGACGCGAATTCAGCTAGATGTATCGATGCGTGAAGCTCCATGTGTTCTTGACGCGAATTCAGCTAGATGTATCGATACGTCTACTTCCGGGTGTACCTAATGTAATTTTAGCCATATATATGTATCTATAATACGTGTTCCTATATGTGTTCTTTATGGGATTTTACCTGGCTGTATCGAATATGTAGCTCCACCTGTTGTTTACGCAATTTCAGCTGGACGAGCAAGAGTGTTTCATCCGTATTTTAGTGTTTACTTGGGCGGAATGGCTGGACGTAGTGGAAATACAATTTTACGACAACCAAGCCGAGGTAAAATCCATTTCAGACTAGTACTGCATATAGTACCGTACCAGTTAAAACACAAGTTGACTGATGTGTGTAACGGAATTTATGTTACACAAACTTGTTAGTGATAATATACTTTGGATTTTGTAAAACCTCAATAGTGGTAATTATTTAATAAGGTCAAAATCCCTCAAAGAAACTCTTAAGTCCCAATTCAAAAACAGTTATGAGCTGATACTCAAACAAGAATATATCGATAGAGTAATTCATCAAAGTGATATTTTGATTGATGTGATATCTGGTATCACAACCTTCAGATCGTTTAAAAGTTGACTTTTTTCAATGGCATTTAGAAGTTGAGTTGGATAACAAAGCGAATATATGGGTAACAACTTCTATTTATTTACTCAGCGACGTTTCGATATAGGTACTAATACCGTTATCAAGCATTATGGTCAGTTGGTTACAGAAATTGGTATTAATTAATTTATTTATTTGATTGGTGTTTTACGCCGTACGCAAGCATATTTCACTTATACGAAGGCGGCCAGCATTGTGGGTGGAAACCGGGCAGAGCCCCGGGGGAGACCCACGACCATCCGCCTGTTGCTGGCGGACGAAATGGGAATTAAAGTTGTTGATTTCAAGGTATGGACTAAAATGAAACATACAGTGGATTTTAAGAGTCAAGACAGGCCAACATTGGCGCCAGTTTCAGTAGCAGTAACACCCTAGAGGACCTTTTGAACACTTCAGGAATACGACCTCCAACCAGCATTACAATGGAGAAACCTATCGACCGTTACCGTTTAGAACCAAGGAGCACCAAAACTCAGTAAAGTTGTTAAGTTAAATCCCGGCCATACGGTGGACTGGTCAAGTGTCAGACCCTTGAAAGCTAATACAACCAACACCGCTACAAGGAAGCTGATGGAAGCCATTGAAATACGCCGATCAAAGCCACATATTAACCGAGACAACGGATTCTTAACCGCCCCCCCTCCCCACCTCTGCCTACAGTGACCTCATCTCAGCAGACAGACCCTAAACTACCACCCAATCCTGACTGATACTTTTGTCCATAACTATGGCTATCAAAGGCTATTGTTCAACTGACGTATGTTTCGTCTATTGTTCAATTGCTTAATCAGCAATTCCACCCTCTCTTGTCAATCTTGTCAATCCGTTGTATGTTTCTTCTTTGTCCATATCTTGAAATCAACAATTTAACCAACTCTTTAATACCCATAGCTGTAACCAATTGACCATCATACTTGATAACGGTATTAGTACCTATACCGAAACGTCGCTTACTGAAAAAGTAGAAGTTGTTATCCCTGTATTCCTTTTTCTTTTTACAATTGTCACGATTACAGGTATCATTCCGTGATTAGTCAACAAACCTGTTCACACATAAATATATGTCACACATTCCTTTTCTTACCTTTGCGCAGGTGTATTCTTTCTCATCCGGGTTCCTACCAGTGTGCGTTCCGTTCGCCTTTGTTCTCAATGCTGTAAGTATGGTTCCTGGATATCTCTGCTTTGTGTGCCAGGATAACAGGATCTGAACCCCAAGCTCTCTTTGTAGGTTAAGCCTAAACACTGATTTTCAAAATTACACCACTTTCTTGTAAGACGCAAAACTGTAGTTGTTATATATCAAAACTGCTAGTGCAGTATAACAACATAATCCAGGGGTTTTTTTCTGATAGCACTAATGGTGTCCAGTTGCTCTTAATTTTATAAATATGACATGTATGTGATGTACCGGTAGTACTACTCTGTACCTCAGGATAACGGTATCTGTACACCGAGCTTTGCTGAGATGGAAACCTAAACACTGATATTCTTATATATTAGAGCATGAATGCAAACTCTTGGTGGTAACGTAGTTGAACAATTACATATTACGATCATATCTAATAGCAGTGTATTGGGAGCAAGGGCCAGTTTGGAAAAGGTGGGGGTGCGGTCTGAACGGAAATACAATTAGTCAGAAGCTGAATCTTTAGAGTCCAAAGTTGTGGCGATTGAGTTTGTTTTTATTTCATAGAACAAATGGCTAGTAGTCATCGCATCGTCTACCAATCATAATACTAATCAATTGGGCTCCATGGTGATGTAAACAAACCCATCACATCTGGGTAACTTTTTCTTTTCCATACTGAACACTATTTGGCTGAACTTTAAATTACCAGCATATACATGTACGAGAAAGCAGCCCTGACTGCAAAACTAACCCAGACTTTATGTACCGAACAAAAACGAAGGAAAAGTCGCTAGCGGATAAATCTGGTGCATGGACGTAATGAGCGTACACTATTACAGGGTTAGGCATTAAGGTGCGCTTGATGCACGCTCTACATTCAACAGTAGCATGGTGGGATCACCTTTGGATTTTACAGGGACTGGCCATCTGTACTGGAGCTTGTTAAGTACCGCGCATGCCCCCTCTTGCAGTCACGACAATAAGGCAACGTTGTCTCATTGACCGCCTAACACTCGTGAGCACGGCATTAAGCAAGTTGCGCCATTGCTGTACCAACATGGCGCCTAACTCATGAACATTCTGGGGTTGACGTCTCGAGGCACAAAGACTTCTTCCAAGAGCATCCCATACGTTTTCGATGGGACTGAGGTCGACGGTCTCTCCAGGACGTCTGTACCACTTTTTCTGGTTTCAGAGCACGTGAAATTGTGCCCAGCGTAGACGGTCATTACGGTTTACCAGTGTCAGAATCGGTCCAACCAGAAGGCCCCTCTTATGCAACTTTCCTATGGCCAGTCTTCACGCCACTTTACCCTTTCTGTCGATCTCTAACACATTATTTGATGCATATGCGCAGCCATGTGTTTTTTTTCGGTCTGTTGCGCAGCAATTGTTTACGATCTCTGTCTCACTTCTTGTTGTTAACTGTTGGTACTCTATTTAACCTTTTTATAGTTTTCTTTTCTTACATTAGCATAAAATTACATCACAAGATTTTTTCGAATAGATAGTGCTGACATGTAAGGCGGGTGATATACCTTGCACACCCTCATGAAATGCGTCTGGCTATTTTTAGTTTATTTTGTTTTTCATTTTTTGCCAATTTCAGATGTTTCAAACGAAGACAATTCATTAATTTCTGTCCTCTACTACTACACAGTTTCTATCCTATTCATGAGCAATAACTCATTTGACCATTGCTTGCAAGTTCTAGCTCGTACATGTAGCTGACATACAGCTAGATGGGATTGCAACAGTTTGGCTTTCACTTCATTCGCAATGCAGGTGTGGTTATAGTTTAATTTTAGGATTAGATACATGTCGTCATGTATTGCTCCTTATTTTATAAATACCTGTGTGAGATGTGTAAGATTTCTGTTTCAACTATGATTGCACACCTTTATTTGACGATATATTTATTTATTGATTTCATTGGTGTTTTACCAATATTTCACTTATACGACGGCGGCCATCACTATGGTGGGAGGAAACCGGGAAGAGTCCGGGGGAAACAAAGGACCATCCGCAGGTTACTGCAGACCTTCCCACGATATTTGACGATATAAGTTTTCAGTCTGTTAGCTTTTGTATGCAGAAACTAGCCATTTCCTCACTCTTATTTTCAAATAACTTATTGCAACGGATTCCTGACGTGATTTTGAGTATCGTGTTTATATGTAAAATTTGCTAGCTTTATATTTCAGGTGTTGTGCTTCATTCCCTTTAGCGATCTCAATTTGAACAAGGAAAGAATCGACCAATTACGTCGTGCCATGGGCATAGATATTGAAGTCAACTGAACTGGTAACTGCACCAGCAACCGAGGAAACTGTAACCTAATACGGGGTTGTCGAGTTATGACATTACAACATTAAAGCTCGGTATAAGGCAAATCGATGCAATTTAACATATGCGGACGTATACATTAATCAATGTTATCCATTATATTAAAGTCAGGAAGTTTAAGTCATCTCTACTGGAAAACTTTCATAAATATGTCAAAATGCACTGATTTGCAGCACGTCCCAGTACAAAGGGACGTCACTCTGATGTCGTGGCGTCGAAACTCGCGTATCGTATATTATGGATACCTGTGTACACTTTACGACCTGGAAATGCACGATTAGTTATCGACAGGATAGCGGAGCTTTACAACAAAGTGCGCCCTGCTACAACTGAGTGCTCACCACGGCTAACTGGAATTACAGAGTTTCACACGACACGAGTGACAGTTACGCTGTGTATGACTACGTATGACGAAATCACCTGTTGCTGAGGCTGTTGTACAATTTGTGATGGGGAACATGTGCTGAACAACTGTGTGGACAAACAGGTGGGCCCCATGTAATTGTGTCAACGGAGAAATGGACCCCGTGTGAAGGTGTCAGCGGAGAAGTGGACCCCCGTGTGATGGTGTCATCGGGCAGTGGACCCACAGCTATCCGAAAGATTAAACGGCTGGAATACTGTTGAAAGTTTACCAATGCCGGCTTTGACATGTTACAGTTTTAGGAAATTGGTGGAAAAATAAGGTAGGATTCGAGCTGGGATGTTTTTAGTGAAATTGTCCGCGTGGAAGTCTATTTGACCTAAAGTGGACTCCATGTGAGGATATCAGCGGAGAAGTGCACCCTGTGTAAGGGTGTCAGCGGACAAGTGGAACCCGCGTGATGGTATCAGCGGAGAAGTGCACCCTGTGTAAGGGTGTCAGCGGACAAGTGGGACCCGCGTGATGGTGTCAGTGGACAAGTGGGACCCGCGTGATGGTATCAGCGGACAAGTGGGACCCGCGTGATGGTGTCAGTGGACAAGTGGGACCCGCGTGATGGTATCAGCGGACAAGTGGGACCCGCGTGATGGTGCCATTGGACAAGTGGGACCCGCGTGATCAGCGGAGAAGTTCACCCGCGTGTAAGGGTGTCAGCGGACATGTGGGACCTGCGTGATGATATCAGCGGATGTAGATTTGCCTTGATAACTGTTCTTTTCATCCAGAGACATTTTGATCTCAATTTCAGAACATCGATGATGAGTGATTTACTCTTTACCGGGTATAAACGCATAGGTAGGGAAATTTAAGTAATATTTGATCCAAGCACAAAAGTTATTTTCTCTGATTCCGTCGCCATGCACATATCCATATTTGGAACAGAATAATTCCGATGTTTTTATTATATAGTTTATTTGTTTTATTTATTTTTTTTGTCATGGTTCATGGTATGGTAACATTGCATTAAGATGCAACCAAATGTAAACTTATACAAATATTCTGTAAAATCCTATTAAAATATTAAAATTTTTTATGAATATACAAATATTTATAGGCTCTGACTTGTAGTTATCTTCATGTTGCAATAAAAGTAATAAATATATATTTATATTTAAAAACTCTTAAATGTGTCCTGGAATACCTGCTAATTAGGGTATATATGTCGGTCTGCCACGGATGGAAGGAAGACATCATTGGTGTTAGTTGTTCTCTTGACGCCAGTGCATCAAAAACACATACACAGCCTTTTGATCTAAATTGAAAAATACACCATAAATGACTATGTGATTCAAAAATAAATGTTTCACCAGTGAAAACAGGACTAAAATATCCAGTATTTTCTCCCCTTTCAGTCCCATTCTTTCTGCATTTGATCGTGTTGTCACAAGTTCTCGTTAAATATTTCACAGGATAAATGTTCCATCTCAGTATGACTGATAACGAAAATCCCTCGGGACGACACAAATGTTCCATCTCAGTATGACTGATAACGAAAGTCACTCGGGATGACATAAATGTCATTTGACACCCTTATCAACCGTCTGGTCCATACAAAAAGCACTTGTGTTGAAATCTAACAAAACAAATTGTGTTGTGTCATTCAACACAGAAATGTGTTAACGCAACACAAACATGTGTTAACCCAACACAAACATGTGTTAAATAAACGTGAAGTACACATGTTTTTGTTACAAAATAATAAAACACAAGCAAGACCCAGTATTAATGCAACATAAGACAGAGTTGTCCAAATATGACAAGAGTTCCTTTGGAAAGAAGATTTTGGAAGTTTATGTTCCTACAACACAAGTGTTGTTTGTGTGTGTGTTGTGACAGAACCTGATTCGACATCATAGTCATATTCAAAACATCACCGTTACATTTGTTATGAAAAGTGGAACGTGAACCTTTAATTTTAACATCCTAGTTTGACCCTCTCGAACAGTTAATTCCGGTAACCATAGTGTCGCGTGTGTGTTATCGTCTGCCATGTTTTTTTGTCATCTAGTGAACACTGTGGTAAGCCATTTGTCTTCCGAAGGTCTTCTTTCACTTCCGTTAACAAAACCTGACGTGTTGTGTTCCCTTGTAAAAAATTAGCAGCAGTCATTTTTACTCCCACACACAAATTTACTAGCTCAGGATTTTCAAAGCAAGACCCTGAAAACACTTGTCTAGTTTCGGCTACAATTAACCCGAGGGCTAAACCAGGCGAGCCGACCTGAGCCACAACAGCAAAGACTGTCATCAAAATGATTTGCCAAACTTGTAGAAGTTCCACGCCTGAGGTTTTGTCGTGTCTAGGATCTTCTTCTTACATAGGAACCACCATCTGGAAACAAACAGATGACAATGGTTATCGGACAGAAGCGAGTAAAGAGCCCCTCCCAGCCTTTATGTCAGCTTGTGTATGGTCTTCCTGAAACATGGATATCGGATACCACCTATATGCAAAACGATATCGGAAGAAGATGGTAAAAAAAGATCGTCTGAGCAACCCATCGTTCTTTCCACCTTGTTCCCATGGACCTAAAATTCTCCTTAGCTGAAAATTATTTCAAACATCCTAGTATGAATTTGGGATGTAATGGGCTAAGCTGTAATTTTTAAACTGCAGCAAATCTCATAACCGAAAGCATTGTTTGGATCATTTATTTATTTATTTCACTGCTGTATTATGCTGTACTCAAGAAGTTTTCACTTATACGACGGCAGCCAGCATTATGGTGGGAGGAAACCGGAAGGAAACCTGGCAGAGCCCGGTGTTTTTCGTTAAGCAATGACAAGTTAATGGCAACTTCCTATTTATAAGAATATATATTTGCCCCAAATAATGCACACATTATTTAAAATGTGGCAATAAGAATAGGACAACGTGAGTAATCCAGGAATCTACATCTCTGTTATTTTTACTGTCTACTCTTGGTACAGTATGTTCTCTGTTAGTATGATCTTTATTAGTACGTTGTCTGTTCTCGTGGACCCTGATGTAATCCACTTTAACCCCACCTCCATTTCCATGATGCATTGCGGGTCGAGATAATGAGGCCTGTAATGTGTGTAACTGATCAAAGGTGAAGAGAGGGCTTTGAGGGCCTTATTCCCCAAGAGCGCTAGTCAGTGAAGCGTTTGACCACTGTGTAGTGCTCACATATGGAGGGTATATGGGCAGTTGCCGTGCCTTTTCCGAGTGACCCAAGACTTACCCTTTTCTTACACACTTTGTGGGATGGTCAATCCTGAAGCACGTGGGCTCGAGGAGATTGAAGTAAAACTGACCCACTAGTGATGCTGAATTCTCATTGGTCACCTCCTTCAGACAGTTGTAGAACCTCTCTTCGCATGCGCAGTTAAACCTATGGAATTCATATGAAGAGAAATGAGACAAAATTGGACTTTTCTCAAACGTCACATTTTCTAGGCACTCCGTCCGCCTTTCGTTTGCTTTATGTTAAGCGTAGTTTTCATCGAAAGTAAGATATACCTCGACACTTTAGGGATGTAATCAAAATATAGAGTTATCAGTACGCTTATGTTTCGTTTTCTTGGCGTCATGGCTAAATATTTCCAGCGTACGCGAATCTTCGCTTTACAAGCACAACTCTGCAGAAGCAATGAGGTATTATATAAAAGAAAAAAAAATAAATACACCGCTGTGATATACAGGTAACATTAATATTCCCCATTCTGATCATTTTTGATAGCCTTAGTTGGATCCTTCAGGAAGAAAGATAACTGACCTGTAGAGAAACGAAAAGTTCGTGATTCCGTTCTTGGTCTGGAACGGTGAGATGTGGTCTGGGCAGTGGTCATGTGTACGGCAACAGCTGTCCGTCTGCACGTCTGACCCCAGCTCCTCGTAGTCTGACGCCGAGTTCCCTAAGCCACACCATTTGGTACCTTGAACGAGCAAACATCGAGCTGCCTAAATTTCTAAACAAACATCTTAGAACAAACATACATATGCAAGGATAATATTTAGATGTAATGGATTTAAAGATTGATTTTAGTATTCTTTTTGTAGGTAGTTACAAAGTGTAGATCTAAATATATGCACGTCGTTTCCTTATTACATACATGTGCGAACATCTGAAATAGTCCACTTCAGTAACATCAATACAGTCTACTTTGGAGGACAGCAACATACCCGTGTACTCCGTTTGTGAGTGAGCGCATTGATCCTGTTAACAACTTTAACCTCACTATTAATTCGATAGACTCTTAAAACACAAACTGTCAACATTTTTTATCTGTTAAAATGATGTGTTAAAACAACACGTTTAATGCAGCAAAATGTCAGTGCCAACATTTTAACATATTTTAGCCACGCAAGGAATGTTGGCAAGCTATAATTTTGTTCGACTACACGATTTTTAACTTTGATGATGCTGAACACAAGGCCTACATTTAATAGAAATTTGCCATGTGATAGTTTGAGATTACAACATTTCCTGAACATTTTTTAAAGCGTTACATTTTCCTTACTTTAGAAGGCACCTAATATTATAAATGCTTTCCTGCCTTCACAACAGCCAAAAAAAAAATGGATTTAACATTATTTAATAGTACTTCAGTTTTTGGAGATCAAGGACCAGGTCACTCTGGAAAGCATGGTTTTAATCGCTCGTTTTCTTAGCGATGGGGCATATGTATGTAAGTGCGTAACATACACATGTGTTCGCTGGTGTGTAACATATTTGCGGGAGTGCGAATGTGCGTTTGATTGATTGACTGATTTTGATGGCATTCCTCGCCGAACTCAAGAATTTGTTCACTTATGGGTCGCATTTATGAGTAAGGGAAGTGGGCCGGTCCGGAGAAAACCATCGCACATTTTAAGGCTTCTGACAAGCCTGTTAACTTAAAGCTCGACTCGAGATCTATAGCGAGAGCCAGATTCGAGCACGCAATCAACTTTGTAAGAAAATGCAGCGCGTGTGACTCTTAAGAACAATGGGTTTGCGGCTTATGTACATAATGCAGTTAGAGCGTCCCCGTCGAAGACGGGAAACCCGGGTCAGTCTACTCGGGTCGGGTCATAACAAAGACTTCAAAAATGGTACATGTTGTTGTCTCGCTTGGCGCTCAGCAAGCGAGATTAGAGCAAGAAATCAGTACTGGTTGGCCCCTTATCAGTATAATGGTGACTGGATAGGGTGTCATATCTTGTGTCATCGTCGTGATACTTCAGTGGCAGCAGCACTTTCGTGGCATAGACTCTACTTGCCTCAAGAAGACCCAGTATATGTTCACACACCTTATGACTCCTCGTCGTCATTGACTGAAAAATTTCTAAGTACGACGTAAAATCCCAAGCACACATACAAACACACATGCACAATATAGTATACAGCATATAAACAAAAGCAGCGTACAACTTCATACTTTCTCATTTATCTAAAAATGGCGTTTAACATGTCCAAAATTCTTTACATGTCGAAAGTGAAACGGAACTGAAAAAAAAAAATAAAAAAAAAAAAACAGGTAGAAATTGAGTGAGGGAGTGCTTAGGGTTTAACGTCGTACTTAACAATTTTTCGGTCATATGACGACGAAGGAATCCTTAGAGTGTATGTAATGTGCCTCCTTGTCGCAGGACGGATTTCCACTGCTCTTTTATCTAGTGTTGATTCACTGAGGCGCCTTTCCGAAGGTAAGCAAGCCGCCCCGCCCGAGCTATTATACTAATACGGGTCAACCAGTCGTTGCACTATTCCCTTCATGCTGAACGCCAAGCTTTTGAAATCTTAGGTGTGACTCAACCCAGGATTGACCCTGGATCTTCCGCTCGGGAAGTGGACGCTCTACCAACTCTGCTATCTGGGTTGGTGGAAGAAACTGACCTCTTTCAATCTTTACGATGATTCCTAATTAAGAAGAGGGTCTGTTAAAGTGTACCCTTGGGCAGGGCTTTTACCTGGTAGAATAAAGCGCTTGTGTCGCCTGTTGTGGGTCGGATTGTTGTGGCAGATCTCCAGGAGCATGTTCATATCGTCATTGTCCACAGCCCTGATTGGTCCATACATCGCCAGCGGCTGGCTGAAAGAACAAACACGAGGGTGCAGGATTCCTTTATGATGCCGTCCGCTGAAATCGTCATGCTTATATATATATATATATATATATATATATATATATATATATATATATATATATATATATATATATATATATATATATGACCGTCAGATGACCGTCACTTAGATATGGCACTGTCAGAGTAACGACAGAGTGTCGGTGTCACATATCATGCCCATGACGGGGGTAGCGTCCGTTTCTTGTTTGTATCAGGCATTAGTCTGAATTAAATCTGCTATTACCAACATTAAAACCAGGGGCACTACATTTGTATCGGTCTTTTAAGTGGAAGGATAGTTCATCTCTGATTACGACGTGTCTCTCATAACAATACTTACAGGATGGATTCTGCTTTCTACTAAAATACACTTTTTTATGGAATTCGCCATATTAATTGCATGGGTTTATTTATATACTTGATTTTTGTTTTACGCCATATATCAATATCCTTTGTGGTGGCGACCGGGTTAATGGGCTCAGGAACATTTTACGTCCAATAATAATTTGCAAGTGAATGGATATCAGGGGAATGCAAAAATTCTTGCAAGAAAGTGCGATATTTATACAAAGCTAACCAGCCATTAAGAAGTGGTTAATTAAATAATGAAAATACAGATCAGATTGAGATGATAATGGAATTTATATCTGCCGGCTAACACATAATTAACTTTGATTTCAATTCATTTTTATGGATTCCCTTTGCTGTGAATGAAGTATTAACGGTAATACACTGGGTTTCTCTACAGCATGCCTTAAGCACTAAGCTGCGGAGATCTATCACACTCAATTGTTTATACACTATATTATGCCATAATACACTAGGAATCTAACATCCACTGTGTAATGTATTACAAATCTCCGTGCAATGTAATATCACCGTGTAACGCACTAGAATTTGCCATGTAATGTAATAAAACCTATCTCCAAGTTTGTTGGCCGTACGTGGGAAGGTCTTGCAGCAACCTGCGGATGGTTGTGGGTTTCCCCCGGGATCTCCCTGGCCCCCTCCCGCCACAATGCTGGCCGCCGTCGTATAAGTGAAATATTCTTTCACACCAATGAAATAGATAAATAAATAAATCCAAGTGTTATAATATTTTAGCACTCGTCAAAATGTTCATCTTCCAACTCCATTAAAAGCTGGTTAAGCAACATCTTAAACCAACATTTGAAACAGGCTTACATAACTTAAAATAAGTTGATCACTTTTAATGGATTTAGAATATAAACACCTTTGGAGAGTGTTAAAACATTGACACTCAATAAAAACTGGTCAGACACATGTAATTCAGTAGTCACTTCCCTTGATCTTTACAGTGTTAAAGATAGTACATTAGTTTTAATACAGCATATGCTTACTCAAGCGCTTGAGAGAACTCGAAATCTTTTGAACAGGAATTTGAGCAGTGCCGATGAAAACCCCGGACATTCGGTAACTTGCTTTCTTACATCGAAACATGCTCGTGTGCGTACATAAGTAGTCGCCTGCCGAATCGGGTGCCTTGTTTATAAGTCGCTCACATGCCTGTCATCATTACCTCCTTTGTTTACTTGTCTGTCTGCCATCTGGGTTACCCGCGGTGTGATATTACATCACAGGAAAATTTTTATTACGTTACACTGTTGGCGTTACACTATTACAGCGAACCATCACATGACAACAATCTCCTCGACTGATTTTCTATAATAAATGTTAACATTAGTTTCAATACGACAAGTTTAGAACTTTAGTTATGTAGGCCCTACCAGCGGCACACGATATCCGGGAGGAAATGCCGCCCAATAGGACTGACCCTGGAACTGGCTCAATATACATATGACAAGCTTAACTGTGGAACGCTTATTGACATATGAACGCTCAAATAGCCTGCTGTTGTTCATATTTACCTGCCTCTGTATATTTACACACAAATCCTACATCTATATGCAGATCTCTTGTAATATCATGCAGTAGGCTGTATCATGAGGTGACGAATCAAGAGGCATGTCACCATATAGCTGCTCTGAAGTGGGTGCTTTGTTGTTTAAATATGCAGATGCACAAATGAGATTCCAGCAATATCAACAAACCTTACACGCAGCGTCATCTCTGAAGCCAGTACACTCATTAAATAAGTCACAACATGATATGTCATTCTGTGGCTTTCATATATGCTTATGAAGTCTCTGTGCCCGAGAGGTTTAGCATGCCAGCACAGCGCAATGACCCAGAAGCCTCCTACAAGCATCCCGCAGATGGTCGTGGATTTCTCCTGGGCCCAGCCCGATTTCCTCCCACCATATGCTGGCCGCCGTCGTATATGTGAAATATTCTTGAGTACGGGGCAAAACACCAATCAAATAAATAAATAAACAAAATGTTTGCACAGTTACGAGTCTTGCCCGTAGATCAAACTATACCAGCCTGGCAATTACGCGTTTGAACACTGTTTTTTATCATAGTCCTCGATTTCCTATCCCGCACTAGTTTGCGTATTTATTGAGTTGATAACAAAATATGATATGATCACTTGATATTTTATAGGTGGTGCCGCAGGCGTTTTGAAGCATACAACTACATTTATACATTGAATCTGTTTCACATCTGTTGTTAAACCACTGTATGCTAAACCATTGTGTGCTAAACCACAGTGTGCTAGACCACTGTGTGCTAGACCACTGTATGCTAGACCACTGTGTGCTAGACCACTCTGTGTGCTAGTGGTCTAGACCACTGTGTGCTAGACCACTGTGTGCCAGACCACTGTGTGCTAAACCAATGTATGCTAGACCACTGTGTGCTAGATCACTGTATAATAGACCACTGTGTGCTAGACCATTGTGTGCTAGACCACTGTGTGCTAGATCACTGTGTGCTAGACCACTGTATGCTAGACCACTGTGTGCTAGACCACTGTGTGCTAAACCACTGTATGCTAGAAAACTGTGTGCTAAACCACTGTATGCTAGACCACTGTGTGCTAGACCACTGTGTGCTAGACCACTGTATGCTAGACCACTGTGTGCCACACCACTGTGTGCTAGACCACTGTGTGCTAGTCTACTGTGTGCTAGACCTCTGTGTGCTATACTACTGTGTGCTAGACCACTGTATGCTAAACCACTGTGTGCTAAACCACTGTATGCTAGACCAATGTGTGCTAGACCACTGTGTGCTAGACCACTGTGTGCTAGATCACTGTATGCTAGACCACTGTGTGCTAGACTACTGTGTGCTAGATCACTGTATGCTAGACCACTGTGTGCTAGACCACTGTATGCTATACCACTGTATACTAGACCACTGTGTGCTAGACCACTGTGTGCTAGACCACTCTGTGTGCTAGTGGTCTAGACCACTGTATGCTAGACCACTGTGTGGTAGACCACTGTGTTCTAGACCACTGTGTACTACACCACTGTGTGCTAGACCAATGTGTGCTAGACCAATGTGTGCTTGACCACTGTATGCTAGACCACTTTATAAATGCTGTTTCAGTTATAACATATGCATGTACGCAAAGAGATCATGTGAAATCGTCACGAGAAGTCTAAGTATTGACACATTTTAGCTACGTGTTGCTATTCGATCATATCTGGTGTTGGCCTTCGGTTGCTTGTGTTGTTAACAATTATCTGCTGCTGGCAATAGTAGCTAGTTTGGATCCAATTGCTCTTCATAATGGTATTCCGTTGCTGCAGGTGTAGATAACCAATTATTTCAGCCGCTGACAATCAAGAGATTTTGTCATCGCCTAATGCTTAGTGAAAGAGAACAATGGCCGAGCGGTGTTGTGTTGAGCCCAGAGTAAACAATTGAATGGCATTTCGTCATTGTGTAACACCTCTAAAGCCTGCTGTAAACATCTCTTAGTTTTTAAAAATGAAAGGGAAGTTTTTTTTCTGGCAGGCTATTACCCTCACAGTCATGTAGGCAGGGAAATATGCGAGTCGGAGGGTTTCCGGGTTGTAGATGGAGATTATTCAAGTATGTCTTACCACCGGAAATGAAAAAGATAAGCTTAACATCGGCGCATACTAGATGGATTTAGATATGCTGGGATCGTTATTTGCTGGTTCCTGGATTCAAATATCATTTGGACTGAGGTAGTTTCAAATCAATATCCTGGGGCAGAATAGCCGATTTGTGGTTTAGTTCACTAAATCGTTTTTTGCATCACTGTGGTTTTTTTGAAAATGTTCTCTTAAATACAACTTTCACTAAAAGGGTTAATCAGATTCAACGTCTTAGTAAAACGTAGTTGACTATGAACACTTAATTTTCAGTCAGTTAAAACCCTATACTGACTGTACCATACAGGGGCATTACTGTTTTTCTCCAAACCTGTACAATTTGATCTTCCTTGTGCTACTTCTTTAACTAAATATTAAATTACGTCCTGAAATAAAAATGGAATTCCCCCCAAATGACGACTCAAGTCCGACATGAATTGGCCATTTTTGCGCAATACATTAGTAATACAGATGGCGGAGTAGACACGCAAAGGGAGGACAAAGCTTACAGATGGAGGACTTACTGACAGAACGAGGACTAGCCTGACAGACGAAAGGCTAAGCTGACAGGCGGAGGACTAAACTGACAGGGGGAGGACTAAGCTGACAGACGGAGGACTTGACTGACAGACGGGGAACTAAGCTGACAGAAGGAGGACTAACCTGACAGAAGAAGGACTAAGCTGATAGACGGAAGACTTGACTGACAGACAGAGGACTTGACCGACGGACGGAGAGCTAAGCTAACAGACGGAGGACTAAGCTGACAGACGGAGGACTAAGCTGACAGACAGAGGACTAAGCTGACAGACGGAGGACTAAGCTGACAGACGGAGGACTAAGCTGACAGACAGAGGACTAAGCTGACAGACGGAGGACTAAGCTGACAGACAGAGGACTAAGCTGAAAGACGGAGGACTAGGCTGACAGACGGAGGACTAAGTTGCAGTTGGTAAATTGTGTGTTAGAACAGCGCACGAGTTGCAGTCATAACACGTCAAATTAATTCGTCACTTAATTAATTAGTCAGAGTTTGTGAATGCGGAAGGAGGCAGAGTGTCTAGGTTGAGTGCCTAGAGGTGAACATAACACAGCAGGCCACTTATGCTCACAGGTGAGTTATCCAGAAAGAAAGGCATCCCATGATAACTTATGAACACAACACATCCACACCATGAATTAAGCAGATAAACATTTTGAAGTAGCAACACAGAATGATAAAAAAGTAAACCACAGGGCCTAAAATTCCTCAACAAAACATCAGTAAATTATATAATATTTTAACTAGTGTTATTTTCTATATCTATCTATTAATCGATTTACACAAATGTATTCATTAGCCAATAGATATGATGGTCGATCAATTAATTTTTTAATGAATTATTTCATCCAGTTGTATTACTCATCTGTCCTCTTGAGAACGTGTTCTAAATAACATTGCATATATACATGTACTGCCGCTGTTCTCTGTACTTACTTTGTGTTGTGCGTGTAAGTCCGACACGTTACCGTCGTATCGACCAGCCCTTGTCCGTCTGGGGCAGTCCTCCTCAGGGTCGGGGTGGCCACGCCCAGTTCCACGACCCTCTGACCGTCCGTGAAAAACAGGGCCTGCGTGTGATTGCGCACGGAGGAAGAGTGAACAGGCCACCCCAGACTGAGAACGATGACGAAAAGCACTGTTGGGGTCATGTTGGGTACAGGGAATAAGCCACAGTGTCAACGTTGTGACCGTTAAGAACTTTGACAGTTAAGCCACGGTGTGAGCGTATTGAAGAGCACTGGGGTTAAGCCACGGTGACTGTGAATAACATTGGAAGATGAAGCTTGAGGCCCACGGTGTGGGTGTACTGGCGGAGAAGAACGCTGGGAGATAAGCCACAGTGGAGTGGTGGTGACGGGGGAGAGCGCAAGGGATTAAGCCACGATGCCAGGGCGGTGACGGCGAAGAACGCTGAGAGATAAGCCACGACGTCAGGGTGGTGACCGGTGAAGAGCGCTGAGAGATAAGCCACAATGTCAGGGTGGTGACCGGTGAAGAGCGCTGAAACATAAGCCACGTTGTGAGCGTAGTGACAGTGATGAGGGACAAGCCAGAGTGTCAGGGAGATGACGGCAAGAGCGCTGGTTTGACCTTACTTCAGCTCATCACAGCAACCGTAAACCTTTCCTTTGTGAATACCTGAAGTTTGCATTTCTCTGAAAAAAGTATCCGACATCCTGAAGAGTGTTTCCGTGTTGCTATTTTTTTTAGAATATGCTAATATAATACACCTGTGCCTAGATTAAGGACTTGACTACGTCCAATCTGCACGCGCCGACGCATTTGGTTAGGTCCTTAAGGTTCACCTTGGTACATGTATTACGAGTTGTTAGACTCGCGCTGCAACCTTCTAATCCTTCTGCCATGTGTGAGCTAGCGGATCTGGCACATGGTTAAATACAGTAACAACATTAAGCCTGCCCTGACTCAGTGACAATTGTGTGCCAGTTTGCCCGTTTGTAACGGAGAAAAAAAAACAAGAAAAAAAAAAACAAAAAAAAAAAAACAACGAGCTTTGCTGGAAAATCTGTATTTAAGTCTACAACAGCCGCATACGGCACGCAAACATCGCTGTTACAAATAGTGAACTATCCTCTGCTGGCTGGGTTAGCGGGGGTTTACCTCAGGCACATGGCTCTGATTGTTCAAGCTGCTGTTCAGTAAATATATTCGTGGCCTAGTCCTGCAGACAATCCCCCATGTAACGTTTGCTGTTCGTGTTTTAACACAAACTGTGTTATTGCACGCGACAATATCTCTCGGTGTGATCGTTCCACAGAACAACTCGATTACCAGCGATTTTCCTCAATCGCACGACCTGATTTTAAACATATGGACATATTTTATTTCAAAATTCACGCCTACTTTAATACAAATAATGCATGTGATTTCCATGGTTATTTAATTAACAAACCCAACATTACATTTTGTACACAAACAACTACTTAGTTTGGTTTCTAAACGTTTATTATCACATTAATGCATGTATGAAATGGTTTTGAGAAAAGCAAACTCCGTTTGAAGTCAACAACAAATTTGGTGTAGTGTTTTCATTTGACTACCGTGCCATAACAATGTGTAAACCGGCATTAACGTGACCCAATTAATTGTCTGTAGAACCAAGATTAGCTATGAGAATAAAGATTAGCTATGGAAACAATAACATTGAAATATTGCCTGTGAATTTATTGCCATGAGATAAATATAAAGTGCTGTACGACGTTCATTTATAGCCCTCAATTCATTTATGCTAAAACAGTATAATACATATTTAGTAGATATGCAGAAATTCACGAAACAAATGTTACTATATTGTCGAGATTAGTTTTGAATATTCGACAAATTGAGTGCTTGATTTTTCCATTGTACTTATCTGGTTTCCTTTGCTGGTTTTAAATTTATTGTCACATTTAGTTTTCTTTCTTCCTGGTCATGATTTATTTATTTATTTATTTATTTATAGATCAGTGCTTCATGCCCTATCGCAAGCGGCGTCAATGTAATAGGCTGTTTACAACTGCCTATATTTAACGCTAAGCCGGTATGAGAGACACTAAACTTGTTTCATTAGACTCTAACCGCATTTACATCTAATCAGAAGTTGACACAAGTCACCTCAACAAATCTATATCAGTTTGTGTGCGCTAAATGTTTAGAGGTGTGACACAAAAAGACATGGACAACGAAGGTAAAGAGTGTGTCAACTGTTTGTCGCTGCTAGCAGTGGCTGTGTATTTATAGATTCACAAAGCCCTTTATCACCATATAAGCTGGGTTAGCCATAAAAACTAAACCAGTTTACTAGGCCTCAAGTAAAATTGTTTGCATGTCATTGCATGAAGTACATCCTGTCTCGTTAAGTACGACGTTCAACCCCAAGCACGCACACATACATACATACATACACATACATACGCATACACGCACACACTTGTATACAGACATACACGCACGCACATACATACACATACATACATACACACACAGACACACACATACACGCACGCACATACATACACATAAATACATACACACAGACATACATACATCCTGCTGCATTATTTCTTATTAATTGCGCATGATTATTTTCCCAGCGAAGCCATCATTGATCCTTCACGTGACGAACAATTAAGTCTGGTAAACAATGTGTTGCGTTTGTCCGTGTATTGAGTTTCATTGAAAATGACCGTATCGCTATGGAGACATCTTGCTCGCGAGGGCTTATGAGAAAGTAAAGAGTAATATTTCATTAAAGGGACACGTTCTTGAGTTCGGCGTAAATCACCGATGAAACAAAATTCTGCATTATGAAAATTCATTCTGTGGTGTAAACAGAAAAAGGAATGATATCATCGCTGCATGAAGCATACGAAATCAGGCATCACAGTTCAAACATTCAAAGAGCATGTCAACAGGGGTACTGATATAACTATTTATACATTTACTTGATGGTGTAAATAGCAATCAATCCTATAACATATACCACAAATCTGATTATGACGTTAAACAACACTCAGATAAATAAATAAATAATTAAAAAGATGAATAAATAAATAAATAAAAACTTACTTAATGAGACCAGAATCTCTGATGAGGCGGTAGCTCTATTTATTGGGACAAAATTGTCCCCGAGTCTATAACAAAATTATGTAAGCATAATGGACAATGGACAATCAAAATTTAAAATGAAGAAAGTATTGTACGATTCAGTGTACAGTGACTATATATACAGGGGTGGGGGCGTTGTCCAGGAGGGGAATTGTCGGGGGAGGGGGGAATTGTCGAGGGGGGGGGGGGTTGTTGAGGGAGAGTGGGGGGGGGGAATGTAATATATTCTATAGTGTGAGCGTTAATAACTACATTACTCACATAACCGTAATCTCTTCAAACAAGCAGACGTTTTAATATTGATAAATTACGGTGTCAATAAATTCCATTTCAATAAATAAATACTGTAAATCAGTTGTATATAAAGTGCATGATAATTTAACATTTTAACATTTCTTTTAGTTTGGGCACTGAGACATTTAACAACTGACAGGTTGTGTTAAGAACTGATCCAAATGGAAAATTGATACTCCGAACGCTGTATCTAGATACACAGCTAGTAGAGTTAAAATGATCACAAATCGCGAGAGGAACCTCGTTATCAATACACTTTTTCTCCTACTTGTATGTACATGTAGGCATGGCCACAAAAACTGTAGCCCTACATGAAAGCTTTCTTCACTATCAAAAAATTTGTAAATTTGGCAAAGTCCATAAATCTGGAAAAAGAAGTCACAGAAGTGTACAAGAAATTGTAGCGTTGCATGGAGTCTTTCTAGAGAACATGTGTTTACTACAGAAAACTAGGTTTATATAACTGATACAATTCTGCGTGGAAGGTCTACCAATGACTAAAAAACCTTCAGAAAGCCAACAAAACTAAACTAATAACAAAAGTTCAACCATTCACCAGTAGGCCCTTTTTATATGTAACAAACCATCCAAGACCCATAAACATGAGAGCGTTATACTGACACCAGACATGACACCCCACCCAGTCACGTTATACGGACACTAGACATTTTGGAGAATGTCACATTCTTTTAGCAGACTGATGAACAACAACACCATAACACCCGCTATGTATATATTCAGTAAGTATATATTCAATTAAGTTAAGAGATGACACACGCATAGAAAATGAAACACTGTTACTTACTTCTTGCATTTATTCCCCTCTTCCTCTGTCTGTAAGCCACTGGGGCATCTATATCAACAATAAAAATAAATGTCAGACAAAAAAGGTAAACAACACAAATTTTCAGTGCTAAAAGAGTCTAAGTCTGTTGAATTGTTTGTTTGCTTGGGGTTTTATTTATTTATTTATCTGATTGGTGTTTTACGCCATACTCAAGAATATTTCACTTATACGACGGCGGACAGCATTATAGTGGGAGGAAACCGGGCGCTTGGGGTTTAACAACGCTTTCAACATTATTTGTGTCATATCAAGACAATGTCTCCTTTTAGCAGGCCGACCCAGTGCCGACATATTTCTAGTGCTCCCTCACTAGAACATCATGCTGATGACACGACGCGAAGCCCCTACCAAGTCACAATATACTAACACCAGGCACAGCTCCACTCAGTGACAGTATACTGACACCAGACACGATGCCCCACCCAGTCACAGTACACTACACCAGACACGACGCCCCACCCAACCACAGTATAATGACACCAGACACAATGCCCCACCCCGTCACAGCCCCCCACCCAGTCACAGCATACTGACACCTGACACGACACCCATCCAGTCACTGTATGCTGACACCAGACACGAAACCCACCCAGTCACGTTATCCTGACACCACACACAATGCCGCACCCAGTAATGTTATACTGACACCAGACAAGACATCCCACGTAGTCACAGTGTACTGACACCGGCCTTGGCCTATTCCTCTTATATTCAGTGACAAACCAGGTAGTAGGCCTACCAAGATTGCCGATTTTAAAGTCTTAGGATGACTCAATTCAGGATTGAAAGTCTGTTTTACAAAATTTTACACTGTCAGTGCTTTCTATGTAGAATTCCAAAAGTAGAAATCATAAGTCGAAAATACTTCCGATAGTTTTACCTCCATTAGTAAGACAGTCTGTGATATACATGTATATATAAAGAGAACCAGGCCTAAAAATGAGGTTTAGATTATTTATACTCCTAGATGATAATGTACACATTGAAACTACATGTTCCTTCTTCTGTTTCCTGTTCTTGACATTTGGGAAGTTCATCATTTTCACTAATGCTACCAGAATGACCAGAGGTAATATCTGAAATATGAAAATAAGATATTTTATTCCCACTGAATACCTGATATCACACATTAAGAGCAGCTACAACTGTGCAGTATGTATACTTTAGTGCCATGAAATGACAAAAAATATTATTACATTATAAATCTAATCTCATCTTTAGATGGAAGTTAAGATTTCTTTCCGGAAATAATAACTTGGAATTTGAAATTTCGTAAGAATACCATGTCTACTCTACTTTACAGCAGGCATTACTTTTCCGTTCCCGAATGAGTGATTTTTTTAGGACTTATTGTCGTATTTAACTTAACCACTGAAGCATCATGCCAAAGGCACCAGACATGACACCCACCCTGAAATCACATTATGCCAGACCAACAGCAACCTTTGCTAAACCTCAACAAATTTGACCTCTAACAGTTATTCAGTCTGGTTTGAAAAAAAATTTGAACTGCTCTAGACAGTTTATTTCATGATTTTTCTACAATCTACTGATGGCCCATACTAAGCAGCAATGTTTGGTCTTGAACTGCCTTGAGTGACTGCTTAGGGTTTAGCGTCGTACTTAACGACATATGTTTCAGTCATATAACGACCAGAACTGCTTTTAAACCGTGACTTTCAATCTCTAAAGGGTTTTTCAGCTAAATCAAACAAATATTACAAACTACCATTGTTTATACATGTACTTAATTACAGTACATAATTTTTACAGCGAAAATTTGGTGTTCACCACTTAGATATCTTTTGTTTATTTTTCAAGGACTTGACCTTTGTAGAAGATATCACTGATATCTGGGACCATGTATAAAACCTTGGTGGGATAAAAATGACTACCCTAAATTCAATCTATAAGTTCAAACTTAAAAATCACAAATCATAACAGATCTGACTTTGTACCTAAATTAGCACCACTGGTAGACTTCAGGAAATCATGAAATAAACTGTGCGGAGCACGTAACGGCCTCTTCTAGATGACAAAAGTTATGTAATGTTACAGTTTGAATTCGTCTTGAAGTTTTAGGGTGGCCTCATTTGAGTTGTGATTAGTGAACATGAACCATACATGAATTACACTGTAGTTCCATACAACATGATTGCATTTCCATCCCACGAAGGTAAAAAAAACAACATATTTTATCTACACTAAATATGAATATTTTTTATATTAATATACTAAAATCTACCTTGAGTTTCTTCACCTCTTTGGCATACGATGGGTATATCTGGAATAATAGAAAAGGAAGGAGTTAACAAGTTGAAAAAACACAACCTACCCAATCTTGTATTTTGATAGTAGGCAGTGCTTTTCTACTGCCCAGGACCAGCCCTTAAATGTATATTCCCCTATACATGTATCTTTTTTTATGACAGTCATCGGTAAATATTTCAAATATGTAAAAATATATACACATGTACATGTGTAAAACGACAGACTGTTGAAGCGGTCTCATAACATGGATACGTCAGTTACTCCATATGCAATGAAGACCTGAACTCACTGTGTAAAACTGAATGGGCGTTTGGGTGTAATGCTGTACTAAACTGTATTTCAGGTTTTGGACAGCAACACCAGTGTACCCCCATTATCGTGGGAGAAAGCATGGCAAGAACAAGAGAAAACGCATGATCGTGGGCCAGATTTAGGCTGCCCTATATTATAAAACCACAGAGCGGGATTAGAACCACTATCTCTTGTTAGGAATATTGTTTGACCACTCACCCATTCAAAAAAAAAAAATGGAAATATTGTTTTAATAAAATTTTGCATGCACAACTACATATGTTACAGAAGTTACACATAGTGTCATAAGAATTATTGCAGTACATTTAGGAGTTGGGTCATAGTGCTGTTGTCTTAACTCTGTACTTTGAGGTATTTCAACAATATTTCGGTCCTCGGTCAGCTACACCAGCAGGTTGTCAACACAGAACCAGTTATATGACAACAGATGGATTCGAGCCCTGGTGAGAGGTTACATATCAACTATTCGATATAGCAAGATACTAAGGCCTATACATACAGGTGATTTTGAGTTGAAGTGGTAAAACCATGCAAAAGCCATAAAATTTTTGGCGCCACAACATGCATAAAAAAAAGCTGTGATTTCTGTATATCGCTCCTAAGTAAGTCACAGGCAGTACAAGTATAAAGATACGTTAATTCTAGTACCAGTAATAAAATACATTCTAATTTCCAATTAAGCACAGTAGATTAAATGAATATATGCAGCCCATGAGTTGTTGATTGCTTACAGTACTTGAATGTGTAGTAAGACAACCAAGAGAGAGAGAGATAAGAACACTAATTCTCCACACATTCTTTTAATGCAAATCCATATGCACAAAAAAAGCAATGAAAGCTAAGAAACCTGCCTGCTACAACCATCCAGACAAATACTGACTTTTTTACCATCTAACTCGATGGTGTTTAACCCCCAGCATTGTTTTCTTGCTGTAACCTTGCAGTATTGAGTGACCAGCAAGTCCCCTTTTATAAGACTTTAGTATCCCATCTTTGGTGCAAGTCTTTGGTGCTGCCTTACTAGGTTTTGATCCACTATGTTCTGATTTCAAGACTGCGTGGACATTGTATTGAGTACAGATCATCAGTGAAACAAGTGAAATGACTCTGGACATACAGTAACATTATGTGTCAATGCCACATACAATCAAATTTGTGTCCAAATCAAGGTTATACGGACACCATATTGTGTACATACAAAGTTGTGTGGACCGTCAGTTAATGAGGATATCAAACTATATGTTTTGAGGTAGAATAAACTAGAAACACACAATTTGTGTGGACGCTTCCTTAGCACACAATCAAGCTTTACACGATTAACTTTAATTAATTTATTTATGGTTTTTATTTGAAATATTCAATTTATCCTTCATTTTTCCATAAGAAAATAACTTTTTTATTTACACCTTTTCAGGTCTGAATTACCAGGTTTTTCCTATTTGACAAGGCTACCTTCAAAGTGACTATGCTTATCTGATAGACAAAATACTGGAGATGAAGTTATATCATCTTAATTTGTTTCAACCGCAGATAGTCGAAGTTATCCCCCTTCAAACATAAGCCATTCAAACAGTAATCTATCAATAGATTTTATCTTGCTTTTTTTCACCTAAATATACTCTGCTTTAAATTCCGTTCTTGATGAAATTTCTTATGACTGCATAAGAAAGGGGACAACAACCAGCGCCATCTACGGTGTCACTTTGACATAAGTTAACTTTGTTTTATACCCTGTTTTCAACTGAATAAATCTAACACTGCAAACTTCCAAAGATCACGAATTGAAGGTAAGACACCTTCACTGTTTGATATATAATGGCCCAGTTTATTTTCAGAGCCTTGTAACATTTATAGGCGAGGTGAAGCTAAGTAGGGAAAATTGTAACATACATAATGTCAAAGGGGTCAATCGCCCAATAAATTAATTTTTAATTTGTTTTGAGAGGCTCTGCGAATTCAGTTCTTTAATGATTCCATAAAAAAGAATTATGCTCACAACAGACATTTCAGTGCACACAAAATCAGATTTTTCAAGGAGTTTCCAGGAGTTATTATTTTTTTCAGGACTTTTAAGTACTTGAAAATTGAATTTCCAGGTCTGTGCGAACTCTGTATATGGAAGCCAGAGAAACTTTGTTTCAAAACCCTAGATCTATGTTGACATGACAGATAGATAGTGTTTATTTATCTATTTGATTGGCGTTTGACGCCGTACTCAAGAATATTTCACTGATACAATGGTGGCCAGCATTACGGTGGGAGGAAACCAGGCAGAGCCCGAGGGAAACCCCCGACTATCCGCAGGTTGCGGGAGGACCTTCCCACGTACAGACGGAGAGGAAGCCAGCATGAGCTGGACGAACTCACGGCGACCGCATTGGTGAGAGTTTTCTGGGTCATTATGCTGCGCTAGCACGCTGACCAATTGAGTCACGGAGGCCCGGCAGATAGATAATGGTGTGCAGATTTAATTACAAAAGAATTCATGCATACCTTATTTCTCCATGGGGCAGTGATATCCTCGTAATTAAATCTAATCTTCTCCTCATGTTTTTATGCCGAGTGGCAAAACGACGAAGTCTTGAATAGTTATTGAAGATTTTCATCTTCATCTTTGCATTACAGAGGTCAGAGCCCTTTGCAACATCATTCACAAACTGGCACAGGTGATTTTCACCTGTTTTGGTGGCATCAATGCTATAACAACACTTATAGCCTACTTTAGAAGAATATAATGTATCGGAATGTACTGAAACGCCAAATTCTCTTAAAAACCTAGTAAACTAATACAGGAAACCTGCAAATGACCTATGGTATTTTAAAATACATCTTTTGAAGATACATCTTCCAAGAATATAAGGTATGCCAGCTCACAAAAGTTTCATGCACATACATTGAAAACTGTGATATCTGCTAACTCAATACTGCTAATCTTATACACTTAATACAAACTTCGAAGTCTGAGACCTGTCAGTAGTTTGACTAAATTTGCAGATATCCTGAAGTATTAAATAAAGAACATCTTTCGATCATGCTCATCATGACCACTGTGTTCCATAAACGTTTATACAACCAATATTATTAGCTGACCAAGAAACCTTACCCTTAGGATTTTTGTGCTAAATATTATAAAATAGCCAAAAGCTCATAAGATGTACAAAAGTAGGAATACTCCCTTGTATTAAAAAGAGTAGACCTTCCTAGCTTGTTCATCATTCTCTGAAAAACTGAAAACAGCCAAACATTCGTGAAGATTTTGGGCAGAACGACCTCCTCAGTCTTTAGTGTTTTCTACGATAAGAAAACATGATCACTACTCCTTGCAGATAATGTAAAAATATTTGAACTTCTGTAATTATTTCTGTATTACTTTCTCATTTCATAGTTTAATTACTGTAGAAACATGAATAATTTGTGAATTTAATAACTGTTTTGTATATCAAGACATCAACAAAAGACCTCACAAGACACAAACAATGCTAATTTATCACTAACCAATGCTCCAAATCATTGTACCTAAAATGGTACAAGTAGTTGTGCTTTTTGTTTTTGTAAATCCCATATCTTCGAAAAGCTTCTCTTGCTAAGATACATATTCCAAGAGGAAGTCGCCCTTTCTGAAGGAATTTGTTGCAAAAACCCCGTAACCTGGAAAACATATAAGAAATTGCTTTTATCTGGTTGTTGATTCAGGCAGGACTAAGAATATCTAAATTATAATTCAGTGGTCAGTATATAATAATGGGAGGATACTTGTCAACAGAGCAAGAGATCTCAGGTGCAGAGATCATGATGACAATACACTGATTATTTACGCAAAAAGCTTAGGCTATAAAGAGCAAACTTTAGGGATGAACAGTAAAAAGTATTTACCATTCTTTACAGTGATTTCTGGTCCAACAATCCATTCATTAACCCACATTTTAATCAGGAAATCGTTTTTTTTTTTTTGACAATGAAATGATGTTCTGCTTAATTTATTTATTTATTTATTCACTTATTTGATTGGTGTTTTACGCCGTACTCAAGAATATTTAACTTATACGACGGCGGCCAGCATTATGGTGGGAGGGAAGCGAGCAGAGCCCGGGGGAAACCCACGACCATCCGCAGGTTGTTGCCGGACCTTCCCACTTACGGCTTCCCACTTATATATATATATATACAGGGCTTCCTATGGTTCAGTATTTTTTTTAGCAGGTACTTTAGCCACTCATCAGATTTTGTAGCCAATACAATTTTTCTTTAGCCCTACTTTCTTAGCGGCCTTCACTCAATCTTTGTGATCTTCAACTGACTGAATGGGAGCAGTATCTATGACTCTTGGTGGTCTCCATCTGTAATTCGTTTTTATCTGCCTTGGTATAGCTACTAGAATCAGTTTGGTCTCTTCCAGCCATATCTGGAGTTTATCCCTTGCCACATTTAGAACAATTGCCCTCAAAATAATGGCAGAGTGTTTTTGTTTTTTGAAAAAAATTAAACCTTTTTTCAATTAATCTGTGTAGGGCCCTGGTAAAATACAATTTCCTCTGTCAGAAAAATTTGTTAAAAAATAAATTTATAAATTTAGTTCAACTTCATTTACACGTCTAACACTACCTATATTTATCTCCCTTAATAGTTAGTTTTTCTTAATGTAATTTTTTTTTCTTTAGATTTGGCTATGAAAGGCATCCCCAAAAATACCATGATTCTCGTTCATTAGTTAACAAAAATGATTTTCAAGCGTTATCTAATGTAAATCAACTTCCAAGAATGCGGAACCCTCTTTGTAAATTTCTGTCAATTAAAATCGCCGTGACTGTGTTGTTGTTGTTTCGCTGAAATGAAGACGTTTGAAATAAAAGTAAATAAATTGCTTTCATCAGAAAAATAGGGAAAATACGCATAAAACCACAGAAAACTTTCATACCTGAAAAGTACTGAAAAGCGCCAGGTATTTTGTGTATAACGTTTGTACATTTTCTTTGTAAATAAATTCATCACCAAAAACATTCGCATATTTTCGAATTTTACCGCCATTTCCAAAATTGTTCTAAATTTGCGATAATGGCGAGCACCAGAGGAAGCTCTGCTGCCGATTTTTTTCTAAATAATTTTAAAAAACTGATGTGATGCTTGCTTAAAAAAATAAATAAAATAAACGCACGTGGTGTATACGAAACTGTGATGACGCTTACCGACCCATTATTTCCGCTAGAAAAGAGAAGAACAACACATGGCCATTTGCATTGCGAGTCTTCACGCTGTCGCAATTTCTACCTCTTCAATAGCAAGTATATATTCTCGAATAAATAATTTGGTCACCAGAAACTTTCGGCATTTCCCTGATTTTATGGCCAATCCAAATTTTTATTCGCAATTGACGACAATGGTGAGCGCCAGTGGAAGCCCTGTATATATAAGTATCCTAAGTATATTTTTCACATATACCTTGATTTCTTAAGTACTATACAAACCTGTGGAGTTTGAAACAAACTGCTTTCTGAAACCGTCTTTGTCTAATCCACAATCACGCCAAAATTTAGCATCAGCCTCTGGCGAAATTCTTTTTCTCTGTTATATATAGGAATTCAGGAATTATGATACACCACGAGTAAGAGTTATGACTTTGTGTATACATGTACTATTCAGAGTGCAATGTTAACCACGCACAGTTATAAGTGTCGTAAAGAACACTGAAAAATTTCAAACTTGAAAAGTATACAAATTACAAACTTAGATGTGGTTGCAAGGCTACCAAACAGTTCGCCTGTGGGGATAGATGGCGAGAAAGTAATGAGTAAATGAGATAGATAAGTAAAATTAATATACTTGTGAAAATGCATAACAAACTTGTGAATAGCGTAATTTTTGAGAGAGAACCCTGGCTGAGGTCAATGCATGCAGTTGTCTTTTTAAGACACATCTGGTTGAACATTACTTTCCCCGTTACTGGGCATATGGGGGTTATAGTAATTAATATGAAAGTAGGGCTTGACTGATGTGTTACTGTGCTCTAATTGTGTGCCAACTCTGAGTTGAATACATGCAGTATTTTTTTAAGATACCACCCCTAACATTTTGTTTAATACAGATTCTAATACACAGCACACTGAGTCAGGACTTTAAGGTATTTAATATGCACACACAGAATCAACGATGAAATATCGTTGCGCTTGTTATTGTGATCTACATGTGTGCAAACCCTCGCTTCAAAAAATGCATTACTTTTTAAGATACCACCCCTAACATTTTCTTTAACATTGCTTTCCCTGTTATTAGACACCGACACTCAGGGTATGACATATGATACGACGTGCTAAAAATGGTCTCTTTAATTTGTAATCAATTATCTTCAACAGCCTCACCTTTGTTTCTGGTAAATTTGTAACTGAAGCTTTCATGATTTTAGCTGAAAGGTAAAATCACGTCACCAGATGGGATAAAACAAGTTAGTATTTGATCAAAGTATTTCATATGGTTTTTCATAAAGTCTTCGAAATATTTATACTCTAGACTTACATTATTCACAATTCTACACAATTAATAATACCGGTAATAGAATGAGAATTTGACATTCTATATATATATATATTCATCACTGACTGCCTAAACGTCCATCTTAAGGTTGGGAGATGTGTGACCATATCAAAGACCGTAAAAAATGATGCCTTATGTTGCACGTTGAGCGTTAAGCAATGTGAAGTTGGGACATAGAAACAGCACTGGTTGTGTTGCCCCTCCTATGGCCTGGCGCAATGTAGGACTGTAACACAGGCGAGACGAGACAAAATTATTTAGATGGCATAGACTTTTAATGGAAGATGGCGGACAACCAGTCTCAATACTACGTATACCATGGTATCACATTATAATTCTGGACAGAGTATTTCCCCCTGTATTAGAATGTCTTTGAGAGTCGTCTCCCCTGAATCGCTACACTCACTAGCGGGTATATGTACACCCGTTCGAATGCTGGCTGAACTAAGTTACTTTGTTACACACGTTACTACACTGAGCTTTTAGGGTTACTTGTATCATGAACACAAATGCAAGAAAGACACAAATTAAAATCCACTGTATAGATTACTATTCATCTTTTGAACATGTCATTAACATTGCGTAATTTTCTTGGTAAGCAAAAAATGTTTATGTAAAAAAAAATTTACACACATCACCATAATGTTGAGCTTTGCCGGGCATTTATACGATTTCCTGCTCTTATGCTAGGTACTTACTACTACCTTTAGACCGGTGTCACGTGTTTCATCTCGCCCTGCAATTCTGCCCGGAACTGTTCGTCTGGACCGATATCAATCTAGTGTTTCATCTCGCCTTGTAGACTGACTTTTCTTAAATAACGAATCTAGAATCTGATTATTGTCTTCATTCTGCTGTTTCACGTACCCGAATGTTGCGGCCATGCCACGTTTTTGGCCACTACCGTGCTTGGCACCACCTCTTGCCCTAGTCGTCCAAAGCAGCAAACTTTCCTGATCAGTGGTTTTTGCCAATTTTTACACAGTATTTCTTAGGTTAACCTCTACGTGGAGATTTTAGCAGCGCCGCTTGGTGGATAAATCTTCTTGTAATTATGTAGCAGAAGGGTCACAAGGACGAATTACATCTAATTACATCTATACATTCTGCCTGAAGTAATTTAAGAGTTTTTCTTAGAAAGAAACTAATGTTTCGATTTGCTGCCATGGGATAGAATCAAAAGTAAAAGTTAGTGGAATTATGCTGGCAGAGTAGTCTCCCTTGAAAACAAATTTCTTGACTGGCGTCAGTGAAGCTGGTTTTACTTTTTTGCATACTCTTGTAGGCAGTGGGTTAACTGGCAAGCTGAGAAGCTGCCAAGCAATACACAGTATTTAAACAATCCTATCAAGCGTTTCTCATACAATCTGTTGATATATTAGGCCATGCCTAGTGAGAGTGTCTAAGAAACTGTAACGAAGTCAGTTATTGTTATTAGATAGACATTATACATACGTATTTTATGCATTTTAACCGTTATCTTATGCTAAAGCTTAACATTTGTTTTGGGGCAAAACGCAGTAGTTTTATCCTTTCTTTTAGCTAACTTGAAAGTCTTAGGGCCTCTCCTTTAGTTTAGGGTGCGGATTGTCGTGGACTTCCCCCAGGCTCTGCCCGGTTTCCTCCCACCATAATGCTGTCCGCCGTCGTATAAGTGAAATATTTTTGAGTACGGCGTAAAACATCAATCAAATAAAAAAATGAAGAACTATTTTAGGGACTTTCATACATGTAGTACACACAGAGTAGGTTTCACCGAATATTCTTGTTTGAATAGCAGCTATTTAGGCACCAGGTCCCATACCCATCACGGTGCAAGTTTCAACAACTGCAATTATCTTACCCACACTGTCAAAACCAGTGCATTCAACTGTATATCTTCAGTAGCATTTTAATGTATAAGGAAACCATCGTTTTTAACAGCCGTCATTCCGACCACATTTCCATACTCCATACAGTGCAGGTTTCAATACATACCCAGGGTTTCAACAGCTGTAATTTTCGGACCCACTTCCTCGCAATGAATTAGACGCCGTCCATAATCTTGTTCTATACCGGGCTTTAGGTTACCCATGCAGAATTCGGGCAAATTCGTTCAGGATTTGCCTCCGAACTGAAGAGTGAAGGAGCACTGATTGGATAATACTGCCATGCAGATATTTTAGGTTTTTGATGCACTGTAAATTTGTACCTAGTTAAATATATATCAGAATTATATCTCTTGTGGATAGAACTGAAAACCTTTTTGCCAGTGTTACTTTCTACACCCCAGGAGGTTACGACGGTACATGTAACAAAATTCTATGACTCCACTCCAACAACCAGAGCTAAAAAAATGGTGGTCATGCGAGGTTGATATTTTGAAATGTTGCAGACAAAAGTGCAAGCTGCATGTGGTGTTATGGCATTGTACCAAGCCAAAGTTAGGGCATACATATTTTTGAGGTTGAAGTGGACAAAATTACTACATAAACAGTAAGGAAAATCAATGCGCTCTTGTAATCTTTATAAGTGACTATAAGGCCCTATGGAATATATGATTCGTTGGATTTTGGTTTTCTGCTCTTGTTTTAGATAATTCACAACACCGTGAATCTGATACATAAATGTACTTTTGGTACAAACAGACCCTATTTGGTTTCCGCTTCACGATACTGTGACGGTGATCACAGCACAAACCCTATCGTGCTCATCACATTTATTTACATGTAGCATATACCCCTTTTCACACTCCGGTATGGTCTTCGGAGTGGAACACACGTTACCAAACCCACTAAACGTTCAGGAAACTATTTACAGTGTCGTTGTGGAAAAAGATTGACCTGGACTTTTAAATTACTATTTCTTCTGTAAAAATATCCTTTTAAACCCCAATCACAAATGCCACGAAATTAGGTTTTAGGTTTAAAAAAGGCCTGTAACCTGCCGAGGAGGAAGTAATGTCGGGTAAAAATTATCATTAATCACGGTAATAAAACTGGCTCGAAACGATAAGGTGCTATTTACATAGATTTATTTATTTATTTGATTGGTGTTTTACGCCGTACTCAAGATAATTTGACCTATACGACGGCGGCCAGCATTATGGTGGGGGGAAACCGGGCAGAACCGGGGGGAAACCCACGACCATCCGCATGTTGCTGAAAGACCTTCCCACGTACGGCCGGAGAGGAAGCCAGCATGAGCTGGACTTGAACTCACAGAGACCGAATTGGTGAGAGGCTCCTGAGTCATTACGCTGCGCTAGCGCGCTAACCAACTGAGCCACGGAGGCCCTGCTCTTTTGTCATGTCACAGATATAAGGTGCATTCCAACTTCTCTGTTATCCTTTCATATCACTTTTATGATACTTGCTCAACAAAGTCTCAAACTATCCTGGCCCAATACTTCACCCATGTAAAATTCCTAAACGGCGGGGGAAACTTGATCCTCAAGATGTTTGTTCTTTTTGAGTTTCCGAGAGAACGAGTCACTTAAAGGCCTATTAGGAATCTTAACTTGTCCAAGTTAGAATGGCCACTGCAGCTCAAGTGAAAAATAATTTCATTTTCCTGAATTTATGTTTGTAAGGTGCAAACTGATTGGTCAGATCTTTGGTGTTTATACTCCAGGGTCATTACGCTGTGCTTAGCGCGCCAACCAACTGAGCCACAGAGGCCCCCTATCCACATAGAGCAAATACATGTATTAACCTCAATATAGATTTACTTGATGGCCAATATGGTTTAACAGTACATAATCTCGTTTTGCATCCACGCTATTTACATCCTTTTCCCTCACGCCTTGGTGAAATTTCCACATTTTTGTACATGTTGTGATGTGAATTAATAAAATGTAACAAAGTACACAGAAAGCTAAACATACCCAGCATACAGAGCAACCAAATCTCAATCAAATGTAAATGATGTGCATGTAACGTATATGTGGAATATTGTTAAAAATATAGCGTGGTTTAGTAAATTACTTGTGTTAATTAATAAATGTTTAGTTATGTCATAATTTACCTTAACTCATATTTTGTATACATTTTTATTACACTGTAGTTCTTACATGCGGTGCCAACATAACTCCATACTCAAGCTTTTTTGTCTTTTATGTGCATGTAAATGCTTCATGAATGTATGCTTGGGGTTTTAGCGAGTTTTCAGCCATATGACGACAAGGAGTCATTAGGTGTGTGTACATGTACATACACATTGTCTTGTTTAGCCCAAGTCCTGCCGTCACTGAAGTACGTGCGTCATGTAGAAAACACCAGACATGACAACCTACCTACATCATACTGACACCGGGCCAACCAGTCACATCATACTGACACCAGGCCAACCAGTCACATCATACTGACACCGGGCCAACCAGTCACATCATACTGACACCAGGCCAACTGGTCCTGTTTTCCTGCTGTATCGTCTCAACGCCAAGGGATGCAGCAAAAAGTACTTTTTTTAATTTTTGGTGTGACCTGATCCTGGTTTGATCCCAGGCCTCTCGTCTTCGAGGTGGGCGGTCTAACAATTAGGCAACAGAAGCGGTCCTTTTACTGATGAGATTGGTGTACGGAGGAAAACCGGCGTATCCTGGATAAAACATTGACGCATTTTCTATGTGTGACGTACAGATATGCATGCCATAACTTGGTCGGAGAAAATCGTGCGCAAAAGACAACACGAGTGTCGTCTACCTGTTATTGACACAAATAGGGGTGTTTCCAGTTGGAACTCCTTTGTCGTCAAAGTTAAAAACAGCCCTACTGTACCATGTGACTTGTGAAAATGTTAGGCAACCTTTGTTGACATCAATTTACTGATCAGCTGTCTCACCCTTTTCCAGGGGCACAAATGATACCTATTTCGTTTAGGAACTTCTCAAAGTTCACAAACTATTCTGAATTACTTTTAGGGCATTATTTTCAGACGCCCATGTTGTGAATGTGATAAAAAATGGTTGCCTAATATTTTGACAGGTCACATGATACAATAGGACTTTTCTACCTTCATGGATAAAAGAATGCGAACTCGATAATTCCCCTACTGGCCCAACGAACAAAAAAAAACCGGGGAATCACCTATTTCTAAGTTATGTAGGCGTGCAACTTCACACACATCGTAATGAATATATCATTATCACGAAACATTTCGCATAATGATCCTCGGAAACATAAATGCTGAACGCAGAACGTTCGATTTTATTCATAGTCAACATTTATTGTTCAATAACGAGCAGCCTCTATAGCGATGTATTTTACAATATTTGCTGGCCAAACCCGGTAAAACTGGGTGGGTCATGTTCACTCCAAACCGCTATCTGACTTGTTCTGTAAATAAATCTTGAACATTGCCAAGGTTACATGGATCACGGCAAAGATCGACGAAGGGAAGGATGTCAGAAAAAATAAATACCGCGTCTCAACTTTTGTTCTATTAAAACTTATGTAATGAAATAAAATGTACATTCAATTCCTTTTATCTAAATTATTCACTACAGAATTCCGAGGGATACTTCAAGCATTTTTTATTGAGGAATGTTCATTATATATGTAGGTCCGCAGAAGGGCGTTACTGGTGGCAGAGATATTAAGCAACCGTAGAGAGCAGAGCATGCGCTGTGGGGAGTATGATAACATGCATGCCGTACGCCCTTGACAGCCCCATTATAGCATATGGAATCGGGGTCTTTTTGTTTTAAGTAAAATGTTAACAACGCCTAATGCCTGCTGACATGTCTGTTGCCTATAGCTGGATAAGCCATTTACCTATACAGCGTGTACCGGGTTGAAAAAGCTCGAATTTAAAACCAATCCATACATTGTAACATTAATACTGTCATTTAAAAAATCTTTCCACCCATTAAAATGGCTTATTCTTAAGTTGGAGAATACACAGGCCTCTATACAGTGCGTGGCGTTTCTTTATATCGTAACGTACTGAGATTTAAACAATCCCCTACCAGTAGAAATACCCCTGAACAGATTATACTTGCATATGACATATATTTTCATACCCTGAGTACAGCTGCAATTTAAACCTCATCCTTCTGTAGTAAATCAAAGACATTTAAACAGTCACTTATCTGTATACACTCCTCTGAATAAATTCCCAAGAGCAGCGGAAACACATACTAAAAACGTTTATTTTGTGGAGCTTGTGACATTCCCAGAGGTCGTCATTCAACGCGGTGACACAGTTTCAGGGTAACTCAAGTATTGCGCCGTGCATGAGCGTTCTAGCTCTCGTTCAAGGTGCGTCATTTCTAAACTTCATGACATACATTTCAGTATGACCGGAACTAGGGTGTGTGTTACTTTTGAAGGTGTTCTGATTGCACTGGCTGCTTACACTAAGTAGTGTAGTGACAGCTGTACAACCGGTTGGGAGATATGGTGTCAAAAGGTAGGATCACTGGCCTTAAGGAACTGATAGTGTACAGGGTCAGCAAGATTTCCCTACACTTTGATTCCATGTAGGTCTACATAAATGTATATATCAGAAGTACGCACAACCACATTGATACGACTAAACCACTGTAGAATGTATATGAAGATTCGAAGGTGTGATTGACTTGGTACGTAGTGAAACTGTGCTCAGGTCGTATAGGTTATGTCTTTGTATACCTCATACTGGGACAGGCTACTCCTCAGCCCAGCTTAAACCACTATAGTTCATGCCTGACTAAACTCGATATTTATATGTATGAATACGTTTTTTGTTATAAGCCTGGTCGGAAGTTCCTCAGGCGAATTTTGTAAGGTTTTATATCACGGGTTGTATTGTGTTATAGAATTTTCTGTCCCTCTGTCAGTACGTCTGCTAATATTTTGCCACTATATATAACTATGTAACACTATATATGATGCATATGTCTAGAAGCTTTTCATTAATCGTTACACATTCGATCACGTTTTGTCTTACCACCAGAGCAGAAGCCTATTTTGTCCCGTTTTGTGTGCATTAAACGTGCTCGCATACACGTGTGAACATCATTCCTTGTTGGGACAGGCTGGTGCTACGTGTACGTGCACGTGATACTGTTTTATCTTACGGTGGGTGGGCATTGGTCACTTGAACACCTCTTCTTGCCCTTACCAGAACCTCTTCTAGCTTTTGACCATGAGTTGCAGAACCGGGGGAGGGGGTGGGGTTGCTTTCGAACTGGGCATCAGGGACCACTGCATGTGAACTCTTCGTTTGTCTGCTATTCACTCTTGCGTGACGGGCGCATATTTAGAGGTTCGGAAACTAAACTTTTGATTATAAATCAACTGCATGTATAATATTTTATAACCCTTTAAAACCTATTTACACCATCGTTTGTTGTGTAAAACCAGCCTCATACCTTGCTGTTATGATGGGAAGGAGTCCTACGACACAAAATTTGGAACACAATAAATTAAACAACTCTAGACATATAATACATAAATTGAAGTGGCGCCTTCAACGTGGGTTTTTCACAGACATGAAATCGGGGGTTTGAGCTATTCATACTGGGTTTTTGTGAAGGCTAATTCAGTTATGCTTTGGAAAAAATTTTCACGCGAGTTTTACATTTCAGAGGTAATATCACGGAAAGGCACGAGTTCGATCAGTCGTGAAGCATGTCATATTATATACAGCGCATATGCCGCTCTCAATACTCGTTTTACATCAGTGTTACCACTAGCAAATAACTAGAAATATGGAACAACACCAAGGTCATTAGAGTCACTGTAATAAAGAAAGAAGTGATATCAGAAAACACAAAAACTTGGTTTTAACATTTGCATTTATTATTAGTAGATATACATGGACATCCGAGGCAATTTTATTGATGACGGTAGATACATGTAGCCGATCAACGGGAGGGCATCAGCGGTGAGGCTAAGTTTACATTTAAGCAAGCTTTTAAAGGCCAATCTTGTCTAGTGGCGGAAGTGATGTAAAGCAAGTGTAATGAGCGGCACATGAGCTGTAAGAAGTATATGGAAGCGGATATGATATCTCTCATGCCTCTGTAGAGGTAAGATTCCAACCCTTTCTCAAGGTAGGCGTGGCTTAAGCAATAGTCATGAATATTAACGAATACGCTGTATAAGCGACGTCAATGGTTTTGTTCATGGCGGGAAAAGAAGAATTTAGACAGATGGAGCAAAATATTTCAGCCGCTTACAGATACGTCAATGACCAAATTTTGACTGTGACAGTTATCACGCCTGTCGGACATTTCACACCACAAGCAAGCTACCACAACGAAGTTCATTCTGTATGAAGAGGACAAATATTTCGGAAACGGAGGTAAGTTGTAGTTTTTTTTTTAAGTTAACTTGCATTCAGTGTGATTTATACACATCATTTATTTTATATAATAATTTTAAGGACTGTATTTGCGCGCATGCATAGCATGGTTGGCACCATTTATCACCCCATGATCCCACCCAGTCTTGAGTTTCTTTCAATATATTGCATAACATTCAGCATTAAGATGTACGTCATAGTAGGCGACTGTGTATTTTATTAATACAAAGTGATTTCTTTTGTTCATTCTTTTGCACTCTGAGGGAGCTTACGGGAAGGCCACTCATGTATTGGATTTAGAGAACTATCTAAAGTTTCTTACACTTTACACCAGTCTCAACCATTTGTGCACAGGACATTAAAAAGACTGCAGGTCAAAACCCGACACAGACTTGGTATCAGTGCACAGTTATATAATTAATAAGCCATAGCACTTTGATGGTCTTATCTTAATTCTCCAGGATAAACATATTTAGTATATACGCAGACCTCAAATGACTGTCCCACAAAATACAGTGGTTCACTGTTGGTGATATGAAGGTAACTGTGGAAAACTGTCACCACAGTTTATAACTACGTAACAATACACATGCATTTGCATTGATTCCTTCGAGTCTTAATTGGGGTGGGTCATGGCTGCATTGTTATGACGCATGTCTTCAAACTGTGTAGACACATGGGTCCTTGGTGCCAAGTCATTGATAACGCTTTGATATTACCTGCCCTACTTTTACTGGAAATCACTAGCCGTTCACCACGGTAGAGTACACTTTGATTGTGCTTAACGAATGAAACAAAATTGAAGTATGTCACATATAAAAGAGATGACAGTAACTTGCCAAAAGTCAGTGATTCTCTCTGGGCACTCCGGCTTCCTCCATTTGTACGCCATCATATAAGTCAAAGATTCTTAAGTATAGCCATAAACACCAATCAATAAATCAATGAATCAATCTGTCTTATTGAATTAATTGTGGCCCTTATTTTTCAGATAAGGAAAACAAGAGTTCTAGAATGCCCAGCTCTGCCAAGATCAGGTGTACTTGATGTTCTACATAGGACGTTGCCACGGCCTTACATCGATTAAGAACTACATGTAGTGTACTGTCTACTATAACCATCTGCTTATCATAAACCATGGCTGAAAGTTAATTTTGGGGGAAAAACAGTGATGTGTTACAGGTGTGATGGGTGGGATCAGCATTATCAACACACAGGTTGTGGTTAGGAAAACAATGATGTGTTACAGGTGTGCTGGGTGGGATCAGCATTATCAACACACAGGTTGTGGTTAGGAAAACAGTGATGTGTTACAGGTGTGCTGGGTGGGATCAGCATTATCGACACACAGGTTGTGGTTAGGAAAACAGTGATGTGTTACAGGTGTGCTGGGTGGGATCAGCATTATCGACACACAGGTTGTGGTTAGGAAAACAGTGATGTGTTACAGGTGTGCTGGGTGGGATCAGCATTATCAACACACAGGTTGTGGTAAGGAAAACAGTGATGTGTTACAGGTGTGCTGGGTGGGATCAGCATTATCAACACTCAGGTTGTGGTTAGGAAAACAGTGATGTGTTACAGGTGTGCTGGGTGGGATCAGCATTATCAACACACAGGTTGTGGTTAAGAAAACGGTGACTGTGTTACAGGTGTGCTGGGTGAGATCAGCATTATCAACACACAGGTTGTGGCTGGGGAAGCGGTGATTGTGTTACAGGTGTGCTAGGTGGGATCAGCATTATCAGCACATGGGTTGTGGTTAAGAAAACAATGATGTGTTACAGGTGTGCTGGGTGGGATCAGCATTATCAGCACACAAGTTGTGATTAGGAAAACAGTGATGTGTTACAGGTGTGTTGGGTGGGGTCAGCATTATCAACACACAGGTTGTGGTTAGGAAAACAGTGATGTGTTACAGGTGTGCTGGGTGGGATCAGCATTATCGACACACAGGTTGTGGTTAGGAAAACAGTGATGTGTTACAGGTGTGCTGGGTGGGATCAGCATTATCAACACACAGGTTGTGGTTAGGAAAACAGTGATGTGTTACAGGTGTGCTGGGTGGGATCAGCATTATCGACACACAGGTTGTGGTTAGGAAAACAGTGATGTGTTACAGGTGTGCTGGGTGGGATCAGCATTATCAACACACAGGTTGTGGTTAAGAAAACGGTGACTGTGTTACAGGCGTGCTGGGTGGGATCAGCATTATCAACACACAGGTTGTGGCTGGGGAAGCGGTGATTGTGTTACAGGTGTGCTAGGTGGGATAAGCATTATCAGCACATGGGTTGTGGTTAGGAAAACAGTGATGTGTTACAGGTGTGCTGGGTGGGATCAGCATTATCAGCACACGAGTTGTGATTAGGAAAACAGTGATGTGTTACAGGTGTGTTGGGTGGGATCAGCATTATCAGCACACGGATTGTGGTTAAGAAAACAGTGATGTGTTACAGGTGTGCTGGGTGGGATCAACATTATCAACACACAGGTTGTGGTTAGGAAAACAGTGATGTGTTACAGGTGTGTTGGGTGGGATCAGCATTATCAACACACAGGTTGTGGTTAAGAAAACAGTGATGTGTTACAGGTGTGCTGGGTGGGATCAACATTATCAACACACAGGTTGTGGTTAGGAAAACAGTGATGTGTTACAGGTGTGCTGGGTGGGATAAGCATTATCAGCACATGGGTTGTGGTTAGGAAAACAGTGATGTGTTACAGGTGTGCTGGGTGGGATCAGCATTATCAACCCACGGGTTGTGGTTAGGAATACGGTGACTGTGTTGCAGGCGTACTGGGTGGGATCAGCATTATCAACACACAGGTTGTGGTTAGGGAATGACTGTGTTACAGGTGTGCTGGGTGATGTCAGTATTATGAACATGCGGGTGCGTCGGTTACGGCTGTTTTGTGACCAGTTTTGTAACAAATCATAACCATGTATCAGAGTGATGAATATCAGAAAGTTTAATATATTCGCAACCTGTACTGATGGAATTCATGTTTTATTATATTCTTATAATCTCTCAGTGTATTGTGTAACGGAAAAATAAACAAATCAACATGATGTTGCTCACTTTAAACAATTTACATATCATATGTAGTTGATGTTTTGTAAAAAAAAATTTAATTATATTATATGTGGAGTTATTTATGTGTGAACTTTGTGCCATATTAACTGTACTGATATAGGCCGTAAGCGGAGCAATAATTGTTCTGTAATTCTATATGATTTCTCAACTCCCAAAGACGTAAATATATATTTGTTGGAATATGTTACCTTTTCTGTGATATGACATGTGTTCTGAATTATTGTAAAGATTTACTCAAGAATTACGACAGAACGATTGAGAGATTTTGCATTGCAGACAATTAACCAGAATAAAGACCAGTGTATACTCCTGTATGCATCTGCACCTACCAATAAAATGTTGTTAATTTTTATAGTTATTCCATTTTCACTTTTGTAAAATTTTAAATTCATGAAGTTATTTAAGTACTGCAGCAGCTAGCGATGAAAGGCTGATGGAAGAAACCAACATTGACATTCATACATTTAGATATCAGAAACAGTATTCTAGATTAATGTAATAACTTCAGACACCATACCAGAGATTTTCGGTCTAACCTTGATTAACCCAAATAAGCTTGATCAATTGAACCGGTTATTATATTGGTGAAATAAACGATAAATTAAGGCCTATTTTCAAAATTGCTTTTGTCCCTTGTTCTTTTCACCAGAGAATGGGAAAACTATGGCATTCCCAGTATGTAATTAATATATCTATTTATCTTATTGTGCAACAAAATTGTTTTTTTTTTCTACCATATCTTAGATTTATCCTAAACATAACTGAACAATAAAAGGCTCAAAACAATCGTTATTAAACATTGACTATATACAGTCTGTACTAAATCAACAGTAATTAGGGTTACCGTAAATTTTCAATCTTTTCAACCACTAAAGCCCTTTTTCCTTTGGAATTTATGCATACAATTATTACGAAAATGATGCCAAAGTCGATTTTTGGTGTGTTTATATAATGCTCTTGCCGATCTCATTGTCTTATGATACAATGCCACATAATTAGAAAGAATTTAATTAGCGTAGTGTGCGGTGTGTTTATGATCTGTATTACTGTATTGTTGTTTTCCCCGGGCTCTGCCGGTTTCCTCCCACCATAATGCTGGCCGCCGTTGTACAAGTGAAATATTCTTGAGTACGGCGTAAAACACCAATCAAATAAAATAAATGAATATTATATTGTTGTGAGGCTTATTTTGATGTGTTGGTTGTTGTGCTGTGAAGAATTAAGATACAGATCAAATACAGATATGCACTCTCTCTGACAAATGCCACTCTTCAGGATACCGATGTGATACCTAACGACTGAACCAGTCATGATTACTATTAATACGATACATGGAGATCGGACATTTTTGGACACATTGCAGTTGTTCGGCTCTCATACTGATATTGATAACGACCACAGGTCCTTGTATCAAATCAGCAGATCCCCCCGTACCATGCGTTTGGGCTTATTAAAGGGAAAGATTGGGAAACGACCGGTTAAACGAGTGTATAGCATACTCGTTAATATTTATGATTATTGCTTAAGCCACGCCTACCTGGAGAAAGGGTTGGAATCTTACCTCTACCTCATGCCTCAATGTCGCCATGCACGTACACAAGTCTTTCACCGCTGTGCCTTAACGCAGACGCAATGCCGGTTACCATGGTAACCGTGGAAAGGATATGAAATTTCGATATGACAAGTAAGTAGATATTGGTATAGCGATTAACAGGATTTGGTACTGATATCAATGATAAAGCATGTGTGGTAAGAAATAGATCGTGAGTAACAGTGAGGATACGGGTGCTATTTGGGGAACCGTGGACTCCACTGAAGTGTGTCTTGTGTAAGCATACTTGCGTAAGTAGGCGACATTCACACTTGCACAGTGCTCTTACACAATCCCCGTGTAACTAACTGTTCATGACGTTACATGAATGTTGTTCGTCAGCTATAGGTTACCTCTAACGTCCAAGGTAGTCAGAACAATATTCATGAAACGCCGAAGTAGCTAATTCAGCTAACGACGAATGCGTATATAGGGGGATTATCGATTTTCAGAGGATACTGTATAGTTTGCATGCAGCAGTGTACGTGTATTTTCCAGACATTCTGTGTGCATAACTTATACACCGTGCACATGACAGTCTACCTGCATAGCTGGCAGTGTACTAGTCTTAAGAGTGTGTGGGGCTTTCGCTGGGTATTTCACACCCATCGATTCCTGATTAATAGAGTCAGACGTTTTGTCAACATATAATAGACATTAATACAGCAGACAGAGTAACATCAGAGCAGTGACGATAGTGGGATGTAGTTGGCAAACACATTCACGTAAATGCTTAAAGCAGAAGAAAACAAAAAAATGATGTTTTTTCGTATGGTGGTTAATTGGGATCACCTTTTGGTATTTATCGTCTTTGTATAATGTTGTTCTAAAAAAGGATGTAAGGTATGGCTAATAAATGTATTTGGCTGTACACTTGTTGTTTATATCCAAAAAATATGTATTTAATCTGAATTACGATAATATTTAGGAATATAGTAAAAATATAAATATGATCAAAAAATCCAGGTTGAAAACATTTATAACGTTATTGCACAAATACAATAAACAACAAATGTGGTGCCAAATACTCATCATGCAAAAATTATTTTTCTTTAAAGTCTTTTTCTCTTTAAAGAAAAATAAAAAATATATATGTATAATATTTAAATATATAAAAGATCGTATTTATGACTAACTCTTATCTGGACTTTATGTCATTTTTATGTTTTCTACACCATTAAATATTAGCAAATTACTGAACCCCTAACACCATGGCATAAGTGGAATTAGGTAAAAAAAAACTGCCGTGATGTTAATTGCAAGATTTCCACCCACCATAATGCTGGCCGCGGTCGTATAAGTGAAATATTCTTGAGTAGGGTGTAAAACACCAATCAAATAAATAAATAAATAACTGCAAGATTTTGGGTAATTATGACCTGGCCAAGAGCTGTGGTTTATTTTGAGCTCTGGTGCATCCTTTACCACTAAACCAGATCACTTTTGTATAAAAGAAAAAAAATACACAGCATATGTAATTACAAATCCCTATATAGGGAAAGTTTGAGTAGGAATATCCTAAATGAATTAAACTTTCCTTCACACAAATGAATGGAAGCAAAGGAATGTCACAAAATATTATTTTTGGTGCTGAAACTAACAATTTTCCAGTAGGATATCATTCCCAGAATCAGGAATCAGGAAAAATGAGCATGTCAGTCGTGGGCGAAATTTATTGTCATTAAGCGTACCTCTGAGATCGATTGACAATGTTCCAAGTTTAGCTTTCACATTAACGACTCGTTACATGTACTAAGCTGGGACTTGACCCTGTCACCAGCGGTGTCCTCAAAGTGTGAAGAAGAAATCGGTTTGTTGTTATTTTAATGTAATGTTTATTTCAGAGTACCTCGTTACGCTGGAATAATAAACATCATAACATCGCAATTAAAACAAATGGAGCCTACGATGCTATAGAATGAACTCGACTGTTCTCAAGACCATCTTGTTCCACAAATGTTCCTTTTATTCCTTCTGTTCATAGCTAAAATACAAATGCGTTATATAGTGTAGGCCCTAGAGCTTTTTCGGGGACGAAACCGTGAGCTTCCAACTCGATGTAAAAATGGCAGTTAGCGAAGTTTGGCTTGATGTCTATTCACTAGGTACATTTGTGTTAATAAACCCAATCGGCATTTTAAGGGTCTCGCGCGTTCACGCGGACATCGGCGAGACATGTGGGAGCCCCAACGAACTACCTCAGCTAAAAGACGTGATTTTACGTTAGGCGCCAACGGTACCGTTGAGTCGATAGATTGATGTGTATTGAATCTATCAACTACCGTAAGATAACGCCTTTCATCTACGTTGGTTTGACAGAACCCCAACATGTCTCGCCGATATTTGCGTGATCTCGCGAGATCCTTGAAAACGCCGATTGGGCTTATTGCGACGCTGTGGTCTTTATTATTCACCACTAGCTATGTGATATGAAGTCAGAAAAGTTGATGGGTTGAAGGAAACACCTTAATGTAGTCTACACCTTTGACATAGTGAGGACAGCAAACTAAAAAAAACCGAGCTCCAGGTTAGTGAAGGCATGGAAAAGTGCAGATCAGTATTTCTGAAAGCTAAGTGCATGACAAGAATGAAACACATATCAGATCTAATGCTGGAAGTCCAGTTCTTTGTTTGGCATATAAATTACTGAAAGATTGTCGTGGTGATTGATGAACATAAAGTCAAACATGGAATTGGAACTATGAAAATATTAGAAAGTTGATTATTTTTTTAGAAAAAGGAAGAACACCATTTTGTCAGAAATAGCGGTATGTGTGTTATTATTAGCTACATTCGAGATGGTCGATGATCGGGGTCTACTTTTTGAATCTGTAAACTCTGATGTGAGATTAGTTGCTCAAAAGTGTATCTTAAGTAAGGTGTAACATTTAATACCAGTATAATACTGATACTCAAGAAATGATCTCAAGATACTCAAGATCTTTAGTCCACATGTATCTAAATTTATTTTAACAAGCGCTTGCAGTGTCTATTAAGAGTCACGTGTTTTCAAGAGCCAAGCATGAAAAGACACCTGTCGTAGTTGTTACTTTCGGTGCCATGGCAACAGTGTGATACCAGCCACATTAATCTAGGCAGTGGTCATAACCACAATTAGGACGTTTCGGGGTGATTTGCGTCATGATTAATTAACATGGGTCATAAACCTCGGAAAATTATACGGCTATGGAATAGTATCCCTGATAAAATTAATGTTCTGAGAAAAACGAATCGTAAAATAGCCATAGTAAGGCATCCAGACCTCCCGTGAAGTTAATGGCTCATGTAAAAGCTGTTTGTCGCATCAAAATCAAAAACAAGTTCTGCAGAGGATAGACTGTGAAGCCTTAGAGGAGAACAAAACATACATATCGTGGAAATTCCAGACGGAAAGGCGCATAAAGTTACTCGTAAATATTGTGTTAACTGTTTTTTTTTTTTAGATTTTTCTTGTCAGGGAATAGGACATAAAAAAATGTATGGTGGGTTTTCGAACTACCCTTTGATATATGTGGTTTTTGCATGATGCATGGCTAATAATATGTAAATTTGGTGTTTACGTCTAAACACATGCTTTTTAAATCTAAATTATGATATTATTTTGGAATATGTTAGATATATATAAAAATGATCAAATTGCAATATCTATAACATTGGTCAGATGAAAAGTTCATATCCATATCCAAATGTATTTATTGGACATTGTGTGCCATGTTTATTTAGAACTTTATTATATTAAGACGATGTATACCAAAAGGTGGTCCTAAATACCCACCATATAAAACATAATTTTCAAATGTCCTTTTCTCCTCACAGAAGAATCGGAAAAAAACACTGATGATCATATTTACAAGTAACTTTTCAGTCATTCTTCACCTCTAAGATACTAATCGCCATAGCTTAAAGCCATTCAAATGTAATATTTTTGCAAATTTGTTTCTCACCTTATCTGGATTGATAAAAACATAAACGCAACAATAAAAAGCTCAAAACAATCCTTATCAAAACAAAAATATTAGTAATGAATATTAGCCTATGTTCAAAGACATCGGCATAAAACGTGACCAAAGCGTGCATATCTCTTTCGGTTTCTCGTGTACATGTATAAACGATCATGTAAACATTCCTCAGGTGTTGTTGTACGGTACCTCTCCTCCGTTTTTCAAAAATATCAAATTTGATACCATTAAAGTGCTAAAGAAATGTACCTGAAATAAACATTAAATTTTGAATAATTAATTGGACACTGCTATTGTCAGAAATGTTCAAAAATGTAGTTAGGATGCTCCAAAGGGATGCTTAATACGTGTTTTGCATTGAAAGTTTACAAAAGTTTTGTTTTATAAGACAAACACTTCACATTTAGATAGGATTTAATTAGTCTATAGTCCTGATGTCATACAGTCCAATGCCGATATGCGTATTTGCTGACAAATGTCACATCCGGGTATACAGATACAGTTCATTGTAGTGACGTTCAGCTATACCAAAGCGATTGACAGAGGCAATTCGGAGCAAGCGCACTGCCCAATGTCTGATAAAATACCTCGTACACGAGGAGTAGCAGCCTCTCAATCTACGCGTATGCGTCATTGCAAAGAAGCATTTTATTTATTGGGTGTCAAAATTAGGACTATCTACCATCAATTTGTAATCCGTAGTGACAAAATGTTCTGATGTCAGAAATGTAATACATGTATAAAGTCAATCCAGGTGACCAGTTTAACGGGTTAAAAAAAGAAACTGTCAACACACCCCATTAATAATACACAAGGTGCAGGTTCAAACCCGGCCTCAGACTGAGAATTTATGGATTCCTACTCTCTCACTGCTTGTGGGGATTCGGTAACAATTACATTTTTATAACTATATTGTTATTAATGATTCTGCTGGACTTCAGTGTTGGGAATTAGGGAGGTATGAAAACTGTGGATTTACAAATAACAATGGAAACGTGAAAATATAGTTGAATACACCAATCAAATAAAAACATAGTTTCTCATTTAAACAGAATCCGACTTTACCTGCACATGAGAACAACACATGCACCGGAAGTGACGTACCAAGAAAACACGGAAGACGAGATGAATGAGAACCTCGCAGTGGCACTAGCGGGAAAGCTGTCATATGAGTCACGTGATGTTGGGAGAGTCTGGAATTTACTTCGAGGGTAAGAAATAGTCTGAACATCGATGCAGCTTCCGTTCAAGTAAACAGCAACAGACATTACATGACTACATTTAAATGTAATCTTGGTTAAGCATCACTTGCTGTATGTCACAAGCTGAGGTTAAACATGTATTAAAGTATGCCCGGCGTCCCTCTCTTTCCATATCGACAGTTTAATACGACGGACTGCATGTAAATGCTTAAATAGTGTAGCACCAAGTTATAAGCCCTCTGTAGTCACAAGGCTTAAGTGAAATGGCACATAGGTAAAAAAAAATGCAGTCGTGTTAATAACAAATTTATTAGACGTCAACGGTCTAAAATTACTTAAATGTTTTGGTTTGCAATTGTGTTAGTTACTTAGTTGATTGGTGTTTTACGCCGTAAACACATGGATATTTCACTTAAAAAAACTTAAAGCAATGTATTAGCACCTGATATCCAAATTATTGAAGAGTCAGTTGAAACGAACCAGTGTTACTGTTTACAAGAACAGGCGGAGCACGGCATATGAATAACGGTTTAACGCTTCAAACTTTGTGCTTTATTGACATTTGTCAAGATGGCATGTACATGTATGATCCTGATAACTTCTTATTTGTATGACATATTCACAGCACTGCAGTTTTAAAAATTCTAGACCAGTGACGTCTGATAAACTCTAAACCACATCATTAAACTAATTCTGCTTAAGTCATGGTCCCAGGGGGGCGTGTAATTTGCTACTGTTTAAACACTTGCATGGACATTCAGAATAACACCTTGGCTGAGGTAAATTTAGGAGAGGCTGTAATTCACCGGTTACGTCTGAACATTTGCCAATTATCACACTGTCGTCGCTGTTTTGGTTTTAATATATATGCTGTAGGTATTTCCTTTACTTATTTATTTATTTCTGCTTGATGTTTTACGCCGTACTCAAGAATATTTCCCTCATACAATGGCGGCCAGCATTTTGTTGGAAGAAAAACAGGCAGAGCTAGGGGGAAATCCATGTAAATCTGCTATTACATTCAATCGTAATTATATTATATATCTAGCAGCTGATGCCTGTACTCTGGTGATCTCTGTAATTTGTGTCCGATGACATGACAATGAACCACGTGCATTGCGCTAACCGATCACAAATAGCGATATTAAAGACTACATCATAGGGAGCAGAAGCAGAGCAGTGATGACGGTGTGGCAGCTGACAAATGGCCCCGTGTTACAGATGAAATACGGCCTCTTGTCTATTTACCTCATTTAGGGCTCTGTTATAACTGTTCATGTAGATGCATGAACAATAGCAGCTTACACCCCCTCCCCCACCCCCAGCAACATGGAGTAAACAGAATTGGGTAAACAAATGCAGCGATGTTAGTTGCAATTTACTAGATGTCACTTGTCTAGAATTACTTAAAATGCTGTGTTGTAATCATATTAAATGAACGATCATATGAAAACAATGCAAAGTAGACATCATGGAAACAAAGGCAATGTGATAGTTGTAAAATGGCCACACCGATAAGTTTAAATCTGGTCTCTAAGTTTTGGTTTTAATCAACTGTTTATTTAAATGCAAAAATATTGGCAACTTTCACCCCCTACAACCATGGCTTAAGCAGAATTGATCAATGATTGCATGCTGTCATGCTAATTGCAGTGAACCCACAATAACGTATCAGTCTGAGAGACTGATACAGCTACGGTAATTAACGATAAACATAACCGTAAAAGTATCGATAGGAAACCTCTCCATATCGTTATGCGGTTATGTGAAAGCAAAAACACGTCAATCGAGAACACAATCTTATAATCGGATGGATTGGCTTGCTGGCAATTTGAGATGAATAGGATCATAGTTTATGGCCTCGGTAGGGTTTCTCCAGACAGACATATTCGCATGAGTAGAGCTGCGTCACATGGCCCATTGCACGCATGACTATATCTATAGTATTGACAATCGTATGTATGTTATTCGGACAGTTACCTGAGTTTCAAACTTTGACTTTCAAAACTTGGAAAATACAAAGCTGTAAAGATGGCTTTACACATTCATGTTTTAACTGAAGACTGGTTTAATTGACACCCGTCAAATAACAAAGATTTCCGTCTTTCGCTGTTCGTTTTTCCTCTATACTGATTATTAATTTAGACTGTTTCTATGTTGTATGACTGAGCACTCATGAAATAATTATACTGGGTACAATGGCGAGGTCGGCCTTGTTTATAATTCTTTTTTTTTCAGATTGGTGCAATTAACAGGTTTTATGCATACATGACACAGTTTATTGTAAACTTATTAACAGGCCTTACTATCAGCACAATCAGCTCGTGCGGCATGCTCAGAAACTGAAGTTGGAGAACACCGAAAGCGGTCCACGGTATTTTCGTCTTCTACCACTAGGTGGCGGTTACAGCATAGCGACAGACGCCGCTGTTTTTGTGATCTGGCTCCTAGTTTTCGTGTACCCATTCGCTGCCATAGGGGTAAGCGTAATTCATTGATCCCTGGGTGTCATGGTTTCGTTGCATACCTAAAACATACGAAATATTTCGTAAAATCTGAAAGAATCAGACACGTCGCCAAAACAAAAACCTCTGCATATAAACCTATAGCTCTTGGAGCTATAGATAACGGCAAAGTATCAGTTTTCTCTAATGGGAACCCAAACTTTGGCTTGTCCACAGGTGACTAAAACTAAGATGTGATTTTGGCATCATTCAGATCTTTTTATCCAGAGAGGTTGTCGGATAAACTTGGCTTGCAGACAAAACTGTATAAGATGTTTTGAATATCTAAAATGCGAGATTAACAAAGAACCGTCTCTCGATCTAATCATGCAGTGACAATCAATCACAACGGCGACAAAACTGGAGATTTTTGCATTAAGCGAGTCACATGTTATTAGTTGTTTAAAGGCTGTTGTGTGGTATCATGATCTCGATGTATACTTTTTAGGCTATTCAAATATATTCAAAGATGTGAAATGTATATATAGTTTTCGTGTTCTAAATTACTTATTTTTGGGGTGGGTTTTACAAAAGACAATTCCTTCTCGTTCGATTTTGGACGTTGTCATTTTTATATCGAAAAACACACTGTTTAATGATTGTTTATTTGATATCCCTCAGCTATTATCGACGTGGCGTTTACAAAATGTATTACACTGTTGTTTGACACCATCGTGCGACAAAATAAGATCTTACTAAACTGTTTCTGTTTGCTAGAGACAAACTAGTTGATTTGTTGTTATTTTTCTCTGATTCAGACAGCTTGTTTCTGTCGGAATGTGGTAAACATTATCAGCGCCGTTATTCTGGCCATGCTTATAACCTTTCATATCGGATGCATGTGGTTGGCGAGCAAAAACTGGAAGAAATTAAAACATAGCTGGTACTTTACAAAGGTGAGTGATAAGCGTGAAAAAAGAACTAATTTCTCAAAGTACATGTACACTTTAGCCTGCAGTTAGCTTTGATTGTTGCCACACAATTCCAAAAACAACAGAATACCCATTTACTCCAGTGAACCAGGTTTCTTTTTTTCCTGACTTCTTTTCTCACCTTTTATAAAACAGAACATGCTAAATTGTTTTAAATGGTTTGGTTTGTTTTTAAATTACGCCTTACTCAAGAACAGTTTACTTATATGATTGTGGTCAGGTTTAAAGGTGATAGAAACCTTCGCCAGGTACATGTACCCGACAAACCTCTTAAAATCGCAGGTGAGTCAGCGAGCATCGGGCTCGAACACGCGGCCTCAAAGATGAAAGACTTGAAGAGGACCAGTTCTTTCCTTTTTCCCATAAACCCAGCCTATTTCATAAGAACGAATATTTGATAACGGTGCACTTCTATTCTTCGTGCTTTTCTGTTTTCTCATGCAATATTGTGTTTTGCAGATAGCAATGCCAAATCTCTTTGGCATGGAGAACCGACTGACAAATATCACAACCGAGACTTTAAACCAAACCGACCATTTAAACAAATCGCAGAAACAGATCATTCTAACAAAGCTACATTCAGAGAAAATGGAGAGTAAGTACATGTAGTTCAGCTGGCCGTCTTGTTTTAGCTTGTTTTACCACATGACTTCAAAATGGCTCATTGCACATATTTAAATATGTATTTTGGAACTGCATTTCATTTAAGATTAGAAAAAGGGCATGAAACACATCAGGTTCTTTTATGGTACAGTCAAAATATGTTCATGTGAAGTTATAGCGTAATTTTAAAGAAAATATTTTATTAATACTGCGAAATGAATATACTGTTAAATTGGCAGCTTTGTGTCAACGATATCACAGACCACTCCATCTGTTTATATACACTTTGTCTTGTCCTTCTTTTCCAAAAAATTGTTTTTCTTGTCATAGCTTGCAGTGTAATGTTTGATGGATTCTGCGAACAAGAAATGAGCGGATACTTTAAATTTTTTCTTTGCAGATGGAAAAGTTCTGGTGATGATTGTAAGTGACGTATACTGGAAGACCAAGGTATTGGATCCCATTATATTACTCTCCGTCATGGCCACAGCCAACCTTGTGTCATTGATATTACAAATAGAGTTTTACAAAAGTGACGGAGTTGCGTGACCACAGTTGCAGGGTAGCAGTTGATGTCGAGACAGGGAAACATAGCAGCTGACACCTTCGGAACTTTCGCCAATCCAGGATTTAGGCCAGCCTACGGGCCGTATTGATTTAAGAAATCGGAGAAACAGAGGGGTGTAGGCCTTACTGGTATGACAAATCAGATAAATAGAGCAGTTTACGAACTACAGTTATGGCAAATCAGAGAAATAGAGGGGTACGCTGACTGTACTGGTATGACAGTTCACCCTGGTGGAGCCCTGGTCATACAGGCCCTACTGATACATGCATTAACAGGTACAAATATGATCAGCCATATAAATGGAGAAACATAAAGTCCGATGTGCTATGACAAGTGACACCATAACGTGTGTGGATGAGGAAATACTATAGTGCTTGTCCCTTTGATAACGAGTCTTATGTATTGACTGTTTTATGGGTAGAGGAAAGCGGATTGTGTGTGAATAAACCATGGTTATTTGTATCGGACCAAAATCCTGACATAGAGCAGTGGCGGACGCAATTAGAGTTGAACACGAGACCTCAAACATCTTGTTCAGATAAGCAGCAAGCCACTTCACTGAATTATATTGCTTTACTTTATATACCAGTGGTAACAATGAAGCCAATTTATTTATCGTTATCCCAGCTTCCCCCTACCGTATCTTTGAGTACGGCGTAAAATACCAATGAAATAAATAAATAAATTTAGCGTTACTTAATATGGAGAACAAAGCTATACTTCAAACGTGTTCGGATCACGGTGGGCTTTTTAAAATTGTATTTGCTTGATTACTATTATGTAGTCCACCGACACTTGGTAATTAAGTTGCTGACGAACTTTCCTGTGTGTTAGGCATAGACATTGATCCACACTATGTTGATGAAAGCAAAGAAGTTTTCAACGAACCCTAGACTGCGCAACTCGAACCCGTATTTTTGTGTCCTTGACAGACAAGCACCATTAACCACTCGGTCAGGACGCATTCCTTGTAAAATTAAATGGAAAGCGCCGGTAACACTCAATTTGTATGTGGTTTGGCGTCCTTGTTACTGTCTCGCAGGGTTGACCAATGGGTTACCCAAACGTCAGAATTGTTCTTCCCAATGCCCTTTTTGCACTGCGTCTGAGAAGAACACTGATGATAAGTTGTTTCTGTGATGTTTGTTGTTTCTGTGATGTCGTGTATATGTACTTCTTTGAGTGTTTAATATTAAAGACTATTTATTTAAATGAAGGTGTGAAATCTTTTTATCTGAGAAAGCATAAAAGAACCGGAGAAACTAGAATCGTTTTGATGGAGAAGAAAGAACAAAGACTCCTCTGAGAATGTTATGATCATTTGACAAAAATACTAACAAAGTGAAATAGAGGGTAGAATGCAATCATACCTGAATAATACAGGATGAATACAAAAATTAGCTACCCCCCCACCCCCTCGAAATTCTCCTCCGTTTCCTTCCACCTTCCGCCCTTATATAAGTGAAATATTCTTGAGTACCGCGTAAAACACCAGTCAGTATGTATATATATATATATATAGTCGGTGAACAAGTACATCGGCCCGTCTCGTCGGAAGCCGCCGAATCTGGGAGATCACAAGGGGAGATACCTGATAACAAAACTTCCTCTCTGTGTTATCATTCCAGTCACTCTGCCATAAACCAATGAAAACAAACTTTTATGTTGGCACCGCTTTATTAAAGAGTGAAGTATACTAACGTAAAATGTCAAGGACAATAGGCAAGCATTTCCTGATATTTTAAAGATTTCAGAGATTGCAAGGCAGAAAGAGAATCCTTCAATATTACACATTTGAACTGTTTAAAAACATTAAAAGGCTGGAGAGCCAACAGTATACCTGTAAACTCAGCAGTATAGACAGAAACGTGTTCGGACAGTCTGGACTTCCTGCCATAGCTAAGGTCTGGGATGCCTATAGCAGCCGCAACCTTACACGTATCATGGCATTTAGACACATCGGAAAAGATTTGTAAGTAATCAGGCCAATTTGTTTTAATGTAACAATTACGACACAGTTCACTGATATTTGGATTATCAAACTTCTGAACTTGCAACAGCCAATTACACGAAATGTTTGAAATACAAATATAACAAGGCGAGAAAGGAGGAATAATACAAGCTTGGACAACACGTTTGAGAATACCAGATCTTTCCCGGGACGTTAAACGGCTCGGGAGCCTTCAAGTTATCCTCATGCAGACGAGGCGGGTGGCTGATTGGTGTTTACGCAAACTAAGCGGATTATAGCTTCCTTACCCAACCTATCACTTGTACAGCTGTGGCTGCTACCCGACACGCATGATTGCGCGTAGGGCTAGCCTATTCTCCTCTACTGTCAGTTACTGGTAAATGACCGCTGAAGTATCAGTGCAACAATAACAACAAAAAGAACAAAAAGAGGGTTTGACTTTTAGCCGTTCATTGAGAGCCGAGTAAACGAACACTACAGGTACTATGGTTGCAGTTTAAACTCTACTAAAAATTTTTCACAAAGAAACTTATTCCATACTGGTGCTAACGTTTTCGTTCAGTCCTTCTCACAAATACTTAGTCACAGCGGCCCATGATTCCATAAATCATTTCAAAGATTCCAAAATCCATAGCTGGCATTATCGTGGTAAGTTCTCAGTAATATTTTATATATAACTGCCGATCTAGTACTGGAATTCTAAAGGAAGTGCCCAACCATCAGGTATCCAGATGATAAATTGCATTGAATCAAAATGCATGTAATCTCAACATAATGAACTCAAACGTTTGGATTATTGGGACTCTGAGCCAGGTGCCTAATATATCCTGTCCACTTTCGGTTGGTGGATCCTCGTTCCCCCCCCCCCCCCTCTCCCACACACAACATATCACCCTTGTCAAACCATCATGTGATTTGAACACCCACACTTTCAGCATCCATTCCTTACTAAATATCAAAAGCATTGTAATTAAAAACCTCTAAATTCTTGTTAATCCGCCGTGCTGTTTTTCATTTGCGTTACTAATTTACCTGTGAGGCTTTAATGCATTGAACCAATGTTGTAAGCTCTTGGCTTGAAATCATTTGCATTTCAAGTCATCTTAATCCTGCCATTTTTACTTAGCACGTGTAGAATGCTAAACGGCCCCCAGGTGACCTGCAGGGGACATGTGAGATTGCTCTGAACAGATGTCAGTACACGGATTATACCTAGTCCTTTCACACAGATCTGAGCTGGTGATTGGTGTTGGTTGATGCAAGAGAGATTATCGATAATAACATTATATTTTTCTCTGAAACGTCCTTCCCTCGGAGACTGCTTCGTTGGCTAATGGTTAGAGAATAAGGATAAATGATGAATGACCACTTACATTAGCGCCCCTATTCCCGCCCAAAACACAAAACAAGCCTCTTTGCATTATTAAGCTTCCGATTGGTTGGGACACTAATCCGCATCGATTGAACATTGTGTTCGTATGTGTGGAACTGGATACCTTCACACTGTGCCCATTACCAGCTTCATAGTACAACAATTCTTAAACATTGTATTTGTGCAAGGCTCCTTCCATTCTAATTCATTTTTTAAAGCTCACAGTCACGCGTGCGTAAAAGTAGCTGACAGCGTACGGAGTTCAACATAACCAATTAGAAGAACTTATTGTAATTGACCCGCCCCTTGGAATAATGAGTACTGTGAAATCTCCCGCCAAATCTATACTAGCAGACGGGAGTTTTTGATTTGACACACCGTCACGTGCACAGTGATGAGTCTGCGCATTTTCTGGAGACTTTGCTTTTGACTTTGTTACACAAAATCATTTCGATGATCATAAGTCATCATATATAAATATGCAAATGTATTACAGAGATGTTCCCGACACATTTAATCTATTACCGCGATAAGAACTGAAAACAATTACCAAAACAACACGTGGTCTGATCGGGCCTGTGCCTTGATTGACGAATCCCACAAACAATGTTGCCACTTCAAAGGCTAACTTCAAACCCAGAGCTGGGCGAAGTTGCCATTTGCATATCAATACAACTCGAATGTTTATATTTGAACACACTCAGTCAGTTGTAGACTGACATCTCTTCACCGAAATTTCCACATGATCTACAATTGTTATCATTAGAGCCTACATTTGTAAGTTGTGAAAACGTTTGTATGTTGATGCAAACAAACTGGGTGAAAATGGATTTTCTAATGACAGCCGACCTGTAATGCCGAAACTAATTTCGGTAAGCCAGAGCAGTGCAGTGTTCATGTTAGGCAATGTTTTGTTCAGCCTAAGGTAAGGTTAAAAAAAGTACTTTTCCATGATTCCCTAAAGATGCCCCCTCCCTTCTTCCTTTCCATCCTTTGACCCCCTTACAAAGCTGTCCCAGGTGTACACAGCTGTGTTTTAGGCGACATTTCCCATTAAATCTTGAGTAAAGACCAAATGTGTATCTTTCAAATTATGATTCTTCTGTTTTTCTTTTTTTTTAACTAAAACAAATGAGACCAACTACAGGCGATCAATACATTTTTAGACAAGAGGAAAATGTTTTATTCCGGTGCGATTCCGACTACATACAATTTTTAATAGGTATTGGCGGTATATTCACACAGATGTAGGCCCCAGAGGTCCGTTCCCACTGTAAAGGGCTGCAAGATATCTGATCTGTTAAGCCTGCAGGGAGTGTTTAGCTAGCATTAAGACCCTGGAGCTCCCAGCCCTGCACATCTCTGGCCCATTCGATTGTCAAGTTCCCAAAAAGCGAGGCTTTGGTTTTGAGTTAGCCCTGAAAAGATTTACCCATTCCCCCATTTCCCACTCCTAATGCTCATAGGGATTAAGGATTACCCCCCCCCCCCCGTGGTTAAAACCTCAAATCCTGTCCGAAAATTTTGAAGAAATACAGTAGTGATAAACAAGTTGATGTGCTCTGACAAAGTAAGACACTTGTCGACGATCATGCCCAGGTATTTAAATTTAGTAGAGATTTTAATTACACTGTAATTAAGATACAGAAGGGTCAAGAAGTTAGGTCGTCTCCGAGCAAACAGCACACGCTTTGTCTTCGCCTGTGAGAACTTGAAGCCCCACAATTTACTCCATTGTCATCGAGCCCCTGCTGGATATATTTTGAAGCAACTGGGAAGTTTCGAGAGACGCGTTCTCCGTAAACAGTTTATTTTTTAGAGACGTTAATGTAATGTGCCTTGTTGGTTCCTTCTGCATCTGGCAGTCAGCGTAAACAGCACTGTGTCCCCTCCCACAATTGGCACATATTGGTGTTTTTTTTTTTAATTCAGACACGAATCGTAATCATGTTCCTGGCAATGTGAATTGGATTTCCTGAGCATATTTTCTGCTACCCACAACTTTTTGCACAATACAGTTATAAGAAAAGTAGACCCTGCGCGACTCAGGGAAAGGAAAAAACGACCGGAGCCCTTAGCAAAAAGGTGTAGAAAGTTATAGCGTATTTACAGGAATTGAACTTAGCACTTAACAATAACTAACAAACGTAATGTATATAACTAATAAATTATAAATCACCAAATAGTACTTAGTCTTATACTCAGCTTAAGCTCAGGACAAGCCAGGTCCAGCAACACACTGAGTGATCCACAGAATACCAGTAACTGCTACAGCAACAAGGTAAAACAAAGAACAGAAACCTTCAACGATTATAAATATACCAGAAATTTATGACTAACTGACTGTCTTCAGAGACACTATAACACCTACATACACACATGAGAAAAACCCAGACCAGGCAAGACTTACACCTAAAAAATTGTAGATATTTTCTCTGTGCAAAAACTCCAAATCAACAGTAAACAGGGGCCGATAACTCTCCTCGTTTATTCACAATGAACCTGTAGGCTTATTTTTGCTAGCTGTTACCCTAGAAGAAAAAAAATGACCAGAAACCTAGCTTGTTTTGATTGAGCAAACCAGTCAGATGGAGTAAATTAGTCTGATGAGGTTATGGTCATCTATTTAAACGTTTGAAAAGTGGAAAACAGGGTACTACATGCACTGATTTCTGAATAACACAGGATGGCTGAAATATACCCCGAACGCTAAGTTGAATTTTGAAGGCAATGAAAACACTAAAATGGAGTACATATCAGATGAAAGACCATTAAACATTGTCCAGGACTATATGGTCAGATAAGGCTACCGTACAATCTAAAGTTTTGAAATATATTTTACACGTTGAAAAAATTCTATAAAAGTAAATCCATGTATGTGGACAATGCTAATGGTCTTTCATCCAACATCCAATGCACGTGAGTGGGTTCTTTGCCTTTAATGCTAGTTATCTGTAAAGGGTGAAGGAAACTGGCCAAGAACAGCTGTTTACCACTATCACCCCAATCCATGGTCTTTGGTAGAGTTTAGGAAAACAAAATGCGGTTTTGAACTCCATGCTGAAATAACAAACAGGAGTTGGACATATAACGCTATCACCAAATTACCAAACTAATTCAGTCTGAAATAGATAGCAGGAATACTTCTGCTCAGATCGCCTTAAAAATACACGTACATGCGTATGGCAATGCGGCCCCATCAGCCATGTATACAGCTATGTGTACAAAGAAACCATTACGGAGTAGAGAACAGACTGCTTCAAGGCAACACTCGTTTTAATCTTACAAGATACTGCACAGAAAAACAAAATAATCTGAGATTGCACATAACTGTACATAAAATGATTACGGTACGTCAAAGAAAACAAAAAACGAAATTAGGGGACGATAATGATGGCCTCTCACATACTGTAAACAGAATGATGCGCAGTGACCTTTCACAAGACGACAGACATCAGACCTGAAGCAGGCCTTGTTGATATGGCCTTTTACATTACAATAATATACCATGACCATGATTAAGAAAATATGAGAAACACCTCATACATTTCACAGAAAATTCTAAACTTCTGATAGATCAATTCATCTTAGCTACAGGATAAGCTACAGGTGAGTATTTTTTCTGCATACACATACCTAACGAGTCACGGACGCGCTTGCCGGCAGACGGCTCGGTTTGTCGACAATGTACGAGTTAATTACTTTCCTTGCCTTCAGTTTCTAATCTAAAGATTTCTAATGATTCAGTAGCTAGTAACAGGAACGTGTGAAAAACCTCAAGTAACATCGTTTTGATACAATTAAATTGCACATCCTTGCAAACTGAGTCGAATATGATTATCTAGAAGTTCTAATCATACACAAGTCGTGACGTTGTTTTCTACCGCACAACTGGGTTGAGTTCTAAGGACAGATTCAGAGATGACACAGGCTGACACAGGCTGTAGCACTTGTTGTGCTGATGTTTTAACTTCATTACCCCCCCCCCCCATTCCTGGTCTGGACGACATAACACATTATGGATAAAATGGAAGATCGTATTTGGCTTACTAGACTTATAATTATAAGTCTATTATTAAAATTGTATAATTTTAATCTGTCGTATGGTTTACATGTGCGATCCGCGAGCGAATGTTGCATTGTGGCAGTCTTTGCGCTGCCTCATTTGCATGATATATTGTCGCCAAACAGTTTAGACCAGTGACGGATTTCTGAAAGTTCTGAATTTCTTTTTACTTTAAAGTAAATTAAGGCGAACAAATGAGGTCAAGAACGTGATTTTTATGTATGGGTAGAGTTATTGACAGGCGGATATCCTAACTGGGTGGAAGTTAATGTTTGAGCCCCTTAGGATTCTTTTGAAAACAAAATTTTCAGATAATTATAGAAACCGTATACAATGTAAAAAGTGAATTGAAATGTAGAATTATGCTCTGTTTGACGCAAAACTAACGGAAAACAATGAACTATATAGAGTTGGCCAAAAAGTCATACGAGATGGGAAAAATTTATCCATCAAAATGAATTAGTGAAGCATGGAGAAATGTGAAATGATGATAAGTGGAGATTTTTTTGGTAAATCTGTAATGCAATGTGGACAGGTTTTGAACTGAGCCATGGTGCCGGATGAAAGATTAGACAATGTGTGTGGACGTGGTGGTAGTTTGTTTAATGGCGTTTCCATTCTAATGAATGAAGCACGCCACGATCAGTGCTGAAACCAATTAGTATTCACGTTAATGCATTATAACATAGAGATGAGAATGAACTGTACTCTAAATTTTCTCCTAGCGCATGGAAGCTGGGACCGTACTGTAGCTTCGAAGACTACCAGACTTCTTGCCAGGCCTTAAAACATTGTCTGGGCGGGGGTCTGTAATGCCAGCAGAGAGCAGTTCCGCATAATAGCAATGTCTCTGGAGAATATATTGTGGGCATCGGAACAATATATGCTCAGTTGTTTCCTCAACCTGGCAATGATCACAAACACCCATATCATGTAAATGAAATCTGTTTAAATAAGAATTCGTTTGAATATGCCTGGTCATCAATCTGTTGCATAGGATTTCTGCTCGTCCGGAAGAAAGACTAACACGGTGAGAATTAGGAACACTGTTAATAAAATTATAAAAATATCTCCCTTTAGTCGAGGTGTCCCAGTCTTCCTGCCAAATTCCGCTTAAATATACTCATTGCTTCTGAAACATACACAGACACATGTTGAGCAATATGTAAATGAGACAGCGCTTGTTTCGCTAGCTTGTCCGCCCATTCATTACCTGCAATACTAGAATGGCCTGGGACCCAGTCGAAACAGATTTCCACACCTTGGTAGAATAAACAGGTACGTAAATGAAGAATATAAAAAATGATTGGAGAGCCTTTCGTTGGCGTAAAATTCTGTAAAGCAACCATCGCACTTAGAGAATCCGTGAAGATAACGGCTCTTGCTGGCTTAATATCTACTAAAATTGCAACGCACACAGAATCCCAGTCAATTCAGCAGTAAACATAGATGCTGCATCAGTAAGTCTAATCGCCTTACTATGGTGAATTTCTGGGACACAAAATGCACAGCCGGTTTTGTCAGTATCCGGGCACTTTGAGGCATCTGTAAATACCTGTAGATAGTGCCTCCACGTTATGGCAATATAATCCCTGGAGAAAAGGGAGACAAACTCTGAGTTATTTGACTTGTTCACTTCTCTGTGTAACGCTTGTGAAATATTTGGTAGACGTAACTTCCATGGAGGAAACGCAGGTATAAAAGTGTACCGGATTTGAATGCCGGCGATCTGCATTGTGTCGTACATACATTTCGTTCGTACAGTAAAGGGCTCTCTTTTTCTGCTTGTACCTTCAAACAGAATATCATAATAGGATGGTCTGAAAATGTCAGTTGCTGAATTCCCATGTGAAGCCATCAACTTCACTCCAAATTGCAGTGATCGAAAGTGTCCTCGAACAAAAAGAGGCCATTCATTACATATATGTTGAATTATATTTAAGGGAGTTGTTTTAAGCGTACCTGTTGCAATACGGAACCCTGAACATTGAATACTGTCAATTTTAGTTTTAACTGAAGCACAGACAGAGTCGTAGGCTTCACATCCACAATCTAACCGAACGAATAAGCGCTTGACACATTAACAATAGACAATAAGTTTCAGTGCCCCAACATTTCCCAGATACAGCTCTCATCAGATTGAGAGCTTTCTGACATTTTGCTACAATGGAATTTAAATGAGCGTTCCAAGTATGTTTAGAGTCAAACAAAACACCCAGATTACGAAATGATTGTACAATCTTAACCTTACTACCTTTCAGATATACCGACATGAAAGGTAGTAACCTCTTATTTGGGAAAATTACTTTCTAGCAAGCAGAAGATCGTAGTTATCCGAACTTGATACATATGCAAAGTTATCTGCTAAAACATTGCATTTTTCTTTGTCTGTAACGGAGCATGCCATATCAGTAATCAATATAGGAATAGCTGAGTGCTTACAATTTCCGCCTACTGCTTTCACCTGGGACCACACGGTCTTAAGAGAAGTGCGATTGGTGAGATTTGAACAATATTTACGCCAATGGTCTTTCTGTGTTTGCTTAAATATTTGCAAGTTCACAAAATGTTCATCACACAATACAGTTTTGTACCTCTGACATTCAATTGACTGCAGGTTTGGTAGCACGACTGCTGTAAAAGACAAAGAATTCCTAATAAACGTTACCGACCATCCTCTAGCACCATTGACTCTATCAGCACGGAATATTCCATAGTCAGAGTATGTGAAGTCTAGATGGGGTTTTAAAAATGTCTCCTGCAGGCAGACAACATCTGGTTTATCTGCAAGCGATGACAGAAAAAATTGAAATTTTCGACCATGTGAATATAAGGACTGTATATTCTGATGAAGGAGATTGAAACCCATGATTATACAAAGAAGACCAATCAGAAGATGTTGAAGTCGTACCTTGTAATCCATTATTTCGAGCTTTTTTCTGTACTTTAACATATTCATCAACTCGGCGGAATCAATTATATCCGTGCCAAGGTGACGCTGAGCACACTCCGCAAGATATTTGATTATGTCAGAATTCTTAGGTATTTTACAATAATGAAACAAAATCTCGGTGAAGAAAGCTTGGTGGGTGGGATTCATTCATGATAGGTGTATTATGCTGTACTATGGCTGTTTTTGTCTCTGGGCCATGGGAAATTCCACTGCTTGCACGGGCTGTGAGTGTTGACCCCTGATGGGGGAGGGTAGCTCGAACTTAATTGACCCGATTGCCATGGACAGTTTTCAGTGCAGCTGCATTAGACACATTTTCAGTTGCTTTCATGGACTGCGCGTTGCTCGCCTCTTTATAGGCTGGACAGCCTTGGTATGCGGCACTATGTTCTCCCCCACAGTTAAAACATTTTGAGGACCCTAAATTAGGGCAGTTAGGAAACTCATGCGCCCCACCACACCGAGGACATCTGGCCGACCCTTTACAACACATTGCTATATGCCCTATTCTCTGGCATTTGTAGCAACAAACCACAGCAGGAATAAACTGTTTGACTGAAAATACCTGATAACCCAACTTTACTTCCTCTGGGCGTGATTTACGGTCAAAATGTAGTATCATTACGTTGCTAGGAGAAATATTCTTTCCGGTCTTTGGCCTTTCAACTTTACAACATTTCTCGGATATCAGGACCTCTAAAATTTCGTTCGGAGATATTTCGTCCCAGTAGCCGTATATAACACCCCTTAGCAAAGACTTGTTTTGTACAGTACAGTTTATATCTCTACCCATGATACTGTTTAGTCTCAGCAGTTTGCTACATTGTCTCTGTGACTTCATCTGTGACTTTTTTCTTTCTTCTACTTGTTTTCGCCATATGCTTTATCGTTTCTCCCATTGCCCTGTGTGTAATGTCACAAATTAAAGAAGATTCAAGGGGCATTATCACGTATTTTTTCAGGAATGTTTTGGATATCTGATTCAACTGAACTACTGTGTGATCATTGTTTTGTGTTAAGGTATTTTAAAGACACCATAAAAGGCGTGTTTCTTCCTTGTTGCGCTAACAAAATCGACGCCACATCCAAGCCTCTAGGAGCAGTTATCATCAATGTCATTCCCTGCGGAGAAGGTGGTAAACTGAACTCCAGACAAACAAGAGGAACAACTCGGCCACTCGGCCACTCTACATTTAGGCAATAGAACTTATGATATGTTGGAGGTCCATTTTATTGTTATAGAATTCTTTTCCCAGTTGGTATTATTAAAGACCAAGACCAACAAATTTTAACAGGGTTTCATTTCTTTGCTCGATGCCTTTTTTATAAACGTAGGACCTATGCCCAGGTAAATTAGTTTTAATGTAAATTTTTAATTACCTAATTTCTAAAATGGAAAATGCCACACGTGGTGCATGTAGGCAGTTCAACAACAACATAATGTTAATGTCAACATACACTGTCCGACCTTGTGACAGCGGTGTGCTGTGACTGTTTGCCATATGTATTGTCCGTATGAAAGACACCCAAACAGCACTTAAGTCCAACATGGGGTGTCGATTGTTGTATATTAACCTACTTACATTCATATGTGTCTTGCTCACGACTGACTCCGTATATGACCACGCTCTTCCGTGTAGTCTTTTGACAGCTCAGTTTTGCTTGCGGAAATCTTATGATATTATTCGGTATACTAACTACACGTCTATTTTACCTACTTTTTGCTGTCAGACCTCCCCACGTACGAGCCGAAAAGAAATCAGCATGAGCTGGACTTGAATCCACAGCGACCGCTCTGATATGACAATCCTTGCGGCCACGGAAGTCCTTACCAGTGATGGTCAAGTCATATAACAAAATGTACCTCTATGTAAGTTATTTTTATTCCCACATTTCGTTTTGAGAAAAGAAAACGAAGCTGACGAGGACAGCTGGTTTACTCAGTAGCAAATATTCACAAAAAATACATACACTTTCTTGTTTTTGTTATTTTTCCTCACTATTTTGATCTTTTGTTATATTTATTGCTAGGGTATGTGTATATTATGTTGGCTTACACTACTACACTAGGTGAATAAGTGGAGCAGTTTGTATTATACGATTATATATGCATAAAACAATGGTAATATTTTGTCAGCATTGCAGTAATTTATGATATTTTTAACGTTTCTTAGTTGTGGGGCAAATTGAATCCATGGGATCACTTCACTCAAAGCTTTTATACGTACCACTCTGCAGTATACGCTTTCATACCATTCGTTGTATGGATATGCTATGACCCGAAAAAAAATTAGACAAAATTATAAAAAGCATGCAACCGGCAGACATTTCCGAAATATAGTTGGTAATTTACATACTCTTACTCTAAATCTTCAATTTTTTCAACCTCTAAAACATCTTTTCCAGTTGAATTTACGGTAACAAATATTATAAAAATGACGCTGAAATGACTCGTTTGTGTCCTATAGAAGTTGCACCCCATAGTTCTATGGATATGTTTTCAAATATTGGTTACCGAGGCGGTTGAATAGGTTGAACTTAGGGTACTAAACACGATGAAGCAGACTAAAATGATGTGAAGTTGTGTTTCCGAGTCGGAAATCTTATAACATTTCTTAACATCATGGTTAACTTAATGGTAATAAAGTTAAGCCATTCCCATCTACATTCCTATCTCCACACCTCCTCTCCTCCTATCTCCACTCCGCACATCTCCACCCCTCCCATCTCCACCCCTCCCATCTCCATCCCTCCCATCTCCAATCCTCACATCTGCACGCCTCCCATCTGCACGCCTCCCATCTCCACCCATCCCATCTCCACCCATCCCATCTCCACCCCTCCCATCTCCATCCCTCCCATCTCCAATCCTCACATCTCCACGCCTCCCATCTCCACGCCTCCCACCTCCGCATCCTATAGTGCAAATGTTCAGTATGTGGGTGGTAACTTCAGTTATTAACTACACAAGTGCCGGATACGTATATATGTATGTATGCTTTGGGTTTTAACGTCGTACTTAAAAATTTTTCAGACATGTGACGACGGTAAGTGATTAAGTGCTAGTACAGATATTGCGTCTTCTTGTGGCAGGGCGAATCCATGCCGCCACTGAAGCATCATGCTGAAGTGCTCTTTGCACTCCATAAGCTTGTTTTCGTTACGAAGACTTCATTGACTCTGATAACGTAAATCAAACTGTGATGTATTTTACTCTAAATCCTGTTTCTAACAAAGTCGTATCTGAAAATATTTTAAAATTTTGGTATAATATAATTTTGATCAAAGAAATTCATTTTATCCCTTGCAACTTTAAGACATCACGAATGTACGGCTTCAGAGCTCGAGATGAGGGAATTTTATCTGACAAAAAAACAATAAAGTCTGTATTCATGGAGAAAGCAAATGTTGTCTTTGTCGCTGTGTGGAATTTGCTCTTACCATATCCCATTCTGCAATTTCAAAACAAAAGGAGTGAAATTTTAAACACAAATTTTACCAGTGTGGTGTCCAATATTTATGCACGCCAATTATTCTAGTATTTCTTTTGTATATATACCCCAAACAGTACATCATTACACAAATAAAATGATTACTAACTGAAAGTGAGTTTACACAACTATCCTAATGATCCAGATTCAGTCAATATATACCAATATTTATACCACATAACACTGATATACTTTCCTTGTACATATATATCTGAATATATACCATGATGCTTTAATAATAGATGTTTTGTTTGGTGTAGAAAGTAGTCTAGCAACTTTTTCTGGCATGAGAATTGTCCGTGTACCTGGGGCTCATTTATTTATTTATTTGATTTTTCTCTTACGCAGTACTCAAAAATAGTTCACTTACACAGCTGCGGCTGGCCTTATGGTGGGACGAAACTGGGCAGAGCCCGTGTGAAACCCACGACCAACTGTAAGTTGCAAGAAGACCTTACCGCAAACATTTTTATCACCTAATTCTGCTTAGGTCATGGTGCTGTAATGTGCTACTATTTATGCATTTACATGAACAGTTAGAATAAAACCCTAACAGAGGTAAGTTGACAAAAGGCCATATTTCACCGGTTATGTGTTACCCTTTTGCCAACTATCACACTGTCGTCGCTACTCTGGATTTTCTCTCTATGCTGGACGTCTTTTAAGTATTGCTCCGCGCTGGTGTGCTAACCACGGAGGTCCTCACTTGGGATTTAATGTCGCCTTCCAAATTATTATGTTCATATCAGGACAATGCCTGCTTGTAGGTCCTAAAGCCCGTATCTGCATATAGATGTTTCAGTGGAACGCAACACGTGTTTAAGTGACCCGGGACGTTACAATTATGGTGTCAACAAAGGTAATGTTTCATTTGAGCTGGTTGCATACGCGTGAGTTTTGACGATTCTATGGTGTTCTCTGGAATAAGTGCGTTCACAATATTGTGTCCGGGTTGGTTACAACGATGAGAATGTAGAACTCGTGGATCTATGTTGTAAAATCTTCCATCCGTAATGATATTGCTGAGACTAGTCCAAAGGGTGTTTAGTCTTTGTGACATGTGCTCGTTGATCTTCCGTTCATTATCCAAATTGATAAAATTCTTTGTTTCCCAGAACTGAATGTCAATAGCCAGATGTCCTTCCTCGTGGTTTCTGTCACGCTGATTGGTGTACGCACAAGTTTAGCCCCGGGATCTGCGGCTTTTGCCGTTGCTTTAACGGCAATAAACCTTTCTGCTACTGCGGGCATAAATGAGGACTCACAATACATTTGAGTGAAAAGCGATTTCGTTCTATAATGACCTGTACACTCTTAAGCGGTATTTACGTGTTATACGGTTAACCCATGCGACACACTGGAACAGCCACCAAGTGGAAGGCTTTTTACAAGATGTATGCTCAGATGTGGATAATGGACATTGATTCTTCTGAGTGTATGCGGGATATACCCACAGATGGAGATTCAATATGAGAATATCCAAAATTGTAACGCGAAGTTCCGACATAGTTCCTAAGAATTGTCATTACATGGACAGTTATAAGGTGCTCAAAAATGAATAAAACCAAATGGTTCTGAAACGAGATACATTTACTGCTAAAAAATAACATTTTCGACCAGGGAGGCCAAGCAAATACTGAACATGTTACATGCCGAAGAAGGCTGTATCCACAGCGTGAATATTCAGTACATGGTTTCCAAGGAGATTATGATGCAGATTTCCTCCAGCAATTACAGAAGGTTTCGTCCGACCAGTGCGGTTTCGTCGGGAGGGAGCAGTGCAAGGTGAAATCGGTGGGTAACCTGAGTAAGCTGTTTTGGTTTGCGGTTTACAAGACAGTGGCTGACAAGAAGTGGTTCTCTTCAGTGGTAATAATGGATGGTTTGCTATATACCGACCACACCAACTACACAACACCGAGTCACGTTGACCATCATGCGGAGCACGAGGAGCACGAGGAGCACGGCGAGATTATCAGGTAATCTTATTACACTTTGTTAGTAATCCCCTTAATCCCTACTAAATCCACGTGCTTATTACATCCACTAAGAATGAGGTAATCTACATAGAATTATACCTGTTGGTAACTCATTAATTCCTGTTAAATCCAGGTGCTGACTACATATATCGGAAACCGGTTATCAGGTAATCTATATTTAATTACACCTTGTTAGTAAACTCATGTTTGGCATAATCTTTAGTTGCAATCATCTCAGTGCATAACAGACAGAATTTTTATACCAAATTAATAATACATAAGTCAAATTTTAACTCCTGCCATTTGAATATTAAAAGTCTAAACATAAGACTAACTTCATATTTAAGAGCACACAAAAGTGCCTGTGATCTTTGAGTAGGTGGTTTTAAAAAATTTTCATCAGTTGTAATATTAAATTTTATCCAAATATTTCTTTATATTATAATTTAACAGTATATTTTTGTTTTCTGTGGTGAAACTACTGAAGACGACAGGCAAATTCTGGGATTTAAATATCCCCTTTAATTTGAGCTCTGGTCGGCACGGGCTATCGATAAACATTTCTGGAACTTCAAACCCGTAGTGTTCTGACGATAGAATTATAATTATATAACAAATGTATTTGTTTTTATAAATTAGGAATTTGCGACACCGTCATTAAGTCTTTGGATGAAATGTTCACATCCAACTTCCGCTATATGCTAGCTGACATCACCGTATTAGGTAGCTGGCTATATGGCGCATTATTCTGCGGACACTGTGTAAATTGCATCCGCCATAAGCTTGTCCACCGATCACAGGAATGAAAAAATGATTGACTACACCGCAAACACTTCTCAATACTGACATAACTTGAATCAAACGAATGGTCCCTATTTTCCCTTACTTACACTGATCTGGTTAAAATCGAATTCGTACTGTAATCATGGTTTCGCTCCCACCATATGCTGGCCACCGTCGTATAAGTGAAATATTCTTGAGTACGGCGTAAAACACCAATCAAGTAAATAAATAAAATAAATAAGTTATGTTTTCGAAAGTAGTGAGGAAAACCGACGTACAAGCACAAATAAGAAAATGGTATATGTATATAAAAGACATCGGTATGTGGTCAGACGTAGGTAACAGTTATACTTGACAGTTTTCCATAGTAGCTTTATCCACGCGAAGGCTATAATTATGCGACTGGATGTTTAAATATTTATACCATCAAGACGGGAATATTCAAGTATGTTTGTTTTCCAAGAACCAAATAACATTATGTTAAATCCATAGAACTAAAAAGACGCATACATTAAAAACGCGATCAAGTAACGAAAGTGAAAAATTAAAACACTTCAAGTCATTTCCAGAGTAGCGTTATTATATTCTCCATGGGAAAGACAGCGGTAGATTCTCCATGGGGAAGACAGCGGTAGATTCTCCATGGGGAAGACAGCGGTAGATTCTCCATGGGAATGACAGCGGTAGATTTTCCATGGGAGAGACAGCGGTAGATTCTCCATGGGAAAGACAGCGGTAGATTCTCCATGGGAATGACAGCGGTAGATTTTCCATGGGAGAGACAGCGGTAGATTCTCCATGGGAGCGACAGCGGTAGATTCTCCATGGGAAAGACAGTGGTAGATTTTCCATGGGAGAGACAGCGGTAGATTCTCCATGGGAGAGACAGCGGTAGATTCTCCATGAGAGAGACAGCGGTAGATTCTCCACGGGAGAGACAGCGGTAGATTCTCCATGGGAAAGACAGTGGTAGATTCTCCATGGGAGAGACAGCGGTAGATTCTCCATGGGAGAGACAGCGGTAAATTCTCCATGAGAGAGACAGGGGTAGATTCTCCATGGGAAAGACAGTGGTAGATTCTCCATGGGAGAGACAGTGGTAGATTCTCCATGGGAGAGACAGCGGTAGATTCTCCATGGGAGAGACAGCTGTAGATTCTCAATGAGAGAGACAGGGGTAGATTCTTCTAAGGTGTCGCTGGCGTTTGATCCATGATCTTAACAAACAAGGTTCCTCACTCGAATCCAGCTATTCTTTATTCTCACTGTCCGTGTACATCCCTCAAAAGTGGCAATCTAAATTATATGCCCCCTTTCACCAAGGCGTAAGCAGAATTACTTAAAGCTATGCAGTGATGATAGTTGCAAATTATATTAGACGTTACTGGTCTATAATTACTCAAAATGCCATGCTGTCATTACATCTAATACAACTAGTCACATTAAAGTACAAAGGGAGATATCTAGTACAAAGCATGGAAAGAGAAACTAGAGCATCGATAACTGTTACACGTAAGTGTGAAATTGGACCGGTTGTCAATTTACCCCAGTCAGAGTTTTATTCTTAATTTATTATTTATTTATTTGATAGATTGGTCTTTTACGTCGCACTTAAGAATATTTCACTTATACGACCGCGGCCAGCATTATAGTGGGAGGAAACCGGGCAGAGCCCGGGTGAAACCCACGAACATCCGCAGGCTGCTAAAAGCCCTTCCCAAGTAGGGTAGGAGAGGAACTTTATTTATTAGACGTCAGGGCTCTAAAATTACCCATAATGCACATTTAATTAATAATAAACGCAACCCCTGTCCTCGGATATCAAAAATTCGTTCGAATAAAGTTATTGCTTCCAAACTAAATTTTAGCCAAATGTAATGAAATTATACACGTTTTTAATGAAGATTGCCATCAAAACAACTGCCTTTTCTCTCCTAAGTGTATTTTATTGCTTATTACGTCACAACGCATGGACTGACCCTGTTGACGTCGCACACAGAACCATTCACATGCAAATCATGTCAATGGCAGTTATAGTGTGGGGTGTATAAAAGCCCAAAAGTGTTTTCGCATTTTATTCATTCATTCGTCGACGAAAGGCAGTCGGTAAAATGCCGCGACTGAGTGCTGCCGACCGAAATATCGCCATTGGTCGTCTTCAAGCCGGAGAAAGTTTTGGTACTATTGCACGACACCTAAATGTTCACAAAACAACGATATCCCGACTTTGGAGCCGTTACAACAACTTTAATTCGACCAACGATCGCCCGAGAAGTGGAAGGCCAAGAATCACGACCCCACTTCAAGATCGGTACATCCGGGTCCTTCACCTGCGTAATCGGCATGCCCTACCAACCGTGACTGCCACACAAATACCAGGTTTGAGGAGAGTGTCGGCTCAAACGATTGGGAACCGTCTGAAAGAAGCGGGTTTACGTGCCTGTAGACCAGTTGTTGGACCTGTACTACGCCCCGTACATCGACGCCTACGACTCAGGTGGTGCAACAACGTAAGGATATGGACTTTACAAAACTGGAGGCGCATCTGGTTTTCTGATGAATCTCGTTTTCTTTTGACACGTCACGACGGAAGACAGCGTGTGTATAGGAGACGTCATGAACGCTTTGCGCCCATCTGCGTCCGGAAGGTGGACAGATTTGGCGGAGACAGTGTTATGGTTTGGGGAGCCATCTCGGACAACCAGAAATCAGACTTGGTGATCGTTCCAGGGAACCTGACAGCCCAACGTTACATCAACCACGTGTTACAGCCTCACCTTCTCCCGATTATTGACCGACAGACACAGCTTTTTCAACAGGACAACGCCAGGCCTCATACTGCACGTGCAACAATGAACTTTCTGCAGGATTCCAACGTCAATGTCTTGCCGTGGCCCTCTAAATCACCAGACCTCAACCCTATTGAACACCTGTGGGATACTCTGGATCGACACGTGCGTCAACGTCAGCCACCGCCACACACGCTTCAACAGCTCGCCTTTGCGTTACAGGAGGAGTGGAGGGCCATTCCCCAGGAGAGAATCCGGCGTCTTATCCGTTCTTGTCCAAGGAGATGCCGTGCAGTGATTGCAGCTCGTGGTGGTCATACGAGATACTGAGGAAGACGCCCCCTGGTGAGCAAGTGGTATCTGTGAGATGACTTTTGAAAAAACAGTTTTAAACATGATCATCTTGATTATCATTCTGCCAAATTTCTGACTTCTGTCTTCAATAAGAAAAAAGTTGTGCCGTCCTAAAACTAAATATTAAAATCTCTAAAATACGGGGGTTGCGTTTCTTTTCTGACAGAGTTTAGGATAAAATCAAGGCGTCTCAAAATGATCACATCTAATATTATAACCACTGCAATTACGTGAATTCATCTAATTTTGATTTGATTTATTCACCAGAATATATTAACAAGCAAATAATACAATAAGTTATTATGGCATCCAAGAAGCATCAGTTCGCAAGACAATAATAAAAGATATAAAGTAATATCTGGCAGGATGAAAGCCCCATGGGGTTTGTTTTATCCCAGTGAGATAAATAAAGTAAGCTGCTGATCCAAATAAAGGGGTATTTCGTAAAAGATGAAACATAATATTTAAGAGAAGAATGATTTAATAATATATAATTGGTGAATATAGGTTAAATCCCAGGACCTGTTATAACTATAGAGACTAAACAACATTATGTGATTACAAAGACTTTCGGCCCTGTATCACTTCAGATCTACTTTGAGTCTTAAATAATGAAATGGACGTCATAGATTTCAGGTGGTTTTAAAAGTTGTTCCACAGTCGAGGTTCTTTCACTTTCACTGAGTAACGCGAAAGTTCAGACAGGAAGTAAGGATGACATAAGTTCAGCGAAACATTGCGGGTTGGATCGTGATGAACAGAGGAAAGAGCACCAAAGAAATGTCGAGATTTTTCTGGAAGAATAATTTGATGGTGAACAGATTTATGAGCGAAAATGAGAGTCAAATGAGAGTGAAGATATTTAATTTGTCAAATAATGGTCCAGTGTGATCATATCCACTCGTGTGAGCGATTACGCGAATAGCTCAGTTCTGGAGTGTTAATAACGGTTGTAGATGGCTTTTGAAAGTGTTAGGCTATGGCAGATTGCGGTAAGTTGCATACGATAATATAAGAGAATTATACAAAAGGAATAAAAACATTTTATTCAGAAACTTTTTTATGTGGCGAATTATACCAATGTTTCGAGACAATTTTTTGGAGAGTCCATTAATATGTGTTTGCTAATTAAAGTGGTTATTAAAATGGACCTCTAGGAATTAAAAATTGTTAACTGTTTCGAATATATGTCCGTCAATATTTAAGTCGGGGATATTAGTTTTGCGGCGTTTATGTGTGTGTATAAGGCATTTGTTTTTTTAAATATTTAAGGAGAGTTCATTAACCGTGAGCTAGCTGTGTAATTTGTACAGATCGTTAGTCGCCATGCGGAATAGTTACGAGTTTTTTTGTCAGAGAATGTGGCACTGGTATCGTCAGCAAATAATATTATGTCCCAAAATAGATCCTTGTGGAACTCCGCATTTTATATAGCTAGGGGCTGAGAGAGAGTCCTTGTATTTGACATATTGTTTTCTTGATGATGAGTAACTGCTAAACCTCTTTTTCGTAATCCCTCGAATCCCATAATAATCTAACTTGTTAAGTAATATATGATGGTTAACAGTGTCGAACGCTTTTGCGGGGCCCAAAAAGATCACAGGGCCATATGTATGTGCTTTCCTAGCAGTTATTATCTTTTCATAGAGATAGAGCACTACTAAATTTTATACAGATATATAATGAAAGATCGAAAATGTATGCTCTAGTCTTTCGTAAATCACAAACACTGAAACGGGCACATTATTAATAGTGCTCTCTTCTATCGAATCTTTGTTCTGTCAAAAAACACCTGGTTTTCTGATATGGGTGATATTGACGTAATCCGTGTTAGCCGATGTACGAGCAAAATACCTTGGCAAACGAGTACAAATTTTTACTGGTGGACTATTAATATTAATATGTCATTATTCATTATTATTCACATAACTCGCACAGAGATAGAGTGTTGACTGCCGAGTCTCGCATTTCGTTCGAAATGAAAATCATTTCGTCGATATTTGATATCACCGATCGCCTACAGGTGATCCATACATAGTCTCCATATTTAAAACCCGCTCTCTTTTAGCGATATCCGACCCGTGTTTTCCTTCCCACTTCGTTTAGTCACATCAACTTTTCAACATGTTACGGGTTACAATGGTACAGTCGTTTCCATTGGTCACTGGGTTATGTTTATTAGCCATCTGTGTCAGATTGTGAGACTTTCCAGCAGAGGTTGTAGACGGGAAGGGTCCGGTCCACCGCATGAGGAGAGTATTGTGGTTGAAATTACATCAAAGTTCGATACAGGCTGAAAAATATTTTTCTGTCATCTCTTCAACTGATGGTGCATTCTGCTTTAATAACATACGTAGCATTCTTGTACGTTTCACTTTTAAAATATTGGATCTAAATGATAATTCACCATCCAATATAAACCCTGGCATCGAATACTCGTGAGTTACAGTGATAAGAACAAATATACCCAACTGTTATTAATAATCAAGAGCGTACACCATACAACAAGCAAAGTGGTATCCTATCAATCGCAGAAAGGCTGAAATTAGTGTAATCTCAACACGCATCTGTACAAAAGTAATTTCCTCGTCCATAAATTCCAAATTACATTCGTAAGTTTTTTTTCTGTGTGATGTGCAAACTTTTGTAAATATATTAAGGAAAGTCAATTATTTTCCGCCCAGTTTTTAGATATATAAGAAGCAACGACAAGCTCCAACACATTTTAGTTCAGCTGTTTCCGTTTGAAGGAGAATAATTCAAAGACTTGAAACGGGATATTTCAAAGACTCTAAAGATAGTGTTAAGGTTGGCCTCTTCGGTTGACTGGAACACGCAAACTAATTACGCTGGAAGTAGCGGGCAAATCTCAGTATGTGTGGTCTAGAACAAAGGTTGTCAGTTGAACACTATCGATTGGATTATTCCTTTCTCGACCTGAGAACAAATAATCCACAGGCACAGAGAGCCTCTTTGTACACATGTGCCTATAACCATGTATATTTTACGCGTGATTATTTACACAGTTGTTAGCTGCAGGTTTTAACGTCACATTTAACAAGTTTTCGATCATATATCCCGACTCAGTGGCAAGCCAGTTCTCTAACACTACATATAAGGAGCTCTCAAATGTGAGCTGACATTTTGATCAAAGCAATCAAGAACGTGAACTTTAACAACCTTTCAAACAAAACTGCAATATTACACCAGATGGTTCAGTTTGAGCAATGTACGGAATAACTCAAACACGGTTATAGTGACCAACGGTACAGTGAAAAAATAACCAGGTATACATAGAGCATTAAAACGACATCTCGGATACATAAATATACGTAAGTCAATATGCACTCAGCCTTACCGTAACGCGCTGTTTGAACGTCCCAGCGTGATCTAAACTATTAGATGAATTCATTCCTCCTGGATGTTCTGTCAAAAGGTAAATTTACTTTTGAGTCCTCCTGAATACTTTTAAATGTTTCTGAATAGGTACACACCTGATGAACTCCAGTCAAATATCCCAACCAGGGATATTACCAACCAAATATTCACTGACACATCACAACAGGCTGGAGCATGTTGTAATACTAAACTGAAAACCCCAGATCTTGACCTGTTGACTACCAGAACAGTATTACTACCAGAACAGAAAAGACTACAGCACAGACAGCAAATCCTGGGCACTGGAGACAGTGTATTTACCTCATGGTTTTATTCCAGCATGTTCATGTGTAGCTTTACAAAGTGGCAGCATCATGACTGGAAACAAGGAAAAAACTTTTTAAGTTGCCACTCAGACAGTATATACTTGTACGGCATATATGAATGATAAAAAGAACAGTTGTTATCTCCCTGGCTAAGATGGTTAAAGCATTGGATTTCTAAGACTAACAGGTCCTGGATTGACAAGCTCGCGAGCTCACCGTGTTTCGGCTTTAACTTTAAGTCAAGATGTTTGTCAGTGGTTTAGTTCGGTTTGCTGTGCCTAGCTGCCGACATATAAGTGAACTTTATTTAAGCACGTCGTAAAAGACAACTTGCCAGTCAGTCAATAGACTGTGCTTTGACTGTGCACGTGACTGAAACACTGAGAGACGGTGCCTTTAACTACTATAATGTCGATTCTTCCAGACAATTACATAATTTCGAAAAATTACAAAACGCCCGTATTTCATTCTCCCGTATTTGACCATTGGTCAACTGTCACATTGTCGTGATTTAGCATTTGCATTTGCTGGGGGTTGAACGAACCACTCAGCTAAGTTCATTTGATCTCGAAAACAACGGAACAGTTAGCATACCCACCTGTACAAATCAGTTCATTGCCTCACTGAGTTATCAGTTGAAAATCAGTGTAAAAATCATTGTTTACTTTAAAGTTAGATCCTGGAAATTAAATTATGTATACCAGCTGGGCACCAGTACTAACTGGCTTGATTCTCACATTGACCCACACTCTGGACACGTGCATTTAAGCGACTAGAAATCCTCAAAAAGATTACACAATTAAAATGATAACTTCTCTGTGTACCACTTACGACAGTCTAATTTGTAAAATTTTTAAGCAAACTGTATCGAAAATTTTTGGCGAATCAAATCATACTTTCTAATTATTTAAAAAAAAATTACATAGTGATTTCATGTCGACATTATGTAGACAACAAAAGGTCAAATTATTACCTTTCAGGGGATATCAGGGTTGTACCTTTACTATTCATAGCATTAAAATGATTGTGAAGTTTTAAGAAAAAAGTTAAAACGTTTTTTTTATAAATTTTATTACTCATTTTGAATGGCTACACGTCAACAGATAAGGCCGATATTTTGCGACATGTAATTATTTGATCTATTGTAAAATAATACGGGGGTGGGTGTCCCTGAGCGAGGTGTTTAGCGTGCCAGCGCGCCTCAATCACCCATGAGTCTCTCACCAATGCGACAGCTGTGAGTTCATGTCCCGCTCATGCTGGCATCCTATCTGGCCGTACGTGGGCCGTACGTCTGCCAGCAACTTGCGGATGACCGTTCGTTTCCCCCGGGTTCTGCCCGGTTTCCACCCATCAGAATTCTGGCCTCAGTTGTATAAGTTAAATATGAAACCACTAATCAAATTAATAGATAAAATAAAACAAAAATTCGATTGAACTGGAATCTTCGTTGCAGCCTTTATAAATCTTATTATCACCGTAGTTTTAGGTCGAAGAAATGTTGACAACACACTCTTCAATCACATTTATACACTTATTTCATGACTGTTTTTGTTGACCAGTTGTTAGCCATGGTTTCATACAGATTATGACACAGAGTTTACACATTTCCGAATGGCACCTCTTTTGAGGTGGTCAAAAAAACATCGAATACGTCAGCTTGGACTGATGAACAGATGGACATTGGTGTCAAACACTGATGATAGCGGAAATTTCACAAAGCTCATCCTGCATATTGACTGAAAACAATGGGCTTGTTGGGGAGAGCAAACAGCTTTCTACCGCTGCTATTTGGATGGATGGTGACAGCATAAACTGATAGATTAGTGTGTTGATGCATGCGGTTATGCAGCCGAAGATCAAACGGTGTATCAAACCGTTAGAAAAGCAAGACTGACACACAATATGTCTATAAAATATTTAAACACAATTATTCACAACACCTTTCTATGGTGAAGCCTTTGTTTTCATCCAGTTGTTGGGTCACCTTTTGAATCCATTTAATGTATGGAGTTTTTTGCAATATTTACAAAGACGACCGCTCTTCCAGCAACGTGGGTTTCCCCCAGGCTCCGTCCGATTTCCTCCCACCATAATGTTGGCCGCCGTCGTATAAGTGAAATATCCTTGAGTACGACGTAAAACACCAATAAAACAAATAAATAGATAAATAACCATAGCCATTCAAACAAAAAACGCCCCGATCCGCGCTCCCTTGGGACGATTAAATGTAACATTTTAATTAACTCCATCGACAATATCAAATATTTATTTGGGATATTTTGTATTCATTCGGACATTGTACATCTGAAATGGAGACCTATGACAAGAACGCAGACATCGCAATGCATGCTAGATGTTTTAAGATCTGGGGGCCTCCGTGACTCAGTTGGTTAGCGCGCTAGCACGGCGTAATGACCCAAGAACCTCTCACCAATGCGGTAACTGTGAGTTCAAGTCCAGCTCATGTTGGCTTCCTCTCCGGCCTTAAGTGGGAATGTCTGCCAGCAACTTGCGGATGGTCGTGGGTTTTCCCCGGACACTGCCCGGTTTCCTCCCATCATAATTCTGGCCGCCGTCATATAAGTGAAATATTCTTGAGTACCGCGTGAAACATCAATCAAATAAATAAATAATAAATAATAATTTTAAAATCTCTTCAAAGGTATCGGTACTGATTTTTTTTCCTGATTGTGCTTAACTCCTTCGCACAACGGATTACTATTAGATAATATTTGATATTCTGTAGCTTTTTAATTCAATTAACCAGGCGATTTCTTTTCTTGCAGACACTTTTCCACTTGGCTTCAAGTCACGGGCCTGGTGCTGGTTATTGCAGTGCTCATCGTCGGGTCTTTGGGAAACAGTTTCGGTCTTCATGTTTCCTTTCGGAAGAAAGATGCCCCATCCAGTAGGGTGACATATATTGTCCTTTTTGTGATAAATATTTCCACGGTCCTGATCTGCGTGCCTATGGTCATGGCTGGTCTCATTCAACCCCAGGTAATAAGCGATCCCTTTTGTTACATTCAGGAGACGTTGACATTTTTCACGTGCTGTATAAATCTGATTATTCCGGCGTTTTGGGCACTGGAAAGTTGGGACAAGGTGGTTCGTCATACTCGCAAATGGCTGACGCACAGAAGGGCGAATGTCATAGTAGCAGGCGCAATTCTTCTTGTAGTATTCCTTAGTACTCTACCTATTTACACGATCGAAGTCTCAGGGGGTGTCCACGAGCACGGCTGCCACTGGTGGACGACGACAGTGGACGCTTACGTCTGGTATCAGTTTATCATAATAGTCACCTTACTGGGACTGTCAACTACTGTTCAAGCCCTCGCCTACTGTGTCGTGTTCTGCAGAGCTCGGCGACATGAAGTGACTTTCGGTTACAGAAGAAATCGTGTAGTACCAGTAGTTTCAGAGTATACCCAGCCTACTGTATATCACACGGCGAGCGTTTTGACAGACACGATGAGCAGTACGGTGACAGGAGCAGATCGGAACACCGTGGACAATACTATGTCCGGGACTGTCGATGGAGTTACTTCCGAAGCTGAAAGCATTACTGTACCTTCAAAAGATTTATGTGCGCAACCTCACCCAGGAAATGACTTTTTAGAAGGTAAGAACGAAATAAAGCGATAAACAGGTGGTCTCCTCACATCGGTAAATCGCCTGCTGTTTTGACACAAAATAATTACATTGACCACAGTAGCTAGCCAAACTCTTTAAGAACTCATTGAAAACATAACCGAACGAAAATGCATATTTCTTTAGGGATTAAAAAATAAGTCAGTTTTTTATGGTGTTAGACTCTCCACGGCCTTATGAAAAGTTACGAGATAAATGGATTTTGAGAGTATAAATTTTCAGTTTACAATATATGACTGACTGGCTTAATCCGTCGATCACAAATTCATTAGACTGGTAGGCTATAATCAAAATGGGATGAGAAGTCTAACAGACCTTGGCACCAAGGGAACGCCATATTCGTTCGTAATGAGAAGGATCACCTACAGTGTGACTGGATTCATGATCGTTATTATCCTTTCTCTCTTTCATCTTCGGCCAAAAAAAAAAAAAAAAAACAAAACAAAAAAAAAACCTTTACATATTGCGCAACGTATGCAAGATATTGTGTTAGTTTTGAATATTTTAAGAGTACAGTGGCCATTTTTATTGCCGATATAATCGTCGGCTTTTCAGAATAAACACATTAAAACGTTTGAAAATCTACTGTATGAATTTCAGATAAAAAGACGACTTCATCTGTAATGCGTGCACAACAAGACAGAAGGAAGCTGCATAAATCCCAGGGTATTCAGAACAGAGTGGCCAAAATGAGCGTGTTTATTATCGGTATCCATTGCCTCTGTTCCTTCCCTTGGATCATCCTTAACGCTGTGCTTTATAGCGGAAGTGACGTCATTGATCCAGAAATACGCATCGTAACATTAGTCATAGCCTACATCACATGTGCAGCCCTACCTTTCGTTATAATCCTGATCTCGCGTGAACACAGGAAAGTATTTATTCCGTTGACTTCAAGAATATTTCCATCGTGCCGCTCGACGTAGGTGCATTATTTACCGTAAGTTAGACCAGTCTAACTTCAGTTGTTTCCAACAGATCATGTGGCTGAATTTTCGAATAGATTCATGTGGATATTGTCTTGTTTAATCTTAAGATAGTCAGAACAATACAAGTGTCTTCTTTCAAACCATGTATCTTTCATACTTGTCTGTATTTTTATGACATTTATATTAACACAGTTGTGAATCGGGCGCCGCTGACATCGACGAGCTGGAGATCCTTTGGACATGTGTAAAAGCAAACAACTGGCGACCAATGGCAGGCTGCGAGACAAAAAGGTTTCCACTGTGTTGTCAGCTATTTTAGAATCCGACGGCAGTTTGGACTTGTTTCTCCCAGTTTTCTTTAAATATGTTTTAATTCTGTCTAAAATTGTACTAATCCATAATAAAGCCACATTAACAATCACAAACTTGCTTCGAGGTGTGGATTCTCAGTTGAGGATGAGTCGTCATCCACAACCCTTGCCAGTCTATCCAAACCTTTGCCGAAAGGTGGAATGCCGAGATATTCATTCACATAACACTGACAACATAAAAGTGCGCACAATCTGTAAGTGCGTACAACCTGTCACTGATAACACGACCAAAGTACGATATAACACGGTCATACTAGTATCAAGAGTGAGGATATAACATACCGTACTGTATTTGAAGCAAAACAACTCAGATCACTGACGAGAGGCGACTTCCACCAGTTACACTCATATGTGCCTTCATCTGTATTCGAGAGAGAAGATTTCAGACGAAGAACGCATAACACGTTACATCATGGTGTGAAGATAGAAATAGTAACTACACACACATTAGCTTCAATCAGATGGCCAGTGACCGCCAGATATGGATGGATGGACTCGTTATCAGATCCACTTGCAACGTAAGTAATAACGTATATCCACGTGTAGATGGTTATAAGATGCAAGTGACAATTCCGCATATTTGGGGAATCAGGAAGTGTATGTATTCTACTAAACACTGAGTAATATTAACAAATCCAACAGTCACAGTCAGTAAGACTGATACATATATTTTTTATTTTCTACACTAATTATCGCATTATAGTACAAAAAAAAAACGGCGAAATGAGGTCATCGATGAAGATGCTGGGGTTGCGGGATCAGCTACGCGCCTCCAGTTCGGGCGGCCTCCGCAACAAAGTTGTATTGACAATGGGGGAAATACCTGCAGATAGGGCCACATTTATTTTTCGTTTACTTTCTGTAATTGTATGTCGGTTAACTTTTGTATTTATTTTGAGTAGACGCTTTCTGTAAGTTTCGTTAATCATTAAAAACCATTTTGTTCAACTGATCAGCTGTGTTGTGTCTTCTCTTTGTGTGTCCCCTAGCGTTCCTGGTGGACAAATCCTGTACTTGCGGCCCGGTTTTCTTGTGATCCTTGACGAACGTGATCAGGGACGGCTATTTGCACAGCCGTTATATGCATCTTTTAACATGGAATCCAATAGAGGGCATTCGCTTCCTCTGCCTTTCTGATGCAAGGGGAGACAGAGCGGTAGCGAACCGAGGGAACGAGACAGCGAGACAGTGAGTCAAAAAGGTAGTTAGGTAGTAACGACCTTTGCACAGGGCGAGGCAGCAAGACAGCCAGCTAGTTTCGCTGCTTCACTGCCTCGTGACCTCGCTTCGCTGCCTCGCTCTGTATTAGAAAAGGTCGAGGTAACGATAAGTCCGCAATCGGCTTGGTGTGTATAGAATCCCTACCAGAGATGAAATCTCCAGACCGTATGCTGACCATATTCAAGGAAGATTAGAATTTCACTAACAGGTTTGAAACTACATCTAGTTGAAACTTGATAGAAACTAATATTTTAGTTATTTCTTTGATTGGTGTTTTACGCCATACTCAAGATTTCTTCACTTAAAGGATTAGGGTCCAGATTTAGCTATTGACCCTAGTTATAAGGATTATAACCTGTTTAAACAATATGTTACCGGGAGGGCTTCTGAGAGTCGTAATAATGACTTTAAATCCATCAAAAACAACAGATTTACTACTCTAGCTGATCACCAACCGGCCGCCCGGTAGTGCTTAGCGGGTGGCCATAGATGGCCTACCCAAGTCTAAATGGCCCAAATAACCCGGGGATTCCCTATCAACATCATGTCGTTTTCCAGATAGATTCTAGCTACTCAGAAGGAAATATACTGCCGTATCAACTTGAACCCAAAGTGGATGATGTTGAACATCGAAGATTTATGACTCTGACATTTCTGGCCAGACTTCAGATTCCGAGTTTTCAGACTTTGAATTTGATCTTTGTCTAGGCATTTCCAACCGCATGTACAATATACGGACTGGTAAGCCACAGTTTTACCCTGTGTTACAGTGTACACTTCGTGTGTTTGTTTTAAGACTTTATATTTATTTACTATTCTTTCCCTCTGTCTACTTCACAATAAATATCAGTTTGTCCCCCCACCCCCCCGGATTCAAAATTTATACCTGTACGGGATGACAACTACCAGTACATGTTTTTGTTGGCATTCCGAATAGAGTCATGTACAGTATAAATACAGGTAGGATGTGGACGTCGACGTTACGGTGTACAGAGATTTCCTATCTATCAGTTTTAGGTTCAGATAATAGTATTTTATAAGTATGGTATAAGCATGTGGAAATTCAGCTGTATTCCTGTTGCACCTTCCAGCTGTAAAATGGCTTTTTAAATCCTTCCTACATGTGCTGTACACCCACACCTTCCGTGTGGAAACTTGAAAAAACTAACTCCAGGGTTCTTCGATGACCTGTTTTGACAAACGTATGCAGAACAGCAAAACATTTCGTGGAGAAATTCGGTATGCTTGTTGTCACTCTTGTAGCTTTTTTGACACTGAACTAAATGGTGAAGATCTGACAGATCGTGAAATGCATAACACCAGCCTCATTATCTAGCGATTTTAAGTGCCATATTACTCAAATTAATGTACCCTTATGGACTATTTTTTACGCTCAATTTAACAATATGTTCCCTTTTTGAATATTTTTACACTCAGTTTAACAATGTATTCATGGGTAGGTGATTATGAATAAATAATGAATCGGGACACTAATCATTTAAACGATGGCGGCAAACATTATGGTGACAGGAAAGCGGGCTTGGAAGATCTGAAACATCTATAATGATTGACGGCTGGTATACGGAAGTTTATTTCGACACCTAGATTTTGAAAAAGCTGATTTCTTGCCAGAATGTTATGAAAATGTTGACATTCAGACTGTAATACTACAAGAACAAATGATTAAATGAATGATTATGCCCTAACAAAAAAGCTTTCACAAGGACTTTAAAATTCCTTAAAACAATTGAATCAAAAATAAAACGAATGCATGTTACTTCTGTGTGGACTTTGACGGTTTTGAAGAGTGTTGAGTGGTTGGACTGAGTTAGGACTGTAATTTCCATGTATCTTTACGTGTAGTTACTTGGGCGTGTAATTTGCTGTCATTTAAGTATTTAGCTGAGCAGTGAGGATAAATTATGAATGACAGCAAACCTCAAGCACACATACATATATACTAGTAGTTAGAATAAAACCCCAACTGAGAAAAACTGACAAGAGGCCGTGTTTCACCGGTTACGCGTGACCATTTGCCAATCATCACACTGCCGTCGGTGCTCTCTATGCTGTAGCCGTACTTCACCGGTTACTCGTGACCATTTGCCAATCATCACACTGCTGTCGGTGCTCTCTATGCTGTAGCGGTACTTCACCGGTTACGCGTGACCATTTGCCAATCATTACACTGCTGTCGGTGCTCTCTATTGTGTAGCCGTACTTCACCGGTTACGCGTGACCATTTGCCAATCATCACACTGCTGTCGGTGCTCTCTATGCTGTAGCCGTATTTCACCGGTTACGCGTGACCATTTGCCAATCATCACACTGCTGTCGGTGCTATGGTTTTACTTTTTATATTTATTTTCGTAACAATTTCTCTTTTTTTTGAGCCTCTTTTCATTGGAGATGCTGTTTATTCCATAATTGGAAAATCGAAAAAAGTACAAAATTATGCCTCAAATCAGGGAGAATATTTTGCCGTACTTCTCTGCTTATACAAGCGCGTGCAGCGTTCTGCGTCAAACTGTGTACAGTAAAACACAGCAGCAAACAGTTGTTTATAAATAGTTCACGAACTTGCCGATCAAGGAATGGCTCTGAGATGTCGCGGGAAAAGCACGTAGAAAAGCATGTAGCACGTGCATGTTTGTGAGCGCGCAGTTGAAATTTTGTGCGCCTACACGTACTGACAAGAACATCGTTTCCAAGGCATGTATGACTAGAGTGTACATTTCTTCCCACGACTGTGATGACTGGATTACCCTGATACGACTGTATTTAGCGGATGGATATTCGTCGTTTTTATTGTGGCTGTATTTATTTATTTAGTTGAATGGTGTTTTACGTGGTACTCAAATTATTTCACTTATACGACGGCGGCCAGCATTATGGTGGGTGGAAACCGGGCACAGCCCGGGGGAAACCCACGACAATCCACAGGTTGCTGGCAGACCTTCCCACTTACGGCTAGAGAGGAAGCCAGCATGAGCTGGACTTGAACTCACAGCGACCGTATTGTTTTTGTAGATATGGGTGTTGAGGGCTCCACTAGAGATCTACCCCCCCCCTCTCCCCCGCGAAGATTGGTGCGCTTGTCCTGATCTGTATCTCCGACGTACTGTGTAGGATGCAAGAAGTTGAACAAGAACAGGCAAAATTTTAATGCGGCGGCTGAAGTAAGGGGACGAGGGTGGAAGGAACTAGACATTAGAGCTGAGAATTGTATACTTGGCGGTGCTGGATATCCGAAAATGAGCTGTATATTGTTGAGAGACTGTATGTTTTTGTGTCCAATTAATTGGGTGATTTGTGGGCGGGAGTGAGGGGTGGGGGTGGGGTAAATTGTGATCACTTTTTGCACAAGTCGCTTTCTGCACAAGTCGCTTTCTGCACAAGTCGCTTTCTGCACAAGTCGCTTTCTGGCAATTGCTTTTTGTTAACAGGCAATTGGAAGTGGGGGGGGGGGGGGGTCGGAATCATATTTATGGCAAAAAATAAGTTAGTTATAAAAAGGAATTTGGGAAAAGTTGTCGGTTCAACATATCTAAGTAAGCCTCACATCAAATTCATTTCAGATCATCTTAATATTTTTAAAGACAAAGCGCTGACAAAGTTTGTGTGAAATAACATAAAACTAGTGCATGGCTAACGGATACAGTCAATCTATACTAATTACTAGTATTCCAGAAATGCACAAGAATGGGGATATGAACGAACGGACAAATACATATATCGTAAATGTTAACGATTGCCTTTATGAGACATTATTAGCCTGCTCTAGTCGTTGGTTTCCCCCGGGCTCTTCCCGGTTTCCTCCTATCATAATGCTGGCCGCAGTCGTGTAAGTGAAATCTTCTTGAAGACGGCGTAAAGCACCAATCAAATAAATAAAATAAATCAATATTAGCCTGCTTCGGGTTTTCCATTCTTACTATTGATATGTTCTTAGATTCACGTCTGAACTACCTTAGACAATAACCGTGCTGTAATGTGAAAATAAGCTAGCAAATAGATAGATATAAATTAAAGACGTACATCATAGAGTCAAACCAAAACAGCAGAGACAATGTGATAGCTGGCAAATGGTCACACCTAACCGGTGAAAAATGGCCGCGTTAGTTTCCCTCTGTCAGGGTTTTATCCGATCTGTTTATGTAAATGCATAAATAGTACCATGCACCCCTCGCACCATGGCTTAAGCAGAATTAGGTAAAAAGATACAGTGTTGTTAGCTGCAATTTATTACACGTCCATGGTCTAGAAAAATGACTATCACTTAACGTTGCTGTGCGGCTTCTATATTTACGTGTAGTGATAATGGTGGTTGTTTGCTCTGGCTCCGTTTCCCATATTAAAATATGACAGCCACGGCATACCATAACAAAGCCGTTAGGCAGCCATGAAACAAAAAAATAAAAGTACTTAATGGCCTTAAGCTTGCATATTACGGTATTTATCATTGTAAGATTATGTGAATGATGGCTTTATGATATTTTCTTTTATACACGCTTGTGTTCCAAATTTATGGAAATGTTCAAAACGTTAATATCATCCTGTTATGGCCTAGGAACGAAAATGAACCTGTTAACCCGACCATCGACGCGATTACCTTGTTTATCTGCCAGGCTTAGGGATCATCTGTTTGCGTTCTCACGTTTGAAATCTTTACGCAAGCAAGAGCTTGCATTTCTCATTTGATAGAAATTTATATCCCAGAAGGAGCGATGTTGCTTCATTTGATTTTCATACTGGCTGCTGTTTGTTTGTCACAAGGTAAGTCGTGTATGCTTCCCGTAACGTCAGCTAATGAATAGAGAACTGTTAATACTGTAGGCTACATTACGATCGCGCTCTTGACAACTTAGATACGAGTCGTAACGGTTTCTAGTAGGTGCGATAGTAACGGTCTATACATAATGTAAAAGTCGTCATTAGGGATTCGTCGGATACAACTTTACGTAGAGATACTCGGATGGCTTAGTGTACATTCCTCTCCGGTGCACCATACCAATTATATCTGCGACAAAACTAAGCGTCACAGGAACAAAGACCAATTTCGTGATCAGAGGGTCAAACCACGTCAGGTAGCATACTCGTTATATTCAGATTCTGAGAAAAAGTCCTCATGTAACAAACATAATCACTTCATTTCAAAAATTCTGACGAAAACAGTTTCCCTATGATGCCTTTTGTGGCAGATGTTCTGTCAGTGCATAAAACGTAACCTAAACTGGCCCAGTAGATCTAAAAAGGCGTTCGTATAAACACAATATGGTGGCCATATCCCGTGACGTAGATCAGTTTTATTTACCTTATTCGGTTAAACAAAATCGTCACGTGGGAATTTTTGTTCGAGTTTTGTCATGATATTTCTGTGACACTGTCGGCGTTAGGAAAGCCCGGCCTCCAGATCTTGTGGTAGATTTTATCCAGATTTTTTTTTTCAATCACTTTCCATTAATCTTTCCTTTCAGGAGAGAAGTTATGTTTGAGTGATGAGGTATGTGGTAACGGCTGTGAACCATCGGGACTCCACATTGGAAAGTGTCTTCAGCAGAGATGTTTTTGCGTTGCACTCCCGGGAAAACGTGGCACGAATAATTGTGGGTAAAAGCGAAAAGGAAGACATTTCAGAGTCACAATATGAATGGTTTTCAAAATTGCTCTCATTACAATTTTACCGACGCGATGACACCTACATCTGCATAACAAACTATATTAAACGATATATGGTTTTGTAAGATTACCAAATCTGATCTAAATCTCATAATTTAACACAACATTTTTTTCAGTTTACAAGGCTAATATCGCTTCTATCTCAGACAAGTTACAATATACTGGTAGAGATGTGTACATGAACGCAATATATGGTCTTAGATGTGCCAGTAATCAATGCTTTTCTATTTTTGGTAAAGTTTAAAAGCTGCGGACGCATTGTCCTAATAACGTTTGGCTTTTACAATCATGGTCATGGTTAAAACGCAAAGCGTGATAGCATTTGTTCCACCTACGTTTTGTTCATAAATTAATCAGGAAGCCGTCCTGTCTGCTTTGAACATGGAAAACTCTTTAAGTTATCTTTCTTTTGCCCTCACAATTAGACATTTTAGAAGGGGAATGCTCTTCTGCGTTCGAGTGCCATGAACGGTGTGCGCCAACGGGGATGTTTTTCGGTCGATGTCTTGGTGACAGATGCAGTTGCTATACATTGATGGGGAAACGTTTTGTAAGACGTGAGTAGAGTACGTGTGTCACCACAACTCAGACGAATCTGTGGTTGGAATGACTTTGATACCGGTTATGCATTCTTTTAAGTTTTCGGAAAATTTTCTCAAAATACACAAATCTGAGATGATTGATGAGAAGGGCTTGTTTTCAGTCGGTTAGGAGACAAGATATGAGAGCCCAGAGCCGGTTGTCGGCAGGGAGTTTGTTAACCCTCCTCCTCTCACTGCCTGCACGGCCTTGTATAGCGACAATAAGCGGAGACTTGTCACTATTGGTGGTGTACACCGGGCACTCCGATTTTCTCCAGCCATGAAACCGTCCGCCATCTTATAAGGGAAATATGTGTGTGTGTGGTTTCAAGCATCGCGAAGTACAATTACCATAAAACTGTTCATTTGAACTTTATAACCCGATTTCCGGAAAAAAATCAGATTCCTGCAGCGGTTATTACATATTTTTGATATCTTAGGAATCTCTGTTATCTTGGAATGTTTAATTAGTATTGATTAAAGGACAATTTTATTTTTACAAAATAACAATTTTGCGATAGCAACACAAAAATCTCAACTCTTTGAGCGGAGATGAATTTGTGTATGATTCATTTAATGCAAACCACCTCTTGCAGTTTTGTTCATTTCGAAGCTAACAAAGGCCTATCCTCTGATCATTGTAAAAACGTGAGTCTAGTTGGTGGGGGGTGGGGGGTTTGGTAATTCTTCCTGGGGCTAGGGGCCGTAAAAATAGCCATGCTCATTACCTCAGCATGATGCCTTTATGAACAGTTGCAATTAAAGCGAGACTGAGATACTTGTTTAATTGTTATTTGACCTGGAACTCATTCACGGACTACGAATTTGAACTTTGATATGGAATTCATGCCTAGAATATTCATTGTCTGCCCGGCATCAGTTAAAACTGATGACCGCTTCTCCCTTGTGTCTTACCGGCTTTATTTCTTATTTGTATAATTTCTTACATACCTTTGTCTTTGGGAGTTAGTGTTAAACGTTGTTTTGGAAATGGATCTTGCGATTATCGACTTGGAACGCCTTTACGGACGACGAATGGTATATGAATGTTGGACTTGACGCCTATATTCCAAAATTCATTGGTCGTTGATTTTATGATTTTTTTGCTTTTGATTTATTGATTTCTCAGCTAACACGTGTCTAACTTCTGCTGACTGTGAGAAACTCCAGCAGTGTCGCGGGGAATTCCAGTACAGCGACTTATGTATAGACGGGGTTTGTGGATGTGGATTTGCACAAACGGGTAAGTTGCCTCAGGAAATCTTGTGACCCGAGTCGTGAGTGTAAACTCAGAAGATTGCTCCGACATCCAACATGTAATAAGGACTGAACGCCAGAATCCTCTTTCACCACTAAAAAGGCATTCACTCAAAACACCGTGAAATGGAGATAATAATGGCGTTGATTCTGTTTAGGTAAATTGATATGTGCTTCGCACTTATTCTGCCATACTCGTACCCTTAGGCTGTTAATTACACTGTTTTTTTTTCTTTTGAGGGTCAAGCGTGGACTGTTCTATCTTGCTGGTTATTCAGTGTTCCTCTTGTTTTGTATATTAGACATATGCATATGACACTCACTTATATTGTATTTAATATCCCCGAAATGAGTTTTACATAAACCTGCTGAAGCCATGGTGCTAGAGGATGTATAAGTTGTAACAAACCATAGCTGAGTCAAATTTACAAGAGACCGGAATTACCGTTTACGTGGACATTTGCCAACAATCACACTACATCGCTGATCTAGTTTTAACTTACCGTCCATACTGATGTTTTTTGTATTGATGTCAGATGAATTGTGATCAGATAAACGAGAAATATTTTGGTCTTTTCCCTTAATCGGACAGTCTTTTATTCGAATTACTTACAAACTACCTCTTTATCTAACTGAGTCATGTGAATATTTTCTCCAGGCATGAGTGATCGATAAAACTAAAAATATACAATTACATATACAACCGATGTATCCCTTCTGAGCATTGTGCTACTGTCAGATTTTTTCGTTTTACAAATTCTCTATCATTATCATAAACCAGGATTCTGCTGATAAACTCATCCACGAGGCCTGGTCCGTTTGCATTGTTTTAATGTGATTGTATGTCAAATTGGTGACAACACAGCACTGTGTGTAATTCTAGACCAGTGACGTTAACAGTCAACACCACTGCATTCTTTTTAACTTTATTCTGTTTAAGCCGTGGTGCTACATGTAGGCGGCTTGTAATTTTTTGTCTATTTAAGTATTTACAAGAATAGTTAGAATAAATTGATTAGAAGATGCATTTCGCTAGTCAACTATCGTACTGTCATCCCTGCTCTCGTTTTACTCTTTGTGCTGTAAATCTTCCATCTTATTTTTCACTAACAGGTTAATTTGACTTCTACAAAGAGCCTGAGCCAAAAGAGGGGCTGGGATCCGAGGCAACTGTAGCATCCTGGAAAGTTAGTTGTTATTTGGTTGAATATAGCAATCTCACACAAACCATTAAAGCCTCTCGCTATAATGTAATGGTTAATAAATCACTAAGCTTTCGTTGTTATTCACATCGTCATCAGAACGATACATGCAAAATGTGACGTCCCTCGTATGTTCCTGCTTCAGGAAAATACATTTCCAACATAATTTATCATTAGACAATGTTGAAGCAGATATTAACGTCCATGCAAATGTCTTAACTTAACTACACTGAACAATTATCGCGTAACAAATCGGAGTCATTAGAATTATGTTGTACATGTAGTAGTATGTTTATTTGTTCTAACATCTAAATTTGACAAGTACAGTATGACAGCAAATAGCGAATCCAAAAAATGCTAAATCTATACATCACTCAGCAGTAAAAATAAGACAAAATTAAAATGATAAATTAGAACCGTTTTATTATCAGCATCACAACCAGTGGAATTTGAATCAAACGACTGTTCATTCGCACAAAATGAAATCTCCTAACTAATTCCAGTTTGTTCGGAATAGTAAAGATATTATATGCAATATTTATTTTTACGACGTCCAAACGTAGGTTACACATAAACTATTCGGGCAGCTGGGTCCAAGAAGATTTACCTCCCAGCTGAAGAATAAAGGAGCACTGATTTGGCAACACTGCCACACAGTTTAGGTTGTTGATATACTACAAATTTCTGCACTGCTATCTTGCGCTTATAGTTAAAATAAATCAGAATTTTGTCTGTTTTGGATAGAGCTGAAATTTTTTGGCAAACTGATACTACTCACCTCCCTGGAGGTTACCAATGTAACAAAATGCTATGACTGATAAGTTGTAGAGAAAAGTGCAAACTGCAGGTATAGTACCACGCGACAGTTAGGGGATATATATTTTTCAGGTTGAAGTTGATAAATTCGCTACACAAAATCAACGTGATCGTGTAAGGCGTGAATTCCTCAGCCAGTTTACCGAGTCAAAAACCAGTTAACATCATAGAATAAACCCTCTGAGCCAGGCGAGATTAAACGAAAAAACGGAAAGGAAAAACGCTGTTCTTCATGGCATAGACGTTCTACACTGTTATGTTATAGAAATACTTTAGAAACCATTCATGGAGAAGATCTCTCGAATATAAAGTCATGAGGTTGCACCAATGATGTTCTTTAAGCATTCTTAAACTTTCCATATTAACTGGCGGTGAGAACTGGTTCCTCCACACATTATAACGTGACACCTGCGGTCAGTTTTGTCGGGTAACTTGCGATGAGCACTGGTTCCCCCACACATTATAACGTGACACTTGCGGTCAGCTTTGTAGGGTAATTGGCAATAGGCACTGGTTCCTCCACACATTATAACGTGACACTTGCGGTCAGTTTTGTCGGGTAACTGGCGATGGGCACTGGTTCCCCGACACATTATAACGCGACACTTAAATTTGACGATTACTGTCAGCTTTTTCGGGTAACAGGCGATGGACAGCGGCTTCGTCCACACACAAGTGAAAAAGTCTTGAATTTATGTATGGAAGGTATCCCTTTCTAAAGCATAAACTAAAATTGTCCAAAGACTAAAGAACAGAACTATTATTGACTAATGGAATAATTTGTATGTTTTCCATTCCATTTCGCATAACTTGTGTCCTATATATGGGTGAATCTGGGCGTCAAAGCAATCATTCGTTTATAACAGGTGTCAACCGAAATGAAAGTTCCTGGTCAGCCTTTGCACCATTAATTTCCCATTCATCGTCCAGCACTAACCACCAAAGACAGAACTAAGCATATAATGCACGAAATTAGGTCAGATTCATGCAAAGAGAATCTGACTCTGATTGTAAACTATTCATATATTCGTATATATGTGGCGATCTCATCTAATTCAGCACGATGAAACTACAGCCCTGGTCCGGGGGTTAAGAAGACACAATTCTGGGGGTAGAGTGCCAATGATCCTGAAGACTGCGTCCATATTTACTTACAAGAGAACTGTACTCTTTGTAATTTTCAAGAAACTTACAGATTGAAGGTTTCTGAAGGAATATCTTTGACTCACTACACTTTGCAGTAACGCCTTGTGATGCTGATTGAAATTGTTACACAACACACATGGATCTAACAATATGCTGTGCGGTAAGATATGTACACGCCATATGCAGGGCCCTTTGGTATATTGCTACCCAAGTCAGAGTTTGTGGTAATGGGCTAGTGGCTTCACCACCAGGTCGCTACTTTCACCTTAACATGAAATTTACTTACCAGATATGCAGACGAAAGAGATATGGTACATGATGACGGACGGAGTAAAACAATTTATACAAGGAAAACTAGATGTACATATAACTAGCATGCTGGGACCTCGAGCAATTTCTGCAAGATTCACTTGTTTCAGGGATACACAACTTGTCCGTGTTTCTGGAAGAAAACATGACACTTTTCTTGGCATAATACAAGTTCCTAGCTAAATTCCGGAGATTGGAAAACTGCTTTATCCAATCCTGGTGAGGGGATGCAAATTCATCGTGTAGACATGTTTAGCGAATTGCCCTTCTGAGGGGATTCCACTATATTATGTTGTATTGTGCTTTCTGGTAAAAACCTTAGTGTCTTGTGCTTTTTGTCATATTGCCTGATCCATGTGCATTACCTTTATGGGGAAATGCTCATGGTCGTGTGCTATCTGCAATGTCCAGTACGTCTGGTGATACCTGCTTGGCAGTAAATTCCAAAAATGCTTCCCTCTTCGTACTCTGAGTTTGAGTGTTTTGGTTCGGGACTACCCTTATATAGCAGAGGCGAAACGAGGGTGCTGTGAAAACACTAATTTTCCTAAAACAATCACATGAAAACAATGCATCGGGACAGAATGCCAGCAGAATGCTGGTGTAAGTATCATCAGTGTATATGTATAATTATGTATAAATTTACACTTCCTTCTTTATTTAATAGCCGCGCTAACATTAGGCCACCGACATTAAAGTCGGGAAACGTGGGATCAAACGCTAGTCGGGTCATTCCGAACACTTTAAAAACGTGTTGCTACCTTTGCTGGCGCTCGGAACTGAGATGTTAGAGTAAGGAAAGACAACTGATTGAGCTGGTGTCATTAGGATGTGAGCGGGTAGGGTGTCATGTCTGATGTCTTCGGTATGATACTTGAGTGGCGATATCAATATGGTGGCATGGACCGACCCTGTCACAAGTAGACACCGTACATGTATATGTACACAAACCTAGTCGTCATATGGCTGAAACATTGTTAAGTACGTCGCAAACCCAAAGCACATATTACATGCATTAATTTAAAACTGGGGCTTATACAGTCATTTAATGCAGTGGACTTGTACTTTTTACGCCAGAAGTTCAGGTGGCATGGCGGTTTGTACGGACGCGGTGTTGGAATCGTATGTGGTAGGTTGGGCACCTGATAAGCATACAGAGTTACGCTACTTGAGAAGTCCTGAAGTATTATAACATGCTTTAATTATATCAGCACAGATTTTCCGTTAAATACATGGAGAGTAGAGACGTCCTAAGTGGAGACGTCCTTTAATATGCGTTACGTTTTGAGTTCTTAAGAATCCACATCAGATTCGCCCCTAAATGTTGTGTAATTACACGTACACAACAGTACCATTTCCGAAATGACTAGCTGATTGCTATAGCCTCTTGATCCCACATACATTAAATAGGGACTGTTTATAGATTTTTGGAATCAGGTAAGTTGTGGCATATCAGTGTGACAGAAGAGTACTTTTAAGCTACTTTCTTTTAAACAGAATCGATTTTTTTCAAACGTTCATTTAGAGTGTATGTCGCGATGGTTGTTTTGTCCGTTTTTTAACTCCCGTTCAAGATCTGGAGAGTGATAATTCCTTCAGACTGACATAATATCGTTCTTCCAGTTTTAAATTTCTTTTTGTACATTAATGGAAAGTTCAGAATAAGCATTTGTCAGCATTGCGCTGCCAAATATATGTATATTTACCTGGATTAGTCTCCCTTGAGTTCGATAACGTGCATGTGTGTTCATGAAGGTATCATTCTGCTGAGGCTAATCAAAAATGCCAGTCTACGGCCATGTTCCTAATTATAACCTCTAGAGTGAGTTGATGGTCGAAGGGAAACCACGGATAAAACTGAACATTTCATTGTTCACTCAAAGTCAGACCCATGTTAGTAGATATTTGAAGGCATCAGCTTTATACAGACGAGGTTTAAATTAACAGAACAATATGTCTCTTTGGGTCTAAACATTAATCGTCACGCATAACGGAACATATTTCGTATTCACTTTAATCTAATGACAAAGGAGAGTACACTATAGCAATTACATTAATTAGTCCTGGCGCCTTTACAGAATAGTATTCCGTGGTTTATGCAAAAGATGAAGGCTGACGTCAACAGCACATTAGCCATGTATAACTGTTCACAAATGTTCTTTCATTCACCAGAAAGAATTAATCAGTACCTGAATTATATATATCACGAGGTTATTATCCATCTAACAATGGAGAATTATCGACATCGATAAAATGAATAAGTAACTTATTTACTAATATTCAGCTAATTTATCTTGCACTGGTTTAATGTGATAGTATGTTAAGTGCGATGACAACACATCATTCTGAGTATTTCTAGACCGTCTAATAAATTTGCAGTTAACATCCCTGCACTACTTTCACTGATTCTGCTTAAGCCAAAGTGTAAATTGCTACTAGTAATGCATTTACGTGAAAAATTAGAAAAAAAACCCCTACTGAGGTAAATTGACAAGATGCCGTATTTCTACATTTGCCAGCTATCACACGGTCGTCGCTGCTCTACTTTTACTCTCTATGCTGTACGCCTTCAATTATATTGTATTCCTGCATAAACCAGGATTCTGCTGATGGACTAAGCATCCCCGAGGCCTAGTCCATATGCATTGTTTTAATGTGATTGTATGTTAAATGTGATGACAACACAGCATTTTGAGTGTTTCTAGAGCAGTGACGTCTAATAAATTTCAATTAACATCTCTGCATTTTGTAAACCTAATTCAAAAGCCATGGTGCCAGGGAGCGGGTAAATTGCTGCTATTTGTGCAATTAGATGAACAGTTTGAATAAAACCGTGTCTCAGGTATTCTGACAAGAGGTCGTATTTCGCCTGATATGTGAGACCACTTACCAGCTATCACACTGTCGTCGCTGCTCTGGTTTTACTCTCTATGCTGTACGTTTTTAATTGTATTATCGATATTGTTAATAAATTTTTGATGTGGATGATTGGCAGCGATTTATTGATACCGCTAATTCATTTGTCGATATCGGTAAAAGATTCATCGATAAAAATAACGATGGGTCAGCCATCGAGGAAATAAGACAGCAGAATCTGTCTAATGCTAACCGAAGCCTCCTAAGTGGTCACTGTAAAAGCAATCTGACAGGTTACATGCAGATAATTAATATTAATAGACAAATCCTATGTGCAAGCGAAGTAGATTACTCTGATTACTCGTGTACTCGTGTTCCATAAACCTGAACTATTTACTGACACCCCCTTTTCGTTGCCATTGGTTTATCCCAACATCCATTGCATTTATACTAGGTTTAGATGTTGATTGGTTCCTCAGGGTGAGAATAACATTTGATATATACTGACGACCAAAAGAAACTTTACAAAGAGTTCAAATTAATTTTTTTTCCCAAAGCAAAAAAAAAAGTATGACTGAAGTTTAATATATTGAAAAAAACAGTGACTTTAGATATTGAAAGTCTTGAGTAAGCACGGACAAAGCAGCCTTCAAATCATTTTATAAGTGAACAAACAGAACAGGGGTAGAAAAATAGCCATTGCATCTTGATTAACAATGGGCAGAGTATACAGAAAGTTGATTATTTTAAAAATCAGTTAATATCAAAACCACTTAGTATCGCCTATGACCACCCCTAGGTTCAATGCATGCAAAAACTCTCCGACGCATAGAAAAAGTCAGTCCTCTGATGAGATGACGTGGGATTCGTTGTCACTCATCTGAGAGAGCGAACGCCAGTTCTTGTCGGTTGGCTGCAAGGTGTGGATTTTGTCTTACTCGACGACCCATGATATCCCTAAGGTGTTCTATAGGTGACATATCTGGGGAACGTGCAGGCCACGGCAAGACGTTGATGTCGTTGGCCTCTAGGAAGTTCTGCACAACTCAAGCTGTATGGGGCCTGGCGTTGTCATGCTAGTACAGAACACCACGTGGCTGCTGTTGAAGCAATGGCAGGATAACAGGACGTAGAATTTCATCCACGTAATGTTGAGCTGTTAGATTCCCGTAGATGATGAATAGTGGTGTCCTTTCCTCTCCACAAATCCCACCCCACACCATCACACTGCCGCCACCAAACGGTACCACCTGACGGATTCATGATGCAGCGTTCGTTCGCCTCTTGGACGGTAAACTCGCTGTCTGCCATCGGCTTGGAGCGGGCAGAAACGGCTTTCATCCGTGAAAACAACACGTTGCCAGTCGCGTCGCTGCCAACGGCGTACAATTCGAGCCCATCGCAACCTATGGCGACGATGTTGGGCTGTCAACAACTGTCCTCTGAATGATCGACAGGCAATAATTCTGCCGACTGAACCGGTGACCTAAGGCATTGATTGGACGATGACGTAACTGTCAGGATGAGGTTCCTCGGGTGTAAGGTGTGCAATTACCCCATCTTCTCTGGGCATAGTTACCCTAGGCCTGCCGGTCCGATGTCTGCCCTGTCTGTCTGTAACGTTGAATCAAGTTTGACAGTTACACGAGAGCAGCCGAAGGTCCTTGCAACGTGGGCATGGGTGGCTGCCATGGATGCCATACTCAGGGCCCTCTCGCATTGTTCTGGAGTCAATCGGGTTATTACTTTGGTGGTTTTTAGTCAGTGTGCAAGTCCTGCACACTGTGTGTAAGATTTTATTCACTTTTGTGCAGTTGCGGCCATCCATAGATCACGTGATTTTTCAACTTTCTTTGTTGTCTCAAAACAAATTCGTATGTGTGGGCGTATGTGACGTTTGTCTCACATGAGAATATGCTTCGTACAATGATTTTCTACAATCATTTGATTTTTATTTGCTGAAAAGGCTTTTTCACTTTTAGGCAAGATGAGACTGTCAACCACCCATATTAAGAATATCGATATGTGATATATTTGCCAGAAGTCATCAAATCTGTGCTTGACTGTTTTTTTCTTCTGACATTTAGGCCCTTTCCAGTAACTGATATTCACCTCGTAAAACAGTAGACTAGAATACTGATGCAGAACGATTTTTATTTCTTCATGTATCCCTCTACAACACCCTGTCAGTAGTTTTTGAATTTTTTGATAATAACAATCATTGATAAGTGATTGTTTATCTTCAGTTACAAGCGTTTAGACATTATGTTCAGTGATATGAACTATGGAATTTCCAAAAACCACCAGCAAGGTACCTTTGCCCTTTAATATAATACGTCTGGCCTGCTGTACCTTCGTCCCGCAGACGGCGTCAGTGGGTTCAGCATGATGAATGGCTTAATTCAACATGACTTTCCTTTTTCCAATGAAGTGAAGAGAAACACTTTACTGAGTCTACACACCTGTTATCAAATAACGTTGCTGACGATGATGTAGTGAAGTATATAACCATGTACCCATGTATAAAATGAAATGGGACAGCAATGTGAATTTATGTAAGAAACCTATATGCAGGTCTAACTTATACAAACTAAAGAATTCAGCAATGCACTGCTTCTGACCTCCCCTGTAACTCTTGTAGATATTTTTCATTTTGTCTCGTGGGCAGGAACTGGTATGCTTGGCACTGGATGCGATTCGGAATATTTATGCAAATGTTTGTTCATTGCCTGTACGTATTTGGAAGGAAACTTCCGGTCATTTTCGTGATACATGAGAGAAAGTTTTAAATGATATCGCTGACTAAAACTGATTGAAACAGAAAGCACCTTTACAAACATTCCCGTTATGGCCGGCAAAGAAAGGGGGATAACCACATGGATTTGTTGGACCAAAGAATGATGTACCATTATGCAGAATATAAAAAAATATATAGCATAGAGAGTCAGAGCAGTGACGACAGCGGAATACTTGGCAAATGGTTACAGTTTATCTGGTTTATGGTTTTCCTGACAGTTCATGTTATGGTTTTCCTGACAGTTTATGTTACAGTTTTCCTGACTGTTCATGTTACAGTTTTCCTGGCTCACTGTTCTCCTGACACTTCAGTTTTCCTGGCTGTTCATGTTAAAGTTTTCCTGGCTTACAGTTTTCTTGACAGTTCATGTTGTAGTTTTCAAGACTGTTCATGTTACAGTTTTCCTGACTGCTCATGCGCAGCAACACACACTATGATTAAGGCCGTACAGCATAGTGTACAGAGTAAAGCAGAAAAGCGATGAGTGTCATAGCTTGCAAATGGTCACACATAACCGGTGAAATTTCGGCTAGGGTTTGACTCTAACTGCTCATGTAAATGGTTAAAAAGTAGCAGATTTCACATCCCTTTCCATCATGGCTGCAGTCGATCTAGGTAAAGCAAATTCAATTATTTTACTTGTAATTTACCAGACGTCATTGGTTTAGAATTACGCAAAATGTTGTACTGTTGTCACATTTAATATACCAAGTCATATATTAAAGGACGTGGGAATCTGGGTTAAAAAGAAAGGTGGGAATAAAAATGACATTCAGATGTTAAAAGTTATAAAAGTGACATTGCGCAATTTCTTAATACGGATTTTGAAGAAATTTTTCATGACATGCATCACGCAAGATGGACGAGACTTTCTGAGGCACGTCGAGACACATTTGAAATGTGACATGTTCGAACATGGGTGTGGCTTACTCCCATCTTAGCTCCCTCCATTTGCTTCAGACATACCAACCACCAACACTATTAGCGAATCTTTCAATAAGATGATAAAGGAACAGGCAGAATGGACAGAATAGCATGTGGACATTATGGTTCTAATTTTATTTTATCCTCAGAACTGTCACTTGTAAGAATCTGCCAGAGTAGTAGGGGGAGGGAGGGTTCTGGCGCACGCCCCCCTTGGTAAATAGAGGCCCCCAGCCCCTATTCCCGGCGAGGTCCAGAAGTTCTAGTATACACACTATAGGCTCTGGCGCACGCCCCCCTTGGGGCCCTCCCCAGAACAAAATAGAGGCCCCACCCCCCATCTGGGGTTCTATTAGACATACCCATTGCTCAGATATGCTTCTACACCAATTGTGTATACAACAACAACATGCCAAAGGGTTATAATAATTGCCGGTGGCTACCCATAGGCTCCACGGAGCTCTGTGGTAAGAGTTGTCTGGGGGAGTACTGTGGGGTTCACCTAAACCGTCTTCGCAAGGGTCTTGGCACCCTGCCATGTATTAGCTGTGGTCGGGGTGTTAAAAACCGATTTCAGCTTTGCATGGCCTGCGGATATAATAGGGTCCAGATGCGTGAAAGACAGCGGAGGCTCAAGACTTTCTTGGATGAGTTCAAACGACTGGCGGCTATCGAAATTTACAATTAGAGAGATGCTTTTATTAGTATAATGATGATATCGGCGCGTACAATGAGGCACCATCAAAAAGCGCGAGCACTACGGGGGGAGTTTGAGTGCCTCCTAGGTGTGCGGCCTAAGTACCCACGGTCCCGCAATGCCTTGGAAGAATTGCAGGGGATCCTCGACAGGCATAAAACGGCTGTGGCATTGGCAGTGAAGAGTATACCAGCCCAGTACTCCACAGCAAACAGGAGGCCCTCTTAGAGGCTGGTGACATTGACGGGGCTCTAGATAAGGCCTTCCCCACCATCCAGAAGGTGCTGGAAAAATGGACACAGCGAGGGTCAGGGTGGGTTGTAATTAGCGTGCAAACACTCTGGCTTGACATTGCAAGGTATCAGCCACTGAGAGGCGGGTCCTACATCCCCCTACCTGCAGCTGTGAGTAACAAGAAAGCAGTCATCAATGTGAAGAATAAAGACGACGACTGCCTCCGATGGGCACTCCGATCTGCCTTATTTCCAGCCGCCCGGGACCCGCAGAGACCAACAAAGTATCCCATCAATGATGGTCTTGACTTTGGGGGGATCGACACCCCTACGCCCATCTCTCAGATCCCTAAAGTGGAGGAAAAGAACGACCTCGCCATCAACGTGTTCGTGTGGGACAAGGGTGTGATCGTGCACCGCCTCAGCAAGAAGCCCGGCGACACGCCCCGAATCAATCTGCTACTGATTGAGAAGGCAGGCAAATTCCATTATACGTGGATAAAAGATCTCGATCGTCTCCTGTTCCAAGAAAGTAAGAAACGAAATCGCAAACACTGCTGCAAGCGCTGCCTACACGGTTACACAAGGGAGGATCTGCTCGAGGCGCATAAGCCGGAATGCCGAGGGATTGGCCAGACGGCGGTGAGGATGGAAATGCCCCAGGAGGGGGGAAACAAGTTCACCTTTCAGAACCACCACAAACAGCTACCGGCTCCGTTCATCATATATGCCGACTTTGAGGCTCTGACCAGAAAGGTTGAAGGCCCGCCGCCGTCACCTACAGAGAGCAGCACTCAAAAGACTCAGCCCCACGAGCCCTGCAGTTACTGCTATGTTGTGGTGCGTTGCGACGGCCACACAAAACACCCCGTGGAATACAGAGGCCCTAACGCGACGGAACACTTCCTCAGAGCTCTCCAACAGAAGGAGCAGGAAATCAAAAATGTTCTAGCTAACCCTATAGCCATGAATATGACTCCCCAAGATTGGCAGGCCCACAACAACGCCGCAACCTGCCACGTGTGCGAGAAGCCTCTAGGCGCCGATTCTGTGCGCGATCACTGCCATATCACCGGCAAGTACAGAGGCGCGGCCCATAACGCATGCAACCTAAAGTTGCGGCTGGGTCCCAAGACAGCCATACCAGTAGTCTTCCACAACCTACGGGGCTACGACGGGCACCTCCTGATGCAAGCCATAAGTAAGGTGGAGGGCCGCATCTCCCGCATCTCCAACAACACGGAAAAGTATATCTCCTTCTCGCTGGGGCAGCTCCGCTTCATCGACAGCGTTCAATTCTTACCGACTTCCCTTGACAAACTGGTTGAAGCCAACAAACCTGAGGCTTTCCACATCACAGCCCGGTATGAGCCCGCCGAAGAAAAACGAAAGCTACTCATGCGCAAGGGTGTCTACCCCTATGAGTATATGGACTCCTGGGAGCGCTTCGACGAGTCCAGCCTCCCACCCAAGGAGGCTTTCTACAGTAAGCTCAAAGTCGGAGGCATTAGCGATGAGGACTACATCCACGCTCAACAGGTATGGAAGCCATTTGACTGCACCAATCTGGGGGACTACACAGACCTTTACTGCCGCACAGACGTGCTCCTATTGGCTGATGTGTTTGAGGCCTTCCGGAAGACTTGCTTACGGTAGTATGGATTGGACCCTGCTCACTACTTTACGAGCCCAGGTATCTCGTGGGATGCGCTGTTCAAGAAGACCGGGGTAGAGCTGGAGCTGTTGACCGACTACGACCAACATCTCTTCATTGAGAAGGGGTTGCAAGGAGGTATCTCCATGGTAAGTAAGCGATACGCCAAAGCCAATAATCCACAGGTGGAGGGATACAACCCCAAAAGCCCAAACAGCTACATCCAATACCTAGACGCCAATAATCTATATGGCTGGGCTATGAGTCAGTTTCTTCCAATGGGTAGGTGACGCGCAGCGTCTCGGTGAAACGATTGCTACCCACCCCCACGACAGTTCTTCCGGTTACATCCTCGAGGCCGACCTAGAGTATCCGGCCGACCTACATAACGCACATAACAGCTACCCATTAGCCCCGGAGCGTCTGGTGGTCCAGAAGGAGTGGATGTCTGACTATCAGCACAGCCTTCTAGGCAAGAAAGCGCCTACCGAGGTCGAAAAGCTGGTCCCCAACCTCCGCAACAAGGAACGGTACGTCCTGCACTACCGGAACCTACAGCTGTATCTATCTCTGGGAATGCGCCTGACAAAGGTTCACCGGGCCCTGAGATTCGCCCAGAGCCCTTGGATGGAACCCTATATCAGGATGAACACCGAGCTCCGAAAAACGGCCGCGAGTAAATTCGAGAAGGACCTGTACAAGCTAATGAACAACTCGGTCTTCGGAAAAACCATGGAGAACCTTCGGAAGCGTGTGGACGTCAAGCTGGTACGCTCTGGAGAAGACGACAAGCTCCGACGCTTGATAGCCAGCCCGAGCTTCGCACGGGCAAACATATTTGATGATGACCTCGGAGCGATTCAGATGCACAAGACCCGTCTAGTCCTAAACCGAGCTATCTACATGGGCATGAGCATTCTAGATCTCTCCAAGCACCTGATGTACGACTTCTACTACAACCACATGAAGGCCCAGTACGGAGAGCGCTGCCAGCTCCTCTACACCTACACGGATAGTCTGCTACTCGAAATTCAGACTGAGGATGTTTATAGGGATATGGCTGAGAATGCAAACCTGTACGACACCTCAGATTACCCACAAGACCACCCCCTGCACAGCGTAGCAAATATGAAGGTCTTGGGGAAAATGAAGGACGAGTGCGCGGGGAGGCCGATCGCCGAATACATTGGTCTGCGCCCCAAGATGTACTCCATTCTGGATGCAGGCGGAGCCAACATTAAGAAGGCCAAGGGCTCAGCCAGAGTACGGTTGAAACGCTCAACTATGCCTTGGTCTCGGTGGATATCCACGCGGCCTCGGCGGACTGTGACATCGTGTTTGGCCAGCAGTTGGCTCACTGCACCCATAAACTCGCGCCCAGGGTCAACTTGGAGAGGCTTCGGCCATCTCAGGGGTCCCCGCTTGTAAATGCGAGAGAGAGCATCAGCGACTTCTTTGGAATCTTTAGTAGCCAGAGGTTCCGCCTCCTTGTAGCGAGAAGCGACATCAACAACTGTCAGCGCGTACTTATACAGCTTCTGGCCTCGCCGATCATGTGGTAGAAATAGACGATCGGCTTGGTGGATGTCATTCGGCGTTTAAACATCGAACATAGGCCTCGGTATTTTTCGGGGACGAGGCAGGTATATCTGCCAGATAGCCTGCTTTTTCAGCCAGGCCCGGACCACATCTTCGTAGACTTTAGCCGCAGTGGAAAGTTTCTGGATGGCCGCGCGGCCCTTCCAGTACCCACGAGGGCTGTAGTAGATATTTGCCAGGCGAACAGACACTTTACTAGCCATGTCATCAAGGCATTCTAGCAGACCTCTAACAGATTTGCGACGAAAAAGATCATCGCGGCGCAGAACCACCTCATATCGTGCCCGGCGAGGAGCTCGATGGCGGCACAGTCAGTTCGGATTACTTGGTGAGTTTTGCGATTCCGTAACTCACACCCCCAACCACACACATCCCCAGGATGACGAAGGTCATCTCGCGGTGTTTTTGATCTTCACTAGGCACATAGAAATCGGAGAGCTGTGGTTATGAGCCCAGCAGCGCCTCGCGTGCATCGCGTGTAAGAGTTTTTCCCGTGACCCTAGAATACTCCCAGATTGCAGCGTCGACATCCCGGAACGTTTGGACAGCGTGGCCCTGGCGGCGGAGTTCATCGTTGATCCAGTCCAAGCGCTCAGTGCTCTTTCGGGCCCATTTTTCCTGGGCGGCTTGGAGCTGTTCTACAGCGCTGTCATGGCGCCTCCGCTCTTCGTCGACACCGGAACTCCTCAGCATCGAAAACATATAGTTGCTCCCGCTGAAGGCCAAAGCGTTTACGAGGAAGCCGCCCATCATCATTGCGATGGAGGCCATTACTACTTGATTATATTGGGAGGAAGGAGCCCTTGTTTAATTAGCAGGTCCTTCGAAAACATGGCCAGGCCTACATCTGCAATGACCATGCCGACGTCACGGGGTGTTAAGTCCAGCTTCGGGAGGGCTCCTTTCAGGAACATCTGGCCGAGACGAGCGTACCCAGTAGCCAGGAGAGAGACCACAGCGGCGTGGTAGGCCGTGTTGACTAGCACTTTTCCGTCACCGGGTGGAGTAGACATGCTGATCTATATAGAAAGGGTCACGACGTGTATTCAAATGGAGATTCTTTTCTTGCGGCATGATATCTGCATGCGGCGTAATATCTGCACCTCGTGCATACGGCGTAATATCTGCACCTCGTGCTGTATAGCGGCTGCGCCACGCGCGTAGCAACACAAGCACTGCAAGGCCGCCAACGCCTAATAACGCTCGGGCGCCCTCCAGCGGGTGATTTGGTGTGCATTCGTAGAATCCGGTTCCTTCGCAAAATCTGTGGCTCCTCCCTCCTTCGTAGAATCCGGGTCCTTCGGCTGTTTCTTGGTGGAATCCGCTGCGCCAAGCAAAGCAGCTTTTGCCTCGCGAAGCTCGTCCTTGAGCTTTTCAGCTTTGACCTTTCTCGCTGCAGCACCCGCTCGACCCGCTGCGACTCTTTTGGGATTCTTCGCAGGGCCGTCATTCGTAGAATCCGCTGTCACCCCCTCCGCTTCCTTCGGGACTTCCGGATTCGTTGTACTCATGTTCCTCTGGATCATCATTTCTAGGAGAGCAGTGGTGTTTAAATGAGCAGTGCTCAGTAGTGGTTAGCGCCATGGTTAACGGTGCCAAGTACTTACCATAGCAGTAGTATAGCCAGTAGCTAGCATTGCTAAGCGCCTGTTCAACAAATGGGTAGGTGGCGAGCTGTGCCATGAGCATTGGTCGTTACTCGGGTGGGATTGGTAGGAGCCAGCTGGTCGCCCTTACATATGATCTCAAGAACATACCTCCGAGACCGTTAACCATCCGCGCACCGAGCTTAGCCTCGTACCGGGAGTGCAGCCTTTCAACGTCTTCGTCGCTCATGGCGTCGATCTCAGCGGCTGTTACGTCTTTTCCCAGATATCGCTTGACCTGCCCACCCACCGCAAGTGCCGCCAGCCTATCCCTGAGCTGCTGTGCATGTTTGCTATGCTGTTGGCTGGGCTTCTCCTCCTCCTCATCTGCGCCCAGAATATCGTCTATAAGCTCGTCGGTATGCATTATTAATATGCAGGGGCAACTACGTCTAATATATAATCTTAGATGTGGCGGGCGTATCAGTCATTAGCAGGAGCTTAGAATGCGGATTGTTCTTGAGCTTCTGTCGAACCTCTGCCTTTTCCCTCTCGGCCTTGATGATGTGGTTCTCCTCCAGGCATTCGTTGAACGAGTGCCGATCTTTGCAGTGGAATAAAGCCACCCACCTTGTCTGCTCGTGAAAGTCTTTGAGGACGGCGTTGTATTTCTGAGTGAGGACCCAGACGCTTTGCTTTGCATGGTGGCCCGAGAAAGCCATGAATGACAGCATTTTTTGTTTCTTCTTCATCGCCTCTAACGCGCTACAATTATCGATGATGTATAGGGTGGGCTCTCCCTCGAACAATCTGTAGAAAGCTCTCAGGCAGTCGTTGAGCTGCTCGCCGGGATCAAAAACAATAGACCTCAGGGTCAGACAGTATCCATCGCCGCCGGTACGTCTCGTTATGCTTAAGAGTGGGGCACAGGATCACAATGTGATGAAAGAAACCGCGGAAAGGCCCCTGAAGCAGGTCCAGCACGAAGACTGTTTTGCCGCAGTTCGTCTGCCCACAGATAATCGCGCAGTGGGCGTCATCAATAAAGCGCGCTAACGAATGTACCATTCTGGATGTGCAGCTTTGCGTCCATGATGACATAGAGATATACGTTCAACACGCCGGGCTCTTCTCTCTCTTTTGTCACCTGTATCGTAATCCCCTCGCTGGCGTTCAGAACGCGCCTCCCACTGCCATGCTGCTGGTCATCGTCGCTTGGCCGAAGGTCAAGCCAGAAGGCGTGCTTGTGCGTCAAGAACTCTTCCCGAGAGACGTCTGCCAGGCCTAAGTCTTTAACGACCCTGGCAACCTCAGGGTCCCGCTTCCGTAGGGGTGAGCTGGCGAAGAACCTCTGGACCTCGCCCCACTGCTGGTACGCCCGCATGCCCTGGCTGTACAGCTGATTGGGGACCCCTTCTATTGTGACTTCTACTTTGGTGATCTTGGGGTTGTAGAAGGATTCCGACCTCCTATTCCACTGGGTTTCTTTAGTCTCGAACAGCATGAGGATACCCTTCATTGCTCTCGCGGGCGTGTTCAGGTTTATGTTCCAGAGAGTATCAGACTTGTCCTTCACAAACTTTTGGTGGCGGAGGACGCGATCATACAGAATGGAGACGGCCCCGGCAAACTGGGTGCGGATCTGTCTAGCGAGCTCCTCTTCGGTGACCATATCGAACTCCAGGCTGTCGATGGTGTAAGTCGCTTCGGTATCGTCTGTTGCCTGGATGACCCGACCGTAATCGTTGAACGTCAGTTCGTACTCCAGTCGGTCGGCCAAGGCACTCTGGTAGAATGGCATGTGGCTATCTAGAAGCTCAAAGTCTAGCGGGATGTGGAACCGGCTGCCAAAGGCGCGAGCGATGGCCTTTTCTCCAGCATCGTCGTCACTTGCGTCCTCCGCTTCGACTCGAAGTTTAAGCATGTTTTCGCTGCCGATGCCTATGTAGGCCGCATAAGTCGCCGTAGCAATGAAACACATCAGAGTCGTCGATGGACATTACCTCATTCCCGCTGATTCTGATCGTGGTTTTCTTGACTACTGCGCGTCCGAGATTCCCGACCACTGTGGCGTTCGGGTCGGATGAATTGATCGTGATCGAGAAGGCCAAGCGCACGGTACTGGGCACAATGACGTCATTTGCGCCGAGGTTGGGGAAGCGGACCAAGAGTTGTTGATTCTGGTCGATCGTACTCGGGTTGTTGGTGACGACCAAGGACTGCCGTACACCTTGTACCCCCCGAGGCTTACGGAGTGTTCTGAAAGGGTTTAGCCTGCGTCCGTATGCATACATTGTGTGTATTGAAGGTATACCTTGCAATGTTCAATACGAGGATTATGGCAGACTTTGACTTTGATAATCCGGCGTTCGACGACGCCCAAGAGGACAACAACATCGACGACGAAGAGACCCCTTTCCTTGCATGTGATGATGTTCCCGAGCAACAAAGCCGGGGTGTGGCCGCCAGAAACCTTTAACAAGAGCTGACGCAGGCCGCCGTGAATGATTATTACGATGCCTTGGCGAAGGCGGATCGCAGCCTTACCCCCCTCTTTTGCGATTACACGAAGTTTAAGGTTGTCCATGGGCGTCTGCGACTCGTGGCCCACCCCAAACTGGACATCATCAACAAACGAACAGGTGAACCGCTAGCCCTCTCAACAGTCGCCAATAAAGGAGGAGTTAATGGTGTTAGCGGGGAAGGGGGGCTGGGCTTTATAGACTGGAAAAGAAAAGAACAGACATCGTTGCATCCGGCAGCAGTTGCAGCCCTGGAGACAGCGAGTTCAGAACTCGGTGCCGCGGCCGGCGAGGCAGATATCATGGAGCTGGAGGATTTAAGCCAACCAGCGAAAAAGGCCGCTGATGCTGTCCACACAATGGAAACAAGCTTGACGGATAGTAAGGTCGGGCGGGCTCTTGAAACGACAAACGACCCTCCTCTTCCCATGCGAGAACTTCTGGGGCTTGACAAGGCACTGCAGACCTCGGAAGGCGAACACGCGAATAACCTCGCCAAGCTGTCAAGTCTCGATAAGGACATCGCAAAACAAAAACAGAAGTTGGAGGAGGCCACTGATGAATTCTCCCGGAGTCGGATCGCAGACCGGATGAGAAATCTCGAGGACGAGAGGGTGGCCCTGCTCGAAGCAGCCTCTTTAACGGCCGAAGCCCTGAGCACGCAAATACGCCGCATCAAGCAGACGGTCGATCGCATCCTACACAAGGATACCAGTCTGGCCGAGCGCGTCCGCACCCTCTTCCGGGAGCAGGGAATAACCGTGGTCTCCATTCTCACGGCAATTGGGATGGCGATCTCGACACTGGGGCTAGCGATAAAGTTGGCGCTGACTGGTGGGTCCGGCGGGGGCATCCAGCCAACACCACCTCCATCCGACGGGCGTGGTCTTAAAGAATGGGTGAAAAAGCATCTCAAGTCCCTGGCGCGCGCCCTTGGCAAGCTGGCTGGGAAGGCTGCCGCTGCGATTCCGGGTATTATTGGCAGTATCGTGTCCTGGCTACTGAACCTTCTCGGGAAAGCGGCTGGGTGGCTGGCCGATAATGTCTGGGCTCTAGTCGTTGCAGTAGGTGGCCTAATGCTCGTGGCTGTTCGCAAGTATTTAACGCATAGTCCACAGCAGCAGTAAGCCGATACCAACCCCAGCGACGACGATGGCTGTCTTCTCCGCATCGTGATTCTTTTGCTTTGGAAATAGGGGTTCTTGTTTGCCTCCGGCGGCAGCAACATGCTGAACGCGCGCGGTGGGTGGTGGGACGCTTTCTTGTGGCTCAACAATCCCGTGGGAAGGTGCGCGCTTGTGCAAAGTGGGCGGCACTTTTTTCTGCAGAAGCATGTCGCTGGGGGCCATATATAGACCTATGCCATACACAAAGTCTACAGCGCTCCCGGCATACTGTAGCACGTCCTGGTAGCGTTTGATAGCAGACGGGAGGTCGATCGGAGAGGAAATGGCGTCTTCAACGTTCGCGGCAAACTGTTTTTGCGCGTCGAAGGCTGTGCCCGTGCCTAGAATACGCGCCCTTGTTTGCGCTTGGGCGCCTAGAATAGCCCACACGTATTTCCGGATGGAATCGTTTAGGCGCTGTACGCCCGGCTGCGTGAATCCTTGGGATGTGTCGACAATGAACGCCGCCCAAGCCTCCTCGGCGTCTTGCTCGATGTAGTCGACGTGGAGCGCTGTAAGCTTTCTAGAGAACGACATCCTGCTCGGATCAAAGGTCCCATCGCCAATGGGGCTGTAGCCCGTTCTCGTGACATAGTAATATGCCACTCCGAGGCTGTGATTCACCCCACTGCACCTCCAGTCTGTGTGAGTATCTACATGGAACTCCCTACAAATCCTCTCATAGGCCCTCTTGTCGTAGGGGTTTTCGAATGTCGCCCACGCTCTGTCTTGCGGCAGGGGGGCCTGGATCTCTTCCAAGACCCGCCTAACTTGGTAATAAACGTGGAACGTGTACAGGGCCCTTATTCGTTGGTCGGGGGCGAGAAGATGGTCTTTTGCAGAGACGCCACAGCCCGTGGTTGCGCACCAGACCGCGAAGTTCACTTGGTTCTGCCAGAATTGCATAGGATTGGTGTTCCAGACCCAAACAATGTCATTGCTGGTTATCTTTAGCAGCCGGTACTTGGCCAACACATCTGTGAACTGGACTGGGAAGGCCTTCTTTTCATTGATGTAGATGTCAAATCGCATGAACTGCTTTGCGTGGGTTTGGATACTATGAAATGCCCCAGCCTTGTAAGTGGCCTCTCTATTGAACCTGTAAGCCTCGCTGTTCATCGTGGCTAAAATGTTCATCACATTGACTGACATTCTAAATGGGGCACAGCACACGCTGCCTCATGCCCTTAACAACCTCGACGGGCCGCCTTAAAACCGCCCTTCGCGAGATAACATTCTACCCAGCCTGGGTGAATATCCCACCGGAGTGGGCTTCTTGCTTGAGGGCAAACGTGTTGAAGTGCCGACGGGCTACTACAATGTCTGTACGCTGGACAAGGACATATTCCGTCCGCATGGGATTTCTCTGGGATTGAATGAAGCCACGGGCCGCTTAGTCCTTACCCTCCCTAGAAATGTCTTCATAATACTCCAAGAGCTTGCCCCATCTTAGGATTCTCCATCGGGATTGTGCCCATTAGGGGGGACTATGGAGGGTGAAAATCTACCTAACTTGGTCACACACAAAGAAGTCTTCGTGCATTTGGATGAACTGAGCACCTCAAAAAACATGAGAATAACCTCAGATTTCCGTGGCGGTTCAACACTACTTTAGGCCATCGCCGTGACTGGTGAAGGGATAAACTGCGGGAAGACGGTTTCCATTTCCCAACCCACAGTACAAAGCCTTGCGCGCCGATTATATAACGCACTTAACCGTGGCACTTTTAGACAAAAACGGCAAGTATACTAATGTAGAGTACCTCAGTGCTACCCTAGAAATACAATGAGTATGGTGGACGCAGCCGGTCCCAGGTCCGCGTGCCTGTCTTTAAGCGACTTGGCAGATGTGTCGGAGTTCGAACTTCAAGGCCAGGAAGGTAAAATCTATGCCTTCCAGTTCAAAGTGGCAAGTACAGCCGCAAAAAGATTACGGGGGGGGGGGGGGGGCAAGCAGAACCTGCCACGTTTGCTTCCCTTCAAGATGTCTCATCCTCTGTAGAGCAAGAGCGCAGGTCGCCTTCTGAGGTGATTGAAGAACAAAAACTCTCATTAATCGCTTTGAAGACCGCTTTGTTCTTGCCCAGAGCTCGAGACCCCGAATGGTTTGTAGGATGTGAAGGTGACCATGATGACGGTCCAGGCCGATATAACCAGGGTGAAAAAAGTTTTCAACTCCGGAACCTCTTTCGTTTCGTGGGTACCAGTCAGCAAGTGTTATCTAGCTGAGGGTGTAAGAGGTGGCTTAGCACTATCTGTGGGGAAAGGTGTAGATTCCACACTTCTTATAGGGCAAACAAGTATATCTTTGTCCATGATAGAAATAAACCCTGGATCTATACTTATCTTCAACATCATACTTGGCGCGGCCTCTCAGCGCCGTGCCTCCTTGATTACCGGTGTGACACTAAAGTGGCCTGCAGAGCACAATGGAAAGGAGCTCAGACTTATGATCAAATTACCGGCCCAGGGCGACCCAGTCCTCCGGAGCTCTCTCGAGGATATTCGGGTCTTTGTAGGGAGCGATGCCAAACTCGATTACATCTATTTAGAGTCCGGTATAAAACTTATAAGCCTTCGTGTTAGTATTCCCGATGACGATTTACAGCTTACCGACGTTGTTGATTCGTAGGACAGACAATATGGGACGACTGTACCCAGCGATCACGGATAAAGAGCCGACGGATGACTATCCCTTGACCCCGACCGCGCCGATGGTTGAAAACCCCCCGGAGGCGTGGCGCACGCCCATCGCCTGCAGTATATCAGCGAAATACAGAGGCAGCTTGAATCTGAGCGAGATCTCCGCCGGGTCTTGTACAAAAAGTACCGGCGCGGTGTCTTAGCCGCCGAGGCCCTTCATTCGGCCATGCTTACGGCCGGTTTGGGACTAGGGGTTGCAGGCGTGGGACTACTCACAACAATAATTGCAGCCCCTGCTGTCTTGGCCATGGAAGCTGCGGCCCTAGCTTGCGGTGTCTTAAATATCGCCAGAAAATTCGTTAGCCGCCGCCTTCACGCAAAGGCCAAGAAACATAACGATATACGGCTGTTGGCCGAGGCCAAACTTAACAGCATCCGTGCGCAGGTATCTACGGCATTATCTGATGGTGTTATTTCGGACGTAGAGTTCAAGCAAGTCGTTCAGGAGCTCAAGAACTACTCTGATCTGAAGCAGGAGATACGCGCTAAGTCTCGTAAGGCACGTAAGGCATTCAACGCCGTAGAGATCGATGAAAGCACGAAAAACAGCTTATAGATCGCGGCCGAAAACTAGCTCGGCAAGAGCTGAAAAACGCTCTTTCCGAATGATGTTCTGAGGAGGGTGCCCAGAGGGCACTTGTTTACACTTCACATGCAGCGGAACCAAATCAGAATACAGTATACATCTCTCTGAGACTGAGAACAGGCAAAATTATCACCACTGAATCTGTGACTGTCACTCACTAAAAGAGTAGTGGCACCATACGTTTTTGAGCACCTAAGTCACAGTAGGTAGAAATAAACTTTGTGAAATTAATCGGGGCTGACACATCCCACTACCTTTGGGCCATCTACAACAAACCTTGGTAAGGTCTATCTACCCCCGAAACTGTCGAAAATTGCAGAGATTTCTTAGAAGTGCGTAGAGCCCGGCGCCATTTGCAGGTAACGCATTCATATACTACATATACGGGAGACCAAATCCGGATTTGAGCTAGCAAACATCCCCTTATACATGTAGTACATGAATACGCCCCTTACACACAGCGCCTTTCCAACCTCTGTCAGCCGATTGAGCTATATCCACGACCCACGAAACATAGGCTAAACTGGAAAGTCTATTCCGCATAAACAAAAATATTTCCAAATAATTCTCCTAAAAATACTGGATCTTATAAAACAAGACACGCTGGAAAAAGGCTGTCACATTTATTTTTTTATAAAAATCCGTGGTTTAAGCCCTATAGTGGGGGAGAAAATCATCTGAATCACCCTGTTGTGCAATACAGCCAGCCTATATATAGACTATAATCCTTATGTATTAAATGCGAACTAGGTCGCCTCATATCAATGTGTGTGTGTGTAGGCGAGACTTGTAAATAAGCATGTATGCCTTGGCTGGGGAGGCGCCTAAGGGGGGGGGGATTATGGGGAGGGAAGCAGGGAAAGGGGGGGTGGGGCCTTATTTTGTTATGGGGAGGGCCCCAAGGGGGGGGGGGGGGCGTGCGCCAGAACCTATAGTGTGTATACTACTGAAATACGTTCGTTATTTTGTACATTGTCATTTCATTCTGTACGTCCTGTAGGCCTTACAGCACTAACCCAGTTATGATCACTGTGATCTGCTTGTATTGATCAGTTGTTTACTTGCTCTGGTCGAAGGTGAATCAAAAACCGGTTTGCAATAGCACTGGACTACTGTGCGGGACTTTCTGTGGCATCAGAGATGACCTTAAGTTAGTGACTGACTGGCCCGTGAACAGAAACTCCTGTAACTGGTTAGTGATCAGTTTTGGCTTGTAGCATACACTGTACTAGAACACACACCAGAATGCCTCAATTTTAAAAAAACGCCACAAAGAGAGAGATTTTTCTTCACAAAGTAGCGTGGAGGAACAGCCAGCACCTCCGGCTCAAGTTCTCGTGGAAGATCCAGACGGACAGAAAGGTGGTACAGGCATTAGTGAGCAGCTTGGAGACATTAGATAGCATGGTCACAGGTGAAAAACTTTATGACCAGTTAGCCAAAACTGAATCGAAAATAGTTACAAAACACTATCGATGGTTATAGAACAACACAAATCACGGATTTTTCACTTAGAGAACGAAAATGATAGTTTGAGACAAGATATAAGGGAACTCAGTCTGCAACAAAAAAAAAAATCAGGATGAGCTCAACAGAGTAAACAGGGAGGTAATACTGCTACAGTCAAACAGAACGATCTCGAGCAGCATTCATGAATAGATATTTTGGTGTTATTTATTTGATTGGTGTTTTACGCCGTACACAAGAATATTTCCCTTATATAACGACAGCCAGATGATGGTGGGAGGAAACCGGGCAGAGCCCTGGGAAACCCACGACCCATCCGCAGGTTGCTGAGAGACCTTCCCAAGTACGGCCGGAGAGGAAGCCAGCATGAGCTCACCAGCATTGGTGAGAGACTCCTGGGTCATTACGCTGCGCCTGGCGCGCTAACCAACTAAGCAACCACGAAAAGGACAGTATTAGAAACTACGGAATACATTGCTAATGAAGCATTAATGAAAAATTAATTGAGATACTAAACAGCAAGCTGCAAATGTTCCGGTAACATCATCTAGGCCCTGTGCAGTACAACAGCCATGGCAAACCCGATCGTTAAGTTTACGTCAAGGAAGTCAGTAATTGAAGCAATTAAACAGCGCAGGTTCTCTAAAAGGAATGAAAATAGTTATAAAGGTGTACCTTACGCAAAAAACAGCAACTGCTAAAACTGGGATGAAATCAACAAAGTGTATTGCTGATCTAACTAGTGTGGCTACTCCATCCCCAAAAACCCACCAGGATATCCCTTCATGCTCCTGCGCACAAGAGTGAGAGAGAACCCCAGTCGATGTCCCGACAAGCAGCAGGGTGGCTTAAAGTTCACAACACAAACTGTTTACATAAATAACGCACTTAATTCCTATAGATAAATAACCTACAAATAACCCAGCATCGACATGACCAGTTCTGACCATGGCCTTCATGCCCAGTAAATTGGTGAGTGTTAATAATTTAATCATTTTTTTTTCTCTCCACTCTTATATTTTTTTCTTTTTTTCCAAATTCTCAGTAGTTGATGTTGTGTCATGTCAGATTTTCCAAGAAACCAAAGAAAATATAAATATATATAATCTTGCGACAAAAGTCCGAAAATGAAATTGTGGTCACAGACAATGCCCACCAAAATGACGAGACAATTGGTCCCGCCCTAACCTGCCTATTCAGTGGTGGGTGACAGGCAAACCTGTTAACATGCAAGCACTGTGTGTCGGTTTGTCTGGTCGAATGTGTTTATAAAATAAAGATGTACTCTAATTGGCCACCTAATCCAATTTGCTATGTAAGAATAGATCTGTTTGGCCTTCTAAAAGACAGTGTCAACATCTAAATTAGTCATATTAAACAACCAAGGCTCAGACTGTTGATATAGTATCTATGGAACTGTCAGGGGCTGATCGACGTGAAAAAAGGGATGTATTTCATTACTTCAAAAAGAAAAAGTGTTTTTTTTATTATTTGCTTACAGTTCACGCGTAGGCAACCTTAGATATGGAGACTAAAAACGACTGGGAACATGATGCCTGGGTAAGCCCTTTTAATTCTCAGTAGTCCAGTTCAAGTCCAACTCATGCTGGCTTTCCTCTCCGGCCATACGTGAGAAGGTCTGTCAGCAACCTGCGGATGGTCGTGAGTTTCCCCCCAGCTCTGCCCGGTTTCCTCCCACCCATAATGGTGGCCGCCGTTGTATACGTTAAATATTCTTCAGTACGGAGTAAAACACCAATTAAATAAATAATCTTAATTCAAATTTTGATTATAAAGTATGGATATAGCCCTAGTGGTAACTATATGATAATTAGTGGTAGACATTCATAATGTTTCCACCATACTATGCTCCTTTAAAATCCCAATGACGATAAGTCTTCATTTTATAACAATATTAGTCGGAAAATTGGGCAGCTAGCAAATACATCAGTTATTATATGTGGGGGTTGTAACATGGTAATTCACGAAAATGAGGACATTCAAAAACTATAAGCATATAAATAATCCAAGAGCCTGCAATTGTGTATTGAATTTAATTAATACACATGGATATATACTGATGTTTGGAGATCCAGTCATGAAGACGAAGAAGGAATACCTGGAGAGGAAGAAGAAAACCTAGCTAGACTAGACATTTTTTTTAGTAACTAAAGATATCAATAACATATGTACTGATGCACACAAATTATTCCGTGATATAGGAGCGATCATTCGGCTATTACGTTAAAATGTAGGTTTGTAAACTGCGAAAGGGGGAAAAGCTACTAGAAATTGAACTGCTCTCTCCTAAAAGATGCCGACTATATTAAAATGGTAAACTTCTTAGTAAATAATACAGTAGACGAGTACTGTCCCCTGCCCATACTACAGAGAAAACATGAAAACTATCCCTAAAGCGGGATTGCAAATAAGTCTTGGACGATACATTGTTTTTTGGAAGTCTTGTTAATGAAGATAACAGTTGAAAACAATTAAATATGTATCAACAAAGAAGAAATTAGACAGATTAAGGGAAACTGAATTAGAAAATATGATAAAAAAATTAGAAGATAAAATCCAAAAGCATGATTGTAACAGGTTTACCAAACTTGAACATAAACTGTTGGAAGGCGAGGTCACTCATAAAGAACTAAGCACTAGCTTCAAGCCCCATGAAAAAACGAGAAAACCTCAGGGTCGGATGGTTTTTCCGGATGTAATTTCTTTCCAGAATCAGATGATCTGGAAAGATTTAGGATATTTGGTTTTTAAGATGAGCTAATGAGAGTTTCACAAAAGGCGAATTATCTGTTACACGGAAACAAGGGATAATCACATGTTAACCCAAAACCAAATAAACCGAGAGGTACTCCTAAAAACCGGAGACCAGTAACTTAATCTACTTAATGTAAGTTACAACTTACATGAACTGCATATAGACTTAAATTAATATTAGATAAGACTATACATGAGGACCAGAGGGGGAACTGTACCAGGCAGATGTATCTCTGGAAAATACACGTTTGATATGCGATATTATGTTTGAAGCCAAAGAAAACGAAATACCAGGAGTATTCCTTTTAATAGATTTTCAGAAAGACTTCGATTCTATTTCCTGGGCTTCATAGAAGAAGAGTTCTCGAATCCTTGAATTTTGGAAAAGACTTTAGGAAATGGGTTAAAACATTTCACTCAAATATCTTCACTGGTGTATTACAAACCGGATACATGTATCGTCTGCTTTTAATAACATCCGCGTGTTTAGACAGGGTGACCCCAATTTCACCTTACATTTTTCTGCTACGTGCTGAAATGCCAGGCTATATGATCGGAAGTAACACAACATAACTAGTTCTCAACAGTTCAGATGACTCTCTTACCGAAGCATTAAAATGTGTTCCCTTTTTTTATAAATACTCGGGCCTAAATATCAATGTAGCAAAAACTAAAGTCAGGATAGGTTCTGTGTCTGGAGCTGATCTAAAATTATGTATGAAAGTGGAAGTAGAGTGGGTAACAAATAAATATATTAGGTATTAATTTTCGACTTTAGTCGACTTTAATAGCATGTGGAAAATAAATTATTAAGTAAGAACAGAACAGTTTAAAATGCAATTACAGAAATGGAAAATCTGGAACTTATCGTTCCTGGGAAAGATTACTGCCATTAAATCCCTTGCCCTCTCTAAGATGATACATTTATTTATTTCTCTATCAAATATTAAACAAGATGGAGAGTAGTTACGTCACATAAATATTACAATGAATAAAAAAACCTTTTTGGAAAGACACTCTAAAAGCTTAGGAAGTTTTCCAACAAAACTTGCAGGAAAGAACAACAATAAATAAAGTAGATGAAGAGTTGTGGTATAATTCGAACTTTAAAAGTCCACTTTTTAATCCAAATCTGGTTAAATGATAAAGTACGATATATAAGAGATTTTCTATACAAGGAGGGCAAATTTTCACAATGTAAGAAATTGTTTATGATTAATTACTTTGACTATAAAAACCTAATTACAAACATTCCTAAGCCAAGGATCCAAGCTATAGAAAAAGATAACAATGTTGATTACTACCTATATCTTTTCAACTTCTAATGAAACAAAAATTAAACAAATGGTTGTTTTATGACGTGTTAAAAGTTGCGTATGAAAAATAACATATTCATGATAAATGGGAATATAACCTTAAACTAAAAAAATAAATTGGGCAAATATATTTTCTTCCATTTTCACTGTACACAATATACAGAACTGAGGGATTTTCAATACAAATTATTACAAAAAATAATACTAACAAGATCGTACCTCTAAAATAGACCGTAAAGAAGACGATGTTTGTTAAATATGTAAAATCACCACATAAACACTTAAACATCTTTTTCTGGAATGTCCAAATGTAAAGAATTGAAAAATGGAAAAACGATAGTTCCAAACTAAAGTTACCTTAACAGGAGAAAAAAATTATTTTCGGATGTTGAAAAGGCCAACCAGCTCTTAATGTATTAACAATACTGGCGAGGAAATATATTTTTAATTGTAGAAAAATAAACCAGGCCTTACATATTTCTGGCTTTCTTAATAAATGGTGAGAATACTGTAAAGTAGAAAAATGGATTACAAATATGAGCGTCATGTCTGACATTCATATACCATTCGTAGTCCGTAAAGAGCGTTCCAAGTCGATAATCGCAAGATCCATTTCCAAAACATTGTTTAACACTAGCTCTCAAAGACAAAGGTACGTAAGAAATTATACGAATAGGAAATAAAGCCGGTAACACACAAGAGAGAAGCGGTCATCAGTTTTCACTGATGCCGGGCAGACAGTGGATATTTCAGGCATGAAAGGCATGTCTCAGGGAAAGAGATACAATTCAAGGACAGATGGAAAAAAATTTTATTACTATTTTACAACACACTTTGATTAAAACAGATATTAATGCATGAGATGAGTAAGTGAGAGTGGTTAATAAAAATGTACTAGATATAGCCTGTTATTCAGGATTATTGTATTCTGATTGGTGAAAGAGAGACAAAGACAAAGTTTCCTATGTGTGACAATGAGTATAATTCTCTTGTAAGTAAATATGGACAGAGCGTCCAGAACCTCTAGCACCCTGCTTCGTCATTGTGTCTAATTCCGCTTAACCCGGGGTTAGGGGGAGTATATTCATCGTGTTCAATTAGATCGCCAAGTTGGATATAAGAACAGTTGCAATCAAAGCGCAACTGAGATACATACTTTGTTATCGACCGCTGATGTTCTCGCATATTGTACACGATTTGAATTCTTATATCGCCCGCCCAGAGCATGCCTTGCGTCTTTCATGCATGATTGGAAACTGCTGACCGCTTCTCTTTGCGTGATTCCGACATGCATGATACTTTATATGCTGTCTTAGTTCTTTGGTAGTTTTTGTTATACGTCATTTAAAGTGAAACGTCCGTACTGGTAAACAGCTGGATTAGCACATGACTGGATCAGCTGTCAGTGTGACAGAAACACATCAAAATCTCATGAGAAAAGGCTACACAATTCAATCAAGCTGGCATACATCTACAGAAGAAAATACCTTTAACCAATGACATTCTGATGAATTGCTATTCACTCATTTGTTAAGCGTAACATTAAAGGGACAACCTCCGAAAGATATTCAGAACTTTTGAGTTGGTTGAGCTAAATACAAAACAATTGCCAACAATTGGTACAAAAAGGTAAGGAATAACAGTGTCTGCAAACTTCAGGCTGTGTAAATCTAGTCCTTGTCTCGAACGCCTGACAAACTGCCATGGTAGCTGGATCAGGCTTTTAAACAGATCGCGCCATGACGTTGGTTTCAGGCCTTCAGTATAGTATAGTATAGTATAGTATAGTATAGTATAGTATAGTATAATGCATAGTATAGTATAGTATAGTATAGTAGAGTAGAGTAGAGTACAGTAGAGTATACCAAGGGGATTCCCCATCCTCTGCGATCCGACATGTTTTTGGCGCGGTATACTACTCTGGTTAATACCTAACAAACAGCGACAATGATTAAGTACTGAAGATATGACGTTCACAATACAAAGTCACACGACTTACACGGACAGCGTGGTCTGAAAAACAATAGCTTGTTCTTACAATTACTTTGTATACAGCCGTACGTGTGTGGCTCAACTGATGTAACGATAAGCCCGTTCCCGCGGTCATGTGACTTAGGGATTCCCGAGAGTTACATCACCAGCTGTCAGGCTCTAAATAAGTAGGTGGTTTGCGTGGTAGCTCCTATATATTCAGGTAACCCGACTATACAAGTCATAAGTACCTTCTCCAGTGGGAACGCATTTGTGGATAACTCGGACAATTTCGAAAAACACGCATGTAGCCAACATGATAACCTGCAGATACCAGATGACGCGATCGGTTAGAACTGTCAGCAGTGCAAAGTTACTAATGCAGTCATTTGCGTTAGTTAGACAACTTCCTTCGGTGAGTTCCGTGTGCAAAATGAGGTTTCCTTGTGTGGGAAGACCAGCGAGCACACATCGCATCACGTGACATTACAGGAGATTGCACGGCTATATCGGCCGTCGTTTCCTCAAGATGGAGACTCTGACAGTGCATACACAAGGATTTACTGTATACATTGACCGGAACCTACAACAGGAAGACACAGAAATGCTCAGGCATGTTTGATCTCGCCCATGACGTGTAAATATACCAGGTCAGTGCTTATGTTAATGCATTTTCGAAGGCTTTTGGCTGGAAGCAAATTTTTCTGCTTCCAACACCGGTGAGTAGATTGTAAAGCTACTATGTGTAACAACCTCTGACAGTTACGTCTTATGCTTATTAAACATACTATCCGTCGTGTTCTCGCCGATACATCATTATCCACATATAAAATTTACCTTAATCGGTTTACACGGTACACTACACGATATCACCAATGTGCGGAAGTCAACACGTGCGCCTACCTGAGAAAGGGAGATCACTCTCACGACACAAATAAGATACAGGCTTATACTTGGGAATACACTTTCACCGTTACACATACATGTATACTTTGGACCAGAAAGTCTTAAACTGATGAACAAAGTTGTATTCTTAAGACCACTGCGTACATCTGCTTGTTGAAACCTATGTAACTTTATTCGAACATTATAATAATGTCACTTATTTCAGTAGATATTACAAAATATGAAAGACATTAAAACAAAAAAAATATATGAACATAAGGCTTACAGGTGCTGTTTCCATGGTATCACACTGTGAAATTATTTGACTGGATGCTTTATGTGCTGTTTTGTCACGGTTACTGAACAAGCATTTGGAAGCAATGCAAAGGAACCGGGCCACGGGGATGCCTAGTCCACCAGCAGAATCTCGGCTTATTTGATTTGAGGGAGGCAGTTAGGTGAATAGGTGAAGGACACAGATCCAAGCTTAGAAATCATTACTCTACGTTACATATCCACAGTAAGCCAGGAGATGTAGCTCATAAGACAAGACCTCATTGTTTTAGATAGTCAGCGTGAGCCCTCAGGAAAATACGGCATCAAGTTTAAAAGAGCGATTTATTTTAGACTCTGTCCTGTCTGCTCTGTGTCTTTTTCTCGATACTGGCAATTATAAGCAAATGAACGTGCATTGTTAATGGCATGGAAGGAAAAAGAGTGTGGTCTAAATGTGAGATTTTAATTTTTATCATTGTTTTACCTGTAAAACCAGAGCAGCGACGACAGTGTGATAGTTCGCTCGCATATAAGCGGTCTGTTTTCAAATTACCCAATTAGGGTTTTATTTTTACTCTTAAGGTAAATGCCTTAAGTGGTAGCCCCCTAGCACTGTGATTTTAGCAGACCGAGATAAGAAAAATGCAATCATGTTATGTGCAATTTATTACACGTCGCTAGTCTAGAATTACTCAAAATGCTGTGTTATTATTTATCGATTATTGAAAAGAATGGAAAGGTGTCAGGCCTATGGGAGTTCTTTGCTTGTATAACTTTCAATCGGTGTCTTAGAAACGTATGGGAAGTTTCAGGCTAGTCTGTACATTGCATTTCGAGAAGATAATGGGCCGCTCTACTTTATAGGTTCACATTGATTTGACAGAAACGTGCGACGAATTAGCTCGGACAAGTTTGTTTTCTTTGTTATCGTTAACGAAAATGTGTGTATTTTGAAGACATCATGATATGTTTTGTTTGTAGATGGCTTGCGCGCTGAAAACGATCGTTCCGTTTATACTGGAGATCAAGCAACTGTAGATGGAGGTGCCAGTCTTGAACTGTTCGACTGGGCCATAGGTGGGCCAAGTAATTTTCATCAGGCAAAATTGCTGAGTAGTAAGCTCTTGATGCAGTCCATCAGTACATATATGCAGTCCACCACCTCGTCCTGAGATTGCAAAACACTTGCCCGCTTTACAAGATCTATTATCATCATCACCAGGCTTTCCCAATGTGACAATATCTTCCTCTGTTACTGACTCTTGCCTCCTTTACAGGATCTACTATCATCATCATGCATTACTTGGCCAAGCTATATGTCTGCAGCCTTGCCCCAGTTGTGGCCGAGCCGAGGTGCTTGTCCAGGCTTTCCCAATGTGACAATATCTTCCTCTGTTACTGACTCTTGCCTCCTTTACAGGATCTGCTATCATCATGCATTGCTTGGTTAAGCTATATGTCTGCAGCCTTGCCCAGGTTGTGGCCGAGCCGAGGTGCTTGTCCAGGCTTTCCCAATGTGACAATATCTTCCTCTGTTACTGACTCTTGCCTCCTTTACAGGATCTACTATCATCACCATGCATTGCTTTGCCAAGCTATATGTCTGCAGCCTTGCCCCGGTTGTGGCCGAGCCGAGGTTCTAGTCCAGGCTTTCCCAATGTGACAATATCTTCCTCTGTTACTGACTCTTGCCTCCTTTATAGGATCTACTATCATCACCATGCATTGCTTGGCCAAGCTATATGTCTGCAGCCTTGCCCAGGTTGTGGCCGAGCCGAGGTTCTAGTCCAGGCTTTCCCAATGTGACAATATCTTCCTCTGTTACTGACCCTTGTCTCCTTTACAGGAACTGCTATCATCATCATGCACTGCTTGGCCAAGCTATATGTCTGCAGCCTTGCCCCGGTTGTGGCCGAGCCGAGGTGCTTGTCCAGGCTTTCCCAATGTGACAATATCTTCCTCTGTTACTGACTCTTGCCTCCTTTACAGGATCTGCTATCATCATCATGCATTGCTTGGCCAAGCTATATGTCTGCAGCCTTGCCCAGGTTGTGGCCGAGCCGAGGTTCTAGTCCAGGCTTTCCCAATGTGACAATATCTTCCTCTGTTACTGACCCTTGTCTCCTTTACAGGAACTGCTATCATCATCATGCACTGCTTGGCCAAGCTATATGTCTGCAGCCTTGCCCCGGTTGTGGCCGAGCCGAGGTGCTTGTCCAGGCTTTCCCAATGTGACAATATCTTCCTCTGTTACTGACTCTTGCCTCCTTTACAGGATCTGCTATCATCATCATGCATTGCTTGGCCAAGCTATATGTCTGCAGCCTTGCCACGGTTGTGGCCGAGCCGAGGTGCTTGTCCAGGCTTTCCCAATGTGACAATATCTGTGTACCCATCTTTAGACAATATAATTAAAGAAGTGCAGCTCAGAAAATTGAAACAGAACAGCGACGACAGTGTGAAAGGTGGCGAAAGGTCACACGTAAACGTTGAAAATACGGTCGTCTGTCAGTTTACACCAGTTATGGTTTTATTCTAACAGTTCCTGTAACTTCTTAAACAGAAGAAAAATAAAACCCTCACTATCACCATGACATAGTATCACAAATTGAATGACTAACAGTTACGATGGAAATGAGCCGTCATATTGCATTGTTTTCATGTTACTGCGCATCCAGTGTAAACCTAGACAAGTGACGTCTAAATAATTGTAATTAAAATCACTGTATGCTCTCCTAATTCTGCTTAGGCCTTGGTGCGAGGAGTGTGTAATCTGTTACTATTTAAGCATTTATATAAAAGTTTAGAATAAAACGCTCAGGCGAATGAAAAGGGGCCGTATTTCACCGATTCATACGACCATTTGACGCTGTCGTCACTGAGCTAGTTTTTACTCTGTATGCCGTAAATGTTTTATTTTATGTAACTTCTATCAGATATTGTTCTTCTAATATAATTCAAATTGCACACATTACCCGTAAAGTGTTTTCCACTGTTTTTCCTTACTTTGCCCTTACACTGGGTTCACGACAATGCATGATTTAAGCTTGCATTCAACGGAATTCCAAGTAGGTCAAACCAAAAGCCCATTATTCAGTCGATAAATTCAGATACGATGCGTAGAAGTCTGAAGGCCCCATGAAGAACGACGTTTTTTAAAATAAGCACACGCGATAACTGATTCATGATAGAAAATATTCCCGTTTCATCAGGGAGATCCTTAACTTTTGTTCGCTACACCTTTAATCGGTAGCTCTATTTGACCTACCAACTTGAATTCCTATTTTCCTATTTCCGAATCAGATTAAAATCTGATTAATATTACAGCATATAAAGCATTTTACCATTTATGCTGTGCAATGTCATGATACCCTGAAATAAAATCTTATCTTAAAATCGTGATGAAGATAAAATCTTTATCTTCATCACGTGCCAGCTGTATATTCATCGTGTTGAAATAGATCGCCATATTGCATGTGTGAACAAATGCAATCGAAGCTGAACTGAGATACGTGTTTTGATTATCGACAAACTATATTCTAACATGGTAAATGACATGAATTCTGATTTCGTTCACTTTATAACATCATTGAAAAATGCTGCTTTTCATGCATTCGACATTCCATCCTCTAAAAACTTTCTTATCTTTTTGGTGATTTGTCAAATGTCGTTTTAGAAATAGGCATTCTGATTATTGAACCGGAACATCCATTTTGGTTGACGGCTTTTATACGAATGTCTGTTTCGGCGCAGAAATTAATAACCTTTGAACGCCTTGATACTACTGGTGGTTTTGAACCCCGACGCTAGGCCTCCACACACCTAACATAAAAATGGCACAAACGATAAGATTAAATTGAGGCAGTGATTCACAGAACGAGTCACTGACTGGTTCCACAGCAGTATAGTCAATTTTCATAAGTGTCACATGTTCATTCTTCAACAGCTCAAATTAATCTCTTCCTGGCAAATCATACCGTTTTAAGGAAACAAAGTGGTGCAGTGCCTTTGGATGCAATGTGTATCAACATGGCTGTATGAAACATTCCGTTAGTCAAACGAAAAATATCACCTGTATATAGATGTACATGTACATGGTTAATGGACTTAAGGCCCGCATCACCAAGCAAAGAACAACAACTAGAGCCACGTGAATGATTTGAAAATGCATTATACCACATTTTAAACGTTATATACAGATTAATTTCAACACGAAAGGCTGGTAAATGCGGTGAAGAAGTCACGTACTTACAAAAATGTAAGTCTGCGTAATGACTGTTCGCAAATTTGCAATTTAAAAGTTCATGAGTTTGGTAATCAACATGTATGATGCGCAAAAACACCTCTAACATAGTTCAACTTCAGATCTCAATATTTTCTCATTATTTCATGAAGTATTTAATTCTTAACACTGTAGAAAGTGTTATTCCTCACACGGATTTAATAGATAGAATTCATCGCTAAATGTGTCGGTGTTACAATTAATTGGATGTTCCGTGTTCATTGCGTTGCTTGAATTTCCTGTCAATAACATCTGTGTGAAATTCGGGGAAACCATATACCAACAGGTATTCTTATTGGTACAAAAAACCAAAAAGATTTCATTACGCTGCGCTAGCGCGCTAACCAACTGGGCCACGGAGGTCCCACTCTCTATTTACTGACAAGCAGGAGGTGACTTGCTCAAGGATTTCCAATTGTTCCGTATGACAAGACACGGGTCCGCCCTTTACGAGTAGAATACGTTGACATCTCGACCAAATAATGGACCAGAATTTATGAGTCATAAGGTGAGTTAGGTGAATGGATATTTTTCTTTTATGGCTAAATATATTAAAAAGTGGCGATCATCACAAATGACGGGAGAAAAAGGAGTTTTCGGAATAAATTCCATGGTTATATTAAGTTCCAGTATTAAGTTGGAAAATCGAATGACTTTATGTAGACATGTTGCCTATTATGTAGTTTAAAATAGAAATTTTTTATAGGCAGGACTGCACCTCGGATGGAACTTGAATTGAAACGGGCGTCCCATGTGGTCCTTAACTTCCAAGCTTATTCATTATTAATACACTTGACGTTGTCACATAAATGTACGCTTCGTTGCATACACTGACCTCGTTGAGTAAATATATGACCTTTGTTATCATGAAAGGCTGAATACAGGCAGTACAGATGGCATGACTGTCAACTGGTTCCAGGTCGGCACGCGCATAAATTCTCCATGAGTAACTGTAAACATCGTGGGTTAGACCTTTGCCTGGTGATACCCTGAAACAGATGATTGTTAACGCATTATCAGAGTGAATTAACGGAACAAAGAAAAACATTGATTGACACGACGCCTGTTGAGAGATTTTTTCATGAGGTTGGCTGACTTTTGCCTCAAATTTTCAGGGGAAAAAACACATGCCTATTTTGATAATTGTGTATATGGTGATATGTTATGAGTTTTCGACAGGAATAGGACACAGTTTGGTCTCGTTATAAAGCTCCATATGTAAACATTCAAAATTTGAGCGCCTGACAATGAAGTTAACGGCTTGGGCGGGTGATCCCAATTACGTACAATATATATACAGTTTAGACATGATAGAAACATTTACACGCCAGGCCAAAACAACCCAAACCGCTGTGCTCTTGCGTAACAAAGATTACAAGTTAATCAGACATCAAAGGATTGGAGAGGAATCCAGTTCACTCCAATGGTGGCTAAAGTTGCTGCCGTAAGCTCAATATACCACGATGTACATAATTGTCAAACTAGTCCTTTATATGTGTATTGAAAAATGTAGCTATTTGTGTTACCGAGTCACAGTTGTGTGCACAAGATATATCACATTTTCAGGGCAGATCTGGTATCTCACATCTGAAAAATGTAGCCATTTGTATTACCGAGTCACAGTTGTGTGTACATCACATATCACATTTGCAGGGCAGATTTGTTATCTCACATCTGAAAGTCGTTCTTTCTGTATTGCCGAGTCACAGTTGTGTGTACATCACATATCACATTCACACGGCAGATCTGGTATCTCACACCTGAAAGTTGTACCTATCTGTATTGCAGAGTCACAGTTGTGTGCACAAGATATATCACATTTTCAGGCCAGATCTGGTATCGGCTCTGCCATCTGTTTTTCCACCAAGCTACATGTATTTCTGACTTAGGCAAACATCGGAAATGCGATTTTAGAGTTTATATTTGGGTATTAAAAAGTAAAACTTTAGCTACATTATAAATGTTAAAAATGTGTCAAAAGGCAAATATTCATAAAGGCCAGAACATAAACATTTATGATGAGGTATTGTGTGTATTTAAGTTAGGAATGACTTCGTGTAATTGGTAAGTGACTCCCGAAAAGTGTACCATCCGTGTTTAAGTCAGGGATGGCTTCGTGTAATTGGTAAGTGACTCCCGAAAAGTGTACCATCTGTGTTTAAGTCAGGGATGGCTTCGTGTAATTGGTAAGTGACTACCAAAAAGTGTACCATCTGTGTTTTTTGAATCAAAAACTATCAGTTGGCACCAAACGTCTTCTATGAGAAAAATTTCTACATACATGTTCAAGAATTCTAAAATTGCTTTTTCTTGGCGTATTCTCGCACTCGTTTTGCTTGTGTGACGTTGGTGACAATGAGCCTACAACTTCGCTCATTAGGGAAAACCTTCTGCCGTTGTCATGCGCAAGTCTATACGACACTTTCCAAACGTCGGATTTTTCGCTAATCCGGATTCTTTACCCATCATACTGACTTCCATAATATCAGTGAAAACTTACTGTGCATGGTCTTAAAAAATCAAATAAATATATAAAAAATAGCTTATACCAGATTTGTGTATTGTTGTACACCATGTGTGAGATCGACATTAGAGCGGAAGAAATTATTATTAGTGATAGACTGCGGAGAGCGCGTTTGTAAGTTCAGCATGAGAGAGCTTGTGAAGCTGACTTGCTTTATCACTGTCGAGAGCCTCAAAGATATATTAAAAAAACTGTGCGTTTGCGCAAACAGGATGAGAAATATTCAGTAAGTTTTTAAACATTTCTATCTAACTATAAAGGAAGGAATATCTGTATATTTGTTATAGGAGATTCTTCACAACTTTGTCTCATCCGCTCAACATCAAACTTGCCGATATATTTCTAAGGGTCTTAGTAAGTGCTTTGCCCGCTATTGGAATGCCAGTAATGCAATGATGGTGTCACACACAGACAGTGCAGTAGCATGCCCGGAGTGTTGGTGTCTAGTTGTTACCACTGATTTAATTTTACAAGTTTAGGAAAATCTGAAATTCTTTTATGATGGAAACTATATTACTTATGTTAGGTTTTATCCAATCGCTTTATCCCATTGAGACAAGCCCGTCCATGTGCAATATTAATGACTGAGATGGAAAACTGCGATTGAGTTTTTCAAGAAGCGCCATTCATTGGTTATCCCTCTGTAGATATACATGCGGATAGAGGGGCCATTAGAAAAACGATACTTTGAACATCCTGATATATTAGTCATGTGTTGCATGTAGTGTGAGACAACAATTAAACAGTCGTTGTGGCTTTGTACAGCCCCCAGTGCCACCTGTGGTCAGAAAACGCACTGAAGCTATACCTATCTGGAAAACCATATAACGGTGCGGGGCCACGCAAGCGCCATCTGTGACATTTGCAGCAGACAGGCATGCGCTTGAAAAACACACGGCGTGCCGGAGCTAGAGTCAGATTCCTGTTGAAATGAGAGCGAATAAGTGGGAAGACCTGTGCCCGACAGACGTGGACCTGAATATGAACTGTCACAGGACCTTGCAAACCTTGCACACAACGAGCAATCAACACGAAAATGATACCCATGATACCGATCAAATCATCACGCTGAATGTAGGGGGAGCAATTTTCCAGACTTCTTACAGTACCCTCAGAAACATCCCCAACACCCGTTTGTGCACTCTCGCAGAGGAATTACCCAAAGCTTACCAAGGCAAGCCGAGATACTTCTTTGATCGGAATCCGCAGTTGTTCAACTTTATTCTAGACTTTTACCGTACGGGCGAGTTGCATTTACCGAAGGGACACTGCGCTTTCTCCTTAAAGCGCGAACTTCATTTCTGGGGGCTGAATGAAGCCTGTGTATCTGAGTGTTGCTGGGCTCATTATGTCAAATCCACGAACCAGTACCGTCAGTACAAGAAGCTGCGGGAAGAGTTCAGAGGGATGGGCAGTGGGCCTCGTCAGGAGCACTTTGGTTCTTGGCGGGAGAAAGTTTGGCATTTTGTGGAAGATCCCAGATCGTCATGTGCAGCAAAGGTATGTCATTGAATATATCAGTGAGGGTTTTAATGCCACATTAGGGATGTTCTGTCATATCGTGGCGAGCTACGTCTTTGAATGTATGAGTGAGGGTTTTTAACTCCCCATTAGAAATGTTCCGCCATATCGTGGTGAGCTACGTCTTTCAATATATGAGTGAGGGTTTTAACGCTACATTAGGGATGTTCCGCCATATCGTGGCAAGCTACGTCTTTGAATATATGAGTGAGTGTTTTAACGCCACATTAGGGATGTTCCGCCATATCGTGGCGAGCTACGCCTTTGAATATATCAGTGAGGGTTTTAACGCCACATTAGGGATGTTTCGTCAAATCGTGGCAAGCTACATCTTTGAATATATCAGTGAGGGTTTTAACGCCACATTAGGGATGTTTCGTCAAATCGTGGCAAGCTACATCTTTGAATATATCAGTGAGGGTTTTAACGCCACATTAGGGATGTTTCGTCAAATCGTGGCAAGCTACATCTTTGAATATATGGGTGTGGGTTCTAACGCTACATTAGGGATGATCCGCCATATCGTGGCGAGCTACGTCTTTGAATATATGAGTGTGGGTTTTAATGCCACATTAGGGATGTTCCGTCATTTCGTGGCGAGCTACGCCTTTGAATATATCAGTGAGGGTTTTAACGCCACATTAGGGATGTTCCGCCATATCGTGGCGAGCTACGTCTTTCAATATATAAGTGTGGGTTTTAAAGCCATATTAGAAATGTTCCGCCATATCGTGGCGAGCTACGTCTTTTAAATGTATGAGTGAGGGTTTTAACGCTACATTAGGGATGTTCCGCCATATCGTGGCGAGCTACGTCTTTGAATATGTAAGTGTGGAGTTTAATGCCACATTAGGGATGTTCCGCCATATTGTGGCGAGCTACGTCTTTGAATATATGAGTGTGGGTTTAATGCCACATTAGGGATGTTCCGTCATATCGTGGCGAGCTATGTCTTTCAATGTATGAGTAAGGGTTTTAACTCCCCATTAGAAATGTTCCGCCATATCGTGGCGAGCTACGTCTTTGAATATATGAGTGAGGGTTTTAACGCCACAATAGGGATGTTCCGCCAAATCGTGGCGAGCTACGTCTTTCAGTGTATGAGTGAGGGTTTTAAAGCTATATTAGGGATGCTCCGCCATATCGTGGCAAGCTACGTATTTTAATGTATGAGTGAGGGTTTTTAACTCCCCATTAAAAATGTTCCGCCATATCGTGGCGAGCTACGTCTTTCAATGTATGAGTGAGGGTTTTAACGCCACATTAGGGATGTTCCGCCATATCATGGGGAGCTACGTCTTTGAATATATGAATGTGGGTTTTAACGCCACATTAGGGATGTTCCACTATATCGTGGCTAGCTACGTCTTTGAATGTATGAGTGAGGGTTTTAACGCCACATTAGGGATGTTCCGCCATATCTTGGCGAGCTACGTCTTTGAATATATGAGTGTGGGTTTTAACGCTACATGAGGGATGTTCCGCCATTTAGTGGCGAGCTACGTCTTTAAATGTATGAGTGTGGGTTTTAACGCCACATAAGAAATGTTCTGCAACATCGTGGCGAGGTACGTCTTTGAATATATGAGTGAAGGTTTTAACGCCACATTAGAAATGTTCCGCCATATTGTGGCGAGCTACGTCTTTCAATGTATGAGTGAGGGTTTTAACGCCACATTAGGGATGTTTTGCCATATAGTGGCGAGATACGTCTTTAAATGTATGAGTGTGGGTTTTGACGCCACATAAGAAATGTTCCGCCACATCGTGGCGAGGTACGTCTTTGAATATATGAGTGAAGGTTTTAACGCCACATTAGAAATGTTCCGCCACATTGTGGCGAGGTACGTCTTGCAATGTATGAGTGAGGGTTTTAACGCCACATTAGGGATGTTTTGCCATATTGTGGCGAGATAAGTCTTTGAATATATGAGTGAGGGTTTTAACGCTACATTAGGGATGTTCTGCCATATCTTGGCGAGGTACGTCTTTGAATGTATGGGTGAGGGTTTTCAACTCCCTATTAGGAATGTTCCGCCATAACGTGGCGAGCTACGTCTTTGAATATATCAGTGAGGGTTTTAATGCCACATTATTGATGTTCCGCCATATCGTGGCGAGCTACGTCTTTGAATATATGAGTGAAGATTTTAACGCCACATTAGGGATGTTCCGCCATATCTTGTCGAGGTACGTCTTTGAATGTATGAGTGAGGGTTTTAACTCCCCATTAGGAAGGTTCCGCCTTTTCGTGGCGAGCTACGTCTTTCAATGTGTGAGTGAGGGTTTTAACGCCACATAAGAAATGTTCCGCCATATCGTGGCGAGCTATGTCTTTGAATGTATGAGTGAGGGTTTTAACTCTCCATTAGAAATGTGCCGCCTTTTCATTGCGAGCTACGTCTTTCAATGTATGAGTTAGGGTTTTAACGCCACATTAGAAATGTTCCGTCATATTGTAGCGAGCTATTTCTTTGAATATATGAGTGAGGATTTTAACGCCACATTAGGGATGTTCCGCCATATCTTGGCGAGCTACGTCTTTGAATGTATGAGTGAGGGCTTTAACGCCACATTAGGGATGTTCCGCCATATCGTGGCGAGCTAAATGATTTTGGTTTTTAACAGCACATTGGTAACGTTTTGCAAAGTTTTTGCAAGCGCTTCACTGTTTGAAATTTTTTTATTTATTTTAATTGGTGTTTTACCTCGTACTTAAGAATATTTGACTGATACGTCGGCCGCTAGTATCATGGTGGCATTATTAAAACGAAAGGGTGGAATTGATGGATGAACCCATAATTAATATGGATAAATTCATGATGCTTCCAAAAATGTTTTCGCCGCTTTAGACCAAGCCTTTCGATATTAGTTAATTGCGCAGTAACCCAAGAAAATAAGATAAGTCAAAGTTTCTGCCCTTTGTTTTTTAAGTCGCACAGGCTGTAACACAGAACATTTGAGTCAGTCGATCAAATTCTTCTGACAGCATTTTTGATGTTTCTTTAGCTTATTAGTACAGCTTCCATGCTTATTATCTGTGGTGTATATGTATGTGACACGAGGTGACAAAACGTCCTAATTTGAAGTTAAGTTGCATTCTCGCATCTGTCGATCGGCTTCTGACAAATGAGGTCGCATGCTCGAATCCAGCTTTCGCTGGTTCAGAAGTGTAGGCGAAGGGGTTTGCCAGATGCCTTGCAGTGGTTTATTCTCAGTTCGCTGGTATCCTCCTCCATAAGACTTACTGCTGTTATTTATACATGGAAATAATTTAGTTATACGGCATTAAGCATCAATCAAATAAATGAATAAAGAAATAAATGCAAATAGCAGAACACCTAAATGACCCGGGCAAACATTCATTATATTTCATTAAAGGCAAAATCTTAGATAATTTTGTGCCTAAGATGGCTTATGAGCAGCATGAAGACAAAAATATGGGTTTTTCAGTAACTTTTTAAATAATAAAATCCTACATTAAGTTAATTTACTACGATCCGTGACCATTTTGAGATGGAAGCATTCGTTTATCCTCTCAGTCATTGACACCTACAGTGACCCTGTAAACATATGGCAAACACCACATCTTCCATTTCTGATGAAGAGATTTTAGTCACCTTACAAATCACCTAAAATGTAGTGTAAATGTTTTAGGGGAAGTGTGATGATTTTGTCACCGCCAAGATTGCCCTTTTCGCGAGGGTCTCCTGAAGTACCGATCAGAGCTGGTATTGAGACCCACGGACTGCGTGTTATGTATGACCAAATTTAAATTAAAATCGACATAAACAGGAGGCATACAAGAAACAAGACCATTGTAGAGTTCTTCTACAATTAAGCCTGATAGCCCGACTTATGTAGTGATTTTACGCTCATTGCCGCCATAATACACGACTCTCTACCAAAAGTCTGTACAGTGCATGACACGTCAACACCTTATAAATAGGCAAAACAAAGCGAAATAGCTTTTGCAAAATCGTCGTTAATAAGTTAATAACTAAAGCGTGAATATATCCATTCTGCTGGTGAAGTGGAGGCATGCTGTTTTTGTTTGTACGCGTGTTTGGTCATGCGTCACATAAACCATATTATATCACAGAGGGTATCAGTTGAACGCCATCAATACAACACTTGCCGGATGAAGATTACATGGGGAACAGGCACCGATAATGTATAAACGGTTTATTCTGACGGGTTTTGACAGGGTACACGATCAATGCAGTCAGTTCATTAACATGAGAACTGAATTTCTCATCTGCCATGCTCTCCATGTCCAGACTGATACGGACCAATGCTGGATAATTCGAATCTAAAGAAAGCCGATTTATTAATCCCACCCACAACGATAGACATTTCAGCATTCTAATACAAAATCGTAAATCGTCATGAACATATATATGTATTTTAAACATTAAGCGCAGAAGGACCAAAGAGCGATGAATTTCATGACACATTTTTGGAACTCATACGACAACAATGAAACGGTATCGGGGCGTTCCGCTGGGTGGGAAATACAGGGGTGGTGGGCACTGCTGGACAGCTGTCATCTGCCTTACTCAATGATTTTTTATTGATGGAGTAATGATTTTCCAGTCATTATGTACATGAATGCACTCCCCCCTCACCCCCTCACCCCCATCCCCTATTACACACACACACACATGTGCCCTAAGAATCTCGTCGTTTATGTAGGTCATATTTATATGCCACTGCTAAAATGCTGAACGGCGGGGCTGAGGGTGAGATTGTGGAAATGAATGTCACTGGTCACGGAATACTGTGTGAGCATTGAAGGTGACGTAATAATAGATATTGATATGACGAGGAGACGCACCAGTGTCTCCACAGGTGTACAATGCTGTCAATATCTCAGGAACACCTGTCACGTGGATGTATCATTAAAAGTGCACTACGCCATTTGAGTGTTGCACGGATTAACTGCACTGTTAGATTTCGGGAAGTAGTTTTAAACGACATGTTGGATAATGTTAAATTTCTAACTAGTAGCAGTGTAGACTCCAAGCGTTTTGTGCTTATTACCAGAAGGCGGGTTATGCACACCAGCTGCAATACTGTCAAAATGATAATAGGTATAATCCCTTCATATGATTGATTGAATGAGTGATTATGCATTTGTTAGTTGGATCCGTGGAGAAGAAGGTGGAAGCGTAATTCGTCCATCTGTGTGTATGTAAATATAACATGGCCAGGAAAAGCAAATAAGTTGTCTCACAAAAGTATGTACTGAGCTTCATCACACAATGACGGCAGATAATAAGCTGTACAACGCAAATAAATCACAACTAATAAGCTGCATCACGTAATAAGCCGTGTGATCCAATAAGCTTCATCACACAATCATGGCAGATAATAAGCTCTACAACGCAAATAAGTCACAAGTAATAAGCTGTATCACGTGATAAGCCGTGTGATCCAACAAGCTGTATCACACAATCACGGCAGATAATAAGCTCTACAACGCAAATAAGTCACAAGTAATAAGCTGTATCATGTGATAAGCCGTGTGATCCAACGAGCTGTATCACACAATCACGGCAGATAATAAGCTTTACAACGCAAATAAGTCACATAAGTCGATTACAATAAGTCAGATGTCAGTAGAATGGACGACCGTTGAAAAGACCTGCTGATAATCCATGTTTTATGATATGCTCATTCAGTATTAAATAGGCGTTCACAGGCTGAAACGTTATGCGGATATTCAATCCGCAAATCTCGAAATCGATATGCGATTGAATATGAGATAAAGTGATCTGCACCTGTGAATATAGTATCTAGCTTGAATAATTTAAATGATGACCAAGTCCTGACTGGATAGGATCATGTCATATCCCAGTACTATACCCTCGTTCTTTTATCTAGCTGGTACGAGCCCGGCCGTGGGCTGAGATTGTCATATTATACCAAACTTGAGAAGAAATTCAAACATGGCAGTTTTCAAACAAGACTTAAAGTCGATCAGATATTAGTTAGTAGGCGTCAATATCCATCAAAGCATAATGGACTCCGCCCATTATCCACCACGCCTCTTATTTTGGAATAATTACAACCTAACTCAAGGCAATGAATCTTGGTCTCGAAAACAAGCTCATGGAAGAAAATATTATACATCAGAAAACATAATCTAACTGGTTGTTAGAGTGCTAGCGTTACGCAATGAATCGGAAGCCTCTCACCAATGCTGTTGCAGTGAGTTCAAGTCAAGCTCATGCTGGCTTTGTCTTCAGTCGTACGTGACTAGGTCTGTCTGGTTTCATCCCTGCATAATGCTAGCCGCGGTCGTGTGAATGAAATATTCTTGAAAACGGCATAAAAGTAAAAATGAAATAAATTAATTAATAACTGCAATCACTGCAATTATATGAACGCCCAACAGATCGGAGATTCTAGTGTTACATGTGACTAACAAAGGCAATTTAGGTAGTGACGTGAAGTGTTTCTACAGATTCTTCAGTATAAAGGACACTTGAGAAAAAACAAACAAACTAGTAGTATAAGCTGACTGTTTTAGTACAGGCCAGGAAATAATTGACTCCCACGGTCGCGCAATTCTTACTTATAGCACGTTGCTGTTTATCCCACTTTGGGAAAGAACTTCTCATTTTATGAAGAATATTGACCACTTTATGCAAATGGCACTGTAGGATAAATGAAAAAAACAGATGACATTAAACACTAGCTTAAGATAACAGCATTTAGCTGAGTTGAATATCTTTATTGACAAAGGCAGGATAATGAATCACGAAGAATTGTTCCGTCCAAATTCTCTAAATGGTCTGTATAGTTTGTCAGTAACTCGCCAAAACGCTGGTGGTTTCTGCAGGGCATTTCGGTTACCTTCGCCTATATAACTAACCCGAATTGTGTAAGTAAACATTATTGAGTAGCGTTAAGAACTTAGCGTTAAACAACACTCGCAAAAATAAATCTAAATGGCCTTCTTCGCTGATAAACCATCCTGAATAAAATAACACACCAAACAGACAGACCAAAGAAATAGTCGACCGATATTAAATTCAGGCTTTAAAGTTTTTAGCAATGTCCACATTTTATATTTAACCTGAACGCACATTAAGGGATAATTAGGTATAAGGTGCAAAGTACATCGGCGAAATTGCTTGTAGGCTTATGTGTATTACTCGGTGTTCGAAAGAAAATTTGGTTACGTATAAACGTCGTAGTACACCGTATTGAGCATAATCCGTATGCGCCTACAACAGTGCTTGCATCTGTCCAGCATATTTCTGAACTGTTGACTGCGTCTCTTTTCATGAATACGTCATCATATTCTTACTTATATACTTTGATAATTGGTTTGTATTTCGCGTTGTTTGGGAAAATTGATCTGGTGACTATTGGCATGGAGCATCCATTATGGTTGATTCGGTTATGCGAATATCACTTTGTATGCTTAGATGCTTAACAGCTTCAACCCAGTTAGAAGTTTATGTTTATTTAATTTTTTATTTATTTGATTGGTGTTTGATACGCCGTACTCAAGAATATTCCACTTGTAGGACGACTGCCAGCATTATGGTGGGAGGAAACCGGGCAGAGCCTGGGGGAAACCAGAATCTTATACTAATTGTACTCATGACAATGCTTTTAGATTCTAGCCAGTGTTTCAGCTAAACTGCTAAACAATGTACAATTTGTCCTAACCCTAACATACCCATCCACAAAGCATGCGATTTGTTGCGGGTTCTGTTGTAGTGCTATCTAAACTGCGTTTTCACTGTGCCACATTTAGGTCACAGCTTGCCACAGTTTTACCATGTGTGGGGATTGGTTTTTTGTCCTTTTCTTTTCTGAAACAAGTACACGCTCTTTGTTTTGGAAAACCTCGAGATTTGCACTGACCTGATAATGAAATGAACCCGCCTATACCAATATCAGTGAATCGCGTGACGAGGGCCAGATGTTGTGTTAACCCGATGTCCTGTCCCATACGCAGTGCTGCCATCAGCAAAAAGAAAACAAAGTTGACAAAAACCCCACTCCTGCCTGACTATCAGCGGTTAGCTCAGAAACGTCACCTGTCAGAATTTCAGCAGACAAAAAGGCTGCTGTTACCCGACATCCTGGCAACAAAGACCCGTATGTGTACTTTTAATTTTTTATTCTTGTGATTTGTTCGCCCCGTGTAAACCACGCTGTAGTTCATATTTTATGCGACCGCCCATCACAGTATTCTTGAGAGAGTTGCGAAATCTGCGTACATGGAAAGTGTGGTTATTTATTTATTTATTTGATTGGTGTTTTACGGCGTACTCAAGAATATTTCACTTATTCGACGGCGGCCAGCATTATGGTGGGTGGAAACCGGGCACAGCCTGGGGAAAACCACGACCAGGTTGCTGTCAGGCCTTCCCACGTACGGCCGGAGAGGAAGCCAGCATGAGTTGGACTTGAACTCACAGTGACCGCATTGGTGAGAGACTTCTGGGTGATTACACTACGCTAGCGCGCTAACCAACTGAGCCACGGAGGCCCCGAAAGTGTGGTTAGTTTGTGTCATGCTATTTTAGCTGCTGAGAACGGCCTTAAACAACGACCAAATAAATAACATAAATATTTTAGATGCTTTGTCACGCAATGGGACGTCATCGCACGTGACATACTATGTTTGTCTTCGAATCTCCATTCATACGAATCCCGAGTGCAGTGTTCTAGTGTCACTTATGCCTTACAACGCATATAACGCTATCTTACATTCGGTTTACACCACTGCCACCACTAGCAAAGTACAGAAATCTTTCTGCTGACAGCTGATTGCTTCAACTCTGACCATCCCAGAACCATACTTGTAAAGGCGTTGTTTCACATCAAAACCAGTGATGATAGAAAATGCATGAGTGCTAGCATCAAAGCACACAGATTCCAAACATTGTGTCGTATTTCGTTAGCCAAAGGGTTTCAAGGTTCAGAACCAATCACGTTTTACACTTTTTTTTGATACAGAAGAACATTAATTTTTAATGTATAGTTTGTATCAATAACATAATCTACTCTGCCATCTACTCTGCCATCTACCGAGGGCTTTAGTTATGGTATGTTACCGCTTACCAGGTGTAAAAACCGAGATCAAACACCTCAAGCGAATGGCAATAACCTACTTGCATAACGACGCTATTGTTCGACAGCGTGTGCTTTATTTTGCGTATTGTCCAGTTTCGGCGAACAGTTCTTAGGACATGGAATGGCACCAGAAATAATCTAGATTTCGTAATATACATATGTATATATTTTCAGTACTGATGCATGTAAGGCGACACCAAATTCCAAACCTTTATGCAATCTAAATCAATTGGGACTATTCATCTGGAGTGGAAGAAGTCCAATAGAAAAAACACAGTCTTCGAAGCTATCAGTTGACCCGATGACTAGTGAAATCGCGATTAGGATATTTGGATTTCACCCTATCTTTGTGCCTATTTTACACAGGACAACAACTAACCCATTAAAAGCGACCCTCAAAGCACATGTTATATACACAGCATACAGAATCAAGACTACAAAATTATCAAATACTTAAAAGTTCTATTTTATTTTCTTGTAAAACATGGGCATTGAGTAGAAAATACTGAACATTCAATACATTCTTCACCTATTCACAAAGACTAAGGCAATACAAGACTTTTGTAACCCCAGAAGAACATTTTGGACTGGAAAAATTAGTGTCCAGTTAATAACCTAATAGCCTCCGTGGCTCAGTTGGTTAGCGCGCTAGCGCAGCGTAATGGCCCAGGAGCCTCTCATCAATGCGCTCACAGTGAGTTCAAGTCCAGCTCATGCTGGCTTTCTCTCCGGGCGTACGTGGGAAGGTCTGACAGCAGCCTGCGGATGGCCGTGGGTTTCCCCGGGCTGTGCCCGGTTTCCACCCACCATAATGCTGGCCGCCGTCAAATAAGTGAAATATTCTTGAGTACGGCGTAAAACACCATTCAAATAAATAAATAAATTATTTAATGACTTTTGATGTCAATAAAATGTTCTACACCCAGTGATATTTTTCAGAACATCAATTGTAGTGCCCTAGATGCACACGAGACTGTTTCACCTGATAATTCATACATGTCAGAAATAGAAAAAAAAATGTGCACTCTTACCTTTGCTATTTCTTAGCACATATCGCCACAATATGACTGAAATATTGCCGACGTGGCCTAAAGCCATAATGATTCATTCATTCTCAGCACATAATCAGGTCATGTGTATTGTGTATATTTACTTTTTATAAGGATTATTGTGAATTATCACACAGATATGGTAGAATACAAATTTTCGGATATGTAACCACACAGATGTGGTAGAATACAAATTTTCGGATATGTAACCACACAGATATGGTAGAATACAAATTTTCGGATATGTAACCACAAGAAAAGCTGAAATACGTTGATTATATGTCCTGTAAACGGTAGCCTCATATGCAAATTTTCAGAGCCTATGGGGCAGGAAAGGCCATCTCTGTTCTGTATAAAAAGGAGAAGGAATAGTCCTTCTTGATGTGTTGTAGACGCCAATAAATTAAGCTTTCTCTATTGCTATTTCCATTGGCAGTGCTTATCAAAAAACAAGTCTCAAAGTTATGACGTAAACTAATTTACAGCAGGAGTGATAGAAGGTGTATAACTTCGTTATGCACCACTTATCACGTCTCTTGTCCGAGAAACTAGACAATACGCAAAAATAAAACACTCACGTTCAACAGCAGCGCCAGCATATAAAACACAGTATTTAGAATTTATTTGATGAAAAATAAACTCTCCGTACAGTCTCGGAATGTCAGTGTCTAGTGTTAGGGTCTTCAAACAATGTTCAGTATTATACATCTTGCGTAATTCTATACTTTATTTACCTTTTAATTTATCATTTTTTATTTAACTTTTTATTTCGCAATCTAAATTCTTTTATGTCAAACAACTATGTAGCCCGTAAGAAGGTTGAATTCTTCCTCCCTCACTGTATGTGGGGGGGCGTGGTGGCAAAAAGAGTTGCCGTTAGCATAGTCTATCGATGACCACGTGTTTTCCACTAATATGGTATGTATATCCAGACGTCAAATGTCTGAAAGTCTGTCAGTTGTAACTTGCAGACAACTTGTACATCAATATACATCTAACGATTCCACCTAATGAAGCATAATGTTTGGAAACATAACTCAGGCGTACTTTGTCTAGGAAGTCTTTAAATGGGCATTGAACTATACAGACTTTCAAAGAAAGTTGAAATCGATCAGAATTCGTCGTCTGCGTGTGTTAACCATAAAATTTCTGTTATATACTCGCCGATCTTTGTCTCCTCCATGCATGCGTGGTGTGTTTAAAAACATGACTGGCACCATTATAAAAAGTTTGCATATATGGTATTTCAATCCTTATCGATGATGACTGTGTCTTTCGCCAGCTTTTGTAAATCGTTTTATAAGAACAGGGTTATGAAAGTTGTAGCACTTGCCACCCAATCCTTTTGATCAACTGTCAATAAAATATTTATTTGTTTATTTATTTATATATTTAAATGATGCTTTAAGCTATACTCAAGGATATTTCACTTATATGGCGGTGGCCAGCATTACAGTGGGAGGAAACCGGGTACGGGGGGACCATCCGCCGACTTTCGCATGTGTTTTCAGATATTCCCACGTACGGCTGGAGAGGAAGCCAGCCTGTGCTAGATTTGAACTCACAGCGACCGCATTGGTGAGAGATCCCTGGGTCATTGTGCCGCGCTTGCACACTAACAACCTGAGCCACGGGGGCCCTTGTCAGCATAAGTTTAAACAAACAATCTTTCCTGTAAGTAAATATGATGCAAGTCGGAATACTAACGAGCGGGAATAGGCAACATCTGTATGCGACATTCCCTCACCTTACACCCAGTAGTTACTGGCCCTTGTAAACCGGGTTTCAACAATTTGCTCGATCGAAAGATTAATTGACTGTAAAGCTGTAGGTTGACAGGTTCTGTAAAGTTTTATTTCTTTATTTGCTTAGTGCTTTACGCCGTACTCAAGGATATTTCCCCAATACGACGGCGGACAACATTATGGTACACTGTGCATAGGATGAAATGTGTGGCTCTATGAAGATGTTATATACACATGTATATAAATATAGACGTACAGCAACGCCAGAGCAACAACGACATTGTGACAACAGGTAAATGGTCACCTGTAACTACTGAAATGCGGTCTCTTGTCAATTTACTTCAGTCAGGGTTTTTTGTTTCTAACTTTTCATTTCAGTAGTGAATTATACGCCCGCTTGCACCATCGCTTAAGCAGAATTAGGTAATAAAAGTGCAGTGGTGTTAATTTTATGCAGGAATACAGTATAAATAATTTTCACAGACGTGGTACTATTCAGTATAAAACACGTCAAAACAAGGTAGTTTACAGCCGACTCACAGCAAAAATTGCTTTCCATAGTCACACGTAATACAAGCCTTCATAACGCAAAGCTAGTCATTGGTCTTAATGTCAGGAAAGTGTAACTGGAATATCCTGCTTGTTTATATTTACGTATAAATCACCCACGAGTACATATGTATGTAGATTATAATTTCCTGATTTTATGTATTTTTAATATTATTTATGTGAAATGATTTTTTTTTTTCACACAGCATGTCTTAACAGTTGAATGTTATGTTGAGTTGTTAACAGCTGTTGCAGTGCGAGCTTATATGCTGCAAAGTTTAGAATTGTAAAGGTTAAGTAGCTTTCTAGTGGTCAATATTATAATGATATGGAGACACATGATCCCACTAACTCAACCAAATACGAGCAGCAGTTATACGCCAGTCTGCCTTAACATGTCAAGATCACTTTGTTACTTATCAATAGTTGCAGACATTCTAACATTATAAAACACATTTGTTCTAAAGCAGAAACTGGAAACGGAAGCCGAAAAGCTGTATATACTTTTAGTTTTCTTTGTAATGATATAGATGCCTGCTTGGGGTGGTACGTAAGTAATTTCAGTAGACTTCACGGGTGCTTTGAGGGATGGATGAAAATAAGCGACAACTTGAAAGAGGCTGACTATGGCGAGAAAATTGTGGCAAAACGCTGTGGCTTTCCACCTTTGTCCTGGACAAGGGTCTATCAGATACGAACAAACGTTTAATGTTGACACTCAGCATTCTGTGACTGGTAAGCAGTGTGCCTACTTTGCCCAGTCTGTGGGAAACCAGCCATAAAAAAAGTGTTGACATGGGTTGGCCTTGAACCTCTAACTTCCTGTCCCATTAGCTTGGATGGGTACAAAGCAACGTGCAGAGGCTGTCTTTCTCAGCTTCACCACTACCTGAGCCTCTCGCCAAGAATGTAAAACTTTCATCAATAAATGTTCATACCAAACTGGCCTGCTTACAGCGAAGATATTATATTTGTCCCGAAAAAAAAAATGGTAATGATTTCACCTGGAAAGGCCATGCAATGTGGCTGTTTTATTGTCACTTAACCACATTAAAGTCTAAACGGAAAATAAGGTTACAGTTGTTGACGTGTGATTGAATGTATGCTTATGATGTCTAGATCTGTTAAAATACGGCTTTGACCGCCCCCCCCCCCCCCCCGCCCCCCCTCCTCTCCATACACACTACCATCGATCTGCAGTTAGGCAGAGTTTAATCTCTATGAACCCCCAGGGCGATTCCCATTATGCAGCTCTACTGGCTGTCTAATATATGTCTGAATACTTCAACCCGTCAACATCTGTTCTAAAGCTATCAGAAATGTACATGCAGATCACAATGGCCCGTTCTCTCATTAGGCCCATTCACAAACAACATGGCAGGTCCGACTGCTGTGCTTTGGTGGCCCTGTAATTGGTAATACTGGATAAATGTCTTTAAAACCATCAGGTACGAATCAATATTTCTCCTGCAGTTGCGTAAACCAGAGCGCTTCGGACTGACGAATGTGTTCAGTTATATTTCTTTTTTTTCCTATCAAATAAATACTTCCACCTGTTATCCTAGAGAAACTCATATTTGCTTTTTTGATGTTCAAATATCTGTTAACGATCTCTAGCACACTCTTTGACATTGAGCTCAAAGATCGGTCGTGTTTCTAGTTTCATTCCTCAAGAGATCTTTTCTGCTATATCGAATTTTATTTAGAATTGAATCGAATAAAAATAACCATGATGGAAGGCGTGGGGTAATGTAAATCCACTGAAAAGGATCCGGCACAGTTTACACGACCACAGTTGTGTCTTTTTTTACTATGCGGTTTCACGCAGAACTCATATTGCTAATAAGAAAGCCGTTATATTGTGGCGACAACATGAAGAATATAAATTACAAGTCCGCAGGTGCTGCCCTTCAAAATCGCAAATAAAATTCCTAAAAATTATAATGCGAATGTAAATATAACTTTCAAATTTTAAAATAATTTCAATACTACAAGTAGTGCGAGTGTGATAATTACTAAAAACATTTATTTGAGCCATCAGTGGTAAATATCTCTTGAAATTTTTAGCACCATAGGTGAAATAATCTTAAATCAGCTAACCAGGGGAAGTCATAGTATGTTGGTTTGCTTGACTGTGGCTTACTTCACTTCAGCAATATTTCGGTGAATCAATACCTCTTCTCATAAGAGTACAACTATATGCAGAAACTATTAAGGAGTAATCTTCACCTGAACCGATATTCTCATTCACTAAACGGTATTTTGATGATCTGCCGGCTTTAAACAATGGGTATATAGCAAAGGCTGTGAAAGATATTTACCCACCTTCGTTGGATTTAAAGGAAACCAACGATTCTCCAGAGGGTACATCTTATTTGCACCTATATTTGTACACAGACCAAACGGTTTCCTCTCTCCCAGGCTTGACTGGAAGAGAGATAGTTAGAGATAGATAGAGAGATTGTAAATTATCCTTACTTGGACAGCGATGTACAGAAGGGTCCTGCATATGGCGTTTACATATCTCGCGTTGTGGCATTTATTACATTCTGCGGGCTGTGTGACGAGTTCAGTCAACGTCACAAATTATTAGTGCAAAAACTGTGTCAAAGTTATTCCATCAAACGCCTTTACTCAATGTTTCTTCTGTTTCACAATGAGTATAATTCTTTTGTAAGTAAACATGGACAGAACGCCAAGAGTCTCTATCGCTCTGCTTCATGATTGTGTCTAATTCCGCTTAACCCCGGGCAAGGGGCAGTATATCCATTGTGTTGAATTCTATTACCCTTCGATTCCTTTTTATTACATACAATGCACTGCTTGGCTCTGTGCCAAGTGCACATTATCTGGGTCGTTAGATACCTTCTCCCCCCCCCCCCCCCCCACCATCATCACGAGACAGAAGCGTTTGACTTCTGGACGGGTCTATTGTAGTTCTATGGGTGGATAGAAGTTGTCGTTTACATTGAATAAAGCAGACGACAAATATAAATAAAGAAACAAAATGACGATTTTTTTCTGTCGGAGCGAACGTTTATTTTAAAGGAGAAAAGTATCAGGTTACAGATAATTTAAAGCTCAATGGGACGTTTGAATGCTACACAATAAGAGATAATAAGGGTTTTACGAAAATTGTTTTTTTTTACATACTGACCTGATCATTCTTCCTGCGAGTCTTTCTTTCAGCGGCCTCTCCTAAACGTCCCAGTTTAGCACAAATCATGGTATGGCAATCAACCAATGGGTCACAAAACGGTCGGATCCATGATGTCTGATATTTCCCGCGATGCAAACCTTAGCCGCCGGAACACGAATCACTGCGTCCGGGCTATGACAGTCACAGTTCTTGCTGATGCCGGGGTTTCTGTGATGGACGTCATGTCTGTGACAGGAAAACCGCAGTGAATCTAGTGAACGGAGTTATGTCACCAAACCGTCCGTTTAAAAACGCCATATCCTGCATGCTTCAAGTGTGTTATCAGAAAATGCTCAAAGTGAAAAAGCCGTTGAAAATACTCCCATGTCAGTCACGCCACTCCCAGTGCAAATGCCCGGTACTGTCGACTGTAATATTACACGTAACAGTAGCAATACCATCCAAATGGCAAAACCCCAGTTTTCAGTCACGCCTCAATGTTTTGGAGGGTTGTTCAACAATGCAACAATAAATAACAGCACAGTTCACATCAACTTCACATCTTCGGGATACTGGACTGGCTGCAGATCGTCCTTTTCAACTCCCAATCCTTGTTGGATGTTCATCCGTGTTAAACTGTTGTTTTTTTCCCACAATGTTCAGTCCGTTTACTCATGTTTTCTCTCAGCAAACGATATTGTCTGACTGCCGCCAATATATTGCCGTTGACCCCGATCTTCAAATTTGGTACATTATGTGACCTTTATGCATGAGTGTAACGCGTATATTTTACGTAACAATTCTGGTACGCCGCACTGAGTGAAACGTGCACGTGGCTGGTTTAATGTATATATAACTTTGTACGGATTGCGTCATTACAAATTTAAATTGTGATAGCCATCCATTGTATTTCACAATACTATAAACGCAAATCATATTTACGGGGCCTCCGTTGCTCAGTTGGTTAGCGCGCTAGCGCAGTGTAAATGACCTGGGAGTCTCTCACCAATGCGGTCGCTGTGAGTTCAAGTCAAGCTCATGCTGGCTTCCTCCGGCCGTATGTGGGAAGGTCTGACAGCAACCTGCGGGTGGTTGTGGGTTTCCCCCGGGCTGTGCCCGGTTTCCACCCTCCATAATGCTGGCCACGGTCGTATAAGTGAAATATTCTTGAGTACGGCGCAAAACACCAATCAAATAAATAAAATAAACAAATCATATTTATCCTCATTATACCTTGATAAATTATAATATATTTATTGGCTTACTTATAATAAGCATAAACACATATCTATGATGACGTTATTGTTTTGTTATTTATCAACATATGTTGAGAAATTAACAATGAATTGAAAATGTGAATTGAAGTGTTCCATTATTTCAACATTCGTTACCCAGTGTTCATGAATTTGATACAGAATACAACACCACCGCAAAGCATTTACATAAGCAAACCAAATAAAATTCAGTATAAAACTATTGTTAACCTAATTTTGTGTGTTTCAATTTTTTTTTTTTTTTCGTATGTAATTCAAACTTTAATCACGTTTAAACAGTTAAACTCCTCACTTTTGTTGTCGTTTTGCTGATGCCAGAGGTTTCCAGCTCCTTTAGGTATGTCAGACAGAGTTTGATAAAACTTTTGACCTGCCTGAACTCTCGCTGCCAGCAACGAGCGACCTCCCCGGCTCACTGACAGTGTGGTCGCTGTTTGACATTGTGCCTGTCTCACCGAAGCCTACCCTGATAACAGCGTCTTAGCTGAAAGCCGGACAATATGAAAGCAACCCTGCAGATGTTTTATTTTATAGTGCTCTATTCTATAGTCGGAATGTCGTTTTTGTTATAATTACGAAAACATTTTGCTGCTACCAAGGTAATAGAATAGAAACAATGTTCGCGTCAGGGTAGTCTAAAGGTAGTTTTACATCAAATCGATGATCGAAGCCTGAGACCTAAATTTTCTAAACTCTTCCACATCGATTTGATGTAAAACTACCGTTAGACTACCCTGACGCGAATATTATTTCTTAATTAGTTCACCTCGATGGATATATGGACAGTTACAATCAAAGCGCATCTAAGATACATATTTTCTTATCGAGAACTGATATTTTAGCATGTTACACGAGTTGAAAACTGGTTTCACTCAGACCCGTAGGACACACCTTACGTCTTTCCAATATCATCAAAGGTTGACTGTTTCTCTTTGCATAATTTCGTGCTATTTTCGTATTTTTTTTAATACTTTTTTAGTTTTTTTGTGTTTTACGTCGTTTTAGGAATTGGCCTTATTGGTTGACAACTGGCCGTATCTCCTTGTAACAAGACCGGCCTCTATAAAATTAAATTTGTGGTGTTGCCTCACTAGGACACCAGCTCAAGACCACCTGACACTACACCTAAACGCAGTCACACCATGGGGAAATCGGGCCGACCATTACTTGGTCCTAATACTGAGCACCAGGCGAGGTAGTACTAAGGTTATCGATTTTAATATCCACGGTATGAACAATAAGAGATTGATCCCCGGATTTAACGCTTACGACTTATCAAATACTTGTTTGCTTTGTCTAAATTGTATGACTCGTTGAAGTGTCATGTTTGGAGTCCTCGCTGGTATATGCTTTAGTGATATAGTAGTAATGGCGACAGGGAAACTTTCTGTGTACATGAGGGATCACATTCGTTATGGAGCCGAAATAATGAAAGAAACTAACCCGGGCACGGTGGAAAAATCAGTCTGTCAATATTTATACATGTTTTGATCGTCGTTTATCGCCAATATCATATTAACATTATATCAACAAATACCTCATTTTCATTTTTGTTTTGCTTGAGAGGAAAGCTTTGCTACCGTGAGTTGTATGCAAAAGTTACCTCGAGTTGTATGCAAAAGTTACCACGAGCTGTATGCAAAAGATACCATGAGTTGTATGCAAAGAATTGTCATGTAAACCCGCATAATCCTCACAAACATTTGGCAACAGATGTAAAGATCGTGCGGATAAACAAATCAGAGATAAATCGTCGGCATAGATTAAGTACTTCATAAATAATCCAGTAATGTTGCAACCAACCTTGACGCTAGTTAGTTTGATATCTCGATATCTGGAAGCGATCGATAGCCCACATTACTGTGTTATTTATGTCGCCTCGAGTTTGAGTGAGATGTCCGAACAATGGTTTACTTAGTTATGTCCCTTTAATGGAATATTACTCTTTATGTTCTCATAAGCCCTTGAGGGCAAAATGTCTGCAAACCGATATGGTTATTTTCAGTGAACTCGATACACGTCTGGTACCCTCAGACTTTGTAAGGGACAAACAATATTTATCAAGAGGACAGATTTATTTACTTATTTATTTCATTGTTGTTTCACGCCGTGCTCAAGAATATTTCACTTATACGACGGCGGCCAGAGTTATGGTGGGAGGAAACCAGGCAGAGCCCTGGTAAAACTATTTAGCTATCCGCAGATGACGTACGGCCGAAGAGGAAGTCAGCATGACCTGGACTGAAACTCACAGCGACCGCATTGGTTCAAGGGCACAGAACGGAAGGAGGGATGACGAAAGGCTTTTTTGTGCTCTCTAGGGGATCAAGACATAATTTTCAGATTTTTTTTATATAGGACCACATAATAATAATAATTATTATTACTATAGGAAATTTGAATTCTTCTGTTGATGTGGGGTTTTCAAGCACGCAGTTTGCTGTAGAACAGTTGCTGTTCAACACCCAGTTGTACTCCTTGAAAACCAAACCATGCTTTGTAAGAATTATGCCCAAAGATATATAATAGGATCATAGTATAGCTTGGTAACAAACTCGGCTTTGCACTGGTCGTTGTGTCCTTATTCACACTGCTCGGTCAATATAAAAGAGAAATTGATTTCTGCTTATACCAGAGTGTACCTCAAGCTGTTGGAAACTTCATTGCACTTCACTAGGGTCAAACCTGTGTAGTTTTTTGTTTGTTCATTTCTGCCTTTGTGATGCCCATGGTGAAGTAATAATAGAGTATTAAGAGAGATTAATTTCCAATTTGGGTTTTACCTGAGTCGCTCCAGCGTGAGAAGCGGTATCGCTTCATAAATCTGGTTTCGCAACCACAGCTGCGGATTTACCTCATGGTGATATCAAGGCATTTAGTGAGACGCTGCCTTGTAGGCCATCTGGAGGAAACAGGTCTATATAATTTACATAAGTGAAGAATACGTGAGAGTGCGCATAACCGGGATTACCTCAAAGCCCTGATGTTAACGCAGAAAACACTGCAACCCTCGGCCGCCAGTCACACACAATTCAGGCAAATTTCGTGTATTTTATGTGATTCTGAGACAGATCAAATTCTCTTTGATGTCATGCCATAGGCGTAAATCAGCATGTACAATTGTTTGTCAGTCGTACGACTCGTTTTGCGCATACACACAGGTGAACTCTCGAAACTGCTATAGCCTATTTCTCTCAGCCAGTCACCGATATTCAGCTGTTTGTAAAATCAGCCACACTGGCCACCAAACTTGCCTTTCCTTAGTGACGCGTAACAACTCGAGCTCTACATATTGATATATTGTACGTCTATATTAATGGAAGGAAAATGCAGTAAGAAAACTTGTTCTAATTTGTAAACTCCATTGGTCTGGTTTCAACACCAAGAACTCATTGCCAGGGGTGACATCATAATTGTTCAGAAACAAGTGGCATCCTGGACAATGGGCTTGGAGTGTAATTTGTTTTACAATGGCTGCAACAAAAGGCGGTTAGAACAAACTGCACGCAGTGAGACAATGTTACTACTGTTTCAGTTGTTACGACCCAAACTGTCTGTATTATAAAGAGATGGCTTGTTCGAAATACACGACAGTTTCGCCGCACAAAAAAGTAACCAAAACCAGCAGATTTTATTTCACAACAATTTATTAGGTTTAACAAGAACAGATAACAAGACTTTTACAAATACTAAAGTACTTAAGTTTAACAAGAAAGGATAGCAGTATCTATACAAATACTAAAGTACTTACATGTACAACGGTGTTAAGTCCAAACGGACGCATACATTCCACAATGCTTAAAAATGCAAAGAGGCAATATTCACAAGAGGGAAAATCCACAGTATAACTGAGTGTATGACGAAATACCACACAAAATTCCACAGACAGGGTCCATGTACTAATAAGTATTGTGTACACAAGAGCACAGTTTAAATATACAAGTTCAGACTGAACAAGTGCTCGGTGGAGATAGGATATAACAAAGCCAGAGGCTATAAAGACACCAAAATTCAGCACAAAAGGCCTACTCACAGCGAAAGCATCCAAACTCTCAATATTTCTCCTTTCTCCTCCTTTGACCTGCTTTCATAGGTCTTATATAGACTGGTGGAATTGTCTAGAATAAGAAAATTCCTGAACACTTGTTGTAAACAAACATGCACCGAACTGCGCGTATTCTGGAACATTCTAAGGTAGAGGCAGACAGCAGGCCCTGAACTCAGCATATGTAAACAGTGGCAAGCTAAATTTAGAAGCTGACGGAAGTTGTTCACATAACACAGTAAATAGACTACACTGGTTACATTTTTACAACAAAACTTCTTCACATGCCACTATAAAACCATACTGCTGTGAGGTGATATACTACAAGAGATAAAAAAATCATTTGTGAAGGTTATATTATACTAAAACGTGCGAAAAGTGTCAAAAGCAGAGTTTAAATTAAGTCGATAGCAGTTTAGGTAACTGGTGTCGCCTTTCGCCAAAACATATTGAACTCTGCCCAATAGCCAGCATACCACTGGTTTCTGAATAATTGTGACGTCACCCGAGACAATGACTGCTTGGTGTTGAAACATGGCTTATGGAGTCTAACACTATACATTAGAAAAAGTGTTCTAACTCCATTTTCTTTACAAGAATATGGACTTTCAACACATCGACATGTTCAGCTTGTGTTGTCACTGACTAAAGGCAATTTTGGTCGCGAGAATGATTGATTTTACCCACAGCTGGAAATAGGCGACTTTCTAAAAGAATTAGACTATAACTGGCTCTGTCTTACCAGCAGTGTATTGCGACAATCGGGTTAGTATGTATCAGCTAATCCGTGGATATCTTTTTCTCTTTTCAGATATACGCCGTCGTGACGAATTTGTTGATTCTGATCAACGTTTTTACTTACATGCTGGGGACATTACCATCTTTTCGCGTGACGCACGGGCAGGATGATCACGTAAACACAAGCTCTGTGGAAGATCCCACCAAGCTGCAGCGATGGATGACCACAACAGAGCACCCTGGAATTATCTACTTCGACATTGCCTGCTTGTTTTTCTTCTTCTTCGAATGTCTGCTTAGGTTCGTTTCGTGTCCGAACAAGAAACATTTTTTCAGATCATTCAAAACGATAGCTGACTTGTTTTACATCGTACCACTCTCTGTTTTGCATATAGTGTACATGTGCGATCATACAGTGTGGTCTGAGCCGCGAAATATCCCCGCTCTGTTGATCTTGCAGGGCTTCGTCGCTTTCAGGGTCTGTCGCTTGGTACTGGTCGCGAGGAATTATCGCCCTTTTGTAATTCTCATACTGTCCCTAAAAGCCAGCGGCCGAGAGCTGCTTCTGCTTGTGATAATGGTTATGTTAGCCTTGGTGTTTTTCTCCAACGCCATCTTCCTGGCAGAAATCACGCACGAGGGCACGTTCAATGACGTTTTCGAAGGATTATGGTGGAGCCTGATCACCATAACAACCGTCGGCTACGGCGATGTTGTTCCTAAAACCACATTCGGATTCGTTGTTGGAAGCATCTGCGCTGTTTCCGGGTTAATCTTAATCAGCCTTCCTATCCCTGTGATTGCTAAAAACTTTAACAGTTACTACTCCTTTAAACGAAAACCCACCGCCTTGATCGCAATCAAATGGATGGGCGGCTCCAAATCGCCGAAGGTGGGCACTGAAGAGACCCTCATAATGGAGTTGGATTGCGAAGAGCGACAAAACTGTCGAACAGGGCACGATCAACACCAGGACCCACAAAGACCAGAAGGAAATGAAATGGAGATATCGTAAGCCGTATGGCTTTAAAATTCGAGTTATATTATTGTACCCATTTACGGACACGAGTTGCACAGTTTGTCGGGGGAGTGACAGAAAAAAATGCATCAGGAAGGTACGAAGCTACAAGAGACAATGAATAAACCTATCCAATGTGCTAAAAATCCGACCCTTGATAAGCATCTACCGTACCCTGCAGTGTGATCAAGGAAAATGAAAGGGGCATGCACAACTGTCATTGTATTTTTATCAAGCGCTCGTGAATGCGTTTGCAAACAGTTATATACAGGTGGAAAACTGACTTTTTCCTGTTGTAAGCCAGTGATAAAATATTCCTTGATATATCGTCAGCAGAACATAGGTCAAACTATATTGCTATATCCTGCTTTGTTACTTGCAGTGGTGTTATGCTCATGAAATTTGCCTCTTCTGGAACGTCTATCTTGTAAACCGATATGATGGTTATTCCTTCTTTTTTTGTGGGGTGAATATTTGAGGATTCGATGGAAATCACCCCTTCTCAAGGTCATGCTTTAACGCACTCTCACCTGAAAAAAATCAGTTTTCAAACAATTGTTGTTTTTTTTTTTATTAGCGAACAAATTTATTTTAAACATTCAGAAAGGACTATCAAAGCCTTTCTAAAACACAGCTTATCATTAGCTGCTTGCGGATCATGCTTTACAAAACAGCAAACCATAAAAACTCATATTAACCAAACCATTTTACAGCTGTTATAGTAGTGATTTGTTTAATAAATTTGAAAGTGCTGAAATTAATGTGGCTACAGCTAATTTTCCCACAACCCACTTTTTGTAACAATTTTTTTAATATTTTGCTACAATCGGTTATAGTGCATGTGCAATAGCACAGACTTGATGAGTATCTGTAGTTCGAGTAGATCGAGATACTTGCTTTGATGTTTTACACCGTGCTCAGAACAGTTTCCACTCAGATTTATGATCCGGGGCTGGACCGAGGTGCCTGCGCGCAATCTGAATAAACTCAGTTGGATATAGGGATATCCATCTGACAACTACTGTACCCTTTCCTCGCGTTCACGAAGGCACTCGCGAATATACTTGGAAAAGTAGCGGCCAGTCAAATGTCAGTGCACATGTCAGTCTCCTTACCGAAAAGACATTTCAGCTGATAACGAAAGTTTACTAACCCGTTTGTAAAATGTATACGGTTTAGAGTAATCTTCCAGTGAAAAAGCAACGGTATTTTCACACTTACATTTGTTTTTGACTGCCGCGTCTGCCATGTCAAATTGCCCTTGTTTATCTCCTGAACCGCCACGCAGTGGTATTGTGTGTCCTGCGCGATGCATATATTCCTATATCCAGTTGCGTTTATTCAGATTGGCCTGCGCGGCGCAATGTCCAAGCAAGCTTTCACCAATGTGGCCGCTCTAAGATCAACTCCAGCTCAAGCTATCTGCCTCTCCGGCCGTTCGGACGTTTTCCTCCCACAATAATGTTGTCCGTCGTCGTATAAAAAATACTCAAATAAATAAATACACAAATAAATAAATAGGATTGCAGGATATTGTCCTTAAGCTTGGAGAGACAAATCATACTAATGATATGTGATTGTCGTTCAATGCCATACTGAATAATGTTTCACTTATACGATAGAGATCAGTATAACGAGTGGCGGAAACCGGAATACCCGATGTAATTCACCGACCTTCGGCAACTGACGAACTTAATCTCACGATTATGTTTCAACCATTGCGGCGGTGTCAGTTTCATGACAACGTGACAATATCTTTGACGCCAGAAGACAGACAATGGGGGTCTCGCCGGCTCAGATGTTTAAAACGCTGATTTCCTGTTACAATCACGCACTTCACCATTTGGGCGCAGGTTCTAATCAAACTTCCGAGGCTTTAAGCCAAAAGGTTTGTCAGATACCATGCTAAATGTCCTTTGCTTCGTTTCACTTCGTTGGACTTCTTCATGTACATTGATATATAACATATTATAACGACGTATCTCTTCAAAGCATGTTGTTACAGAAGTTATATGCCAGGCGCAATTTGTGACTGCTTCGAATAACAGGCACTGGTGGTGCACAAGTGACGTATTCTTGAGCGGGGTGAAAAATAAATAAAAAATGATTAACAATTATTTATTAATTGGTTCATTATTTGTAATGTAGTCATGGCGTTGCTGTTTTTCGTCTTTGGCTGGTGAGCTGGTGAGCTGGAAAGGATAGAAGGATAAGGTGCTGTGATGCCTGGATCGCAGTGATCTGATCGCATGTGTACGCCTTGTGAAATACTGTCTGACATCTACTGGCTAAATGTTTGGCTAAACACTGGTCGTGAATGGTAAACCATTATTTTATTCTTTCACACATGATTTGCATTTCTATGTGATACATTCTGAATTTGTTTACACATATAGATCAGTCGACTGGTGAAGGACGGAATAAAGCCCATTTATATCGTGTATATGAGGCAAATCCAATGCTTTTAGTCCAATCATCATAACAATTATACGTTTAATGAAAATAAATTAGTTTCTAATTAATATTTGATTACGCATATCCAACGCAAGTATCGACGTTTCACTTAAACGCAGCGATCTGGGCTGAAAGCTTTAAATAGATAGTTACCGATGTTTGACAAGGTTTAGACCTTTTGTTCGTCTACATATATATATATATATATACATTGTATGTATTTCGGAAGACACCAGACATGTTGCCTTGCTCTAACCTCTTTGTGCCGGCCGCCTGGGTCGGTTTGTTGTTTCGTTTCGACTGTCTGTTGTCAGAGTTCTCGTCCTTCGTGTGAAAATCATCTTTTTGTGTTATTTATACATATTAATTTAATATTTATTTACATTTTGAGGCTAATTTAACAATTATCGTCATGGATTCCACCAATCAGATTGCTACAAAGTGGCATCATAGTCGGCTATGGTGAGCCGGCTAAGCTTTAGACTGTTTTGATTTTGTGGAACGGCCTAGACAAGTTTTTCGTTGTGTGCTTACTGTAGCCCTCAACACACAAAGAAAATGCTTGTGTTGCAGAAACACGAATTTGTGTTCTGTCCAATAAAAGTCTTGTGTCATATTTGAGGCAATTCTGTCTTCTGCTGAATTAACAACAGGTCTTGGGTCTTATTGCTTTGTAACAAAAAATGTGTACTTCACATTTAACACTTGTTCGTGTTGGGGTAACACATTTCTGTGTTGAATGGAACAGCACAAACTGTTGTGTCATACTTCAACAAGACGTTTTTTTTTGTTTGTATGTAAATGACGTTTAGGTGACTAATAGACCTTAGGCGGGTACGAAAGTTTTGCGAAATGGTGCCTGGATGCAGTCTGCGAGTATGCAGGCGCTTAAGTCCGTGGGGTAGAATTTGTTCTTAAATCGAACAGGAGTGTGGAAACGTGTTAAAAATGAATCTTGTCAGTAATGTGTACATGGATGTGTCAGGGTAGTAGAGTCAGGTCCAAAGGCGGTTAACCTTCAAGCATGTCCTAATAATTATTACATCAATACTTAGTTGAAAGTCACATGTATACATACGCACGGTTATACCTTGACGGTAGAATAGGATCTTGTCTACCTCGATGGTTGTGCTAAACTGCAGTTGTTACCAGTGTTTAGCATGGCAGGGTTATAGAGTATAAAATAATGAAGCGTTTTACAGAGATTCATTGTTCAGTGTAATGTCTACCCAACTCAGCCTGCGTGGATACACAACAGGAAAAGCCTAACTAACCGGCACACTCAGAAATAAAGTACAACAAATTTATTTGAAATTCAAAGAGAATGATTTTTTTTTAAATATTTAACAAACAGCTCAAAACTGAAAGGAAATGACCACATATTGTTTACATGCCAATACTTTACGATGTAAGGGGTACATATTTGTTATTATCACAAAATTCTAGGCCTGTGATTGTTCAATCCGCCCTGAAAAAGGCGCCATATTCGCCGACCAGGGTTGAATATTTTTTCTGTATATGTATAGAAAGAAGGCACGTGTCAGCCGATATTAACGCTCTTCTGGATTCCTAGATCTGAGATCTGTTCCATTCTTCCTAACTTAAGCTTTCAGAAATACAAAGCCGTACTCTCCCACGAAAATGAAACGAAAATTACTAAACTATCAGTTCATCTTAGGCAGGTGTTTTTCTTTCAACTCAACCAAGGTCCCCAGTCGAGCCTCGTGCTCTTCTTCTAATTATGTGTACCGTCGCGTCGGTCTCGGCGTGCTACCTGTCGCACATGGGGAAAAGCAGTCGTGAAAACTCAGCGAACGTTGTCTGAAGTACTGGTATTGATTCAAGCAAAATTGTCAGTAATGCTCTTCATTGTGATAATATAAGTTATACCAGCGTGTTGTGTGGATATAGGGCCCGATATTTCGAAGATCTCGAAGATCAATATTTTTCGGGATTCGGGCGCCAAGAAATATCAGGCCGTATACTCACGCAACACGCTGGTATATCGTCAGTTCTTCACACGTAATGGAAACGTTTTTGGAGACCTGTCCGCTTTGCAAGAATAATGTACATCAAAAATATTTTATTTGTGTTATTCGCGTAGATGTGAATTAGAGCTGTTCAGATTTCCTTCCTTTTGCACACTTTGACAGAGGCATGAATGATATTTTCAATTTTTCATTGTTCACTGACTCTATTTATTACCCTTGAATAACGACATCGCTTAGTTTTGTCGCAATATTGAAGGATAGACATGAGGTAGAAATATTATATAGTCATTGAAGCTAAGCAAGCTAGATAGAGTGGTACATTCTGTGTCGGATCTAATAGAAGTTCCCATCCTGTCTCCCTTATTTTTCATGTGAGAGTGGCTGACAACAGTATAGCTCATGGGAGAGGTTAACTCTCCGGTGTCACCCAGCCAATTCACCTGGTACTGAAAGGGTTAGCCGTGCAGTGGTGACTTAAATAAGGTCAATTCAAGTCACTCGTGTGGGAGTGGCTAACTGGGCCATGGGAAAGGTTACCTCTCATCGCTCTGCCAGTTCACCTGGCTAACTAGCCAATAGACGACGTTAACTTTTCGTTGTCACTATATCAATTCACGTGTTGGTCGAAGGGCTAGCCGCGCGGTGGTGACATACAGGGTCAAGTCAAATCACTCTTTTACATGCGGGAGTGGCTCACTAGCCCATGAGCGAGGTTAATTCTCTGCTGTCGCTCCCTGAATTTACCTCACTCTGAAAGGGTGACTCAGTGGTGATTTCAATATGGTCAAAACCGGATCGAAAATTGTTGTCTTGCAATACCTACCTCCATTTTAAACATGGTAAACATATGACTGCAATATTGCCAAAGTGGTGTCAAGCCATGATCATTCCGATTCTTGCAATATTGCCGAAGTGGTGCCAAAGTCATGATCTTTACGATCCTTACACCAGATGTATGGTGGAACGTTACCAGATTGCCCATGTATACATTTTCATGGTAAAAGCGGGCGTGAACTACACAGCTTAAGCCTGAATTACATCAGACTGGAATGGCTACACCGTAACGCAGTGTAAATTTAACTCCCTGCCAGTCATCACCATAAAGTCGTTCCTTTCAAACAAGACTCAATTTATATAGTAGGCCTTAATAGGGGCCTAGATCACTTTGAAACTTTGCGTTGCTAGACACCTCTTTTGGATCACCTACCCGTTCCTCTTGCGAGCGATTGGAGGGTCGTCGGGTTTTATACCAGTCTTAGTAAACTTAAATGTCATTTAAATTCTGTCTACCATAACACGACGTGAAAAAAATTAGTCTTTCTTGATTTTCGCTTCAACCCCGTCAGATTTAGTCGACCGCCATTGTCTACATATCATGATATCGACAAATCAAATACCGTTTCACATCTGTCGCCGCTCCAGTGACAGGACGTAATGTTACATCTGCGCTGAGGGCAGAAAACGAGCCTGTTTTCAGCGTAAAAACAAAGCGCTGGCGTTTACTCTAAGGCTGACAATGGCCTGATCAACGTTACACAGATGTGTCCTGTGTTATGCTAGTCAGTCACACCGGAGTGGCCATCATTACAACCTGGTTTATTCAGAGAGAAAACCATGTGTTTGTCATGCACCAGCCTGGTTTGGATTATCTCATTTAGTCGAAGCGGGCTCCAAGAATGTGTGTGTGTGTGTGTTGTTTTTTTTTCTTTTTTTTTCTGTTGAGTGAGAGGTGGGCGTGGTTGGGGTGAAACTTTTATTTCTGTAGAAATTTATTGACTTTTGTGAAGTAACTGTCGTGTAATAGTCTAAACATGCACGTTATTACTATAATTTTTTTAAAATTGTAAACATTTAGAATCTGAGAGTACTAAAACAGGATCGATAGTAAGCGGCCCGCTTCGGGTTCATCACAATGAGCACATTTAAAAACAGTCGCTATTATTCTGATAAATGTATGTCGAGAGTGCTTAATGTTTGCTTTCTGTGTGTTTTGTGCGCAAAAATAAAAATATAGGCTACAAGGGTATGATAAATAGATTATGAGAAGAGTGTGTGCTCCGCCTGTGTTGTTTTAGCTGCCGTTATCAGAAAGCATAGGCCTGTCTCATGGACACTGCATCAGACTACTGACAGCTCAAGCTGGCGCATTCGTATAGAGGAAACCAGAATGCTCGAGCAACGATCTATGGCAAGTTACTGACAAATTCCCCGCCTGTACTGACATGATAGTCACTGTGGTAGTCGACGAACGGGAATAATCGCAAACGGCCCCATGAGTGCGGTCGACCACTGATTGACTTTAACTTGTAAGTCATGCTTGTGAGTCGCGCACAAACATGTTGATTTTCCATGTACCACGCGCTGAAATGAAAGTCATTTAACAATCAGTTATCATAAAGGATGGGTTCTAATATTGTCACAGATGCGTCTACGCAATCAATCATTGTGCAAGAAATAAAATATTTCTGTTACCGGCTAGCTTCAAATACTATCATCCAACTGATAACTATAAATTCAACATTTCTGTATATGTGACATGCAAAAATTCCTTAGTTAATCCGTTCTTTCCAATGTCTTTAAATTAAGTTTTGTTTTTAAACTTAGTTGACCAATACATACAAACGTTTTATGGTCAAATTCTGCTGTGATATTAATATTTACTGTTTTTTTTAATTTTATTTATATAATTGGTGTTTTACGTGGTAATCAAAATGTTTCACTTATACGACGGTGGCCAGCATTACGGTGGGAGGAAACCGGGCAGAGTCCGGGGAAAACCCACGACCTGTGGGTTGCTGTCAGACCTTCCCACGTACGGCCTTAGAGAACGCCAGCATGCGGATGGTCGTGGGTTTTCCCGGGGCTCTTCCCGGTTTCCTCCCACCATATTAAAAGCCACTGTCGTAAAAGTGAAATGTTCTTGAGTGCTGTGTAAAACACCAATCGAATAGATAAATAAATCAATCAACCAATCTTAACTGTTCAAGTCAGACATGAGGTCAGAGTACAGAAACTTTATGTAACTTATGATTTGTACCGAGATATTTCACTGGAAGGCTAGTTTGAGACAAACCTGTATGTATTTTTATATCTGTAACTTTGATGCAGTGTTTAATTCAGCAAGATTTCACCTTTACCGAAGCGATAAAGGACCATTTAGGGTATTTCCGGAAAAGTGACCTCAAATAAATTCCAGTTAATACCACTGCACTCTCCTTTGTTTTACACCTAATTCTGCTTAAGGCATGGTGCTAGGCCGTGTAGGATGCTACTTTTCGAGTAGGCTTATTTTTATGAACAGTAAGAATAAAACCATAACCAAGGATAGCTAAATGACAAGTGGCCGGATTCAACTGTTTACGTGTCGGCCTCGATAGCACAGTTCGTACAGCGTCGTCTTCGGGAGGCGTATACCCCGCCACACTTAAGTCCCCCAAAAGAGAAGTACAACGTTAAACCCCAAGCACTCACTCACTCACTCACTCAAAAGAGAAAGTTGTAACTTCCTCGCTTGACGTTCAGCCTTATGGGGATAGTGCAACGACCGGTTGACCCGTATCATTATAATGGCTCGGGCGGGGCGGCTTACTTTCTTTCCATAAGTCGTCTCACTGAAGTAGCACTAGGTAAAATAGCGGTGGAAACCCGTCCTGTAACAAGGAGCACATTACATGCACTCTAAGGGCTCCTTCGTGGTCATATGACTGAAAAGTAAGTACGACGTTATATCTCAAGCACTCACTCACTCACTCAGTGGTTACGTGTGACAACTTGTCCGTTATCACACTGTCATCACTTCAATGGCTTATCTCTCTATAGTCATTCATGTCGTCAAGTTCTTTCAAGTATGCTTCGCGCCCTCTTTAAAATTCCATCTAAGAGTAAACAAGATAAAATTTTATATCAAAAATTGCATTTGTAGAAGTAAATAAATGCCATAAAACACTGCTGCTAGGTGTTGAACCCTGCGCATTCCTAATGGGCTATCATCTTACCTTCCCAACAACCCCCCCCCCCCCCCCCCCTCCAAAAAAGACACTTACCAAAGATCAATAAAAACTCAGGGACAATTTGCAACTTTGTCATGGGCGAAATTATACATCCGTAACCGAATACGATAAGCAGACAGCGATTCGAATTAAGGGGAGAGCACTGTTGGTGAAGGATCACTGTTAGATCCTTGTCTACCAGTAATGGTTATTGCCCCGTTTTGTCAACCGTTCTGGATACTTGATATAACTGAATTCCGTTACTCATTATTCACAGATACTTGCCAAAGTCGCCCTAAAAATCTGCAATCATCCAAAGCGTTCGAGCTTACTACAAATGTCGTAGGCCATCATCATACCATCGTGGTATCTTTCCATAGCCCATCGGACTGCAGAGCTGAACGACCATATGAATTTTATAATGTCTTAAAGCTTTAACTGGAAGGATTGAGAATAGGTGTCATTAATATAATTAATCTCTCATTCATTCAAGACTATCAAAGTCAAACATCAACATTAAACATTTTCATTATCATCAATTCAAAATTTGTGTTTTTCAAAAACCAGATTGCCAATGACAGATCGGTGGTTCTCAGTGACTTGTCACTAGCTCTCCACCATGGTTGTGTCTATATCATGTGCACTAGCAGTACCAGACAGATCGGTGATTCTCAGTGACCTGTCACTAGCTCTCCACCATGGTTGTGTCTATATCATGTGCACTAGCAGTACCAGACAGAATCTGAATTCTCAGTGACCTGTCACTAGCTCTCCACCATGGTTGTGTCTATATCATGTGCACTAGCAGTACCAGACAGATCGGTGATTCTCAGTGACCTGTCACTAGCTCTCCACCATGGTTGTGTCTATATCATGTGCACTAGAAGTACCAGACAGATCGGTGGTTCTCAGTGACTTGTCACTAGCTCTCCACCCTGGTTGTGTCTATATCATGTGCACTAGCAGTACCAGACAGATCGGTGATTCTCAGTGACTTGTCACTAGCTCCCCATCATGGTTGTGTCTATATCATGTGCACTAGAACTACCATACAGATCGGTGGTTCTCAGTGACTTGTCACTAGCTCTCCACCCTGGTTGTGTCTATATCATGTGCACTAGCAGTACCAGACAGATCGGTGATTCTCAGTGACTTGTCACTAGCTCCCCATCATGGTTGTGTCTATATCATGTGCACTAGAACTACCATACAGATCGGTGGTTCTCAGTGACCTGTCACTAGCTCTCCACCATGGTTGTGTCTATATTATGTGCACTAGAACTACCAGACAGATCGGTGATTCTCAGTGACCTGTCACTCACAGTGACGTATCGTTTATCAGTATAAAAAGAAGATAGTATAGCGTCTGAAACTAGAGGATTGACGTCAATGTGATAGCTGGCAAATGGTAACACGTAACTGATGAAATCCGACATCTTGTTAATTTACATCATTTACGGCTTATAACTGTTCACGAAGAATCCGAGCACTATGATTTGAGCAAAATTACGGCAAAAGAATGTTGTGATGTTAAGAGCAATTTATTAAAAGTCACTTGTGCAGAATTATTCAAAACGCTTTATTTTCTTCACTTTTAACAAAGAATAACATGAAAACACTTCGGACGGGCCGAGGGATGATTAAGCCATCAGAAGTATCACAAAGAAATAAATTTTCTTGAAGAGAACTTTGTCACTTTGAATTTTGCTCTTGTGGGAAATGTATTCAATGTTACACAGAGCAAAGAGGCCAGACAAAAACTGAAAATATTCCATCGTCCATCTGCATGAATGCTTTCTGATGATGATGTGCTCATCGTCAGTGCTTGTACTTCAAGCTTCAAAGGGTCAGAACCAGTTGTCTACAATTATGTGTGTGTCTTGAGGCAACAATGAAAGTATTATTACACTCCGAGCTGTTTTATTTATGTTCCTCAGACACTTATTTCATAATAATCATAGTACAACGCTAGGAAGTCTGCTATACACGTAAAATACAGCAGTCAGCTCCAAAAGCCACGTGGATGAAGCGTGCACCACTGGGCAGGAACCTTTCCAGTGTAAGCATATCTGTTCTAAGCTGAGTAAAAAAAACATCAGTCTCACAGCCACGTATCACAGTACAAAATACACGTAGTGTACACGTTTTTTCAATACGCCGGACATTATTTGTGCATGCCACAGACTGTGTCGTTGGGGTTTATGTGCTTAAAAGAAGTATGTAGTAAAGTGAGTATAATAAAGTGCTTTTTTACTCCAGTTTTAGACAAGTTTCACAGAGTATACGGATTTAAGAAAATAGTAGATCATCAAAGAACTAACTCGTGCTTTTTGGTACCTCATTTAAATGAGGAAAGTTACAGTAGCACTTTTACAATAAATTCCTACTTGAACCACTGCTATCGCTTTGGTGAGAGGCCTTTGGGTCATTCTGCTACGCTAGCAGCCTAAGAGTCCCCAACTATATACTGTTGAACAGAGAAGTTACAAACATGCTCGCACCTTGCTTCTTTTCCATTGTGGCTTTTATTTATTTGATTGGCGTTTTACGCCGTGCCGCATTATGGTGAGTACATATGGAAACCGGACAGAGCTCTGGGGAAACCCACGACCATCGGCAGGGTGGTGGCGGACGTTCCATAACGTTCGTTTGGAGGAGCCAGCATGAACTGGACATGAACTCACAACTTGTGACCCGGTTGGAACATGCTTCATCGTGCTGCCCTAGCGCGCTAACCACCAGGCCACGGGTGGCAGACAGACCCTTCCCACGTACAGCTGGTGAGGAAGTGTGGCTTTACGTCAACGCGTTTGTTAGTTATAACTTGCCAAGTACGGTGGGTTTCAACAAGCTCTCCGTGGCCTTTTTCTCCACCAATCATAGAAACGTTACATCACCAACCTATTGCAGAATACTCATTGTGTATGCCTATTGCGCATGCATGTATATTCTTGGTTGGGTGGGTTATAGTGTAGATTCTAGTAAACAAAAACACATTCGGTAATCAAATCAAGACCTCTCTATTTATCAAGAAAAACTCAAATTAATGCCTGTAAACATATAAGTCCAATCGAAAAATCACCTATGTAGCCGCTTTAAATGATAGCTTCGGTATTTGATACATGATTTACACACGCTCCAATTATGGGAACTAAACCAAAATAAATATAATAGGCTAACCATTATCATTTCAAAGGATCCAATTCAACAGTAAGGAAAAAACTTACAACACAATTATTTATGAGCAATGGAGAATGAACAAATGAAACAATAATAACAGTATTATTAACAACATATACTCTCTGGATAACTTATCAAGATTAACTACAATTCCATAAACTGGTATTGTCTTCAGGGCCGTTTGTAGACCGTTTGGGATGCATTTCGTTGTACTCGTTTATACGGATCCGTGCGTTAGCCCTTATACAAAGTCATGATTGATTCTTCTCCATTATCTTCTCATTTGAGAACATCCGTGGCCTTGTGGTTATCGTGCAAGCGCAGTGCCATGAATCACGTACCAATTCGGTCACTTCTGAGTTCATGTCCAGCTCATGCTGGCTTCGTCTCCAATCGTACGTGTGGGAAGATCCACCAGCATCCTGAGGATAGTCGTGAGTTTCCCCAAAGCTCTGCCCGGTTTCTTCCACCCACAATGCTGGCCGCCCTAGTATATCGAATGAAATATTGTTGAGCTCGACGTAAAACACCAAATAAATAATTAAATACAATTTGATTTCCTTTTTTGTTTGGGGGTGGGGATCATTTAATTTCCTTGTCAAGTTGAAACCGCTAGTACATCTTAGATTTCCTCCCACCGTCGAATAAGCGAAATATTTTTGGGTACGGCGTAAAACACCGATCAAATAAATAAATAAATGAATGAATATATCTTAGATGTTTATGTATGCTTCACGCTATAAATGTTAAAATTGTCGTCAGCGTCTAAATGTTGGCTAACCGTATGTCCATAACTCGATCTCGTTCGACGTCGTCCAATAAACGTCCTATTGAAGGCCACTCTAAAATCACGATTCAACAAGAAGTAGACGTACGGGTTGACGAATGAATTGGCGTAGGCTAGCCAATAGGATGCCGTGTACAGATTCACAGGAACACAGGTCTCACAGAAGGCAGCCAGTGGCCAGAATATAACAAAAGGGAGCAACATACCAGGAACACCACTATGATAGCTCCAAGAGTTCTAATACACCTTTGGTTTTGGGCTGATATCTTGGCGCTCTCGGTCGATTGGATGGCGTTAAGAGGGGGTGTTTCCGGCGCGGTTGGCTTGATTTTATCACTCAATTTCAAATTGTTTTCGTTGTGCGTGTCGTTGGATGATAAGCTCTTAATGGTGGCTACAGATGGTTGTTTGGATGCTTTGTCCGTTCTGCAATGACGCTTGTTTAGCGAGTTGAACAACAATAAATACAGGGTAACCATGAACACCATGGGAATGTAGTAAGCCGCGGTCACCTGCCCGGCAATGAAGTACCTGTCGGGTATGAAGTAGCAGTCATTCTCCACAGCAAGACCGTTGTGCTGCTCGGTTATTCTGAAGTAGAGAATGGGTGGAAGCCAGAGAGACACACACCAACACCCACATGAAAACGGAAATCTTCAAGGCACGCTTTTTGGTGAAAGTCACTCGGTAGACTATCGGCGATGTCACAGATTTGTACCGGTCAAACGCTATCGCGTCCAAGTGCAACATTGATATCGTACAACAGGTAAAATCGAACAACACCCAGACAGTACAGAACTGAGCTCCTAGCGGCCAATGGCCGTAAAACGTGTACACAGACATACACGTCATCACGATGACGCCCACTGCTAGGGTCCGCTAGCGCCAATGACGCCGCATAGATGTTGTAGACCGTCCTTAAGTTCCTGTTACGCACGATGCAAACAATAATGGCAACGTTACCAAAGATAGTTGCCACCGAGATGCAGGAAACTATGACTACTATCACAACTGGGAGTACACCCGTGGCTGCCTGCTGCTCGGATGTGACGTTAACGGCAAACGTCGAATTGACGGACATATTAAATCCTGTCTCGCTCGAGGTATTCAGCACTGACGTGTTTCTTGGCAACAGATACTCCACACGATGAGCCCGTTTCCTCCGATAACGTCCTTAACTCATGGAAAGTGCTGGGTGGTTGACCTTTATTGTGAATTCTGTAGACTCTTCCGTAGAACCTGATTCACCTTCGGATTCACAAAACTGTATAAGGTCAGGGTAAGTTTGCTTCTTTATCCTGTGTTCAGTACTAAACCTGAAAATATAATTATTGCGCATTAGTTGATTAACAGTCGATTAAGGTATAAAATTCGCATCAAAATTTGACAAAACCTTGTGTTGGTTTCTTATATAGATATGTGATGTTGTGTGTGCAGAGTGTAATGAGGAAACTACCGCACCTCATTAGACAGCAGATGAACCTTCTGACGTCAGGTCAAATAAAACTTGTCCTGAAATAAACGTCGTCCTGCAGGCCATAGTCACCCCGCTGACTGACTGACTGAATGGCTGATGTATTTATTTCATTGGCGATGGAAACCATTTTCGAGGGTGTGTTGTTACACACATCTGTTAAGCAGGATTGAAAAGTGTGTTATTCAACCCGGACTGTGTCTAACTTGCGTATTCAGAACAGTTCTCATCGGTGAGAAAGAAACTCAAACAGCCGATCCTACATGAATTTCCGTTCAGAACTTCTTAGAAGTTGGCTGCATTGCAAACCGTGCACAAACCGAAGCCTAACACATACGCCTACTTCAGAGAATGAATCAAACCTTGAAATCTGACTTAACCTTTCAAATGATGTTAAAACTCTGCGCTCTGTCGTTGTCGATAAATATAAACAGCAAAATGTATCTACATGTACCACTGAAATCCCAGTCTTCTAGGTCGTTCTTTGAGAAGGTTCCACGTTTTTGCTCTGTAAGGACGACCCTTGATTATTTACCCAAACAGTCCATGTGCTCGTATATAAACGTGCCGCACATTGCTTACAGGAAATCGAAACACAATACAGTTGTGGTTGTAATAATATTTTGTCTATAATATACTATTACGCGGGAGACTACATGTAAGTCTTAAATATTAAACGAAGTACTTAAACGAAGTCATGTCAATGCGGTTAGTTACATTACCGCAGGTAAAAGTATGCGTGCATTCACCATCTAACATCTAACTCCGCTTAAATATTTGTACTGGCCGAATAAATATTTCACCGTTACACTCAATTACTTCTGGACCAAATCGGTTCCCAGTTCGTCGACTGTAGACCCCGCGGCTTCATTCGTATCACAGAAAGATTCTCAATACCAGTCAGCAAATATGCAAACATGACCAGGGGTTCATTCGCATTCTCAGATATAATTCCATGCATATGACTAGAATTAAGTTTAAGAAGTAAATAAGAAATTCTGGAAGATCCAATGCATTTTATGCAAGTTTCGGCATATGTACATAAGGAGATTGATTGATTGATTGATCTGTGTTTTACTATGCGCTCAAGAATTATTCACTTAAAGGCATGACGGCGATCAAGTTTGTGGGCGGAGGAAAGCTAAATGCCCAAAGGTAACCTAAATGCCCAAAGGAACCATCGACCTATGCCAGGTACCTGAGAAAACATCGAAATCTGGATTCGAACACGCTTTTAATTTTGGAGGTGCCTTCCGCAGTCCTCACGTGCTCATTTTAGGTGGTATAGTCAAGTGGATGAAGTTGGTACCCTATTCACACTCGCATCCAAAACCACATTCGCCAAAACTGAACCCGCGGCAACACGTGATCAGAATGGCAGAGCTCATTGGAGCTGAAACAAAATTCAAAACCACATTGCCAATAGGCCTGCTGCACCTGGTAGGACAAATCCGTAGAGACGACGATGACATAGCATTCAAAACGGCAATAGCCAACTTCGGAGTTGTTGAATCTTATCCAGCTGGAGTGACTAATTTTATGACCAAGAAATAACAGAGTTGTCGCCACATTTTAACACAACTTTCTAAATCACACTGGGCAAACGCCTCATAAATAACGTCGCTATATAAATTATATAAAGGCCAACATTTTTTTGTACGGAGTGCGATACTACGGTCTTAAAGCAGACCAATGCCCCCAGATGTAAAAATACCTGTACTTGAAAAACGTGGAACAAAGCTTACGAAAAAAAAATAGGATAATCATACATCTTGTACTGACATTACGCTAATCGGGTAGATCATCTTCAGAAACAAGCTACATACATAAATGTATTCGAAATTCCGAACCTTTTAACAAAGTGATAACAATCCATAGCACAAGATCTAGCCTAGAAGTGTTAAACCATACGAAAACCAACAAACTACTGACAAAAATTCTTGTTCGAATATATGAAAAAAGAAAGTTGAACTCTTCTTGACTTTACCAGCAAGCAACTGTATGTATTCATCTAACTTACGTAGAACAATTCATGTATTTACCTTTTTGTTGGTATGTAAACATCTTGCATTTCTAGTTTTTCATGTCTCTTGTATTGGCACACCTTATTAAACAGTCCTTACCTTTGACTTTATCATGAAATATATTGTCATCTTTTCTCGCCTTAGTGTGTAAAATATCGAACACGTCATTGTCATCCAAGGTACACTCCCGACCCTTGTCAGTCTAATAGTGCAGCATGCTGTGGACTAGCGTATCTCGGAGTTCACGCTTTGCGGACTTAAAGCAGTCAATGGGTTAAGCCTAATGGATATCTATGTATAAGCACGTTAAATAATGAGTGCGTTGGATGGTAGCGAGGAAAACTCAGCAGTACTCTCCCCTACCAACGGAATACGATGTATCCAATAGCTGAAAAGACATTAATGACTCCGTTGTTGTGTGAAACCAGAGAAGTTCCGAAGACGTGAAATAATTAAATAGGTCCATCGTAAATTCTAACAGATAAAGGCGCCTAAAACTCTTCTTCAATTACCCAATGCATATTCCCAGGGCGAACATACCGTTATATCCGCCCTTTATCCTACACGCTGCATTGTAATTTTGCACGGATCAATAGTAAATCCGATGACATTTCCTCAAGCCAATTTTGCCTGCCAATCCCTGCTACAATATTATACAAAGCATTTGATAAGTCCCTAATTAATTGTCTCTTTGGTAGTTTTGAAGAATCACAACCAACAAGGTCTAAATGTTCAATGATTTGCAGTGAATAGCGATGACATGTAAACTGTCAAATCTGAAAACACAGTACTACAGGAAGAGTTCGTTATTTATTTATTTATATATTTAGTTAGTTATGATTTACGCAGGTTTCAGTTGAGAATCTTTATCTGGTATCAAAGTGATCAGGGTATGTGGTTGGAGAGAAAAAAGTGACTACAGTAGGCCTGCTATATCACTGATACAGTTTACGTGTAGACTGCAGATGCATGGCCGGAGTATTCCTGGTTCAGGTCTTAGCCTTTGGAGGGGTTGTGCTGGTACCCAGTAATGCTGACCCCTATTAAATGTTTACCAAATTGCTATAGGATTTTTGTATAACTGCATTCATGCTCAATTCTGACATAAATGGAACTAAATCTAAGCACCACTGAGGTTGATCTAGGCATTCGACTGTCGCTGGAGTTGCTTCAGTTTAGTAGAGATGGCTTCAAAAATGAAAGTCGCCACGATATGGCTGCAAAATTGCCGATGTGGCGTTAAGCCATAATCATTCATTTATTCCTTCAAAGATGAAAGCGATGCTAACCTAGTTGTCGTGGACGTCAGAGAAAGCACCTCGGTTTAAACACGGTGTTTCAATGATTGCACTGTAAACATCCTTTGCATGCGAGAAGACAAAGAGGAAAAATTTAAAATCTTCAGTTCTAATAAATTCAGAGAAAAAAATTATAGGCCTATCATATGATTTGATTAATTTTAAGCATTGTCCAATTAGATGCCGTCCTCTCATTCCATAAACCTTCGGCATCCCTAATAATTTTTTCACTGACTGGTATTTGTTATTTAGCAACTGCATGTTTACTAAACGCCACCATAAACGACAAAAAATGTATTTGTATAATTGAACAGCGTGTCTAACTAGACCAAAGAACTACTGAGGAGATGAATGCTGTCTGAGCTGAGAGGGTATGCTGCTGTCTGACATAATTTGTGTTACCGTCGTTGAATATTACAAGGCTTGTAAGTCAGCATGATTATACCTCTGTGAAGGTCTGTAAATGACACAGACCTGACCCACAACACTGCGTGGAATGGCCCTTCGTCTACACGTAAATAAGTCATGGTAAACGATCTCAAAATAATGTTTTATCAGTGGTCCTCTGTTATCACATGTCACAAGGCCTATGACAATTCCATTCGGATGGAGTGAATAACGTACAGGTATAAGCCCCTTGGGCTAAAGACAAACACCTTCACATTCAACTGTGGCTGAATCTTATATTTGTTGTTTACAAACTACTTGCTAAACACTAAAAACACTAAACACATGAGGCCTAATAGGAAAATTTATGTCATACTGTCAGGCATAATTTTTTAAACGGTCGTTGAACATTACACCATTCGTAAATCAACTGGTTTTACGTTTGTGGTGGTCAGTAAATGGCGCAAGTCTGTACCACAATACTGTGTGAAAATGGCCCGTATACCCGAGAATGTACACGTAACTAAATGATTATGAAACGATCTCAAAATGATGTCTTACGTAGTAGTTCCGTTTTATGAATTATCACTTCATGGAGTGAATGGGTTAAGGCAACGTCGCATCCTTGATAGCGCAATCAAATTGCAAAGCGTTTGATTGGATAAAATTCCCAAGATGGATGCCTCGATTCACACGAATCATTAGTTCAGTATGGTCATTTTGTTGTATCTCTTATTTGGTGAAATCATGTCGGAAAAAAAGTATGATTTGTTTTAGAAAACTTGAGCATATTGCTTTCACGTGAAATATGTTTTAACCAGGTGATGTCTTCTCCTTAAGTAAACGATCCCAAAACAAAAGTATATTTTTCCACACGGTGATAGAGAGAAGGTACCGTCCCAGTTTTCCATAGCTCTTAAAATGTGGAGTGGATTTTTTTGCCTGTAGGAAGTATTTTTAAAAATTCGTACGAATGATCTCTAACGAACCTATATTGTCAAATCCCCACATCTCACAGCCATACAACAATATTGTTGAAAAAGTGTTATCAGATAACTTTAGGGCACAGTCTATTGGCAGAGATAAGTGATATATTCGTCAATATAATAAATGAACAGATTTTCACGTTTCATCTACAATATGCTTCTTGGCTTCCTTGAATTTTTCATTTTAAAGAAAACGACTTCGAGATACCCATCAACTATTTCGATTTCTCTGTCATCTATAATAAAATTAAAATGGCAGTTCCCACTACGGAATACTACAATCTTGAATTGGTGTGTATAAACCTCTAGTTTCCACTCTTCACAATAGTTCGCGAATGCGCCTAAAGCACTTTGTAGATCACTTTGGTTGTCATTAACAGTAATGGTATCGTCTGCGGATAGCATTACAACAATAGCAATATATTCGCATATTTGCCTGAAAGCACATAGTGGCCTTACGTAGTTCCCACTGATTATGTGGATTATCTCACTACGGAGGATTATCTGTTGTGAAGCTTCTTTTTAGTAGTTATTAGTTCCCTGCCAATATTTGTCCATGTATTACAAGAATTCCGTCCTTATTTAAACTTCCACAGGCTGCAAAATGCAACACAGGCTATACATTTAGTGACTTGTAAATGTCACAACTTCCAACTATTTTCAAGGATACTAGAGCCCAACAGGGGTGAAATATTGGGGAGTTTATATTAGTATAGCCTAATTCCAAAATACCAAGTAGCCTACTTGTATAATGTCCTTTTTATTCTACCTCTTTGGTTTAATATTGGTGTTTCCACAGTGATGATGCTTTCAAACATCTCCATCAGTTAAGTTCAAAATTGATATAATCTTCTCCGATGTCACATCCCAGCGCGCATCCTCTTTGTGGCCATTTAATGAGATGGAAAGAAAAAATTTTTAATTTGCTCCTTTCACAGACGTATTTTGACATTGTGGATCACTGCCATTCAGGTAAGTTGGATTTCCTCTGATCTCACTTTGCCTGCTTGTGCACATGACATTTGTAGCCTTTTAATGAGATCTGAACAAGGGGGGTTAATTTTGCTCAACACCCCGCGGTGAAGTGTTAAGAAGGAGACCCCACTGTACCCTGCCAAGTGCTCATAGCGCGTCGCAGTTAATTAACACCTTTAACCCGGGTACACAAAATCACGTACAATTAACCATCCATACTAGAGCCTTCTTACACGAACATACACATGTAGATGAGCAGCTCCGATTCATTTGACATGACATCAAATGCATATATATAAATACATATGTTCATAGTGTAATAAAATACTGAAATTTTGATTGAAAAATGATTTGAATGTCTCAGATTATTAAATCTCCTTGTGTTTTATGTGAAATTGTCAGTGCAGCTAACCGACTGGATTAAAAGCGTATTTTGACGTAGAATTCCTGTTGTGAACTGGGCTGTTTGTGTATCGATTCCCGATTATTTATTTATGGTCAGTCGACAATCATGGATGGCATAAACGTGAGTATTACCGTTGCTTTGGAAACGGTCATTGACAAATACATTTCTCCAGAAAAAGCGATAATATTTACCAACACACACACATCGCGGCTGACGCCAAATATAAACACAGAAAATACTATTTACAAACATAAGTAGGCAGACAATAATATATGTCTTCCCAGGTAACCTTTACATTTAACGGTTGTGCAATAGTGCAATAACGCGCAACAATGGAAATCTGGTATACCAAGTAATCATTGAAGTCATTTTCGCCCATTTGTAACATATTTGGCATTTTTACGTTTTGAAAACTCGTTTCCAGTATTTTTTATGTTCGAGGAGCGGGATTTAGCTCATCGATATAATGTGTACCACTCCCAGCCATACAGTACCACTCCCAACCATACAGTACGCACACGCGGTAAATGGTTCAATGTCGGTCTTATACAGACAGTTTTTTTAAAACTGTTTAATCTCACCGTTGACTTGGTCGCTCAAGTGGCCGTGCGCCAAGTGTTACGTTATTGAAGACCACTTGTGTTGCCGAAATATGGTTTGCATATGGGAAAGCTTTTCAGTAACTTGCCAGAAGTCTCTGTGTTTCTCCACACGTAAACTGGCCGCCATCGTATGTAGTATGATAATACTACATACGTATGTAGTACGGTTAATCCGCCAGTTTCATATAGTGAGTGGTAGGTGCAGTTTTCTTACATTTCTATGAAGCAAACCCAGTTTTTAGGCCTCGTTAATAAAGATGAAATGCAGATAATTCAGGCCACCAGAAAATGAGATCACAATATCAGTGATCATAGCCATCCAGCCGTTCCACTGCATCTTTTATTTAAATAAATTTATTGAGTAGCATGGATGAAGAGATTAAATATAATGATCCCAAGATGTAACTGACCAATTCAGTGAAAATAGCATCTTCATTTTTAGAATGAGAGACGTTGGGAAAAATAAAACTATTCTCTGGACCTAAATAATGCAGCTTAAAAATCCTTAATGTAAATCTATCAGCAACATGACCGCAGGTAAAGAACATAACCGCAAGTATAGAACATAACCGCAAGTATAGAACATAACCGCAGGTACAGAAGATAACTGCAGGTATAGAACATAACCGCAAGTATAGAACATAACCGCAGGTATAGAACATAACTGCAGGTATAGAACATAACCGCAGATATACAACATAACCGCAGGTATACAACATAACCGCAGGTATACAACATAACCGCAGGTTTACAACAAAACCAGAGGTATAGAACATAACCCCAGGTATAGGACATAACCGCAGGTATAGAACATAGTTATATGACATCACAGCCTGATCACTTCTGAATTAAGCGCGGGCATCAGGCAGTGGATATGATATAAAATGTATGAATACTTAATGTTTGTATGTTTATGACTGGGTTTTGTAAAAATACGTTTTTACATATAAATAATACATTATTTTTTCTCTACTGATTGTGTATGCCTGATAGAAACAGAACTGTAACAATCTGTTGAGGAGTACATGTAAATTTCAAACGTCAAGAAGTAGAAGACTTCCGTCTTGACCAGCATCTTATTCTAATGTGTCTCTGAGGGTAAAATACGAAAATTATTTTTTCATCGCCATCACAAGGTAGGAATGAATAACAGATTAAACAGCACTGGCCAGCATGATTATAGGCGGGTAAGATTCCTCGTTCTCCAGGATGATTTCGAAATCAAGACATGTAACCAATATCCAAAGCCATATATTGCGATCGCCGGCAGAAAAGCTATGCATACCTGGCTTTAACACTTACCCAGTTAACAATTAAATGGGTCATTGTTATAAGATCTATTTCGCTACTTCTGTTAGGCCCTTGACCAATGAAGTTGCGTTTGAATATCGCTATTAACCACCAAAATAGGCTTTCCAGTTCTCTCCAGTGTGGTTGTTGTGAGTTCGAACTGACCAGTTTTTTTTTTGTACATGGGAAGATCTTGCATCGACCTGAGGATGGTCGTGGGTTTCCCACGGGCTGTGTCCGCATTCCTCCAACTATAATGCCGGCTGCCGTCGTGTAAGTGAAAAAAATTTTGAAAATGTTTTAAAAAGCAATCAAGTGAATAAATAAATAGTTGTAATTATCATTTCAGCCTCGGGTCATCATGCCTCAAAGTGTACATGATGAATCGACCAAGTTTCCGAGTCCCTTCCACACACACTCATGTTTTAAATCAGCAGCAGTCTTTGGAACAGGTGTATTCATAAATCCATAACGTAAACTTCTGCATAATGAGCTTTAGAGACTTATTTCAACTATGTAACTGATTAAATTAGCCCACACCCATAATGAAGATGTACAAATAAATCACAGGCTGTGAAAGAAGTTCTCCGGAAGTTAATTACGTGGATTTCAAAATTAACGTGTACCTCATAAGGCATAATGCTGCGTGGCGTCTTTAGGACGATCTACTTGCAAAACTGTTGAAAAATGTAAATAAAAGTGCTCTCACTATATAAAGGGTTTAATAGCGTCAGTGTCTCCTGTCCCTGGTAGTGACCACAGTGCGCAATTCATATCCAGCTTTTTTTCGCCCATTTAGTAAATTTAGTATTTTGCACTGAACACGCTCGCTCAGAATTCACTATTGAATCCAAACCAGACCAGAAAATGAGACTAAAGAAATGAACTAGGAACAACAGCTGTACCAGATTAATGCACGCTACAAGATCATAATCAGCGGTACATGGCAGTATAAACAGGTACTCTGTTAAGAGTATTAATACGTCTTCATTATCTTAAAATACACAGCCGCTTCAAAACAGGTCTGGAAAATAATCATGAAAATCCTCTTTGGACACAAGAGCCGAACAATTATAAGGCCCACTGCGTTATTTTAACCAATCAGAAGCACGTGCATTCTTCTCCGCAGGACACTGGGTGCTTACAACAAGACTGATTTGTCTCTTATGGTGAAGCAGTCCAGCGGACCAATCAGATTATTTGTTACAGGACCAGTTCTGTATTACTTGGACCGGTTAATCAGATTTAAACACGAGCCAGTAGGGCCTGTTGGCTTTGTGGTCAGATTCAATAAACCACCAATGCTTCTCCTTTATCAGTCTAATCTTACGGAGATTTTTCGCTCGAGTGTCTGTAATAATATTGACACTCAGTTTTACACGTCTATATCTAGCATAATTTACACTGACAAACATCTTCGGCCCAGGCAAAATGAAACTTGTGTACTTGAAGCTAAAACTGAGAAATATTCCTTCGTAGCCTATATAGTGGTTAGCATGGTTGCGCTACACAATGACCCAGGAGCCTCTCACTCTTGTGATCACTGTCAGTTAAAATCCAGCTCATGCTAGCTTTCTCTCTGGTCGTATGTGGGAAGGTTTGCCAGCATCCTGCGGATTGTCGTGAGTTTGCTCTAAGCTCTGTTCAGGTTTCCCCACCATAATGCTGGCGATCGTAGGGCTAGTTCTGGTCACTAGGTACGATAACGTAGCGCTAATCATCGGTCAAATAGTTTTCCAAGCGGACAATTTCTCTGAAAAGAAAAACAAAAAAACTCGAACCCTACTTTATATTTGGTATGAACTGATTCCTTAATTCGGCCGAAGTGTAGTCATGTCACAGCCAGTTAACCGCCTTTTAACAGTAATGCAACCGATTAAACTTTTGAATCAAACAAGTCGAGCGCCATGTTCCGAATTCAAATTTCCGCCAACCCCCGCCTAGGTACACACTTGAGTACGTCCGTAATAACCAATGCAATAAATAAATAAACTTTTTCATGTTATAGAACTGAGTACAAGCAAACTGAGCATCGTGTAGTCTCAAAATATTTTTAAAGAACAAAAATGCGATGTAGTTTTAAGCAAATAGGCCCGCAAGCTTTGCTTGATCTAACCGAATACAATAATGTTTGTCAAGTTTACACAGATCTGCTGCATTTTAAGCATAAATGTGACTGGGGAAACAGCTGTGGATTGACAAATTCTATAGGAAGGCGACAGAGCAAAAGGGCAAAGATTAGGTATTAAGGTACAAGCTGAAAACTGTAACGTGCAAAGCGATTTCGAGTTTTCAAGTTTTCCAGTTTTCGGAAATAGTTTGTTACGTAATTTATAATTATTATAATTACACTTAATTTTTGCTTAACGCCACACACAAACATTTTTCACATTTGATGGCGGTCGGTTTCATGGGTTGAGGAGCGCCTAGCCTAAACCACCGATCGATGGTACTAGGTTACTGACGAACTTTCCCATATGTAACTTACAGACTTCCCATATGTAACTTACAGACTTAACATATGTAACTTACAGACTTCCCATATGTAACTTACAGACTTCCTAACTTACAGACTTCCCATATGTAACTTACAGACTTCCCATATGTAACTTACAGACTTCCCATATGTAACTTACAGACTTCCCATATTAACTAACAGACTTCCTATATGTAACTTACAGACTTCCCATATGTAACTTACAGACTTCCCATATGTAACTTACAGACTTCCCATATGTAACTAACAAACTTCCCATATGTAATTAACAGACATACACAACATGGGACATGGTGGACAACAAGTTCAGCGAACTGTACAAACTGTACAAATGTTGTAGTGTACAAACTGTACAAACTGTACAAATGTTGTAATGTACAAACTGTACAAACCTTAGACTGTACAATCTGTACAAACCTTAGACTGTACAAACTGTACAAAAGTTAGACGAAAGTGTAATAGTAGGCAAACAGATGGCCATTCGTGAGCGGTAAAATTCGGCCTCTTGTCAGTTTACCTCAGTTAGGATTTTATTCTAACTGTTCATGTAAATGCTTAAATAGTAACACGCCCCACTACCACCATGGCTTAAAAAATTAGGTAAAATTGATGATACTTGCATGCTGTTAGACGAATCCTCAACTCATGTGTCCTAGTGATTGAAAGATAAGTGCCCCTCTATCAATGTTGGCAGTCCTGAAGTATTACTGAGGGAAGTGTAACATTATTTCTGACAGAGAAAGTCTAGTATTTCTTAACGTGCTATACTTTTCTGCATGGAAAACAAAACGGGTAGTTGAATTTCCCGTCTTATGCTGACTTGCACTTACATTTTATAGAATCTGCCCAAAGAATATTTTATATTTCCAGCTTAGCTTCCACGTTAACCGCCCTGAATCGTACAACATTCACAAATCTTGAACTCGGTCCCTTCGCATGCGCTGTCCTCAAAGTGTCAACTGTAGGTGGGAAGGTCTGCCAGCAACATGCGGATGGTTGTGAGTTTTCCCCGCTCTCTTCCTGGTTTCCTCCCACTATAATGCTGGCAGTCGTCGTATAAGTGAAATATTCTTCAGTACGACGTAAGCTGTACTTGACGAAAATGGGTTTCTCGTGGTATTTTCTGAATTTACATCACTTCATTGTGCGGATATAATAAATACCATAACGTTGCATTCAACACGAATATAGCCAATAAATCCACTTACACAACATCAGAACACCATATATGTTATCAAAAACGAGTGCTGAGATTTTTCACCTAGTTATATATATATTGGTGTTTTACGCAGCGCACTTATACTATTTCACTTATACGACGGCGGCCAGCATTGAGGAAGCCGGATAGGGCCCAGTGGAAACCCATAACCATCAGCAGGTTGCCGGCAGACCTTCCCACGTACTGCCGGAGAGGAAGCCATCGTGAGCTAGACGAACTCACAGCGACCGCATTCGTGAGTTGCTACAATGATAGACAAAAGATACTTGACTTTTTAATGTGGCGGCTGAACTTACCACACGCTGTGAATCAACTTACCCCATCGACAATCGGAAGATAACATGAATCTGATCCACAAAGCCTCCACTTATACTTTGCATCAAGCAAAAAACTATTCAAGCTAAATTTAACATATAATGCCCTATGCATGCAATGATAAATGCTACCTAAATAAGATAGTTTGTATTTGATAACATGGAATATTAAGTTTCAGGTTACATTTTGTATCAAGCCGATCAACTTACCACCGCCTCCCCGCTTGACTCGGCTGCTCTTCCGAACACTAAACCTACTTCCTTTTTTCACAATAATTGCTCATAGTTCCTACTGTTTAGTATTAAAACAAAAGTAACGTGAAGGCTCCCCAAAAAGTTGCCAATCGTACATTTAATTTGTACTGGTTTCAATCCAAAGGTTTCGCCAGATTACCTTTTTTAAACGATTAAAATATAATCGTTTATAACATTATGGTCTTTATTATCCACGGATAATCCGGTGATATTAAGTGAGAACGGCTGATAAGGACAGCACATTCGAAAAGACCGAGTTCCGGGATAGTGAATGAAACAATACAAGTGAGTATTTCCGAAGGACAAACGTTACAATACATTCTATACTTCGGGGTACATGGGGAACGCCTGAAATGCGTGGTTGAAAACTGATTTATTTATTTATTTATTTTTCACTAAAGACTTTGAGGAAACCATCGATATTGGACAAGTTGCTGATGCACTTTCCCACGCCTGGCGCACAAGTTTAGGCCTATATGCACACCATACAATCGGAAGATAACATGAATGTTAATCTTGTTCATCCACCAGCTAAGACATTAAGTCTTTTATGTGCGAGATCATTTTTTAAGTGGTATTCTTTTCTGTTATGTATTCTTTCCATCGATAATCTGAAGACGTTTATGTATTGAAACAATTTTATTGTATCCATTCTCTGTTTATTTAGCGGAGCTGATTCAAGAAGACATTTTTGACATTTCTCCTGCATGAAGGCTATAACTTTATAGTTACACCATCCGTATAACCAAAATGGACGTTTTGGGTCAATAATTGAAAGACCAATTCCCAAACGGCATTTAGCATAAGAAAGTATAAAAAAAAAATTTGGACGGAATCCCTCAAAGAGAAGCAGAAGGATAATCTACCATGTCAAAGTTTAGTTGAGACTCTTGTCGTAAAGTGGGCGAGACAGGAAAGCGTTTTGGTCCGTGTACAAAATACAGGTCGAGATAAGAGTCTGTCGTTACGTTTTAATTCCAGCAAAGGTAGGTATATATTATCCATAGCCTTTACTATATATAGATTAAAGCTATTTTTAAAGCTAGCAGATCATCGTAATGTACATTGGCTGTTGTCAAATGTAGTTGCTTTGGGCGTTATCGGTGTATGGTACGTCCTGTTTGCTGAAATCGCTGGTTCAGTCTTGTGATGGCACTGTGGTGACATCCATGCCTTGCTAATGTAGCCCCTATAGTTATAGCTTTAATCAGGACAAAGGCACGCGCCCGGTCCACAGGTGTCAGTCAAGGCATTGCGCTCTCAGTGCTTTTCCACGGCAACGTCTTTTATGTAGACAGCCTTTTGAATGCTTTCCCTCCATACCACATATCTGCACCCAAAGTAATGACACTTTGAATTTTTCTTGCTTTGTCGGTCTTTGGATGAAAAGTGAAAACTCTCTTCCCAGTGTTACTACACATTCCCCTTGACGATTAGCAAGGTAACAGATGCTAAGACTTCACTTCCAGCATGGTGGTCATGCCGGATTGATTTTTTAATATGACAGAGAAAAGTGCAAGCTGAATGTGGTGGTATGACATGGCTCCCATGAATGGCTTAAACAATAAGGTCGATAAGATTGAACTTGAAGTGAATAGACGGCGGATTACACTCTCTTTAAGCACGAATAATTACATTTCACATCATGCCTTACACAAAAAGCAGATAAGAGAAAACAGCGCAGTCGTTAAGACAGTGATGCCGGGAATAAATCGTTTGTAGGACAGTTAAATGGCAAGAGACCTACAATTTAAGTCAGGAATGGTTGGATATGAAGACACGAAGGCCCATTCATTACGTTCCAAAATGCGTTAATATTTCATTGCTTTATTTGCAGGGAAATACATCCGGTTTCGGAACAATAAATAAATCATCGTTGTTGTGGTGTTACGGCATTATTTCTACTTGCATTGCTTATCGGTTTTCACTTCTATACCATAAATAATACAAAAAACACCTGTAATATTCCCTGGGAATGTCCGCTCCTTATTAGTGGATAAAACCCTCTTGGCCACCCCTCTCGTACACTGCTCATCCCTTTTATTGTCTCGCCCTGGCTTATGTACATGTACATTGAAGATATTTGATAGCGAGACAGCAATTATTGTTTTTACTATCTGCACTAATAGAAATTATCTTCATTTTTGACATCCAGTATATCAACACATTGATTTTAAAACACAATGATTACTCTCTTTTCAGCCTTGAAATTTGATAATAGTAACCATTCTATGCACCAATTACGTCGGCATACTTGACTTAGGTTTTCTTTTCCCATAAAGCTTTTGCATACCGCTTTGGCATTCTTTCGATGATTTTTATATTCATGTAAACCATTGTACACATGGTAATGCCATGGAATGATTCGTTACCATCTAAATGTTATGTGTGTATGTATCAGAGACATGATATCTCATAATAAACAAAACGGCAATAAATAAGTTATGCATACGTGCGTTAACGTCCAAAGGCGATCCCTTGACTGGGTTCAATACTGCAACTAGCTCATCCAGTGAAATCTCTCATAAATGTGAGTTGTTTTTAAATCGACGTGGCCCCAAACCTGACTCCCACGTCATTCCTTTGAAACGTACTGCATGTATCTGAACTGAACTCGAATACCCACCAAAGATGAGAGCCAATCCAGATGGGATGGCAAGATGGTAAGCTTTTAGTATAGCGTGAATGCTTTCTGGGAAACTGGACGGCTATAGTACTCATCCTCATTTTCGGAAGATCTGATGAGGATAGGTAGGTAAAGCAATAGTAACTAGAGGCACCTTCAAGGCTGAAGGTGTGTTAAGAACTGCGTGTTCGGTGTCTAAAGGCATCATTTCATGCCCAGCTGAAGATAATTTGAACGAAGGAGTCAGCAAGGCATTTATCATCGCTTACCATCCTAACTGTTCAACGTCAAGCAGTCCACTAGCAGGACCACAGTACAAGCAAACGAAACTTGCGAGCGCAGGGGGTGGGGTATGACTCCCAAAGAGTGAGATACGACTCTAGGGGTATGATACGACAGCAGGAATTGACCAAGATGTGATTACATTAACATTTCAGTGGAGAGATTCACCCCCCCTAATTCTCTCCCCTGATCAACTCTCCCCAAAAATGTGTGAAATTCAACAGAAAGTCTGTTGTCCGATTGATGCTAGAATGTATTCTGACACTGAAGCAGATTATTGTCAAATATAGCACGTATACTATCTTAATTCAAAATATACACTGTATTAGTTTACTATGATATTTTGAATACGGCACAATGTTCTGCTAAAATACACCACAGAGTATAGATCTCGAGCGGGATCAAAATACTGTCGTGGTATGCAAAATTGGACCTCTGTTAGGATCCGTAAGATAATATGGAAATATTTGAAAAGCTGCTTTCTACAAAAGTTACCCGCCCTTATCAAAATACAGTCGATTTGGGGTGAGCGTTGAGTGAACATAAACGACACAAACTTTCCTATTCGTACAGTTTCCATCGACTTACTACATTGTAAATTCTAAATAACCTAGCCTGTAATGTTAAACAAACACACAAATAAACTAAAATATATACTCACAGATCAAAAGGACAAGTTGTTGACACTTTGCTTAAAAGAATGTAGACACACAAATTGTACTATACCTGACCACAGTTCAAAATGGCCAAAGGCGAAGGCAAAGTGAGCTGAGCTGTGCCCTTCGAGTGTCCTCCAAAAAGTGTCCATACTTTGACAATGGTACGGTTTTTATACAATTCAGTATTATAATTTGTCTGTCTACTGATAGTTTCCTTCCAATCAGATGAATTTTCTTTCTGCGGAAAGGCGTTTCCTAGGATGTATGAGGTAACTCTCTCAAATTATCTGCCTCCTTATTTGGTAATTGCATTGACCATCGTCTTGCAAATCAAAGCTGGACCACGAGCACATGTCTCCTTACAAAAGTGGTAATTAATTGACCAACTGTTATTTTTTTCAAACCTGGACAGATTCTCCCTTTCTATTCATCGCACAAAACTGATTCTCCTCGAAAATGCAAACACAATAGAGACAGCAATACATAGAGATTACATCAAGATTGCCACATGTGTCACGTGATGATGATGTCACCCATTGTTATGCAAATGAAACAGGCGAACATTTTTCGGAGAAATGCTGATAGATACGTCTATATGTTTTTTTTACTATATAGGAATATCTTAGCACGTATTTCAAAGATTTGTACGCCAAGATATTGATGTAATAATGTCAAAGTAGGGCTAAGCGATAATCATTGATTCATTCAAAGATTTACAACAAACGTTTTTACTTGCTTCAGAATGAACAGAGGAACAAGGAGCTATGAATGAAGGATATTGTAAAAGGTAATCCAGAGCGTAGGTGGTATTGAGTAAAGAAAGTGTAACCTGGTGCCTCGTGTAGATAGGTTGTTATCTCAATGAAGTGCGCAAAAACCTGGTTTCTAATTACCTGGAATTACGTTCATGGAAATCGAGAGCATAACAGGGTGAAAAAGTCGCCTCTCGTTTTATGCAATCTGAAAGGTTTTCGAGTGTACTGTGTGACGAAATTGTGACCAAAAATCAAACACTTCGATAATGTGGCTGCTAATTATCTGGAGTTAATGAAATGACGCTTATGTACAACGGTGAAAAGTCAAAAGTCACAAAGGTGCCAGACAGAATGCCAAGAAAAGAAAGTGAGACCTGTCTATTCCATGAACTCTTCAATGATCTGGCTGCTAATTACCTGGTTTGAGAACGGAACGACGGTTATTTAAAATAGCCACAAGGCTATTTAAAAATCACTTCTCCTAACGTGCTCGAGGCCCTAGTAAGAAGAGAGAGTGTCACGAACGGGAAATAAGATTTCACGTATTGTACGTCATCACCATTCACGGATCTGGTCACTAATTATACACGAAATGTAATATGTCAACGCCTATCTCTATGACACTCGGTTGAATTCGCGAGAGGCCGCCCTCGTACACGTGGAATATTCTTGATTTACTAATTTTTTTATTTGATTGGTGTTTTGAGCCGTACTCAAGAATGTTTCACGTATACGACGGCTGCCAGCACTATGGTGGGAGGAATCCGGGCAGAGCCCGAGCGAAACCCACGATCATCCGCAGGTTGGTGGAAGACCTTCCCACCTACAACCGGAGAGGAAGCTGGAGCAACATGAGCTGGACTTGCACTCATAGAATGTGAGAAGCTCATGGGTCATTGCGCCGCGCTGGCGTTCTAATGCCCTCGGCCACGGAGGCCCCTAGAACGTTACTGAGCCCTGCGTGAAACACCTATAAATAAATAAATACATTGTTTTAATATTTAAGTTCATGTGTGCTTGAAATTAATGAGCATTGCCATAAAAGGGTATACATGTAGAAGGCTGTTCAGCCAAGTACACACTGTACCCCATCTCGTGATAATTTAACTTTTCAGGTCATTCTCAATGACAGCAAAAGTGACGACATGACGTCACAGAAAATTGGGCATATGTAACTTCACACCTATGTGAAATGTACTTTCGCATCATTGTATGTAAAAATTCGAGTACCACATGTGGGAAAGTTCTTCATTTACTCGCCACAAGTCGCATTAAATATCAAAAAATAAATGTTCCAGTAAAACGTCACGTCGCTGACAATGTGACGTGTTGGCCCGGTGTCAGCTTAATGTGACTAGGTGTGGTGTCATGTCTGTTGTCTTCCGCATGATACTTCAGTGGCGGCTGCAGTTTAGCGGGATGGATTTGCCTTGTTACAAGAAGACACATACCTAATGACTCCTTTTCGTTGGATATGACTGAAAAATTATTAAGTTCGACGTTAAACCATAAACATGCATAAATATATTTTGTCGCTATAGTTAAAAAAATCTGTTGTATCAATTGGCTTATCAAACATGTTAGATCACCTGTCGAATCTTGATCCGGAGTAACAAACGACAACTCTTTCCTCCCGCATCTTCTCACAGTGACAAAGGCTCGATTTCTCAATTTTTTCCGTCGCTCTTCTCTAAGTAATTTTTGGGGAATTTTGTGTAAGGCCTCGTTGGTACAATAAATATAATAGTTGACTAACATTTCTAACATGTCATATGATACAAACGACCTTTTTTTCCTTCAGCGATAAAAGAGTTATAACTCCGAACAACCCTATTCAATCAGCCTGCCAGGAAGACCTGTTATTGTATCCGCTCTACTTTGAATGAACATTAATCAAATACAGGTAAAATCAATGTGTGTGACTTCTGTGACATATAAACGTATGTTTACGGTATTAAATTACGTGTATAGGCCTACTGTAGATAGCTTTCCATTTACATGTAATTATAACGGTTCTGAGTTCAGCATATCAACTCTTTAACTAATGCTATTGCGTGTTTGAGACACCCAGTTTCCACTAACTTAGATGCGGCCTTTAGCTATTATGATGGTGGGTGCCTAAGCCACCCAGTTCCCAAGGTAGTGGATGCGGCTTTTTAGCTAATGATGTTGGGTATTTGAATCGTCATCCCCACTGCATTGGATGCGGTCTTTTAGCTAATGATATTGCGCGTTTGAATCTCATTCCCAAAATACTGGATGCAGCCTTACGTCAATGGTGAGAGATTTATCTTTAGTACTTGACATGTGAAACTGCACCTGCACTCTCTAACAATTACGCCCCAACACCCCCCTCCTCCCCATCCCCGATCTGCTCTGTTTTCTCAGCCCATAAGCCTAATCACCTTCACATAAATATACTTGTTACACCTAAAACGTTACTAATGTGAAAACCAACATTTTTGGGAAGAATTTTTAATGCTATGCAGGTTACTTTCTAAAGATTTACTAAATTAACGCTTTATTTTTACATGATTACAAAAATGTTGTAATTGAACAGTACTTCTACGCCTAATTAATTCCTGTAGGCCCTCCCGTTACAATCATAAAAAATTGAAGTCTATCATTAAGCTGAAACTTGCAAACACTCTTTGCGGGGAGTACATTTTAGCATTTACATTTTAAGAGTGCAAGTTTTTTAATTTTTGATTGGTGTTTTTCACCATGCTGAAGAATATTTCACTGATACGACGGCGGCGAGTATTGTAGTTGGAGGAAATGGAGTAAAAAGCTAATACTCTTGAAAATTCGTTAAACGTATAGATCAAATAATCATAGTATCCTCCGTATCTACCCTGAACGAATTACCATAATCAAATACTAAACGGCCAAATCCCAAAATGAATCATCTTATAGCTCATATCAACCAAAGGCACCCCTCCTTTGGTAAGCATAATACCAGTTTTCCACAAACAGCGGTCGACTACGCTCATTTAGGCACACGTCCCTTCGTAGTTTAACACTATCATAATCAGGTATTTCGCTAGGTTTGTATACCTGACACCATAATCAAGTATTTCGCTGGGTTTGTGTACCTGACAATTTGTCTGACTTAAAGCTACAGTCGAGACAACGAAGGCACGCTGAATACAAAGGGAAGCAACCCTTATAACTCACAAGACAGCAGTCCCCTCTATCCATTTGTCAGCTATGATCATTAATGATCTCTTGTGTTGTTAATGAAATCGCCGGCATTATTATTCAAGCTGGCTGAGGGAAGTGATGTTTTAGGAGTTATAAGATTTGCTTCCTTTCCAGAGGACAGGTGAAACCCATTCGTGAAAACACGACCTTATTGGTCAAGGACCACACATGTATTCGCAACCAGTCAGTGCTTTAACAATGTGAGCTAGCGAGGCACCAAAATAGAAACAAAACCTAGACATCCGCATGCATGCCAGGTTTTGTACCTAATAGAAAAGTATAGCTAGTCATTGTGTCACAGCCTGAATCAGGTGTGGTCATGAGAGATCAACATGATAAAGCATTTAAGGAAAAGAGAGAGCTATTTTATAACGGTACATAGTTTATTTTAAAAAAATATTCACGCATTTATTTTGCTTTTGAACTTCCGACTCCAGTGGTAGAAACCTCGCTAACATATTTAATGATATAACCCATCGATATTTATGGAGTTATAGTATAACGTTTTTTCTCTTGAATGGGCGTTCTGAATGAATCAATTTCAGCGGATGTTTAAAAAAAGGCAGAATGCGACATCGACGTCACCGTTGTTAACGATATGTCACCAAAAGACTAGCTTTCTTTACAAGCATTGGCCATGAGTAGGGTTAAATCACGACAAATATGACGGTAATTTTAGTGTATCGATGACCTTATTCCCACCAGTCGTTCATTCATACGTTGGTGAGAATTGCAAATATTTGCTGTGTTTGTAGTATGTTTGTTCAGTAACACACTATGTCACACGCGGGCTACGAGGAAGTCTGACGAAGAATAAGGTACACGCATACCGGTAATAATGCAGCAATAACCTTGTTGGAAAAGCCACTTAATAGGCCTAAGACTTCCGGGGTTAACATAGCATGCAGATCTGACATAGTTCAGATCCAAGTTATACACTGCTATACTGTAGTAGACATTACCTGGGCAAGCGCCACGTGGATATGCATGCCTTTACAAACTATGGAGAAATAATAATCACAGTATCAAGGGAGATTCCATGCAATGAATTTCATTACCTCAGGAAAATTTAGATATGTAATTCTTTTCGCCACTTCATTTGTTTTTCGCATCTGATTTTATCAGACAATTCTAGTTTGATCAAAAATTTAAAGTTGCATTTTAAACGCTTTTCTTGATCATCGCGTGTTCTTAAGCTCATCTCAAACATTAAAAGGTTATGTTTCTGACACATGTTATAATGATTTACTGGTACTTGGGAGAATATTTTCGTCTAAGGCAAATCGAATAAAATGATGTTCTCCTTAGTACTGTTATGTAATACGTTGCAGTTTCTGTGTGTGCGCTAATATAGGACATAACATAGCTATAATTTATCCTAGGCAACACTGCAGCGTAATAGCAGAGGATTTATGTGACATCTTGGAACCGACTGTGTAAGTAACAAATGTTCCTCATTAAGTACACTCCCCCAAATTACTGCTGTATAAATTACTATCGTGGCAAGATGTAGATAATTAAAGTTTATTTATATGTTTACTGAAAGTGTCTAAATGGCTGAAATTTGTGACTGAACAAATAATATGGAAAAGCCCCAATATTCCTCTGTAATCTGAAAATCGAACTAAATGCTTACAAACCTTCATATTTATTTATTTATTTGATTGGTGTTTCACGCCGTACTCAACAATATTTCACTTATATAACGGCAGCAAAAACCCACGACCATCCGCAAGTTGCTGGAAATCATTACCGTGTACGGCCAAAGAGGAAGTCAGCATTAGCTTGACTCGAGCTCACAACGATCCTATTGGTCAGAGGGCGCCTGGGCCACTGTACAACGCTAGCACGGTACAGAACTTTACTCTTCATGAAGTGCTACAGGAAACATTATAACAAAGAAATATTTCATACAAGAAAATTACAGATTTTGGAGAAAGTGTCCAGTGTAAGCGATGTTACAATTTTACACATAAACTGATACCACCCAAACCCATTTGAAAGAGGTCCGCTTTCAAAGCCTTTCAAAGCGAATCCCTTGTGGGTTAAGTCTCAATTTCAGAAGCGCATTTAAAACGTAGGCGTTGTCACGCCAAAAACAACAGTAAACGAACCAGAAGTTTTGTGGGTATCATTTGTAGTAGGTATCGTTTAACAGAGTACTAAATTTGAGGTTCCACTACTTCCTCGTTTATTAGTATTAAACGGAAAGCTGGTAAGTTCCAGACAAAAATTTTCAGATCACTGACAATAATGGCATTGTCATCTACAAACCAAAATATACCCGAAATCTCTCATTCAGTGATAAATCTGGGTTCCGGGAGTTAAATCAAAATACGTCTAGAGTTGTCTTAGGGTTGTGTTTAAACATCGCAAAAGTACACTTAGTCAAAGCAAACACACCTTGTATATTCATGAACAATTATTTCCCTGTGCTGTGTAAAACGGCTGGTGATTGGTTGCGTATGGTTTCCTGTATGGTTAATTCAGCTAACAGAGCATATATCTGTCTACTATAATTAAATGTCTAACAGGGAATCCGGGAAAGGTCTAGGTGACTAGTTTAGAGTATACTGAGCAATAGACCGGGACTCGCTGACCAGACCTTACACGTTGTGTGTGTGCACAAGTAGTCTACATATTATTGGATACTTTGACATTCCTTAGTGAACTGGCGTTCTTATTGGACAAATTTTACAACGATACTCAGCAGTGACGTATAAGATAAGAACAAAGTCCCACTTCTTAACTATGCGCAGGTAAATAAATGTACTTTTATGTAAACAAATGCGCTGTTGTAGGGCAAACCTTTTTACGGTCCTTTTTGGATTTTTATGTTGCGACGCACTAAAGCAGATAAGCTGTAGTATTAGTGATACACTCTTGTATCACTCTAAACAAGTATGCCTAAATCGCCTGCCATCGTACCACCCGATACTGTAATGCGCGCGTTGATTTCAACTTTAATTATACTCACAAGAATAAACTGCTAATTTTGAGTGATGTTCGAATGTATTCTGTTCTTAAGATACAATGTTGTGTTAAATTTCACAGAATTAACAGAATATGTGTTCTGTATTTTACGGAATAATCTGCAGTAATAACAAAATACATTCGAAAGCCACCCAATCATCAGGTTTACTGTTAAAAAATTTAACATATGTTTTTAGATTAACTATATTGGTACATGGACATATATCTACGCCACTTATGTAATTAAATGAACATTCACCATTCCTCGTTGGCCCTGCTTAATTTACAAGTAAGTCATTGATTAGCCATTTCACTACGCTTTTCCCGTTACGTACGCACAACTGAAGTATTTCCTCATCACCTTAAAGACGGTTTACGTTTCCTTTATCGATAGGACTTTGTACACAAATGTTTGACGTCTATATTTAGCCTTCAATCCGTTATTCATGTGGGTTGTCAGTGAGCATCTTGTACATTCGAACCGTTTAAAATCGCTCTGCAGTACATGGGAAAAGTCATTCACGTAAACACAGCAATCGCTGGGAGCGGGTGATGGCTGAGCACGTTACATGAAAAATACCACAAGGAGAGTAGAACCAGAGGAGAGACTTCTGATAAATTCTAAATGCACCGTCACACAAATAAACATTTAATCGAGAGTTATCGGTATCGATAAGTCATTTATCGACATCAATAAATGAATGATCGATATCGATTGTTAAATATTTACCGATGTCGTTAAAAATCGAAATTTCATTTATCGGTATCAAGGATTCATTTTCGGTATGAAAGATTCATTTATCGATATCAAAAATTCATTTATGGATATGGAAAAAAATTTATCGATATGGCAGATTCATTTATCAGTATCGAAAATTCGTTTATCAATATCAATAATTCATTTATCGATAATTTGTACCCCCCCCCCCCTTCCCCATACATACGTGAACAGTGAAAATAAAGCATCTACAAGATTATCACAGCTACATTTATTCTAGCAGCTCGTGTAAATTTTTAAATAACAGTATATTACACACTCCCTAGTACCATGACTTAGGACGAATTTGGGGGGGGGGGTACGCAGTAATAATTGCATTATTTTAGAGGTTACTGATATATAATTTCTCGAAGTACTGTGTTCTAATCACATTTAATAAACAGGTCTCGGGGATCTATACGCCATCAGTAGTGTTTTAGTTTATGCATGAATACAATGTAAAAAGACTACAGCATAAAGAGTACAATCTAAGCAGTGACGAACTTGTTGCACTTACACGCTACCGGTGAAATCCGGCCTCTGAAGTTAATTTACCTCAGGTAATCGTAAGAACTAGAGGTTCAATCCCTGTCTTGAATAAGTAAATTTCAGTTTTCACTTTTCTTTTGACCTTGGTGCCCTGACCAACGATGCCCTAAAGGCTGTTAGAGCTATAAGTTTTTATGAAATACTTATTTGCTATCAGTTGATAATGAGCTATTTATGTGTTATCATCTGATAAGGAATTACTAATGTACTAGGCCTAACCTTTTAACATGTACTATCAGTTGATAGTGAACTACTAATGTGCTAGCAGATGATACTGAACTACTTATGTGCTAGCTGTTCATAACGAATTACCAATGTGCTATTGTTTGATAATGAACTACATATGTGCTGTCAGTTGATAATCCCCAATAATGCAAGATATAACCATTTTAAATGATACCCATATATCTAACATCAGTGTTCTTTCCATAACTAGTATTTTGTCTGCACAAAATAAGACATAGTTGTTGATCATTAGTTTGTCTGTAAACAGTGGAAGTAATGTTTTACTGATCATCATTCTGTCAGATTACATTGACAAGTTATGCTTTGTTGTCTGTTACAACCTGTACCTGTAACAATATGATATCTACACTGCCTCTGTATTCAAATTTCTTCTGTGTAGATCTAACTGTACACTATAAACCTTTTTCTTTATTCAACATTATTTTGTCACATAATCAAACTACTTTGTCGACCATTACTCTGTACACTGTAACAAGTATGCATTGCCGGCCATTACTCTGTACACAATAACATGTATGCTTTGTCGATCATTACTTTGTACACTATAACATGTATGCTTTGTTGACCATTATTCTGTACACTATAACATGAAAGCTTTGTTGACCATTACTCTGTACACTATAACATGTAAGCTTTTTTGACCATTACTCTGTACACTATAACATGTAAGCTTTGTTGATCATTACTCTGTACACTATAACATGTAAGCTTTGTTGATCATTACTCTGTACATTATAACAGGTAAGCTTTGTTGACCATTACTCTGTACACTATAACATGTATGCTTTGTTGACCATTACTCTGTACACTATAACATGTAATCTTTGTTGACCCTAACCCTGTAGACTACAACATGTAAGCTTTGTTGACCATTATTCTGTACATTATAACATATAAGCTTTGTTGACCATTACTCTGTACACTATAACATGTAAGCTTTGTTGATCATTACTCTGTACACTATAACATATAAGCTTTGTTGACCATTACTCTGTACACTATAACATGTAATCTTTGTTGACCCTAACCCTGTAGACTACAACATGTAAGCTTTGTTGACCATTATTCTGTACATTATAACATATAAGCTTTGTTGACCATTACTCTGTACACTATAACATGAAAGCTTTGTTGACCATTACTCTGTACACTCTAACATGTATGCTTTGTTGACCATTACTCTGTACACTATAACATGTAATCTTTGTTGACCCTTACCCTGTACATTATAACATATCCTCTGTTGATCATTATTCTGTACACTATAACATGAAAGCTTTGTTGACCATTACTCTGTACACTATAACATGAAAGCTTTGTTGACCATTACTCTGTACACTATAACATTATGCTCTGTTGATCATTACTCTGTACACTATAACATGTAATCTTTGTTGACCCTTACCCTGTACACTATAACATGTAAGCTTTGTTGACCCTTATCCTGTACACTGTAACATGTAAGCTTTGTTGATCATTACTCTGCACACTATAACAGGTAATCTTTGTTGACCCTTACCCTGTACACTATAACATGTAAATTTTGTTGACCCTAACCCTGTAGACTATAACATGTAAGCTTTGTTGACCATTATTCTGTACATTATAACATATAAGCTTTGTTGACCATTACTCTTTACACTATAACATGTAAGCTTTGTTGACCATTACTCTGTACACTATAACATTATGCTCTGTTGATCATTACTCTGTACATTATAACAGGTAAGCTTTGTTGATGAACATTCTCTCTGTAAACATTAAAGCTTATGGTCCATCGACTCATGCATTATTCTGTACCCACTTGAAAATTATGATGGTATGGTCATTATTCTGTCCGTAGAATATAAAACGTTTGGGTTGTAGATCATTATCCTGTCGGCACAATATGAAACTTATGCTACGTTGATCATCATTCTGTCCACTTTTAAAACTATATTAAGTTGATCAATGTTCTATTCTGTAAGGTGCAAAACTGATGGGTTTTTTTTGAAACACTGTCCTGTTGGCACACTCTTGACTCTTATATATTATGGATTGTTCATCATGATTCTGTCCGTACAATACTGAGACCAAAGAGTTTTGATCACGATTCTGTCCGTACAATACTGAGACCAACGAGTTTTGATCACGATTCTGTCCGTACAATACTGAGACCAACGAGTTTTGATCACTATTCTGTCCGCACAATATGGAGACTGTGGTGTGTTGATCACTGTTTTGTCCATACAATATTGAGAGTGTGATCTGTTGATCGTTAATTTGTTAATATTTTGTACAATATTGAGACTGCATGTATGATGTGTTAATCATTATTCTGTCCGCACAGTATTGAAACTTTGGTGTGTTGATCACTATTCTGTCCCGTATGACATACAGATATGCCCACTATAGTGATTGGCAAGTGGTCTTCAAAGAACGCTAGTAACGTAGCCGATCGTTTAGTGCCACTAAAACCCCGAGAGCAGTGAGAATTCTCTGTCTAGGGCCGAATTTTAACTTGCAACTCGTGTGTCATAGCATCTTAGCCAGCCCGCCAGGGTCCACTCCCTTATATGCTTACACCAAATAACACTCAACATAAAGCCTTATCAAAGTATTCGAAAGCAATAAATAAAACTACTCAATGCCTTCACTGACGGGGTGGTTTTATTGAAATTAAATTATTACTTTTATATTCCTGTCACTGACGTAGTATTTCAGTGTATGCCAATGCACGTTAAAGGCTTTAGAAATATAAATAAGTCTATTTTTTCATCATTTATTTTATTTACTTGATCCGTGTTTGACGCCGCACCCAAGAATATGTCACCTGTACGACGGTGGCCAGCATTATAATGAGAGGAAGCCGAGCAGAACTCGCAGGAAACCAACGACCAACCGCAGGTTGCTGCAGGTCTTCTCAGGTACGGCCGGAGAGGGTGCCACTATGAGCTGGACTTGAACTCACAACTAAGCCGTGCTGGCACGCTAATCACCTCGGTCACGGTGGCCCCTATTCGTATTACTATTTGTACACGATAAAGACTATAACTGTTCATGTAATACAGTCAAATGACACCAAACCGACTAATGCTGCTTACATTGTATATATTGGAACATGTAAATCTGAAAACAGTTTTAACCATTCATAAAATAGAAAAATAATACAACAGCATTCATAAATGTGTGATGACGTCACACAGCACAGTGTTATCTTTCTCCGATCTTCATGAGCATTCGTGTCATTTCCGCCCTCGAGTCCCACATAGACTATTGACGGTTAAGAACACGGATCTGCAATGTTGTCCTGTTACTTGTTTAAGAAGACAACTGCGCATGTTTTATATCTCCAGCCTTGACATCATATAAACCACGTCGTATCCATGTAGTTTTTCCTGAAATATTCATAAAAATTAACATTTCATATAATAAGCGACTCTTTTTTTCTGTAACAACAAATATCAGACTTTTAAAGTTAGATCATTCTTTTTGTTTCAACACTTTCTTACGGTTTACGCAAGTGTACACAACACCCACTAAAGGTCGTTGGTTTAATCAGGTCACTTTGGTCTCCCTCACCCACAAAGTTGATCGCCATTGTAATTGTGAAAAATTCAAATAAATTTGCATTCTGTTGCAATTCTCACTGTCTAATGAATGTTTTTTCTACATGCCACTCACACGTTTAAGACCATGGCTAATGTAATGTTCACCTTAATTACTCAGTTATTCATTTACTTCATTGGTGTTTTTTGGGGGGAGGTGGGATGGTGGCGGGAGGAAACCGGGCAGAGCCCAGAGGAAACCAACGACCATCCGCAAGTTATTGATAGACTCTCTTTGCCATTCATCCTCTACAGATCTGCTGATATACATCAATATGCGACCCGGCTTGTATCTACTTGTATCGTTAAATCACAGCTATATATACAGGGTGATTAGTATGCATGACTTAACACACACTTGAGCAATCTTTCATTATTATTTCACTATTTTTAAAAGGGGTTTTACCTGTCATCTATCTTGGAATAAAACAACAAAAGAAGGGTAGGTCTGGTAATTTTTATTAAATTTGTATCTTCATTTGTTTGTCTGGTGAATAAATAGAATGAAATATTTCCCATCCTAATCTTACACTAATCGTAAGACCACTCTCTCCATGACAGGTCATACTAACCTGACCTGCGTATTCTGCGGATGGTCGCAGGTTTACCCCACCATAGGCTCTGCCCGGTTTCCTCCCACCATACTGCTGGCCGTCGTTGCCGTGGCATAAGTGAAATATTCTTGAGTACGGCGTAAAACATCAATGAAATAAATAAATAAAAAATAAATAAATAAATAAATACTAACCTGACCTGTACATAAGGAAACTACTATAAGACCAACATATTATAGAGTATAAGTAAAAGTATCATCGATTTCATGTAATTATTGCTCAATTATACAGCTCCTGTAATAACAGCTGTTCTATATTTTCTGTATTCCCGTGTATTCGCTCTATTGTCTGTACATTGTTTGCCCCTTTTCGTTCCATATTTTCTGTATTCCCGTGTATTCGCTCTATTGTCTGTACATTGTTTGTCTCTTTTCCTTCCATGTTTTCTGTATTCCAATGTGTTAGCGCTATTGTCTGTACATTGTTTGTCCCTTTTCCTTCCATTTTTTCTGTAATATACTCTGTATTTTTATTATCTTCTCTGTATTGTTTTGATATCTTCTGTATACTTTCCACTCGTTCCTTTTGTATTATTCTGAGCGTATGTTTTCTCTGTATTCGCAATGTTTTCTCGGTTGTCGTTTGATATTTTCTCTATAATTTCCCCGACTTTATGGTTTGTCTGTTTCCGTTCTATATTTTCTGTATGACTTCTCTGTATTCACTCTATTTTCTGTCCATTTTTTTCCAGTTTTCATTCCATATTTTCTTTATTATTTCTCGAGATTCCCAATATTTTCTGGTTTCGTGTTGTATTTTCTGTATGGTTTTTCTGTATTAGTTCTATTTTGCCTGTGGCCTCATTATTATCCATATGGTTTTGAGCGAACGGAATGGTACTTAAATGTAAGTGCTTATTCCTCTGTATGAGAGAGGCGTCCAGAAGATGCACCATGTACTACATATTCTATTTGATATTATTTATTTATTTATTTATTTATTTATTTATTTATTTATTTATTTATTTATTTATTTATTTATTTATTTATTTATTTATTTATTTATTTATTTATTTATTTGATTGGTGTTTTACGCCGTACTCAAGAATATTTCACTTATTCGACGGCGGTCAGCATTATGGTGGGAGGAAACCGGGCAGAGCCCTGGGCAAACCCACGACCACCCGCAGGCTGCTGGCAGACCTTCCCACGTACGGCCGGAGAGGAAGCCAGCATGAGCTGGACTTGAACTCACAGCAACATGTTCTATTTGAACGATCCTCAGCTATCAGCATTTCGTTAAAAAGTTTATATTAACAGTACTGAGACATCTGATAAAGAAAACCATATAAGAACAAATTTTAATGGGGATTTAATCAAGTTCACTTAAGGGCAAATTTCGAAATACACCCCAACCATATTTATGTACATTTCATGCGGGCTTTAACAACGGTGGCAGGTCGTTAACAACATAACGGTACTTTTATTCGTTCATATTTACACAATCACACGGTTGAGTATTACCAACACAAATTCGCTGGGAGATCCCCTATATATTTCTGAATCGTAAGCACAGTAAATTGCAACTATAACAAAACTGCATTTATAAATCTAATTCCGCTTAAGCCATGGTCGTTGAGGTGAGGTGCTGGCGATGTATGTAGTTACTTTTTACTATTGTATACACATGAACAGCTGGAATAAAACACTGACAGAGGCAAACTGACAAAAAACCGGATTTAATCGGTAATACATTAATTGCTTCACATACAGAGAATTAAAAAACTTGTGAGGATATGACATCAAAGGCTAGTTAACAAACATTTGCTATGAAGTATATAGTGAAAACACAGCCGTCTGAATATATGACTAATACATTAGCAACCAAGCTGATGAGTGAAAGAAAAAAACACAACAAAGAATACATAAAAGAAGGTACAGAAATCACGTGGCTTTTAGCTATGCAACTCGGTGATCTCGTACAAAACGACAAAACGCGTGACCTCTCGCCATGCCGTGTGATGTTACTGACTGAAGTTTTTGGCCAAATCCAGAGGATCATGAAATGTGTATTTTCACCTGTATAGCGCCGGTCACCGTGCAAAAGTTTTTTCTTCCATTAAGACCAACGCAACAAATTCATTTTAACAGTATAACTGTAAATATTACTGTAGCTACAAGACTTTCTGTAAAGCTCCTAAAATACGAGATGAGTATTAATATCTATGACTTCAATAAGTTTTTCTTCCTTTCAACAATAAGACAGGCTTGAACGCAGTACCGTTTTGTGAGTGAACTATGATTATTATTACGCATGACTTCAATAAGTTTATGTTTTCTTGTCTGAGCTCAGCCGCCTTGTATTGTGACGTATACAACACACTTCTCGATCTCAATTTTGCATCATATCTATCCATATATCGAGTAGGGCCTTAAACTTTTGTAAACGTTGATTTAAATGCTTATGCAGTTTGTAATTAAACTATATACATTTGACAACTTGTGCTTGACTATTTTAAATGTAATCTAAATAAAACAGGTGTTGGAAATCATTGATAAAAACATACTGAAAATAAGTAATTGCCCACTAAACCTCAAAACGTCTTTTTTCCTGTATGAATCCAGCAAAGTTTCCCTGGCGTTAATGAATTCTGACGTATATTCCTGTTGAACGCGAGTGGCACTTGTCTCTTCTAATGGCATGCACTTTTATTTAAATTAAACATCCCAATCAGCCAATAGTAGTTTAGCCTTACTTCACGTCCACACCTAAGTAGTCATTCAGGCCACTACATTTGTATCATCATGAACACCTATTCTTCCTCGTTCACCTGTTCAATTTATTTCTTTTAATTCTCCTTGAATTCTAGTCAGGAAGACTTGTTCTCACTTCCGTGTAAGTGGACCCCTAGCTTGGCTTGTCGGTCATCAGATTCACCAGCACAAGTAATAGGAAGTAATTTATAGTGAAGAAATTGATCATAAATTAACTACATATAAACCGCGGAATTTTTCTCAGATATTTTTTGTTGACATGAAGAAGAGGGTATTGGTGCAATTTGGAGACGTGGGGGTAGGGGAAGGGGAGGTAGTTAAGGGCTGTACATTTGTTAGACTACAACAGGATAGCAGAACTTATTATTATACTATTACGGATTAACCAGGTAAAAAAATATAGCAATTCTTCCGTTAAAAATTTGAAGGTAGTTCACAGGTTCCGATTACGTGAAAAAATCAAAAGTATTCTGCAATCCCAATCCAAAACTTTCCTCACGAAAGTCCGCAAAATGGGGAATAACAATCAAATGCAGGACACAGTATTTCGCCTGGCTATTTCTCGTCATTCTGTATATCCCGGGAGAAGAGTATAAATACGAGATAAAATCGGCAAGATTTCAATTATCATATCTGAAATCAAAGAGGAAAGAGGACAGAGTAGAGTAGCAGGGCAAGTCAAACAACAGCTAGAATACATACCAACAAAAATGGTTTTCACATCAGTCAAGGTAAGCTTGCAGTTAACTCTGATCTGCGCCGCTGTGATTTTCCAAAGGTATTGACTAGGTTAACAGAGATGGTATAGTTTTGAACTCAGATTACAAGATCTTAGTTGAAAGACTTATACATTACAGCCATTATTACACGGTTAAAATGGCTGTTAATATTACCAGCAAATATTGCTGACATTTTCATAAAATGCACATTTCGGTGTATTTTTAAAGCTGTTAAAGAATATGTATGAAATTGTAAATTTGAACAACAGTTTTTATTAATACAGACAGTCAGTGTCTGTTTCACCTACAGCCTTTACCGTTGTATCTGTTCTACACTAGAATTGCGTGTTATATTTTACACTGAATATTACTGTGACGTTGCAGACTAATTCTGAACTTGAAGTCGTTAAATAAGAGCAATTTAAAGTGACGTGGTCGCCCAAAAATTGAATTTTTAAACAAATTGAAATTAACGAAAAGCTAATGACTTTTACTTCTTGCAAAAAATGCCAGATACTAATGTCATTCTGTAATGACGCAAACTGCCTAATATTTGTGCGACAATGTCACTTTAATGGAAACGGCCTTAAGAGTGTATATATACCTGTGTATTTTATAAATATATGATTTTACAATTTCATTGAAAGAAAGGTGGGTTTATCACTGTAGAACTGCCATAAAAAAAAGTAATCTTTGTTAACGAGCCACCAACATGAAACGGATTTAAAGCTACCATTTCAGTTTAAAATAGGATGAGAAATTTAACAGTTATACAAAAGTCTACAAATTTGAGTTATTAATTTCTGGTCATATAATTTTATTTTCCAGACCTTGCTCGCACATAGTGTTGTGATCCTGGTTTGTCTAAGGTTTGGCTCAGTGAGATCAGCTTGGATCGCCAAACAAACCTGCCAGGAACCCAGTAACCTTGAACAGTTAAAGATCGACCTACATTACAAGATGGGAAAACATGAGTCTCACTATCTCGTTCCAACGAACGGCGGCAGAATGCCCACACTAGACTTCATGGAAAAAAATTACCCACAGTTCGTCAATATATCCATACAGGACTATTGGCCCAACCAGGAATGTCCTTTGCATAACAAGAGTTTGATTCACGCGTCCCAGAGGAACTCCACTTGTCCCTGGAGCTTTGTTGTGAACTCCGATCCTAACAGGTAATGAATATTTAATGTCAACATTTCCTTACAGAATAACATAATTTATTAAGATTTTTATTGTTGTGTAACCCCATTCTGAAGAATTACTCACGTTTTCGTTGGCAAATAATATATTATGCATGGGTATAGAAAACCGGACTGTCCTGAGTAAAGCATCGTCATTTGGAATGTTATGCCGTAGAACTTTTCCACGTTTGATGTACGTCATAGTGAGGGCAAGAGTTTACGCAAACTTCATGTAGGGCTACATGGTCCACCGCTTAATGCATCTGTTGCAAGAAAACAATGCGAACGGAGGAATCTGTAGTAATTATAACATAAAGTTTATGTCAATTATTTTAATTATTATTACCATTAGTTTCCATTAATTGTGGAAGTGTCTCTGGGCCTAGTCTGTATAGAATTTTGTAGAGCCTTTGTGTCATGTCAGTTAATACGTTAACAGTTATGTCACAAAGGATAACGACACAGACCTTGGTTTGGGGTATGCGTTATTATACTGACGGAAGCGATTCTCGATTTCAACGTATATCTTTACATTATTCAACAAAACATGTCAAGTAAGCCTGTTTTATAATCGTCTTTATGACAGATACCCAAAGGAAATTATGGAAGCAAAGTGCATTTGTGGGAGGTGCCTGGATTTTCTTGATGGTAAACAAACCACGAACAAGTGCCAACCTGTGTACTACACGGCGCGAGTTCTTCGGCGGACCAAATGCAACACACGCCTCATTTATGAGTACGAGACAGTGCTTGAACCAATCCGAGCTGGATGTATGTGTACGAGTGTCCCACTGAACGAATCAGGTTCTGGTGTAACAGAAGGTCCTTCGCCGTCACAGTAAGCCACAGTTCACCCTATAACCTCAACCTTGACGACCGAAGGCAACCAGACAACGGGCCAGGCGTTTTCCAGGCTGAGGAAGAGCCGAGAAACAACTAAAGAATCTGAATTGCAACAATGGGATTGTTTGACCAAGGGAAAGCTTTTAGAGAAAAGAACGCTAGGAATGAATAACAAGGTCATTTTCGATGTGATGGATGTATAATGCCTGTATGGTGAGCCATGATGCTATATGGCATCACTTGTCCTGTTTTTTTTTTATGTTGGAAAGACTTCTTATCACCAGAAGAATACAAGTCATTTTGTAGGCTACCTCTTGTCATCCATAAACGTTTTCATTGTTTCATTGTGAAACCACGTGACTTCTTTAAATCAACGCACAATTAACATCATTTTTTCAATGACTTTATTACACGTTCTGTTATGGCGTGGCTAAAGATCGCGTATACATTAGCCTTTATATATTCACATGGAAACAAAATTACCCTCACTGTACATGGTTGGCTAGCACAGGGAGAAAGCAAATCCTAGGTTAATTCTGCTGTTTTATTAGGTTATCGTGAAAGAAACAGTAAAAATAAAGTAAACAACAATAAAAGGAATCCTTAACAATTGTCTGGAAATACTTTTGGCTATTTATTATTTTAGATTTTTTCCATTGATGTAAATGTTTGGATTATAATGTGGGCTTTATGGGCCACGTTACGAGGTGGGCAGTACGGACCATATTGATAATCTATATCAACACTGACTTCAGTTGACGGCTGATACAAGAATATCTGTTTCGACGCATAGATTCACACAACTTTTCTTCGTGTTTGAATATAATTCTTTTGGACTTCACTTTAATGTGCGCTTGAGGGCGACCAAACGAATCTGGTATTAAATTCCTCTTTTAGGTACAGAGAAGAGTCGGTGTCACGCCATTAACGACATGCATTGTCAATATGACCCATAAAGCCTACCATAACATCTGACTCCTTTTATTCACTAAGAAAAATTAACGAAAGTATTTTTAGTTTTCTTTCTGCTGATGCTCACTTCGTCTTCATCTTTTCCGCCTTTCGGCGTAATTAAAATAAGGTAATGCGTAAACGGACACGGTAATGACGATTTATCTTACCAGCTTTACATCACAAACTCTTCTCTAATTTCACCTACAGTACAAATAGCCCAGTGTATTACGAAGACTTCTCAACCTCACAGATGGCCCTCCAGTGACGATTGTGTTCTTTTTTAAGATTATTTACCTAATAATTTATTTATTTATTTATTTGTTTACGGTATTAATAAATTTCCGTAGGTCTTGCCAAAAACATTCAAGCTTATGAACTTGTGAACATGTGCAATTTGAATAAAATATCGTTGTACATTTACAAACAGCTGTTTATTCAAAGTATATTTGTCTCTGTTAGGAGGTTATGTTTTTGCCAGTGTCTATCTGTCTGTCGTCTGTCTGTATATCTGTCTGCCTATTTTTTCTACAACTTTACGGAAATAGCTATTTGTCTACAACTTTACGGAAATAACTTTTGAGACATTTCTGTGAAATTTGAGCCACACTTATGCCTTCAGCAAAGTGTCAATGCATTGGATTTTGTCTCCATTTCGAACAGGATCCAGGAAAATTGTTGATGATTTTGCATCATTGTCAAGTGTCCCCCAGCAAATTCACGGGAAAGTTTAAGCACAATTTTTTGTGAATTGTAAGCGCACCGCTTACCTTTGGCACATGTACCAGTCTAATTCATTTTGGTGGGGCCTCTGTGGCTCATTTGGTTAGCGTGCTAGCGCAGGGCAAAGACCCAGGAGTCTTTCACTAAAGCGGTCGCTGTGAGTTCAAGTCCAGTTCATGCTGGCTTCCTCTCCGAAAATAAGTGGGAAGGTCTGCCAGTAGCCTGCGGATGGTCGTGGGTTTTCCCCCGGCTCTGCCCGGTTTCCTCCCACCATAATGCTGGCGGCCGTCGTATAAGTGAAATATTCTTGAGTACGGCGTAAACACCAATCAAATAAATAAATAAATCAAATAAATTCATTTTTCAACTGTTTTTGATCTAAATCCCGATCAAAGAATTATTCAGCAATTCAAATACTTTTCAACAATTCATCGTCATTGCCAGATGACGTAAAGAAGTTATGCATGGGCTTTTGGACTTGATATTTGTAGACTCTAACCCACCCCATTTTGGTGCTGATACAGATCTGGATACCCATCCGAGAATATGTTTCACGACTTTTCACTATTTTGACAGGTGTACCAGCAACTATACCAAAAAAGTTACACACGAATTTTCATGAAAATTTGCGCAAAAATCCATTTTACCATGGTCCCGCCCCACCCCCGACATAATTGTCATTGTAAGAAATTCTCTAATAAATCTCCAAACATAAGATCCCAGGGGAAGAACTGACATTAGAATTTTAGGTACTCTAATAACCTATAGGGTTCCTGGGTGCTATAATAAATATAAGACAGCATAATGATCTATAGAAATAACAGACTCACAGAAAACAGAGATTAGGAATACAGTTATAGATGAGCATTTTATTACAATAAACTTCACAAAAAGTTCACGCGAGTGGAATAAGCGATTCCGAAAAGTTAAAGTATCCCTTGGGTGCTTTTATCATCATTCAGGTACCAGACAGGCAGAGTAGGCATCTGTAATCTTCCAGTTCCTAGTATAGTGAAAAGGAAGCAATGCATAATAAACTATCACCATAATTGGTGGTATGTTCAATTCAGATTAAATAATATGCATCTCCATGTATTACCTATTTCCAAGGTCATAAACAGGCCTATGTATTTATATGAGTTTGAGACATTTACTACTAGGGGAGAAACAGAATACACCGAAAATGGTGGAATGTTCAGTCCATGTTACCTAAATAACACATCTCTTCAGTTTCATCTCGTCCTCAACTGTCGCGATCTGAACGAACTTTACGAACATTTTAACAAGTCGACAACAGCCAGATGCTCTCCCTAACGTAAGTCTATAAACAGCTACGTTCGTAGGAAACCCCCAAGAGACAGTAAATTACCCATGAAGGATCTCAAAATTGGCATGGTGAGTAGTAGGTTACTAACTTCCACTCCATATAGACTCGTTGTATAAATATTAAGTTATTAAGCCGGTGTAATCGCTATCTATTTATACTAATTGGTCACGAGCCATGACCTCACATTGAACCATCAAAATCCTTCACACTATGAGGAATTCCCGCAAGGCGTCATTCCCTATAGCAACACTTCCGCTGCACGTGAGCATCTAGATCTAGACAAGATGGCAGTCAACATTTCAGTCCGTGTTCTCCATGTAGGAAAAAAGGAAACCAGATAGATGAAGCCTTCAGATAGGTATTTCATGTCGAGTTTAAATCAGCTTGAAACGTTTGTTACTCGATCACAAGCATATAAATTTATTATACACACCAGTCGTAATGCCATAAATATTGATGTGTGTTTGACATAATACAACAACAACATGAATATAAATCGAACTAGAACTTCGTTGATATGTCAGACCAAAAACTTCAATAATTAGAGAGCAGCGAGAAATAACGCAGATAGTCCTGTCTGAATTCTGATCCATGAATCTTGTTAACGATTCCTAAAACATGTTAACGATTTATGTTGTATCTATGAGATATACAACATGTTAACGATTCATGTCGTATCTATGAGATATACAACATGTCAACGGTTGTATCTTTGCGATATACAACATGTTAACGATTCATGTTGTATCTACGAGATACACAACATGTTAACTATTCATGTTGTATCTATGAAATGTACAACAGGAATGCAGTCCTCTATGGAACACAATGGTGAATTCATAACCAGCTGTTTTATTATTAGTGGTCCAGCTAAATTGTGTCGGATATCTGCGTGCTTTTTGAACACATGCGCTAATTGTGGCATTTACATGAGAAAGGTAGTGGTTTGCATGGATGTCTTATGCAAGATTGGGGTGGAGCAGTGAGATAGGGGTTTATAAGATCCAGGCCCAATAGCACTGTGCATTATTTAACCATGGATTCCGACGAGGACGAGATATTCCTCACGCTGTAATGCTCATTTTGGTATCTCTGTTCACTAAGTTCTCCTTGGTCCTGTACTTTCCAGAATACTTTCCTTCAAACGAAACTACTGTTTGACAATAGATAGACGTCACAACTGTCGTTTAAGCTTGGTAATTGGACTATGTTCTGCTAGAAGTTAACATGGACTATGAGTGGGTCTTGTGTCCAGAATGGTGTCTGAGACATGTTTTTTATCAGGCAAAGTACAAAACGCAGTATTTGACAATGTTGCATGGGACCTTACAGTCACACGAAAACGGGATCCTGACACAATACTAACAGCACTGCATTCACACGGACAGCGACAACTTCACAACAAATAAATAAATAACAAGCAATTGTAAATCAAAGACATAAAACACCACATCACAGAGTAAAACCAGAGAAGCGATAACAGTCGGGGAGTTGGCAAATGGACACGCGTAACCCAAGAAATCCGGCCTCTTGTCAATTTAGCTCAGTTATGGTTTCATTCTAATCTGTCGATGTAAATGCTTAAAATGTAACACCTTAGACACCACCTATGACCATGGATTAATTTATTTATTTACTTATTTATTTGATTGTTGCTTCACGCCGCACTCAAGAATATTTCACTTATACGACGGCGGCCAAAATTATGATGGGAGGAAACTGGGCAGAGCACAGGTGGAAACCCACGACCATGCACAGAGTGCTGGCAGACCTTCCCACGTACGACCGGAGAGGAAGCCAGAATGAGCTGGACTTGAACTCACAGCGACCGCATCGGTGAGAGGCTTCTGCGATATTACACTGCGCTAGCGTGCTAACCAACTGAGCCACGGAGGCCCCAGACCATGGCTTAAGCAGAGTTAGACAAAAATGCAGTTATGTTATAATAGCAATTTATTAGACGTCCCTAGTTTATAATTACTCAAAATGCTATAAACAGCTACGTTCGTAGGAAACCCCCAAGGGACAGTAAATTACCCATGAAGGATCTCAAGATTGGCATGATGAGTAGTAGGTTACTAACATCCACCCCATATAGACTCGTTGTATAAATATTAAGTTATTAAGCCGATGTAATCTATTTATACTAATTGGTCATGAGCCATGACCTCACATTGAACCATCAAAATCCTTTACACTATGAGGAATTCCCGCACTGGGTCATTCCCTATAGCAACACTTCCGCTGCACGTGAGCAAGATCTAGACAAGATGGCAGTCAACATTTCAGTCCGTGTTCTCCATGTAGGAAAAAAAGGAAACCAGATAGATGAAGCCTTCAGATAGGTATTTCATGTCGAGTTTAAATCAGCTTGAAACGTTTGTTACTCGATCACAAGCATATAAATTTATTATACACACCAGTCGTAATGCCATAAATATTGATGTGTGTTTGACATAATACAACAACAACATGAATATAAATCGAACTAGAACTTCGTTGATATGTCAGACCAAAAACTTCAATAATTAGAGAGCAGCGAGAAATAACGCAGATAGTCCTGTCGTTACACCATTGAGGTGTTGATTGGGTCTGAATTCTGATTCATGAATCTTGTTAACGATTCCTAAAACATGTTAACGATTTATGTTGTATCTATGAGATATACAACATGTTAACGGTTGTATCTATGCGATATACAACATGTTAACGATTCATGTTGTATCTACGAGATACACAACATGTTAAAGATTCATGTCGTATCTGTTAGATATACGACACGTTAACGATCCATGTTGTATCTATGAGATATACAACAGGAATGCAGAGTACTGCCTCTTTGTTTGTGGAGGCGGGGTTTTGCATTAAGGTCTGGAAGGTGTAAAGTTGCGCTTTTGGAGTGATTTCAAATCGCGTCTAACGAAATTATACCGATCCTTAACCAACATGTTAGGAGCATGAAAGACTCATATATTACATAAAATATAGAAACAAAATTCTATAAATTCTACATACATTTATTATAATTATATTAAATGACATGATTATTCATACCATGAAGGGATTTATACTATACGAAAATTACATAAATTGACGTTCTTCTCGGCTATTTACATGTATTTCAAAATGACTTATATATGCATATAGGCCTATTTACATATAGTTACTGCTGACGTGATGCCATGCATGTGTAATTGAAATGAATAAATGCTTACGCTCTTTCCACACAGTTCACACAAGTTCGTGCAAATACATATGTAAGTCAGGACTTCCTGCATTAAACATGAACTTATAACAGGATCAAATTTGGAATTGTGAAAAAAGAACACGATTTTTTGTTCATTCATTATTTTTCGTTACTAATCTGTCAGCGAATGCAATGGTTATTAACATATAATATGTGGAGTTTTTATTTCCCTCAACCGTAGAATGTTTTACTAGCACTATAACAAAACAAATAGTACAGATGTAAAGCATATGAATAACTCGTCAGAATTCCGCATGCCGACTCTCCACGATCAAGTCCGAACTCAGCCGAAAGTCTATGCTCCGCTCATCGGCCATGTTGGCGTACTTCTCCTGTAGGTAAGCCAGTTCCGCCCACTCCAGATCACTCAGGTTACATGCCGTGATGTGGAACGTCCGGGGGTCTACAAATACAGTATGTAACATTTATTTATTTATTTATTTATTTATTTATTTATTTATTTATCGTGGAGTTAACGCAATGTACAATGATGTTTTACTTAAAGGCCTAGACATTCAGCGGTCAATTGTACAGGTGAAGGAAACTGGAGTGCCCGCAATAAACCTCTGGATTTTAACAAATAACTTATGAACTTTGCCATATATGACACAGAGGTGCATGGGGTATGCGGTCGATTCCACAAAACCATTTCTGAAATAAAACTGAGATATTTGGTAGTGAAAGTTCAAATTCTGACACATTTTTGACTTTTGTCTTAAGATAACACTTTTGAGGCAGTCAAACTAATAATATTCAGGGGCCGTTGTGATTGGTTAACTAAGACAGAGTTTTGAGAGAGTAATGCCACCGTTTTGTATTTCACAAATAAACCATTCTGTGCACATTTCCGGTTACAATACACCGTCTATACCTTGACCACTAACTTACATATGAAGTATTAGAAACCCGAATTTAAGGTGCAGAACAGAAAAAATGCACATCATAACGGAACGTTGGCTCGTGATTGATCGCTCTAGTCGACCAATGTCTGCTAACAAATTTCCTTCAATCTTTCAAACTGGTCCGCTGAGTTTACCGTGGACGCATGTCATTCATTGGTTCGTACCTTACAACGTCTTTTTGCACAGAACTACATGTAGTCGCATACAGTTACGGCCTACGCGTTTGTTGGCTTTCGAATTCTTCTGATTCGTTTTATGGTGCTTTGCGATATTAATGAACAGCACATGAATGCATCGGCCAAGTGCAAGTATTCTGTGAGCGGGCTGCAATGTCTGGTGTCTTTGACATGGCGTTCCTGTAAGGCAGCACCACATACGTTCCCTAATGATGTGCAACTTGAAACTTTCGATCCAAAAAAACAAGATCGAATGGTTTATTTATTTATTTATTTGATTGGTCTTTTACGCCGTACTCAAGAATATTTCACTTATATGACGGCGGCCAGAATTATGGTGGGAGGAAACCGGGCAGCGCCCGGGGAAAACCCATGACCATCCGCACGTTGCTGTCAGACCTTCCCACGTACGGCCGGAGAAGAAGCCAGCATGAGCTGGACATGAACTCACAGCGATCGCATTGGTGAGGAGCTCCTGAGTCATTACGTTGCCCTAGCTCTCTAACCAACTAAGCTTGGTTTATGATTAAGACCAAACTGTTACATGATATATAGTTCTTAGCGTATATAGTGAATTTATGGCCATGCAGAAATGGTAATGAGGATTCAGTCCTTACTTTAAAAAAGGCGACTACATTCATGACCTGTATCATTAATAAAAATTAATAAAATGGTTTGAATCCTTATGAAGAGAATAAACCATTTCCACAGATTTTGTTGGAACGCTAACAAAAGAATATTTTTCCATAATCCCCGTGTAAGTGTGAATGAGTCATGCAATTATATGTAATATCGAGTCGATATTGAGTAAATTTGTCAGGAGCAATGATTTGTATTTTGGGCAAAACTTCGAGGCATTACCGAGTTTTCTTTGTTCAACCAGTTCACATATGTTCTGGATGGTCGATATCAGCAAGACGGCGTTAGTTATGAAACTGCGCAAGCGCACGCAGCTCTGAGTCAACCGAAACAAGGCGTCGTCGATCATTTCCGTGCTGTTGTCAAACTCAAAATTACAAATTTCTGTAAACGAAAAAAAGAACATAATAACATATAAACTGCATGCACACTTGACTTGCTTATATGTTTAGCATGTAAATAATGGTTGGAGAAGCAAATTAAGTTATTCCGAAATGTAAAGGGTAAATTAAGATGGAAAAACCAGATCTCCATGTAATGTCTATCACTATTTTCACGACAACTTCCGTTGTTCCGACATGGTGTAGATCTGTTTACGTGATGGAGAAAGCACGTGTAACAGTACATTTCTAACAAAAGGAATTGACGAGGCGTAAAAATACTATTATGGGTGCTTTCTCCGTCTTAAACTAGTGTCACTAACTTTCTACTCTACTGAAATGATGACAGGTGGAGTAAACATTTGACCTAAATTGTCCTACTTTATGCAGTGAATGTGGACTGTGTATATATATATATATATATATATATATATATATATATATATATATATATATATATATATATATATATATATATATATATATATATATATACTAGGCTGAAAACTTTATTACCGTCCTCTATGGAACACATTGGTGAATTCATAACCAGTTGTTTTATTATTAGTGGTCCAGCTAAATTGTGTCGGATATCTGCGTGCTTGTCTCTTGGATTTTTGAACACATGCGCTAATTGTGGCATTTACATGAGAAAGGTAGTGGTTTGCATGGATGTCTTATGCAAGGTTGGGGTGGAGCAGTGAGATACGGGTTTATAAGATCCAGGCCCAACAGCACTGTGCATTATTTCACCATGGTTCTCCTTGGTCCTGTACTTTCCAGAATACTTTCCTTCAAACGAAACTACTGTTTGACAATAGACTGAAGTCACAACTATCGTTTAAGCTTGGTAATTGGACTATGTTCTGTTAGAAGTTAACATGGACTATGAGTGTCCAGAATGGTGTCTGAGACATGTTTTTTTTTTCAGGCAAAGTACAAAACGCAATATTTGACAATATTGCATGGGACCTTACAGTCACACGAAAATGGGATCCTGACACAATACTAACAGCAATGCATTCACACGGACAGCGAAAACTTCACAACAAAGAAATAAATAACAAGCAATTGTAAATCAAAGATATAAAACACCGCATCACAGAGCGTAAAACCAGAGAAGCGATAACAGTCGGGGAGTTGGCAAATGGACACGCGTAGCCCAAGAAATCCGGCCTCTTGTCAATTTAGCTCAGTTATGGTTTCATTCTAATCTGTCGATGTAAATGCTTAAAACGTAACACCTTAGACACCACCTATGACCATGGCTTAATTTATTTATTTATTTATTTGATTGTTGCTTCACGCCGCACTCAAGAATATTTTACTTATACGACGGCGGCCAGGATTATGGTGGGAGGAAAATGGGCAGAGCACAGGGGGAAACCCACGACCATGCACAGAGTGCTGGAGGACCTTCCCACGTACGACCGGAGAGGAAGCCAGAATGAGCTGGACTTGAACTCACAGCGACCGCATCGGTGAGAGGCTTCTGCGATATTACACTGCGCTAGCGCGCTAACCAACTGAGCCACGGAGGCCCCAGACCATGGCTTAAGCAGAGTTAGACAAAAATGCAGTTATGTTATAATAGCAATTTATTAGACGTCCCTAGTTTATAATTACTCAAAATGCTGGGTTATCATTACATGCATAATCACATGAAAACAATGCAAAGGAACCAAGTCTCGAGGAAGCTTTTAACCCACAATCAGAATACTGGTTTATGCATTGGTGTAATATAAAAAAATTGTATACATAGGATAGTGAGTAAAATAAACTGGAACGATGATAATGTCATATTTTGCACATGGTCACATGTAACCGGTGAAAAGCAGCCTCTTGCCATTTCACCTTAGTCAGGGGTTTATTCTAACTGTTCACGTAAATGTTTAAAACATGACAACTTTTCTGTCCCCTAGAACCGTCTTTCAACTGAATTAATCGCCATTCATATGTTAACATTTGAAAGTGTGTCTAGGCTCAGAAAGAACGCGTACAATTTTTGAAAGACTAGAAGCGGACGAAAGTATTGTCGACAACAGTTGTTTACTTAAAATGGGTGAGAAGTCGGCTTACAATGGTTCAGGACATAGTTTGTTTTTCAGTAATATCCACTATACTTTATAGGCATGTTCGATATCGATTACTTTACTGTTAAAAAGACCATTCAATCCTCATCTGCAATAGCCGTATTGTCCCTCCGACGACGGAAACTTAGCGAATATCGAGAGATTTATATTGCCTGCTGGGACAACAGGAAGTACAAAAGGGCACAAGTTTTCGTTCGATAGATGTACTTCACACATTTTTAAAGGTTACAAATGAACGTCAGACACAGGGCCGTGTTCTGATTTTTAAACTTGCTTGCTTTTTTTATTTAATCGCTGGGACACACGATGTGCGGCTTCAAACCCTGACGTTGACAGGGAATTTGATGATTCCCCAACTCACACTATTTATGCGGCCTTATTGACAATAAGAAGTGGACGACACCCGTATGACCGTTTACTGTTCGTTTATAATCATCTGTCTTCCAGCACTATTATGCGCGTATCATATGCGTGGAACAGTTGCATCCACTCATAAAATTGACCTCCATCGTTTAAGTGAAAAACTCTTTACCCTGGCTTTATCCTGGCGTTATCAATAATGAAATCAAATTATACCAAATCAGATGCAGCTGCCAAACATTGCACCGATAGAAACCCCTGGGCAGGCCGTGCCCGGTACGTGTAGCGTATAAACACCATGAACAGGCCATGTCCGGTAGGCGTAGTGTAGAAACACGTGGACAGACCGTGTCTGGTACGTGTAGCGCAGAACCACGTGGACAGACCGTGTCCGGTACATGTAAAGAAGGCGACGTTTGATCGCAGTTATTCAGATTAAGCTCTCTGTGCTTAATACTGCATCCACATATTGCACCATATTCATATTTATCAGTTAATTTTATTAATTTATATTTATTTATGTCGACTCGGGTCCCAGCTGGATTGACAGCTGTGTCTTACAATACATGAATACTATACATACATTATCAGTTTACTCACAAGCCGTCTTAGTCATAACGGTATAGGAATGAATGCTATAGACTACACAGCTTGGCGCAGAGTGACTTTAGGTGGGTAATTCCTAATTTTGTTCATGATCCAGCTTAGTTCGTCGACCAAGCTGCGCATAAAATAGTTTCTCACAACGATTTTCGTGGCACTTATATATGATTTCATTTTGTGAGACGGTGTTGTGGATGGGCGGGATTTCCCAGTGCCTCGTGGAATTTTGCATGGTACCATCGCTTCACCAGGCTAAAGCCAAGTCTCGAGGAAGCTCGAGAAGAAGAGGCCGTATTTCACCGGTTACGTGTGACCATATATCAACTTCAACATATAGTCCTTGCTGCTCTCGGTTTACCCCCTATGCTGTAATATTTTATATTATATTTACCGACTGAGCCGAAGTCTATTTATCCTTTAGTGTAATATGTAGCAGTTTCTATGTACCGGCGCACAGTACTCACAGACTTAACTGTGTAATAAGTCCCGATCACAGGATATAGGCCTATGTTTAGTACCAACTTGACGCTTAGCCTTATTGTCAAGTGTGCGCTATATACGTCTTATGTTACGTGGCTAGTCGTAGGCCTATACTACAAATGGAATCGCTTTAGTATGATATTCAACAACAATTAAATAAAATGTAAATAAAAACAAAGGTGGAATCACGTGGATGGATGTACATGTATACGTCTCGCGACCCGGGTTTGACTGACATGCGTATCTCGATTTTTCCATTATCCCACCACGTGATCGAAATGACAGAGGAACTAGATTGTTATACCTACCAAGAGTGTCTTTGAAGTTTACGGCCACGTGATTAAGAATAGATGAAAGTCTCCAATCGGAGTTATCATCGAATCCCGTCCAAATGTACAACTCGTACAGGGGAATCCCCGCCACCAATATGGGGATTATGTCCGACGCAAAACCGATGCTTTCGAAATTGAACTTGACTTTCAGACTTGGGCATGCTCTTCTCAGGCCATTCCAAGCAAGTTTAGTGATTCTGTGTCCATGGGGATCACTCCTGTACACTCTCACTCTCATCGTCTTCAATTTTCCCGCTAAGTTACCCCGCAGGATTTCCATGACATCGTCGGATAGATAGCCGTAATTTAATGAAATGGTCCGGAGATTGGTGAAGCGCGAGATGGCGCGTTTGTAGCGGAGTCCAGAGTAGACTGTCAGACGAGAGTGGAAGATGTCCTCCATTATCAGGCGTCTTAAGCAATGGCCACAGGATAATCCCACGGACTCTATGATCCTCAGACCGGCGCTGAGGTAAAACTGAGAGTAAGACAAGTCCAGAACTCGCAGGCAGAATTGTTGACGCAGAAACCGCGTCAACGTCAGAATAAGCTTCTCTTTGAGCTGTTCGTAGCGCCAGTAACGGTCCATTTCCAAACGGGAGAAGCGAAATTCCTTCAGCTTTGCTCTTCTTTGAAGTTTCGGCAGAAAGGCTTCCATGGCGCGCTGGAAAATCTTGCACGTCACCAAAGACGGATGATTACAACTTATCGTAAGGTACCTCAGATGCTGACCAAACTTTTCGGCAAAACCAGACGCCTGGAACTCTGCTGTCCGTGCTCGATATCCACCCATTTCAAACCTCCTACGTCGCCACAGACACCCGGCTTCGAAGGCGAGCGACCAGTTCCGACAAACCCTGGCCATGATAGCTCTGTCAGTGTCGTTAAGGAAGGAATAAATTTTTACCAAAACGACTTGGGGAGCGTATTTCCAGCCGCTACCACAGTCCACGTCCATACTGCTGTCCACGTAACCCAAGGAGCTTGACGCGGACTTACACAGGCTCATCTTACAACTCGAGGACCGCCGCCGCTCCATTTTAACATGTATGTTGTTGTTGCTGTTGGTGCGGCAAAACAGCAACGTGATTGTGACGTCAACGACGGTCGTAGCAACAAGGATATCGCCGTTATCACGTAATTGTTCTACGTCATAACAGTGTCGTTTACATGCAACGTCACGTAATGTTTGAACTCGTCTGGTCATGACGTTGGAACGCTAGTGACGCCCTCATTGCTACTTGACTGGCGTTCGAAATTAATGTTGCTTGACGTCTTACCTTAAACCACGTAAGTGGCGAATCACGTGATTATTACACTACTGGATCATCATATCCTGGTTTCCTGACCCGGCTACCGGAATGACCGGAATAATGTGAGCCCGAAAACCAGGCTATAGAATCGATACAATGCTAAAGCTATGTGTACATAGAGGGTATGTAATGAGTGACCCGAAGATATTAAATTTATTACACGAGAGTAGTATTTTTCATTTGTTCCGAGCCTCCGGCGAGAAACAAACAAAAACTACCACTCTCGTGTAATAAATTTAATATCGAGCGTCACCAATTTCATATCCTATTTATCCCCTAAATGCCTTTTGTATATTTATAGCGGGAAAAATCATTACGATTTGAACTTTTCGGAACTTCTAACCGCAAGGTGATATCACATATATAGGTCAAGTGAAGCGTCAGAAGTAAGTGACAAGTACATGGTGCAGTAAAATATAGTACAGACAAAAATTATTTACATAACGACTTTTTTATATCAAAGACATGCTTGCTTTATACAATATACCGTTCAATACGTTAATATTTATAACAAGAATATTACATTTTACTACATAAAGAATTACGGTCTAAAACTAGACAAATTTCATGTGCGCTGAGTACACGCCGTGCAACTTTGAAAAAACAACTGATAGTTTAAATTAACGAAGGTTGAGCAAGCGAAACAGTCTACGGAATTGTAACGGCTATTTGGAATTTAGGCTTCAGCGAGGGTTCGTGTGAAGATTCGGAGGAAAATTGAATTGGTTTCATCTGGATAATGTCAAAATTAGCGCAGCACAAAGTTTTAGGCCTTTAGAATAGCAACCACACGATACTCGAGGTGCATGTATCCTAGCAACCACACGGAAGTCCAGCTGCATGTATCCTAGCAACCACACGAAAGTCCAGGTGCATGTATCCTAGCAATCACACGAAAGTCCAGCTGCATGTATCCTAGCAACCACACGAAAGTCCAGGTGCATGTATCCTAGCAATCACACGAAAGTCGAGGTGCATGTATCCTAGCAATCACAAGAAAGTCGAGGTGCATGTATCCTAGCAATCACAAGAAAGTCCAGCTGCATGTATCCTAGCAATCACACGAAAGTCCAGCTGCATGTATCCTAGCAATCACAAGAAAGTCCAGCTGCATGTATCCTAGCAATGACGCGAAAATAAGCGATTAACTCAGGCTGTATGAGCCAACGGACTTTGGTTTTCACATGAATTAGCTGAAAGTAAACTGAGGTTATGGGGATGGAAGGGATTTACTTGACAATTACTTGACTGACACTTCACTTAGTACTCACCATTCAAAGGCATTGCTCTTTTTATCCCCTTTTTTTCTTTTTCTGGCACCGGTAAGGTTTGAAAACGGCACATCCCATAAATAGGTCGTGCATCAAACTGGCCGTTGGTGCACGACAGCGATTGTATCGATTAGAAAAAGGTACAAAACCTAAACTGTTTCTCACTTTTACAAGGAAGTGTTTTAAATAACATTACATTTATGTGGTAACTCCTTATTCAGTTGTTATTTTTTTTTAATGTCGTAAAAACAAATCAGTTAGGCCTATATGGCGTCAATCAATTTTATGGCCAATTGAAACCAGATAAAACCTGGAGAGCATCATGCACCACACCTCACCAGGTAGCCTACCTGACACTTGGTATTGTGAAGTATACACCTGTAAAACCCATCAATCAAGTCTATCAGAATGTACACACATATTCTCTGTATCTTAAAATGAATATTGACATGCAAAGGATATCGCATGTTCATGGTAGCTACAAAGATAAATAGTACCTACTGTTGATTTTAAAAATATAAGCCAGAAAAAAGTATCAGGCACAAAAGCTTATTGTGAGGGCAGATAGACCTAGAGGAGATGACAATTTTTAAGACCTTATCTGTTCACTGGGTTTATCACATTTATATGCACAAAAAAGTAACCAAAACCAGCAGATTTTATTTTTCAACAATTGATTAGGTTTAACAAGAACAGATAACAAGACTTTTACAAATACTAAAGTACTTAAGTTTCACAAGAAAGGATAGCAGTATCTATACAAATACTAAAGTACTTACATGTACAACGGTGTCAAGTCCAAACGGACGCATATATTCCACAATGCTGAACACCATGCAGGCATAAATGCACAAATAAGAGGGAAAATGCACAGCATAACTGAGTGTATGACAAAATATACACAAATTCCACAGACAGGGTCCGTGTTCTAATAAGCACTGTGTACACAAGAGCACAAATTTAATATACAAGTTCAGATTGAACAAGTGCTCGGTGGAGATATGATATAACAAAGCCAGCGGCTATAAAGACACCAATATTCAGCACAAAAGGCCTACTAAGGTAACACACAGCGAAAGCATCCAAAACTCTCAATAAATCTCCTTTCTCCTCCTTTGACCTGCTTTCACAGGTCTTATATAGACTGGTGGAATTTTCTAGAATAAGAAAATTCCTGACCACTTGTTGTAAACAAACATGCCCCGAACTGAGGGTATTCTGAAACGTTCTAAGGCAGAGGCAGACAGCAGGCCCTGAGCTCAGCATATGTTAACAATGGCAAGCTAAATTTAGCAGTTGACGGCAGTTGTGCGCATAACATGCGTCAACCCGATATCCCACACATTGGTTACAAATATTTAATCTTTCTGTGACGTCATGACGTCACACTTGCTTTCACCGGGAATGGAATGAAAAGTAACAATATTACGAGTAGGGGTGGTGGGACATCGGATGTGCTGGATCCATAGCATTGCCTTTTCTCGGCCAGACAGACCACGTGACTCGAGAATTTCCCGCCTTGACCATGCACCCGGCATCCCACATGTCCTTCTGCCATATTGCTACTTTGCTTTGCTTCAACATTTCCTCGCAAATTGAGCTACTGAAGGTAAGAATTTACAAACTTGATTATCCCAGTTATTAGTTTTGTTAATGTATGTTACTACAGGGCTGCATTTAGTGGTCTGCTAATGGCTAAAAGGAGGCGAAAAATTGCATGCGAGGGATCGCTGTTGTTGTTTATTTTCCGGTTTTTCACGCATGCGCGTAGCTTGGTAGGCAGAAAAGCGTCTGCTTTTTGTTCACGTCAGACAGTCGTGTACGCGAGTGTGTTTACTGCTCGTGATGTCGGACTTCATCGATGCTTTAGCCCCTGCACACAAGAAACGTTACATAGAAAAACTAAGACTTGATACTGGTAATAATTCTGCGCAATTAGCAGATCCCTTTGGGCTGTCACGCTCAGAATGGTTAGACGGTAGGAGTCGGTGGTCAGATACAGATTATGGATGCATTTATAATTACCTAATTAAGACGCCAAGAACTTATGATGGGGAAGAGCTACAGGCGTACAAATCCTTGGATGCCTATATTTATTTTGTTTCCGGCCATGTCAGAGAGTGTTGGTACCACTCTATTGATGGACAACTAAACGTTTGATACATCAAAGCAAAAGTAATTCCAGATAAGTTACCGTACAAATCCTTGGATGCCTACATTTATTTTGTCTCCGGCCATGTCAGAGAGTGTCGGTACCACTATATTGATGGACAACTAAATGTTTGAAACATCAAAGCAAAAGTAATTCCAGGTAAGTTACCGGTACAGAACACCGGACTAATAATGTTTCACCACGATATGGCCTATGGGCATAGTTAAAACAAATACACATGATTTTCTACATCTTCGGGTGAGGAATATGTCTTTGTTGCATCTGCATACATTTTGGATTAACTGTACTCTTTTAGCATTTTCTTTTAAAATTACGCGATGTTAATGAGCACATTCTCTACGCTAACAGAACAAAGGGTAACAGAATCTTTCCCAACAGTCTTGGGTGAGCCTTAACAAAAGATTTGGATATGTTGTGGCGACAAATTGTACCTGCATGGCAGGGTATGGCACGCGTTAATGGAGTGAATGAGTGCTTGGGGTTTAACGCCGAACTCAACAATTTTTCAGTCATATGACGACGAAGGAATCCTTAGGGTGCATGTATGTGTAATGTGCCTCTTTGTTGCAGGACGGATTTCCACCGCTCTTTTATCTACTGCTGCTTCACTGAGACGACTTCCCGAAGGCAAGTAAGCTGCCCCGCCCGAGCCATTATTCTGGTACGGGTCAACCGGTCGTTGCACTATTCCCTTCATGCTGAACGCCCCGTAACTTCCTCTTTTAAAGTCTTAGGTGTGACTCGATCCAGGCTTGATCCTGGATCTACCGGTCCCGAAGCGGACGCTCTACCAACTGTGCTATACGGGCCGGTAGCGTTAATGGAATCGAGTTACTGTTGCCATTTATATTTTGTTAACGTTACAGTTGATTGAATGCAAATTTGGTTTGTGTTTATGTGCTCTATTGTAATGACAATATTTTTTTTATCATTTATGCCTTCGCCATTACTAACTTGGTTACTGATAGGGTTTTTTTAAAATTTTTGTTGGAACGCCTATTTTGTCCATTTTTGAAATGTCTACATTTCAAATGGGATGGGAGCCCCTCGCCTTAAAAAAATAATATTAAAAATGAAGATAAACTGAACAAAAGTAAATTTCTAAAATAAACATAACAACCAAACAAAAATACAAAGAATTTCTGGAAAGTAATGGTACAGCAGTATAAACTTAAATTGATAAGGTCTGCTCTCAAATGAATCGTGCTCAGCCGTTGCTGATAGAGTCTTTGTAAGTTAAAGGTTACTGCAGTTGCTGATTTCCATGGTTAAGTGAAATTGTAAGCAATTAACGTGAATAGTTTAAAATGTCAATTTTTAGTTAACTATTATAGTCTTGGAGAAGTTTTCTGCCATGTTGCAGCTATTCTCTTCACGGTTGAAGCTGCAGTATCACTTCAAGAAAATCAGATAGCATGTACCAGCAAGAAAGCGGCAGGGAATCTTTACTACAAGAACGAGGTATCTGTAGAATGTCCTTTGCCCAATTTAACACTTTATTTACTTATTTATTTGATTGGTGTTTTAGGCCGTACTCAAGAATATTTCACTTATACGACGGCGGCCAGCATTATGGTGGGAGGAAAACGGGCACAGCTCGGGGGAAATCCACGACCATCCGCAGGTTGCTGAAAGACCTTCCCACGTACGGTTTAACACATTAAGTTACTAAGTACATGTATTCAAGATGAAATAGCCTTCCATAGGCACTTGGTTCTTATCATGAACCATCATATCCAAAATTTCAATCTTTAATATTGCTGTGACTCTCTGTAACATATAATGTATCGACATTTTATTATTTTGTAGTCATATATTTTTTATTTATATTATATTTTTGGTTAATTTTTGGAAAATGTCATCAGTAACTTAAATATTTCTGATCTTTTCTTCTTTCTCCTCGTCCGCTTCCGGACCGGTAGATCCAGGATCAATCCTTGATCGAGTCACACCTAAGACTTTAAAAGAGGAAGTTGTAACTTCCTCGCTTGGCGTTCAGCATGAAGGGGATAGTGCAACGACCGGTTGACCCGTATCAGTATAATGGCTCGGGCGGGGCAGCTTACTTGCCTTCGGTAAGTTGTCTCAGTGAAGCAGCACTAAATAAAAGAGCGGTGGAAATCCGTCCTGCAACAAGGAGGCACATTACACGTACATGCACCCTAATGATTCCTTCGTCGTCATATGACTGAAAAATTGTTGAGTACGACGTTAAACCCCAACCACTCACTCACTCATTCTTTCTCCTCTAAAGATGGAAGCGTCTGCAGTCGAAGACATTGATCTGTCACATCCACAGCATGTGGTCGATCAGCCTAAACGTGTGCACCGTTGTCGACATAGTAATATAACTCCGCTTAATGATACCGAGGCTGCTGAGGCAATGAACGCCATCAAGAGCTTGTGCCCCACAGCTGGTATTTGCATTCAATCACCCAGTGATACAGCTTCTGAGAATGAGCATGAGATACACAGGACTATCCAGTGGCCAGTAGTGTGCAGATTGGCTGACCCGCATTCAACTTATGATGTTGAAAAGGTATTACAGAATGCCAAAGTAACGCCTTCACAAATACTGAATTTGAACAGGGACACCAAAGGACAGGCTAATCCAGCTCTCTGGCAGCAGTATCGGAAAGGCTGCATAACTTCAACATCAATGCACGATGTAGTGCACTCTAGAACGCCTGCAAATGGTGTGCGGAAGATTATGCAGTATGACACGACTGACCTTAGCAAGGTATGTTTGGCATAACAGGTGAGCTTAGAATTTTATGAAAAGTCACCAGTGAACACCCTTTAAAAGCTACCTTTGGTTGATGTATTTTCTGATATTTTATATTTGATTTTAGAGGTACTTATACATGAAACAGTTTCACAGATGGCTGCAGTCGAGTGGGGAAGGCATTGCGAATCACAAGCAAGAGAAGAGTATCATGAGTTGATGTCTGAGCGTTGCCAAAATGTGATTATAAAGGACACCGGGTTTGTGGTTTATGTTGATCTGTCACTCATTGGTGCATCTCCTAATGGAATGAGGCGATGCTCTTTCCATGAAGGTATGAAGGTATTGGAGATTAAGTGCCCCTACAAATACCGAGATGCTCAGCCTGATTGCACTGAAGCTCTGAAGAACCTTAGCTACTGTTTAGATAACAACGGCAAACTAAAATCTACGCATCGTTATTTCACCCAAATTCAGACACACATGCAGGTCACTGGGGCCTCTGCTTGCTGAAGCAGTTCCTGTTTTCTATAACATTTTCTGAGACAAGCTCATATTCTAGTGCTGGTAATAGGCGCCCAGTAGTCCAGCAGATGGCATTGGGGGTAAATAGGGCCTTGAAGGTGAATTACTACAAGGCATTCTATCAGTTCCGATATTTGAGAATGTTACAGGGTCTCCATTGGTTGAGTTCTTTACGTCCCCAAAATGAAATAAAAACCTAAAACATTTATTTCAATGAAATATCTGATGCTATATTTTTACTTGCATGTAATTATGTTTCATCGAATATGCGCCAAAATATTCAATATTCAACAATAATTCAGAGCAGGAATGTCCACATTAGGATCTTTCACACTAACCATTACACCATAAACCCGTCATTCAACCGTGGTCTCAAAATCTTCAGACAAGTTGGAAGCAAAATATTTTTCAATACCATACTCTCACTTTGCAGCCATCCACTGATCGTTGCTCAGGCAGCAAGGATGTGGCTTGATCACAATGATAAAACCAGAAATGAGAGCAGATTTCAACAATGTCAATAGTTAGAGGAGAAAGGGAAAGTGGAATTATTTCTTTCTTTTTTTGAAGATCTTATTGCGTTCGATAGTCCGTTCAACATGAATTCGCAAACACGAAATCCGTCGAGCATTTTGGGCAACTCGCCCAGGTAGTTGTTTGCGCCCAGCAATAAAATGGGCGATAACCTATGTAGCACCACGCAAAATGTCTGTAGTCGCTTTTGAGACAACATGCCAAAAGTAAGTGGGAAGGTGTGCCTCAACCTGCGGATGGTCGTGGGTTTCCCCCTGGCTCTGCTCGGTTTCCTTCCACCACAATGCTGGCCGCCGTCGCATAAGTGAAATATTCTTGAGTGCGGCGTAAAACATCAATCAAATAAATAAATAAATCAACATGCCAATAAGCCTTGTAACTTATTGTCGGTATAACATTTACAGTTCCGCCATGATATTACTAATATACTATTTGCAGTAATCCAATAATGCCTATCGCAAGCCACTTATCAGTCAAAAAATGATCAGAACAAATTCTTTCATGGCCCTTCGGTTCACATTTTCGACTGCTGGCCCCATAATCACCTCGTCGGAGAGCTTTCAGCCATTTCTTCCGTTTGTCTGGTTTGTCCAGCCCTGGCAATCGGATAAATTTGACGCATGTTTCCTTTTGATGCCTATTTCTGCAGCCGATAGCACAACAGCTGGTAGGCATAGCTAAATTCCATTAAAATCTGTCATATCGTTATCGCTGGTAATAAAATAATGTTACATCTCCGAAGAATGACAGGAGTCGGTAGGCACAGTGGTGTGGTTCTTGCCTACCAAAATGGCGACAGAACAGGAATTGTGGCCATCGCGATCTCTCCTGGCCTATTCTGATATGACCTGCTAAAAAAATTCATTGTACAACAACAACAGGACTCGTTGAGACACTTCTGTCAAATGGAGAGGGTACAATATGTACACACAAAGGCTTCCAAGGATATTGTCTCGAAACGTAAGAGGGGAATTGTAAACTCTGTGTCACGTGGTAAAGTGACGTCGATTCATTGAAGAAGCAGCTTTTCATAATGAACACTTGGAAGGCGCTCACCGACTAACAAAAGGGTCACCCTAGTCTTTACAATTGCCGTTAAGAGTTCTCTGTGCCCAAAATGTGTGGCATAGCCTGGTGTGTGGAGTTTCAGAATTTTCATAATGCCTGTGTGGTGGGCATTGCAAAGTGAACTGGTGAAGGACTCGGCGAGTGAGAACACATCAGAGTACCGGGACTAATAAGTCTGATATTTTCGAAAACGTGGACAATTTGCAGCAACACAGACACTCACTGCCGACCTTCAGACCCAATGGCAATAGTCTTCTTCAAACACTTTGACACACAAAGCATTTTTTTAGTTCATTTATTTTTATTAATATTTAAAAAAAAAAAGAACAAAAACAAAAAACACGATCAATACATTTACATGTAGCCTGTTTGTTAGCCCGAGAACTCGGTCTAAGAGTGGCTTATATATATTGATACGCGGGGACCGCTAGCCACCCTTAGCCCGAGACTTATCTGCGGCCGATTTCGGTATAATGCTTACAAAGAGCTACCCCCTCGTACAATTCCGATGGATGCGTGTTAGATTCGCCCTGAACACACATAAAGCACGGCGATTCTGAAAGATAACATATTTACGTACATCTTGTAACAATCGCTACTCGCATTTACATCCCCATTCTCCTGTACATCTTAGCCGAAGTCGAAAATACGGTTAATTTCAGCTGGTCGGCATGTTTTTAAAATCTGGGTCAGAGAGGCCCACATGCGCAGTAGCGGGTGATCGTTCAGTGATGTCATATCTTGAAATTTACACTGATACTAGAAGCCATCTATGCCTTCAATCAAACACGTGATAGAACATGGTTAAAGATTTAATGTTAGCTGTTTATTCGAGGGTTTGTCATAAGTATGACGTACCAGATATTTTGAAAAGACCACAGATGGATGCAATCACGGCGATACTTTCCAATACAAGTGTATTTTGCCTTCTCCCAACTGGCTTTGGGAAAAGTTACTGTTTCATCCTCCCTCCACTTATTTTGGACGAGGTAGGTGTGATTTTATACTTTATAATTTATATACACCTGATTAGTGGATATCTCCATCTTACCAAGCGGTAATAAAAAATAATATGCAAGTTTTTTTTTCCTTTTTTTTTTCTTTTAATATGCCGTTTCAACTTTTCTGCTTTTCCGCATGTAGGGGCTCTTCGCTGGCGTCAACAACGTACTGGTTGTCTTTCTTTTTAATTCGGTGTATCCCGCACATTCCATCCTTTCCAGAAATTGACATACTGACATCTTGTCAACAGTTGCTTTCAACAGCAAATGGTAACAGCCAGGGCACATAGATTGTCCTGCATGTTCTCGTTTCTGGACTTCTGGCGTACATGCCACATCCTTCGGCAAAAGACTATCGAGGCCTTCACGCACCGTAATGCCTATTGTGCCCAATTTTGAATGGAACGGATGTCGAAGATAACCCCTCTTTTTCACCGCGAATTTAATGTGACAGTTTGCACAAACTGTGGGGTCCGTCATTTTGCGCCACATCCTTCTGTCAAATTCGGGTCTCCTCATTCATTTGACTTTGTGCAAGTGAGAAATGACAGCCAACTCATCAAAACATAGTGACGTAATGAAAGGTCAACCACACATGCGCATGGGCAGGTAGCAATAACATGGTTCAGTAGGTCAGAATGTCCACACGGCATGTGAGGGTAAGTCACAACTGTGAATTATCTTGGATTTACTGGCAGTAAATGCTACAGAATGTGGAAAAACTTGGCAGAGGAACAGAGGCTGACTCGGTGAACATAATTCATTGGAGTTTTGCCCTGTTAATGCATGTATTGGTACATTTTGCACGGATTTTTGTTGCGCGTAGTTTCTCCGCTCTAGGCTGTTTTTACATACCACTATTTCAACAAGGATGACTCCTCCGCTGTGATCTACGTCTAACCCCATATTAAAAGATCACAGCCGAGATCCTTGGCCATTTGTTTGTTTGACCATAATTTCATGATACATTGGTTAAAAGCAACCCATACCATAAATTCTCATCCATTCAGCCGATAAGTCTGATTCATTTATGTTCGTAATGGTTTGATGGTCACCCAAAAATTTGTGGTAATTCACTAAGCATCTTTAAATGAGGATTATGGGGAAATACATGTAATAAAATAAAATAGCAGGTCATATGAGAAAGGTAGCAGGTCATTTCTGATTAAATAGGGAAAACACATACATACATCAAATGGTACAGGCCCATGGCCTGCAGTTGATCAAAAGTGTGTTAGAATTTTACCCCAGTATTGTATTTAAGTTGACTCTGGATTGTAATTCACTTTGTATTAGAATACGAAATAATATTAAGATTTAAGTCAAAAGTAAACATGCCCTGACTTTAATATGCTTTTGAACAATCGATGCCTTTGTGGTTATTATAACTAAGTTGATATGTTGGAAGAGTCAGATAAGTTCTGATTCGCCATTGCTTTGCGATGTGATTTTGACGTACTACACTGCGATAATGCATAGTTGTGTATCATGAAGTTTGAAGCTAACTACTAGAAGAAGTCCTTTACTTTTTTGCACTTTATAAAATTTAAACAAGCTGAAATTATTAATTTTGGAGACCAAATCATCGTTTTTGTAGTTTGCGATCCAAAATATTAATTCACATAACCAGACAAGTATAATTTTTCATATGTTTGTTAAGCCCCTAATAAATTATATAAGTTGGTTGTCTTGTTTTAATGGTTTATTTCCCTTCGAATTAAATTATACAGCTATTATAGGTAACTATTATAGGTTATTCTAAATCTCTGTTGTATGGATCAATTGATTTGAGTTTTTAGTGACTTGTGCAGAATTTGGTCACAATAATGCGTAAAATGGACCATATTAGGACAGACAAAAAGGTCTAAAAATTAAAATGTCATTCACCTTAATAATACATCCTCTTTTGTTTTGATTTTCAGGCTACTGTCCAGATAGACATACTGCTGTCCAGTTTGCAGTTTAAGTTGCTATGAGCCATGGTTTTTGAACCTAGAGAATTTTGAACCTTGATGCTGCCTCTGACACATCCCATAAGGTATAAGTATATTGTGTATGTCATCACTAGTACTGTACTAGATTATATACCTGTGCATAAATCATGGATAATATCCCCAGAGTACATCACCAGAACAAAGTATAGGACGATAAGGAGATCAGTTCAAGAGATGATGCATTTTGAACATGATGTCGAGGATACAAATGATGAGCCTGACTTAATACATGAAGTGGTCAGTGCTGTGTTAGGTGATGCTGGAACAATGGGTGAAATTGATGATGCTGGAACAATGGGCTAAATTGATGATGCTAGAACAATGGGGGAACTGGGTCAGACTAATTTTGTGCATAATTCCAACTATGTTCTCACTAATTGGGATGAGAACATTACAATTAATAATAGTAATGAAAGTAGAGTTTCTTGACAATCCTCAAAAACAGAATCTAAATTTAGACAATTACAGAATGATAGTTTGTTTGACAAAGTTCTAGTAATGATGAAAATCATGAATTCAATTCCAGCCAGGGTTTTGCTGAATAGGCTGCATCCTATTCTGTCCCTCACACTTGTTTGTCCAAGTTATTGTATTTGTTAATGTACCAAAAGTTCATAGAACTCTTCTTTCCACCACAAGGCTATGCAGGATAAAAGACATTGAAGGAGGGCCTTGTTAATTTCAGTTTTGTCTAAGTTTGGTGATAATGGCACAGAACTAGCTGCATATGAAACACTGACACTTTACATCAACATTGATGGGTTACCCCTTTTGACCCGTTTTCGGAAACTGAAATCCCATGGCCAATTCTAGGTAGGGTAGTAGAGCTGTCGAAATGTGATCCATTTGTCATCGGTGTGTACTCTGCTAATTAAAAGACATCTTCTTTGAAGCAACACTTGCAGGAGTTTGAAGAGGATATGAAAAGTATTTTACGTGATGGTTTAAAGCTTGACAACAAATTGTACAAAACCATCATAAGATGCCTTTGTTTGTGATGTCCCTGTTTGTGCATTGGTTAAATGCATCGTAGGTCAGTCTGGGTACAAGGGGCGTGAACAGTGCACAGAGACAGGCTTTTATTTAGGTAGAATGACTTTTCCTGAAATAAATGTAGTTCTAGGAGATCTGACATTAAGTTTGATGAAATGAGAGATGAAGAACATCATACAAATACTTCGCCTTTATAAGAACTGGTAGTTGGGTTTGTCAGTCAGTTTATGATAGATTACATGCATTTTGTTTGCTTAAGTGTTGTTAAGAAAGTAATATCTCTTTGGATCAGTGGCCCATTGCCTAAGAGGGTATCAGCTAAAGTAAATTCGGAAGTCTGTGTTCATTTAGGTACCATAAGACAAATGCTACCAAGAGAGTTTGAGTTTAAACTGTGGAAGGCTACTAATTTCTTGAGCTAAAGCAGGTCCCAAGTGACCAGTGGAAAAAACATCCTGTCCGGGTGCTGGGAAAAGGTAGTAAGTACATTTCTTTAAGTATGTTATTTCAGTGGGATATAATTTCAATCAGGTACAATCCATGCATTCACATATCGTGAAGCTTTCTTTAAAATTCTATTAACGGCATGGTGTCTTTAGTGTTTTTCTCTCTTACTCATTTATTGACTGTTTGAGTGAAGTCTAAGGTGATTTTGATCTGTATTCTGATCTGTCATATCACAACTCCCTGACTAGTAGTCCGCCTCGATGCCGACATTTATAGTGCTGCCTAATTAAAGTATCTGGCAGAAGACACCGTACATATTATTAGGCCAACCAGTTCTAGCTCCTAAATGCTGAGCGACAAGCATAGTATTGACCCATAGATGTTTGTTTATTTTTTTTTTATTTATTTATTTGATTGGTGTTGTACGCCGTACTCAAGCATATTTCACTTATACGACGGCGGTCAGCATTATAGTGAGAGGAAACAGGGCAGAGCCCGGGGGAAACCCGCGAACATCCCCAGGTTGTTGGCACACCTTCCCACGTCCGGCCAAATTTTTTTTTTTTTCACTGAAAGCACAGTATGAAAACATAGTATTAGATGCAGCTGGTTTGCATTCAGTCTATAATTTCTTTAGGAGACTATGAGAGGGCCAGTGAAAAATTAAGGACATCTGAGGAAACCTCTAATTTGCAGATGGATACCGAAAGGCAAGGCACAGAAAAAAAAGGTTATAAAGCAATGCAGGCATTTATTAGCTTTGGCAATTTACTCTTGCAATTATTTTAGGTTTCAAAATAAAGATTTCTTCATATGGACATAGTACTTTACAGAACCATAATCTGTATGTCTATCTCAGAATCTCAAACTTTGGAGTAGGCCTATGGAAATGTGATAAATTGCTAAGAAAAATGCATTATATAATTTACATACGCCCCCGCCATTAGGCGGAGTGTATTATGGCATGGCAATTTTGTCCATCTGTCTGTTAGCACTATGTCCGGGCTATAACTCCAACAGTTTTCCCGGGGCCTCTGTGGCTCAATTGGTTAGCGCGCTAGCGCAGCATAATAACCCAGGAGCCTCTCACCTATGCGGCCACTGTGAGTTCAAGTCAGGCTCATGCTGGCTTACTCTATGGCCGTACGTGGGAAGGTCTGCCGGCAACCTGCGGATGGTCGTGGGTTCCCCCCCCCGGTTTCCTCAAACCATAATGCTGGCCGCCGTCGTATAAGTGAAATATTCTTGAGTACGGCGTTAAACACCAATCAAATAAATAAATAAATAAATCCAATAGTTTTCCACATAGTTTTAAGTTTTGGTGGATACATACATATTCATGTACAGATGATGATGTGTTGCGACTCACATTTGTCCATTTTTGCGGTTGCCATGGTAACCAGATAGCCATTTTCCTTATATATATACTGTATAAATAGAAATGATTTTGTGTCGCGGGCTACAAGCCCAACTGTTTTCCACATAAAGTTTTCGTTTGTGGTGGACACATTTGTCCAGTTGTGATGAAGATTCTTCTCAGAGGTTATACTCACCAAAAGCTGCTGTTATTCTTTTATATATTTCAAACAAATACATTTGTTGGGACATAAGTTGTGTTCACCTGAACTCTTGTTTTTACATTTAACTTGCTTCCACCTTTCGTTAAATTATCTGTAGTTTTATGTTTTAGAGATATAAAATATCATCACTGATTGTTTCATTAGCAGATGACTAAAAACCAGAAGACTCGCAGAGTCTGACTCTGGCTTTGAGAGTTCCAAAGTTGAAATGAGTGAGATACCACTTGAGAACCAATTCCAAGTCCACCATCCACAGTCAAAACAAGACCAGATGAAGAAAGATGCGTGCTTAATACTGATGCGCAAATGCCTGAGCTCCTTATTCCAATGCCAGCATTTACAAGTCCCAGATTGCCAGCAGAGGCAAGTCCCAGAATGCCAGCAGAGGCAAGTCTCAGAGTGCTAGCAGAGGCAAGTCCAAGAGTGCCAGCGAGGGTTTCACTCCTCAGATTCCAGTAAAATTCATTTGATAGTTGCTTGACTGCCAGACAACATGGACCTTTGGAGGATTGGTGGTACATTCAAATATTTCATTTCTTGGATGAGCTTTTTGAACCATATGTATTGTTTATCTCATCAATGGCATAAACTATGTATCTCTAGGTTTCTAACTACATAAGAAATGTTAATGTTTTATGAAATATATAATTTAAATATAAAATTTTATGAGATGTATTTGCAGGTTTCTGTCCTGGACAATCTGGGTGGAAGAAATGTGGATGAGTGTGTCTGACGGCTCATGTCTTACATTATGATCTGTCCCTGTAATTCAACATGATGGGCCGAAATGGAAAGAGGGCATTCAACTCTACCAAACTGTTTGATGTTGTTTACCGTAAGTAGGATTATATTTGTATTTCATATATTTTTATTGCTTGATAATATTTTCGACGTGGAAAGGTCTAGCAGCAACCTGCGATCAGTCGTGGGTTTCCTGCAGGCTTTCACCATAATGCTGAGCGGAGTTGCATAGGTGAAATGTTCTTGATTATGGTTCCAAACAGTCAAGTAAATAAATAAACAATCAAAGTCATTTGCGCTCTCAGTTTATAAATACAACTGTTTTTTTTTTATTTCTGCAGGTACGTTGCCTGATATGTAACAGTTTGCTTTGCCAAAATCGGTTCTTCTCTTTAAAGATTACTGAGACAGTGTTATTTTATGAAATGCAGATTCAATTGAGCACAACACACAAACCACGGACACTGTCACAAAGACAGACAGAGAGCGTGCTGTTTCCAAGTGGCTTTTAAGAGGGAGAGACCGGGACGGAAATCAGGCAGTCAGAGCAGCTGAAGGTAGACAGCGTCTGTTTGCGCTGTAACTATGTTCAGTGTTCGTTAGCAAGTTATGTAAAAACTTGAATACAAATTGTGATATCTAGATTCCAAGTGTTTTCTTCTTTTAACTCTTTCTAGGGATCTGGGGTCAGGTGTTCAAATGTGTATTAAACAAGGCTTCAATCTTAATACCAGTCTCATCCTTATACAAAATAAATGACTCTTTAGTCTGGGCTAAAGTTAATATACTTTTGAACAACTCAGCCCTTGCGCTCAAGCGGATATGGTGCATGCCTTTCAATGGTCAGGACACACAAGGTACGGGTTCAAACTCGGCTTGTGCATGGGAGTAGTAAATTCCCCAACTCTCTTTGATGGCTTCAAGACAATAATCTGTCCACGAAGTTCATGTGATCTGTGTAATGTTAATACTAATATGGTGTGCATAGCTCTAATGTGCTGTTCTGATGAAGGAAAATTTGTGAGCATCTTGCAAAAGTCGGTGTACCATCGGCTATCCAGTTTGTGTTAATCAAATTTATGGAGTGTGGCACTAAGATTGAAGCATTCAAAATAAATGCTTTAACTGCTGAAAAATGGTGGACATTACAGAATGCGATGAGATTTTGCCTAAATGATTGATTGATGAAATTATTGACTAGTATGTGTGGACTGTTTCTACGTAAATGTATCCCATTCCGCAACTACATTTAACATGTATTTGCTAAATCACCATGGACCCACAAGAAAGCGAGAATGGGCTAGCCCAGAATAGAATTACCGTGAACCCATATTAAGAATGAACAGATTAGCCCAGAATAGAATCACTGTGGACCAATTTAAAGCCTGAATGTGTTGACCCAGAAAGGACCTGACGTGGACCCATATGAAGCTCACATGTGCTAGCCTAGAATGGACCCACTCAGGTCTGTCAACATCCTGTGGATGGTCGTAGATTTCGCCCGGGTTCTGCCCGGTTTCCTCCCACCAGCGGACAGTATACACAAACCTGGGATTAAGATGGTCATCCCTTAATATCAGGTACAAGTTAATATGTGAGTATGGTGAAATCCATTTAAAGTACTACATAAATTTAATTTACCTGGACTTCCAGTTGTCAGAGCCCGGATCTGATGCTGACATTCCTTCAACACACCACGATCAAATACTTACGCCAAGAACTCTGATAAGGCAAAAATACGATTTAATAACGGAACTAAACACATTATTTTTTTTAATGAAAATTTAATTTTATAGTTCCTTAGTTGGTATGATTAGATAAAAACTTCAACTTGTAACTTGTAACTCCAGGCTGGAACAAGTGTCGAATTCTGGTTTGAAGTTGGAAGCTAAAAACTGAACTTGTGTATCTTCAAGCTAAATGCATGATAGCTATTTATAATTACCAAAAGATTCTTTTAGCGAACAGGTCATGATGTCAAACTTTTACTGTCAGGCTGTCGAGTTTCATGTTTTTTAATAGATGAGACTTATCTATAGGACCTATCTGTATTGGCGTTGTCACTAGACGTACTGTGTACGAAGCATTATCACATATGCCCCGAACACCTGTTTGGAGAAGAGTGCGGTTTGTCAGCATCAAAGCTTATAGTGCTTCTGTACCTGAAGTTAACATTTCTGTGTACTGCTATAGCCTTGTATAACAGTATCATGGGAGGAATGCAATTGGTGATGATTTCAGAACAACGATGTCCCCTTATACAGGCCACTCGACACGCAATGTAATTCAGTGAACAATGTGTCTGTATGTATGGGTACTATCATACACTGACCTAGTGGCTCATCATTGGTTGAGAATTTGGGATGCACTAGTCTTGCGAGTGGCCTCCTTAAGATGGATATCAGTGACGTGTTGAAAAGACGTTCTGAAAACCATGAAGTTTGACCATCTCTTGGTGCATCTCGGCGAGTTTAGATCGTATCAGAAACGGTTATACTTCCCCCTTTTTCACGGGTTTTCACGCTGTCATGGCCGTCTTTATCCTGAGAATCCCAAAACACAGGTGAACCGCGATTAAGACATCCTACCTGAAACCACCATTGAAGTAGATGTATGGTGTTTTAATAATCATTGGTTTGCCAGGTATGTTAAGTGTGCTGTAGTGTTTTGCAGGAATGAAAGCCTGGAACATTAAACAGTCAGTAAGATCAAAGAGATACCGTTGCCAGATACAAAATTTATGAAAGACTGAATTGCCCAGTTTTCTATTGCTGATCGCCGTCGTATAATTGAAAAATTCTTGAGTACGGCGTAAAACAGTAAATAAATGTGTCACTGTTGTCTTCTCAACGTGGGTATCTTGAGGCAGGGCGCCTTGTGTCCACATAGGAGGGGAATCGCCTAGAATGCTTGTGTACTACACTCAAAAAATTAATCTCTTAATTTTAATTCTTCGAAATGGAACTATTGAATATAATTGAACTGCCACCATTAAAACGGCTTGTCAGCATGGAACATGATACCATTGAGCTCTGTCAAGTTCCTTCCAGTCATAAACGTTACCATGATATTCACGAGAACGACCTACAACCAACTATTAAACAAATTTGTACAAATGGTTAAGTCCTGAAAAGGTTCCATATAGGGCCTTATTTAGAGCGTTTTCTGTGACTTTACACAAATATGAAACTAGTTAAATGGTGGGAAAAAAAATTAGAACTTCTACACCATTGATTGTCTGTGACCATGTATAAGGATTTAGTGTGAAATTCAAAAGAATAATGCAAAAACCTACTTGGCTTTATATACATATATTCATCTGAGCGAAGTTGGTAGTTAAAAGCAAATATTAGATAATGAAAAGTCAGTTTTCTTTGAAGTTTCATGGTCCCTCTACTACACTATGCTGTCCTAAGTTGCATTTGAATGTAATATTCTCTCAGAATTAAATTTTTCGAATTGGAATTATGAATACAGTTGAACAAACTGACACCATTAAAACATGTAATGAAGTGATATAAATGGTAGGTGTCTGTGTTTAACAATCTAGGCATGGAGCTGGTTGGACCTTCAAAGCAAAAATGGACGGGAATGTGAATCGAGTTTTTCTTTGTCATCCGTGACGCCCTGCTTGTGCTCGTGGCCTACTTTGTTCGGGACTGGCCGCATCTGCAGCTGGCTATGTCTGTGCCAGTAGCTCTTCTCTTGGTGTACTGGTGGTAAGAAAAATTACTAGACATTAGGCCTGGGTTGTTTTCTTTGTTTGGATTTATTCTGATTTAAATGTGATGGCAACGCGGCTTTTGGAGTAATTCTAGACAACTGACGTCTAATAAATTTGTACAAGTTGTTACTATCTAAACATTAACATGAACAGTTAGAATGAAAATCGCACAAGAGGTATAAATTGACAAGGACGGATTTCACCTGTAAAGTGTGAATCTTGTGGCTACTATCACACAGTCGTCGTTGTTCTGGTTTTACACTCCATCATTTAGTCTTATACCGGTAGCCGATTTCTAAACACTCTAAACACTATCCCAGATTGATGTCTTGGTTGTGAAGGCTTTCATTACTCCGTCTGTTTGGCAGCCCTTATTTTTTTAACACGAGGATCGCTTTTACAAAACTATAAACTAACCCATGAAAGACGTTCTCTAGGTTATAGCGCCATGAGGTGGACGTAAAGAGAAAGGCAACGAAAAGCTGATAAATAAGGTTTCCTGACGAAAGGGTTCCATAAGCAAGATATTTTCGCAGAAAATTTTCCTACTTCCTTAGTAAAATTCGTTGAACGTATGTCCCACATTTAACTTTACAAGCAAAACGTATACTTAACATAACACTTTGCGTCTCCAAGATATATGGGTGCCTTGCCAAGTGGTAAATGTGCTTACTTTCAATCGCTAGGACACACCTGGTACAGGTTCAAAACCCGGCCTTGGGCACGGCATTTGTAGCTTTTCCAACCATTACTGTTCGCGGGGCCTTGGCGACGATGAGCTGTCGATGACCCCCGTGTGTCCATTTGCGATATGCTACGTTCATTGACCCCTTATTTTTTTTTTTATTAATATGGAATACATATCTAAATATCACACCTTTGAATGTGGGTCAGTACTTACCAAATACGACGGTTTATCCCGCGGAACTTTTTGTTTGTCTTCAAAGTGATTACCATCGTATGAAAACATGTCGTTAAAAAGAATCTGAAATAAATGAATAAAAAAGAAGGTAATGAAAACTTGTACCTGTACATATAGATTCTGAAGGGAATGCATGATCTTAGAAAATGGTACTAAAACGTAGAGTTTAGTATTTATGTTCCAAAGTGATGTTGTACACATCCTGTGTTAAACTGGGCGGAATGTTTAAACAGGATCATTCCCGAAGTCACCAAGATGGCTGCCGGCCAACGGGAAAAAGAGGAGGTGAAAAATATACTGGATAAGCCCGCTAAGGTCTACAAGGTTAAGCTGCCGGCAAAATTTCTAGACGGCCCAATGGAGGAGGCACACAAAGCCAGGCTGCGGCAGCTGTTCACCAACAGAGCGCTATGTATCAGAATACTGGTGAACATCGTATACTGGTATGTCCAACCTAGGTGTCCAAATAGACAATCATATACCAGCCGTCAACCAAAATGGACGTTCCAGATCAATAATCGCAAGGCCGTTATCAAAATAGCAGAGATAAAAGGAAGACTGCACAGCTTCGGCCTGAGTTGTTTACGTTTTACTTCCTATTGCCAACCACTCTCGTAATTTTTAAAAGCTGAATATAATATATCGTCACTGTGTGAAATCCGGTTTTCACGGATATTATCAGGGCTCCAGAATGTGTTTTGCGTAATTCCATGTTCCAAATAGACAAATAGAATTAAAAATTGGTCTCCATGAAAGTAAGTACAATTATATGGCTGTTGTATGTGAACATGACTTGTGCTAGTTCAGGAACATTCAGAATAAAACCTCTAACCTGAAAAGCGTTAAAATCAAGACGTGTTAATTCAAGCTGTAGGCTTATAGGCCTTCTCCACTAGTTATAGTCCAGACTTACTGTGTTCGAACAAGTTGTTTCAGATTTGTTTTACTTACAGGGTCACCTACTACGGCCTGTCTCTGAACAGTGGGTACGTGTACGGCAATATCTACCTGAACTTCTACCTGGCAGTCGCGGTGGAGTTTCTGGGTTACGGTACCTTCTCTATCTGCCTCTGCTTGACCGCCCAAGACGGAAGAGGCTTCACTGCGCCTCCATGCTGATGTGTGGTATCGCTTGCTGCTGCTCCATCTTCACAGTCATTTACCTTCCTTGTGGTATTCATATGGAAATGAAGACTTCAAAAACCACGGTTATAAATCCTTGTGTTGTACAGTATAAGCAGATTTTTACGGATACATGCATTTAAGGGGGAAATGGATACCATCGGAAATAAACTATAACCAATGTTTCAGTGCGGTGAAAATCCGTTTGTAAGGAATGTGTATTAAATGACGCTACTTTACAATATCCATGAAGAAACTCATTGCTTTCAAATGTAAGTTATAAAGGATGTATTTTACAGCGATATTCGAGATCATATATCGGGCATATGGAAAACTGAGAGGAATTATCCTTAACGTGGACAGTGTATGTTGATATGGTACCAACGAGTGATCTAGTTTTTGAACTCATTTAAAGTAAACAAAAATTCGATCAGTAAATGGTAGACGTTGATATTTATTTATTATTATTATATATTTATACATATACATATGCAGGTTTTGAGTTTTTGGCATATTCAAGCTAACAAGCAGTAGGACGTTCTTTATAAAAAATGGCGTAATGTTGTTTTGCCTTTTATTTGCATATATTTACTTGTTTAGAAGGCCCCCGTGGCTTAGTGCAGTGTCCTTGCACATAATGACCGTAGAGCCCCTCGCCAATGCGGTCGCTGTGAGTTCAAGTCCAGCTCAAGTTGGCTCCCTTTCTCACAGGCTGTGGGTGTAAAGGTTTGACAAGAACCTACAGATGGTCGTGGGTTTCCTTTCCTCACTAGCAAAACTTTCTTCAGAAATCTTGAACAACGCCGAGGTCACAGGGTCACATGACGATGCAGGGTATAAATGAAACAGTCATTCCTTAGCCTTATTGTATATATACCTGTAAAAAACAACGACAGAGCAAAGCAAATTCATGCAATTTGACAAATGTGATGCGATATTCTGACATATCATGTTATCCTAGTAAGGTCATTATTTATTGATGAACAATTAATGTTGTATAAGTTTTTCTGCTTTTATTTATGGCTCCAACCAGTTTACCATATATTTTTATTGATAGTATTTATGACAAGTAAAATATATAGCAATATAAATTGCACATATTTGTTTATCTCTAACATGCCTTTATGTATTAAACCTCCCCCTGTATTGTAATGTGATGACTTATTGAAAGCTTGTATCAGCCTTATTATGCTGCATGTTTGTTTACCAGGTGTGTTTGGCATCATCGCCATTAACGCTATCTGCATTGTACTCAGGGGATTCTCGCCAGTGCTGTCGTTGTTTGTTCTCGTTCTGTCCATGCTGGCTTCCTCACAGGTCGTATGTGGGAAGATCTGACAGCGACTTGCGGATGGTCGTGGCCTCCCGGGGGACTGTTCGTTTCCTCCAACCATGTAATACTGACCGTCGTCGTACAGGTGCATGGAACATTCTTCAGCACTACATAAATACCAATCAATTAGCAAGTTAATCTCCACTGTGCTGTGTCTGGTTGGCTGCTCTCATCTTACCGGAGACGTTGTCACGGAAACTGCCGGACACAATCGAAGATGGAATCAAGTTTGAAAAGTATGTCCTAGCTATGTAAGTTTGTCTTCAATAAAGAAATCTTTCGAGGTTTTGATTTATTTATTTATTTATGTACGTGAATGGTGTTTTACGCCGTGCTCAAGAATATTTCACTTATGCGCTAGTCGCCAGCAATATGGCGGGAGGAAACCGGGCAGAGCCCGGGGAAACCCACGACCATCCGCAGGTTACTGACACACCTTCCCACTTATTTTCGGAGAGGAAGCCAGCATGAGCTGGACTTGAACTCACCTCGACCGCATTGGTGAGAGGCACTTGGGTCATTGCACCTTGCTAACGTGCTAACCTCCTTGCCACTGAGGGCGCTTGGAGCTTCTGATGTGAATTGGTAATTCAAAGATCTATGTTGTGTTAAATTCATTTATTTAATTGATTGGTTTTTAACGCCGTAGTCAAGAATATTTCAATTATACGTATGGTGGGAGGAAACCGGGCGCAGCTCGGGGTAAACCCACGATCATCCGCAGGTATCTGGCAGGCCTTCTGACGTACGGTCGCAGAGGCAGCCAGCACGAGCTAAACTTGAACTCACACCGACGGCATCCGTATTCATATGGTTAAAGTAGGGGAAAGGTTAACAGATTAGGCTAAATACTGATGGCTGATTAACAAGATCTATGGCTTGTGAACAATTTTTGAATTTAGTTTATTGTTCCATCATGCACACTGAGGACCTGATGACACCTAAATAACTGAAGTTTCAAGGAAAATTCCGCTCACTGAAAGGTTCCACTCCAGAAAATTACTTGCAGCAATATTTGTCCTTCTTACATCAAAATGTGTTCACCTACTGGCCTGTTAGGCAAGATCCCGTGGTCTTGGTTTTTCGACAGTTCTTAAACGGCGTCCTTATACACAATTACTGCACACAGCGGTGAAAAGATGGTAAATATAGATTTATGAGGAAATGTTTTTTTAGGATACGTATATACGTACCTTTAAGCAGATGGATGTATATATGTTAAAAAATGTAACACAACAACCTGTGTTTTTTCATTCAATAGAGAAAAGTGTTACCCCAACACTAACGTGTTAAATAAAGGTACACATTTCTTGTGTTACAAAATAATAAAACACAAACACTAAGGCAGTGTGTTAATTCAACAGAAGACTGAGCTGTTCAAATATGACACAAGACCTTTGTTGAAAAGAACACATGTTTGTTTTCCTACAACACCAGTGTTTTTGCGCGTAGTTGTTTGCACTTTATTTACTGTTGTTTGTGACACGTTTTGGGTTATTGACCACTCACCAACCCTAAATACATGCGGTATTATTTCAAGCTATTAAGCCGGTTAAGTTCAAAAGCAAGGAAGATTATAACCCATAAAACACAGTTTCAGCGAGTCATTAATACAGAATACAATATAATGAATTGCAAAGTCTGGTCAAGCCCTGCAGTTAAAATATTATGTAAGGAGTAATGTACATGTAATAATGCGAAACTCTGCATTTTCTTCTGCTTGTTTTATTTATATTGAGTGGTCTGTTTTACGCTTTAAAGAATATTTTTTGAATATTTCACTTATACGACGGCGACCAGTAATATGGTGGGATGAAACCGGGGAGGGCCCAGGGGAAATTGCAACAATCCGTCGGCTGCTGGAACACCTTCCTACATAAAACCGGAGGAGAAACAAGCATGAGGTGGAATTAATTTCACATGTAGCAACCGCCTTTATGAGCGGGTGCTGAATCATTTTGCTCGACCATGGAGGTCATGCTTCCATTTCACCGTAATATGAATAAAAATCATATTACAACTTTCGTAGCTCTTTTTCCATGTACATGTACACCGCCACTTTCTATCGTTACATCTTAACTTAAGATCATTGTTTATAATAAAGCAAGCCGGCTCAATTCTCCTCGGGCTACAGATTCCTTTGTCGTCATATGACTGAAAAATTGTTGAGTACGACGTTAAACCCCAAGCACTCACTCATTCACTCCTCGGGCTACATGTATCTAAATGAAACTTAAATTAAACTTAGTTAAAAGTGACAACGTGACAGACTGGGTGCATCACGAATTCTAACAAAATGTCCTGCGGTTTGCAACACAAGATATATTAATATTTTTTTAAAAAACATAATTTCAAAGTTCAGTAGTTCATCTGTATAGTTAAAAAGGTGTGGGCTAAATTTAATTTAGCAAGAAGGTCATGTAAAGGTCATTTTGATATGTATATAGGTATATGTAATACATATGCAGCTTATCTAAAAGATCTATCTGTACTAACGTCGTTACTAATATATTTGACGTATGATCGCCAAATACAGATTTGACGTATGATTTGACGTATGAACCACCAGGCATGTGTTCCCTCTCTTTGGGGTAGCTCACCATTTGTCTGCTAGGACAGCTTAGTGTTTCTGTACAAAAAAATAAGATCACGCCATAGCTATACATGTACGTATACCCTTACGTAAAAGGGGCCAAAATCACATAATATTTGGATGGATATTTACGTTTTGTATGATCGACAGCACGGATGGTGGACATTAGCATTGTAAAGGAGTAAATGGCCAGGCCGGGGAAGTTAGTGATTGACTGTTTTCCCAAACTATACGGTGCTTCCTTCAGGATGAATAGGACCCAGCCATGACTATGCGAGCGCCAGAACAAATATAAAAAAGCGAACAAAGTCATCCAGGATTGGCTTATTTCCGCTTATATATAGAGCGGAAACCCCGATGTCGCCAGCCTAACATTCACTGCTGTTGTTATGTGAATGAACCTTATGGGCTTCGGTCATTTTCTGCGTTTTCTGCATTAAGCGCCCCGATATAGTCTCCCGTGTTCCAGCCATTACCCGGTGCACAGTTCAGTCACCGTTTAAAGTACGTGAACAGTCGCAGTGATAACCATGACGTTTGACGATATTTTGGTGTATCTCGGCGAGTTTGGAAGGTATCAGAAAAGGTTATACTTTCTCCTCTGCATTCCGGTCATCTTCACGAGTTGTCACGCTTTCATAGCCGTCTTTATTCTGGGGATCCCAAAACACAGGTGAGCCGTGTTAAGCCATCCAACATGAGGTCACCGTTGAGGTTTATGTATACTGCTCCAGTAATCACTGTTGGTCAGGTATTTTAAGTGTAGTGTTTGTGATGAAATTGTGACAACATAGAGCTATTTTTGAGTATATATGTTCGAAGTGAAAACTCGAAAAAACCCTTTCCAGGAAACCCAAACTTATCGCCCAAGTACTGTTTCCTAAAAGTGGATACGTTGAGAAAGGTTAGCTGTCCATAGAAGTATAATTGTCCAGAAAGCTTGTGTACTCCGAGATTAAGTTCTTATGAAGGGACAAAATTTTCACAATATATCTTCCTTGGAATTGACGTGTCGAATGTTTAAGTGTCCATACATGCAATGAACCAAGGCAAAGTAATTTATAGGCAAACCACAGGATTTCGTACGACCACTACATAACTAAGAGACCGATCTCTACAATGGTTAAACGAGAACTCATGTACCTTATCTCGCGAGAAAAACCCGCATGTAAGTGCCCAGGTATTTTACATACTAGAGGCTAGAGTGCATCTACTTTTAAATAAAGAATCTAGACTGAAGAAGAAACGTCCTAAAAACAACAGTGTTCTACATCTTAAAGCTATAGCATTGGCCGTGTTTGTGGGGTAACAGACTATCTATGTATAGTGATCGGATGAATGGCAATCTAGCCTCCAGTACTAAATAAAATCGGTCAAAAAATTGCACTTGAATATATATGTGTGTATGATTGAGGTTTCACGTCATAATTCACAATTTTTCGGTATATGACGACGAGGAGTCATTAGGTGTCTCCACATATACCTTGTCTTCATATGGCAAGTCCAGCCCATGCCACTGATGCATTATATTGAAGACACCAGACATGACACCCCACCCAGTCACATTATATGCTGATAGCGGGTTAATCAGTCCTATCATAAGACGCAATCATAAAACTAATGTACATATGAAAATACATAATTCGCATTGTAAAACAAACAAAAAACTAATTACCAATGCAAATGATTTAATAAAAAGTGCTGATTTAATGGACCACGATATTCAAAAGGGAAGTGACCCTAAAACAAGTATTTCAACAACATTAGTCCTATTTCCTTGTTTTAACTTCGCTGAGCGTCAAGCGAGGCAGCAACAGGTAAACATTTTGGTATGGCCAGTCTTTGTTATGATCGGCTCTTGAAAGTAAGATTGTATCACACTCAGTCAAAAACTAAACCCAGCTTTCTTTTTGTAAACAATAAATATGTTTCTGTGAGTTTGCTTAAGTTAAACGTGGCAAAAAAGGAAACTATTGTCAAAAAGCACAGTCTGTAGAAGGTAAGAAAGTCGATAATTCTAACATTCACCCTTACCCAGAAAATCGAAACTCACCTAAAAAACAATTAAGAAATACATGTACATAATTCATTTCATTTGTAATGACAGAGAATAGGAAAGTCTCTCAAGGCTCGAGCCTCCTATAATACTTTAAAACGATGGAATAAATGAAATTAATAAACACATTTAATCTCCACCAGTGTTGTCGACTCGCATTGTTTCAACAAAAATTAAATAAGACAACATGAATATTGCCAAAGAGAGAAATGCACGACATAGATTTCGTTCTTACTTGTGATAACTTCTTTTTGTCACTCCTTGTCAAGTATCTAAATTCGCTGCTGTGAATTACAGTCATTCCAATGTTATAGTGTTTTTCTGTTAACCTGTTGGCTATATACAGCCATCTGTTAAACCATCCTTACTGGCTGCCAAATTGCCTTTCATCAGTTACACCTAACACCAAACGCTCCACACTTAAGATACTTAGGATACTTTTTTGATTCATTGTGTAATATTCCATACGCTTTTCTCGAAATTTCTTTGACCAACATTTTAACATTTCCGAATATGCATTGTCAGAAACAGGGTTTAGAATAAAATAGAAAGCAGTTTAGGTAACTGGGGCAGCTTGCACAAAGCAATCGTTGGCTAAGTTGATTGTAACTACCATTGTAACTAACATATGTTGCCATGGTAGTTACCGTCAGCTTAGGCTACGATCACTTTGAAGAAGAGGCCTCTGGTGTCACTCTCGGTCATAACGTCCAAACCTACTGGACACACCCAATACGCAGCATAAAACTGTCTTTGAATAGTTATGATGAAACCCGAGGCAATGAAGTCTTCGTTTAGAAACCCAGCTTATCAAGTCACACATATTATTTGTACAAACACACCCAGTGACTCCTCGTTGTAATGAGACTAAAAATGATTAAGTACCACGTAAACCACAAGTAGACATACATGCATACATGCATATATGATAGATTAGACAAAGTAATCTAACTGTATTTTACCTGAAAGCATATGATCAAGAAGAGGCAGACTATATAGGCATGGCTTTCGTATACGCATCACTGTATATATACGCCACAATGTATATAAAGCTCTGTGTTGTTGTTGTTGTTGTTTTCTTTATTCACGAATCATTCTGGCTCTTGCAAAGAGGCACAAATCCGACAAATCGAATGAGCAAGTAAAATGTTTAACTGTTGAAATTTCATATTGCCTATTGTTATGTACACGACTGCCGTCAGTTTCTAAATTTAGCTTGCCATTGTTTACATACGCTAACAGTTCGGCGCCTGCTGTCTGCCTCTGCCTTAGGGTGTTCCAGAATGCGCGCAGTTCGGTGCGATGAAAGCAGGTAAAAAGGGGAGAACAGAGAACGGAGAAAGGAGAATTATTGAGAGCTTGGATGCTTTTGCTGTGTATTACTTTAGTATGCCTTTTGTGCTGAATTTTGGTGTCTTTATAGCCTCTGGCTTTGTTATATCCTATCTCCACCGAGCACTTGTTCAGTCTGAACTTGTATGTTTAATTTGTGCTCTTGTATACACAGTGCTTATTAGTACACGGACCCTGTCTGAAATTTTGTGTATATTTCGTCATACACTCAGTTATACTGTGGATTTTCCCCCTTGTGAATTTGCCTCTGAGCATTTATGCCTGTGTGGTATATATATTGTGGAATATATGCGTCCGTTTGGACTTGACACCGTAAGTACTTTAGTATTTGTATAGATACCGCTATCTTTTCTTGTTCAACTTAAGTACTTTAGTATTTGTGTAACAGGTCTAGCGTATGATTAATTCCCCCTTGGTAAGTTTTCTGTAAAAGGAGGTAGGAATTGTATACCCAGCAATCCCTGCACCGTCATCGGCATGACGATTCACTGACCAGCAGGTAAATTGAACTTTCTTTGTAATGTATATTATTTTAGAAGCTTAGTAAACTTGTATGACCGTTTTAGTTATGCAAGGATGTTTTAACGATGTTTCGAGTGCAATCGCTCGACTGTAACTGTGAACGTGCGAGTTGTAAATGCCAAAAGTTTATACGTAGCCGAGTGTCGCTATGTAACGGTAATTGAGCACTCAGTAACACAACGCCTTGGTTCTTACGGCGCAACATATTTTGTCTAGTTAGTATTTGTGAAAAACAGAAACGCCTAAGCGAGTATTTGCTTTTACTGTTAGTTATTAGTAGAGAGTTATGAGAGATTAAATAGCATTTCAGAAATGTGTTTGAATATTTTTTTGTATTCTTAGATGCATACGGATGTTTTAGACAAATGCATGTTACGAGCCCTACATTCAGTAAATATGGGTATTATATGTAGATCCAAAATGAAAGGTCCGACGAAGTTAAATGTTTCACTCTTGGTAATTAATGGAGTGGTGATTACACAACTAGTCATTCGCTACTAGCTTTATTCTGTGTCTGTACACTGAAAATATTTTGTTCACTGTAAAAAATATAAGATGCCTATCAGTTTGTTTGAGTTGGAACCGGTCTATAATTAAGTGGCAATACAGGAACAATGTATAGCACTGACAGGTTTAAATACTCGTGCTGTAATTGTTACACGTCTATATATGTCCATGGCCATAGCATATACAGTCATTATCAAGTTACCCGTGTGGTTGCGGTCATAATAACCCTTCACCATGGTACATGACTATTAAGTTAGTGTTGATATATGGTATAAGTGTATTCTAGGACAGTATATAGGTACAGGATATTTGGGTGTAAGCCTATGTTATGTATGGTAAATACATGGAAGGTTTATAGTATGTATTGTTATTGTCGTTTCAGGTCAGGGTGACCTCCCCTGGTTTTTTCCTCTCACCGGTGTTTCTCAGAACCGAATAAACTGTTACAACTGTGTGGCGGAATTTGGCGTTTTGGTTGAAATTCTTTCTGCAACAAACATGGCCGACCTCACACTGGTGTCAGAAGTGGGATTAGGCAGAAAGAAAACAAGCAAAGGCAAAGTTAAGTTCAGTAAGTCAAAATCTGAGATACGAGAAAACCAGGGTAGAGGGAAAGACAGAACTGTCCCTATGGCCAACACGGAAACAGACGAGGTCAGGGAACTGCGCAGGGAGATGGAACAATTGCGTGTGACTTTGGCCGCTGCTGTCAAAGAGTCAGGTGCTACACAGACTGCATTGCCTGAAACTAGACTTGTCCTGCCCCCACCCGTTAAATTACCAATTTACAGTGGTAAAGAGGATCCTGCTTCCTGGATTGAGCGAGCGAAGCGAACTCTGTCAACACAACATTTAGATGGCCAGGATGGTGTCCAGTTTCTCAAAGACTATCTTCAAGAAACCGCTGAAGATGAAATTCGTCACAGAGACCCCCAGTCGCCATATGATTTGTTTGACATTCTTAAAAGTGTGTTTGGTCGCCGCGCTTCAAGGCCACAGCAGATGAGGGAGTTTTATAACAGAACTCAGTTGGCAACAGAGACAATTACTCAGTACTCTCATGCACTTGTGTCAATGATGGAAAAAATGGACCTTGACTCAACCGAAAGTGAAGAACGGCTTAAGGAACAGTTTGTGGAGGGTATCAGAAACCAGGCCGTTCAGAGATTCTTAAAGCGACGTACACGCGATAATCGTCATCTTGGGTTCTCGGAACTGAGGCAACTTGCTTTGGAGGAATGTGAAGAATCACAGACTGGTAAAGTGCATATTAAGGAAGTGTCTGCTGAACAGGACTCGGTAAAAGTTGATGAAACCCCCACATGGGGAAGAGAGTTAATTGATTTGACCAAACAAATGTTGAAAATCCATGCTAATATGTTTCAGTCGCAAACCCAAAACGGTAATGTTGCTCAAAATGTACCAAGTGGCCATGTTAATCAACCATTGAATGCTGCTGTTAGTAATGATACACAGAATTATGCATGTTTTTACTGTCACAAAGTAGGTCACTTTAAGGCTGATTGTCGTAAACGGAAGCGTGATTTAGAAAGGCGTGCAGCTAAAAGTAATGGTAACCCTGAAAGTGGTGCAACTCAGCATTCATTGTCTGGTTCACAAAGCTTATGACGCCACATAGTAGGCACCTGTCCTGAAGTTGATGCAGTTATTGGTGGACAGCGCGGGTCTTGTTTGGTTGACACAGGTTCACAAGTAACCACAGTAACAGAAGGTTTCTATGACAAATATCTGAGTAACCAACCCATTGACCATTTGTTAAATTTAAAGCTTACAGCTGCTAACGGTATTGACTTGCCATATATAGGGTATATGGTCACAAGTGTGAAAATTTGTGAGACAGTTGTAAATGACGTTGGTGTACTGGTACTTAAAGATAAACCTGGGTCTGATTCTGTTAATGTTAAAAGACCAGGCATAATTGGTATGAATGTTTTGTGCCATGTTCCTGCATTTCAGAATATTCCAGTGCAGTCAGTCTCCGCTGAGCAGCCAAAAGTGCACAAATCTAAAATTGTTCGAACACCAGATAATCAGGAAGTATTAATCCCTGCATGTTCTATCGCGCGGATTAAATGTACTGGCGTTCCGCCAAGACAGTTCACTCTTATTGAACCGTTAAATCAAGCTCCTGCAGGAGGCAAGTTAATGGTAGCTCCTACATTATCTAATGGACATGTTGAACTCTTAAATGTGACTGATGTGGACATTTGGTTACCACCTAGAACAATGTTGGGTAGAACACAGGACTGTGAGGTGGCAGAAGTAGTCAACTTGTCAGCCGGTGTTGATGAAATTGTGGTGGAGACAGCTGTTGACTGCAGTCCCAGTGGTCTTACCCCAGACCTGTCTGACTTTGATGGAACGCCTGAAGAGCTCAGTAAGGCATACCAGTTATTTGAAGACTATAAGGATGTGTTTTCTCCAGGACTAGGCATGACGCAAACTATAAAGCACCGCATTCACACTACCGATGGAATTCCGGTAAATGTGCCTTATAGGAGAATACCACCTCATCAGGTTGCAGAGGTTAAGTCTCACTTGCAGGATCTTCTCAATCAGGGAATAATACGACATAGCACATCCAGGTATGGAGCTCCCCCGGTATTAGTCAAAAAGAAGAGTGGGAAATTGCGTCTATGTATTGATTACCGGCGGCTCAACAGCAAGACCGTTCGAGATGTTTATCCCATCCCAAGAATCGAAGAATCGTTGGATGTTATGTGTGGTGCCCGATATTTTTCGACCATGGACTTAAGATCGGCATACAACCAGATCGAGGTTGAAGAAAGCGACCGTCATAAGACAGCATTTGTCACACCATTTGGACATTACGAGTACAACCGTATGCCATTCGGGCTTGTAAATGCGCCATTTTCGTTCCAACGTTTGATGACGCATGTGTTTCATGGGGACTTAATGGAACATTTGATCGTGTATCTAGACGACATCATCATCTGGTCGAGTGATATTTCCGAACATTTCGAACGACTGGAGTCCGTTTTTCAAAAGCTTCGAAAACATGGGCTTAAGGCTGACCTTGAAAAGTGTTCGTTCTTCAAACATGAAGTTAACTTTCTGGGACATATCGTGTCTAGAAGTGGTGTCTCAACCGATCCGGACAAGATTGAGGCCGTGACAAACTGGCCTACTCCGGAAACACTACAGCAGTTAAGGTCGTTCCTTGGCTTTGCATCATATTATCGAAGGTTCGTTCAAAGGTTTGCCTCCATCGCTTCCCCGTTGTATGATGTCATCGGAAAGTGTGGCGAATCGAAACATAAACGACACCGGAAACTTCAGAAAGACTGTCTGATCAAACATCTTTGGTCAGAAGACTGTCAGAAAGCGTTTCAGCTGCTGAAGGATAAGCTCACGAGTTCGCCTGTACTCACATTTCCTGACTTCACAAGACCTTTTGTGTTGGAAACTGATGCCAGTAATCGTGGCATCGGAGCTGTGCTAAGCCAGGAACAGGATGGTGAACTGAAAGTAGTGGCATATGCATCTAGGGGCCTCCGTCGTCCTGAGAGACAGTCTGGGTATTCAAGCCAAAAAATTGAGTTGTTAGCGCTTAAGTGGGCTGTATGCGACAAATTCCGGCCTTATCTTACAGGAGGGAAGTTTGTCGTATATACGGATAACAACCCGCTTACGTATCTCCTCTCCAAACCGAAAGTGCCAGCATTAGAGCAACGCTGGGTTAATGAGTTGTCTGGATTCAATTTTGAGTTTCGTTTCCGGTCTGGAAGATCGAACATCGCAGCGGATGCTCTTTCAAGACTCCCTGGACATGCCCTAGACCCCGATAACGTAGAACACTTAGCAAGTACGATACTGAGGAATCATGTTATCCCTGATGAATTGCGGGAAGCTGCATTGGGGAGCATATGTGTACAAATCAACAGCATTGACCCTGCTGACACCGGGTTAGCATCAGATAGTGCTACTGAACTTCCAAGATGGAACAGGGAGAATATGGTTGAATATCAGTCTAACGACCCAGCGATCGGAAGGCTAAAGCACTACTTGAAGTTGGATCGTCGTCCCACCCCTTCAGAGCGGTGTAAAGAGTCGAAACAAACTCTGCTACTACTGAAGCAGTGGGAGCGCCTTGAGATTCGTGACAGTGTGTTGTATCGCCAGGTGAAGGGGAACAATGGAATTAGAAGTGCTAAGGTGCTCTTACCCATGTGCTTACAGGAAAAGGTGATGCATGACCTTCACGATGCTGCTGGACATCAGGGTGCAGATCGCCTAGAACTTCTGATTCGTGAACGTTGTTGGTTCCCAGAAATCTCTAAACGTGTTCAAGACTACATCAGAGGCTGTGAGAGATGCGTAAGAGGCAAAGGTCCTTATCTCCCACCTAAGACGTCATTGGGACGGCTGGTTGCTACTAAGCCACTGGAAGTGGTCTCCATCGACTTCACCATTTTGGAAAAGGCGAGTAATGGTATGGAGAACGTGTTAGTGGTAACTGACTGGTTCACAAAATTTACCATCGCGATTGGAACCCGCGATCAGAAGGCTTCAACCGTAGCCAAGGCTTTAGTGCGTGAGTGGTTTACACGCTATGGTGTCCCTCAACGTCTTCACTCTGATCAAGGACGGAATTTTGAAGGGCAAGTAATCTCAGAACTGTGTAAACTTTATGGAATCACAAAAAGTAGGACTACCCCTTACCACCCGGAGGGGAACGGGCAAACCGAGAGATATAATAGGACCCTCCACAATTTATTGTCGACCTTGCCAGAAAAACAGAAGAGGTTGTGGCCAAAGCACCTTCAGGAGTTGTGTTTTGCTTACAACGCAACACCACATGCAAGTACAGGGTACAGCCCCTTCTACCTGCTATTTGGGTTTGAAGCACGTTTTCCCGTCGATCAGTTGCTTGGAGTGCACGACTTGGATAGTTGCAGTAATGACAATGATTCATGGGTCTCCTTACATCAAGCCCGCTTGTGGCAAGCCCGGCAGCACGTCCAGCAACAGCTTGAGACCAAGTATTTGGCAAGAAAACAGCGACATGAAAGGAAAGGTGTGAAACCCCCCATCCAGGCTGGTACACTGGTGTACGTTCGTCAACATCTTCCAGGAAGACGGAAGATCACAGATAAATTTGGACCGGAAGTGTATAAGGTTTTAGATGAACATAACGATGTTTATACACTGGAACTGGCAGATGGCAGTGGTGACATCAAACGGACTGGCCGTAAGGAAATAACACCAGTTGAGCTTTCCAGATGTCCCGTATCATCTGAAGTGGATTCATCTAACCGACCATCAGAACTCAATGATGAGTTGGATACTCCTGAGAACTACAGTTGTGACAGGCCTAGGTACATTCTAATGCAGCCGGTGCCCCAAAAGGCGGCTCGCCCGACAGATCAGTGTAGCTCGACAGTGTCAGGTGATTCACCCAGTGAACTAAGGAGAAGTAGGCGCACCACTGCAGGAACTCACTCGAATGTTAACCATTTGCCGCGTACAGTATTAGGTCAGTAGTATTAGCTCATGGAGATGTAAATTAGTTTCCGCAGAATAGCGTCTTATATGTTGTATTACTAGTATATCATGAGGACATGATAGAGTTTCAAGGGGAGGCATGTAACAGGTCTAGCGTATGATTAATTCCCCCTTGGTAAGTTTTCTGTAAAAGGAGGTAGGAATTGTATACCCAGCAATCCCTGCACCGTCATCGGCATGACGATTCACTGACCAGCAGGTAAATTGAACTTTCTTTGTAATGTATATTATTTTAGAAGCTTAGTAAACTTGTATGACCGTTTTAGTTATGCAAGGATGTTTTAACGATGTTTCGAGTGCAATCGCTCGACTGTAACTGTGAACGTGCGAGTTGTAAATGCCAAAAGTTTATACGTAGCCGAGTGTCGCTATGTAACGGTAATTGAGCACTCAGTAACACAACGCCTTGGTTCTTACGGCGCAACATATTTTGTCTAGTTAGTATTTGTGAAAAACAGAAACGCCTAAGCGAGTATTTGCTTTTACTGTTAGTTATTAGTAGAGAGTTATGAGAGATTAAATAGCATTTCAGAAATGTGTTTGAATATTTTTTTGTATTCTTAGATGCATACGGATGTTTTAGACAAATGCATGTTACGAGCCCTACATTCAGTAAATATGGGTATTATATGTAGATCCAAAATGAAAGGTCCGACGAAGTTAAATGTTTCACTCTTGGTAATTAATGGAGTGGTGATTACACAACTAGTCATTCGCTACTAGCTTTATTCTGTGTCTGTACACTGAAAATATTTTGTTCACTGTAAAAAATATAAGATGCCTATCAGTTTGTTTGAGTTGGAACCGGTCTATAATTAAGTGGCAATACAGGAACAATGTATAGCACTGACAGGTTTAAATACTCGTGCTGTAATTGTTACACGTCTATATATGTCCATGGCCATAGCATATACAGTCATTATCAAGTTACCCGTGTGGTTGCGGTCATAATAACCCTTCACCATGGTACATGACTATTAAGTTAGTGTTGATATATGGTATAAGTGTATTCTAGGACAGTATATAGGTACAGGATATTTGGGTGTAAGCCTATGTTATGTATGGTAAATACATGGAAGGTTTATAGTATGTATTGTTATTGTCGTTTCAGGTCAGGGTGACCTCCCCTGGTTTTTTCCTCTCACCGGTGTTTCTCAGAACCGAATAAACTGTTACAACTGTGTGGCGGAATTTGGCGTTTTGGTTGAAATTCTTTCTGCAACAAACATGGCCGACCTCACATTTGTATAAGTCTTATTATATGTTCTTGTTAAGCTAATAAATTGTTGTAAAATAAAATCTGCTGGTTTTGGTTACTTTTTTGTGCGGCTAAACTGTCGTGTATTTCGAACAAGCCATCTCTTTATAATACAGACAGTTTGGGTCGTAACACTATATTCTATCAGAAATATACTGGGATCCAGATTAAGAAACCAGTTGCGCACAGATTTGTCCCTTTACAGGGAATGATTTTTTTATATCATCTTTTTGTTTTCTCCAAGGTGCGCTATTACTAGTTTGGACAACGACACCTACGAAATCCAGAATGACTTTCATCAATGGTTTGTTAATGTGACCATTCCTGTCAAAGACTCCCGTTCAGGTTCAGAATATGCTAAATGCGAAATGTATAACGTCACTGCTTGGGATCCGGGCTTTATACCATCCAACGAAACCATTGGATGTGACAGATGGGTTTTTGACCAATCATATTTTCTGATAACTGGCACAACGCAGGTATATATATTGTAATGATGTTATATTTTCATGAATTTATTTTGTTATTGTTTATTTAGTTTGTTTCTTCCGTATTATAATTCACTTTTCTGAAGACAAGGACGTCTACGAGTGGGGAATACCGGCCAGAGACTGGAGAAAACCCTCGCTTTTTATCATAATATTTCACAAAGATGAGTCTGTTTGATGTCTCTGTGATTCAGTTGGTTAGCGCGCTAGCGCAGCCTAATGACCCAGGAGCCATTGCGATCGCTGTGAGTTCAAGTCCAGCTCATGCTGGCTTCCTCTCCGGCCGTACGTGGGAAGGTCTACCAGCAGCCTGCGGATGGTCGTGGGTTTCCTCAGGGTTCAGCTTGGGTTCCTTCCAGCATAATGCTGGCGGCCGTCGTATAAGTGAAAAATTCTTGAGTACAGAGTAAAACACCAATGAAATAAATAAATAAATGTTTGATCAACAGATTCTTGCCAGTTATCGAAGGCTTTGTAGGTGTTGTGTCTAACGTTGGACTTCACTGTGATTTCAGATGTCCTTTGTGTGTAATGACTTGTTGAAGAAATCCCACATTACCATGGCTTACATGCTGGGCAAGCTGGTCGGGTCTTTGGTCTTAGGCATTACTGGGGACATGTAGGTGAAACCTTCCTGACAGCTTTGTGCCTTTTACGGATTTATGGTTATTTATAAATGGAGTGCCATGTATTGTTTGTGGTGCCTTGGCAACAATCAAATAAATAAACTGTAATAAAAAAAACTCACTGAAAGCGGAAACGTCCACCAAGACTAAATTGTACAAACTTCCACACCACAGCGTGGCCGCTCTCGGGCGCATGCTGCGTTTCAACAAACGAGGCAATATCACAAGGTGAAAGAAAGAATAGAAGTATTATTGTCCTATCTGCCAATGGTAAAGAATCCGGATCCACATGACCATTAAAATGCGATGGACTTACGCCAAAGGCCAAGCTGTGCACAAAATGTCCTACATTGTTCACACTGAATGATAACATAGGAGATTTGCACCTGATCATGGGTCAATATATAGCAGGCGCTTCTACTTTCCTTGCTATTTCCATGGTTTATTTTGTATTTAGTTTAGGGCGGAAGAAAATATTGTGCTTTTCTATCCTCCTGTATTTGGTTTCTGGGGTAACAACAGCCTTCGTCCCCGACTTCATCAGCTTCACAGTGGACTTCTTCTTTATCGGGGCCTCCACCGCGGGCATTTTCATCAACGTTTTCACCATTGGTAAGTTTTCCCATGCTTCTCAGAGATCAGTTTGCGTGATTCCATATTGTATATAGATCCCCTTATTGGCTCTGTCATCACGGACCTGGCATATGCTTAGATGTATCTCCTGCTGGGTCTCAGACAGCTTCTGCATAAGGCATGACGGCAATGAGATCTGCCGGTTCCATCCAGTCATAAATCTAGTTGTTGGCTTCTTTACAAGATATTTATAAGTATACGATCTAAAATCAACAATCAAACAAATGAATATACGTTGCAAAGAGTGAACGTATGTTTTCTTGGCATGTACCCCAGCAGTGATGGAAATGTTCCACATTGAACGTTTGTATTATGATTTTTGACCATGTAAAAAGATGTGAAACAATTAAGTGGTGAAAAGGGTTCATTTCTAAAACCATGTACACACATATAAAAATAGTTAAGTGGCGCAAAAAAGCTTTAAAATATCTACATTGTCGATTTTCTGCGACCATGGAACAAAGAAAGTGGTGAAATATGGTTTCATATAGACTCTACATTATGGGTTTTCTGTGGCCATGTAAAAGCATTAAATCTGATGGCAACACAGCTTTAAGTAATCATAGACCAGTGACGTTTAATGAATTGCAATTAACATTACTGCATTTTTACCTAATTCTGATTGCCATGAGCTTTAGGGTTAGTGTAAGTTGCTACTATTTAAGCACACATAAAAAGTTACAATGAAAACCCTGAAACTGAAGTAGACGGACGAGACACCGTGTTTGACAAGTTACACATGACCATTTGGGAACTTTCACCTTGTCGATGTTGCTCTGGCTTTACCTTTCATGGCGTAGAATTTTATAATAATATGTTTTTAAGTCCGCACGACGCTTTCACCACTGCTCTGTTTGGGCAGATTCCACACAGAGACCACTTTTGCAAGACTTTGTAAGTCAAATTTCTCGTAACGTTCTCGTAACATATTTCAGTCAAAAGCAGAATACTCAAGCTTTGTAAAAAGTATCATACTTAATTATTTTAATGAGATTTCCCCGAATAACATGTAAAACAAAATGACAATACTGCATAAATGGCTGGTGTGAGTCGAGGCAGCCATCTTGAGAAGTTTATCCAATCAGACACGTTACTATCAGATTGCGCGGACTAAGCTGTGACATAAACGTTACCCATTCACTCCGTGGAGTGACATATGATAACACAAAACTATTGAATGAGACATCATTTTGAGATCGTTTACAACGATTTGGTTACGTGTATAGCCGAAGCATTTCACAAAGTGTTGTGGGGCGGGTCTGTATCATTTAGGGACCACCACTGACGTAACATCAGTTGATTTACAAGCCGTGCAACCTCCAATGATGATATCACACATTATGTCAGACAGTAGCATGCCATCTCGGCCCAAACCGCATTCAGCTTTCTTTTATAAAATACAGTATATTTATTGAAACGACGTGTTCAAGCCGAGGTGCTTTCTCTGGCGTCTAACTAGATCAGGACTGCTTTCATCTTAAGAGGCATCGCTACAAAATTGAAGCATAAAATCCGGCGACATTCGAATGCTTAGATCAGCCTCAGTGGTACTTAGATTTATTTCTATTTGTTTCAGAAATGAGGGTGAATCTAGTTCTACAACAATCCTATTGTGAAATTTCGCTAAGCTTTTACTGGGTTGAAAACAATAAAAAAAAATTTAATGCCGGTTTAAGATACTTTGAATGGTAGTCTTTCAGTGGACATAAAGATCAGTCAGGTGCTGTCTTTCACTTTAATAGCAGCAAGTATATTTAACAACATATCAGTACGACTATTCCTGGCCGAGTACTGATAAGTTGCGCGCCTTTAAATCGCTATGACAAATAAGGTCCAGGTTCAAACCCGGTCTTGGAAAGGGTATATTTGTAGGTTCCCCCAACTATCACTGTCCATGCATCTTCATTTAATCAAGCTTGTGATGTCCGACATCATCCACCTTGGTTTTCTGAGCTAAATTATCTCTTCAACGCTCTGAACATTTCTTCATTGATATGCATGATTCATGGTCCAGTCAGATTCCACCTTGGTTATTGACACTGACAGGAGTTCAAAATAACACGGGATGTGGCTGTAATGAGAAATATGCGGTGTGTGCAATAAATTTATTTAGACGTAGAAATGCTAGTGCAAAAATATCTCCCTGTACATCGAAGTTAAGGGTTATTGAGGGGACGTTCATTTTGAGGCAAAATAGGCTCGGTAGAAATTAGTGACGAAATAATAAAGACATAGGCTACATCCATCGGCTGTTCTGTCTCTTTCGCTATCAGCAATACTTCCTGATAGCACAGTGACTTGCCGCTGCCTGTTCGTTTCAATAAAAGCACATCGATCAACGTTCACGATACAGCATATTGCTGTTGTATGTTGTGCCAAGGAAAGAATCTTATCCGAACGTACATGTGTTTGTTTCGAATCAAGGAAATACAAACTTACAAGGGACGATCAATGATTGGCTGAAAATGCCCCGGCGGAAGTACGCAGGCGCAATGCCATTGGCTTCTAAAGACTTTTATATGTACAGTAAAGCAAGGGTGATTACGAAGCTTTAGCGCAGTATCAACCTTGCTGATTTAAAGATGCTGTTTTTGAAGCCTGTGCGACAATGATAAGCTATCATTAACCCTTTATTTTGCATGTAAATGGTGCACATACCGGTATATGACACGTTTAAATGTGCTTCAGCATATTGCCAAATTCGATGGTTAATCCTGTGCAATACCCTGCTTTAAAAGTAATCACCATCCTATGAACAAATCTGGAGTATATGGCGTTAAGAAAGAATCTGAAATAGTAAATAAATAAATAGATATGTGCATGTAGTTTAGTATTTATGTTCAAAATTGCTGCCTTATATACATTCTTTGCTTAGAGGGGACGAAATGTTTTAACAGGATCATTCCCGAGTCACCAAGATGGCTGCCGGCCAACGGGAAAAAGAAGGAGGCGAAAAAGATACTGGATAAGGCCGCCAAGGTCAACAAGGTTAAGCTGCCGGCAAATCTCCTAAACGGCCCGATAGAGGAGGCACCCAAAGCGAGGCTGTGGCAGCTGTTCACCCACAGAGCGCTATGTATCAGAACACTGGTGATCTTCCTAAACTGGCACGTCCAATAACGTCCATATATCGGAAATGAATAAAAGATTGCACAGCTTTGGTCCGATTTGTTACATTATTGTCCGCTACACACTATGCTCGTGCAACCACTCTTGTCATTTTTCAAACCTGAATAAATTGTGCAAAAACCAATTATATTTTTTATTTATGAGCCAAATGCGACGAATATATATGACGACATTGGGTGCTATCTACTTCTAAGTTGCGCATATATAATTGTATACTGATCTGCAGAAACCTAGGTGATGTTTAACAATGAATAACAGGAATAATTGCCATTAGCTTTTATTCCATTGTTAACTCACATAATTTACCATCCTTAACAATATTGTTTAACTTCTTTCAGCCTTGCTTCACTTGCAGGGTTGTTGTGGCATTGACCTACTACAGCCTGTCTCTGAACAGTGTGTACCTGTACGGCGATATCTACCTGAACTTCTTCCTGTCCGTCGTCGTGGAGTTTCTGGGTTACCTTCTCTGTCTGCCTCTGCTTGACAGCCTGGGACGGAAGTGGCTCCTTTGCGTCTCCATGCTGCTTGGTGGTATCCCCTGCTGCTGCTCCATCTTCACAGTCCTCTACCTCCCTTATGGTATTTGCAGAGAAAGATTTCAAAACAGTCCATTAGAGTTGTACTGTGTCATGTTCAAGGAATTTATAGACACATTTAAGTTTCATTTCAAACAAAGATTTCGTTTTTTGTATTGTGCATGAGAAATTAACATGGGATGAAATATTCGGGCAAATACATGGTGCAAGTTGAGTGTAATTATGATTCAAAGGTAGAATATGTTTGTGTTAATCTAGCATGTGTAGAAAACTACATAACCTAGTTTAATCACATTTTCAAAAAGTAGACAAAATGCGACCAGTCACCAAGAGCGTCTAGCCCAATAGGCTATGTCAAGCTATGATATCGTTAGGTATACTCTGAACGCTTTACCAACTGAGTGAATCGGCTTTAGACACTAATGGTGAAACTGCTTTTTGGCTTTAGAATTGATCTCTGAAAATAAGACTTCAGACGTTGTGCACTTAAAAGACGTCGATTTTTTCCTTTTCGTTTATTTATTTACTGGTTATCTGGAAGGACACGCGCTTTCCTTTTAACATTATATATCCTGATTGTTGTATATTTAATGTTGTAATACATGTATTCATTTTTACAGAGTATCAGTGGGTGACGACGATCTTGGCGATGGTGGGTAAGATGGGCGCCTCAGCAGCATTCGCCGTCATCTACATCTTCTCCTCTGAGCTTTTCCCCACCGTGGTCAGGAATGGCGGCATGGGTGCCAGCTCTATGATTGCCAGAGTGGGCGGTATGATTGCTCCATACATGGGTGCCAGCTCTATGATTGCCAGAGTGGGCGGTATGATTGCTCCATACATTGCCGATCTGGTACGTCACTCTGCATCAGATTTCACTAGAATGCTATTAATATCACTTGTCTTAAATCATCTCCCGGTAGGTTTGCTGCAGGTTAGTGGCATGTAGGCTGGGCTATAGTGCTGTCAGTATTATCAGATAGCTGGTCTCTGTGTAGAAATGCCACGGACTGGGGCCCGTCTTTTGTAACTGTACTCAAATTATATGGAGGAATGTCTTGTGAAGAAAGTGATGTGACGTCACATCTCTCAGACGTTTTCGGAAAAGGCCACCATATTTAATTTTTACTAAATACTTTTCACACAGCCCAGAAAAATTCTAAAAAATAAATTAAACGAAAAGAAAAGGCTACACCAAATGTATATATGCATTGATAAAATATCCCGCAGGAAGCATATTTTGTTATTTATATGCTGTAACACAACCGAGACACCGGGGTTCAAAGTAAGCAAAATCGCACACGTTGAGAAAATCTACAGCGTCGCCATATTATCTGTTTTAAGGAATCATGCAGGCGAATCACGCACTCGAGGACGCACCTGCTTCCTCTTACGTCACCCGTCCCCTCCTTTGCCATTTAACTATGTGACTGTGGAGTAGGAGTGACGCGACATCGTGTTTCCCGTTGCTCTAATCCCATGGCGCATCCCATGGCCTTCTAAGGATTTCTGGTTAAAAGTTGATTGATAGAATTATCTCTATATTCACAGTACTGCGTCATTATAGCTTGCAGTGTATGGTCTTATAGGGCAAACTGATTGGTGGAGACATGGAGACAGCCTTACCGCTTATCGTGTTCGGAGCTGTTTCTATCATCTCTGGACTGGCGGCTCTTACCTTGCCGGAAACACTGTCACGGAAACTGCCGGACACAATTGAAGATGGACTCAATTTTGGAAAGTATGTCCTTGCTGTATATTTTTTTTTTCATGAAATATCTTCTTGACGGTATTGATCTGTGAATTGTTAGATTCTGGAGTTATCTTCAGATCTACACTGATTTTATAGAGGTCATGGCACAAGCTTAGATTTTCACGGAACAGATGTCACTTCAATGTTTGCAGTGTTAATTTGCAGATTATTTATAAGATCATGCATTAAACCACATGAAAAACATCTTCTGTCATTTTCTGAGCGTGATAATGTCGTTGTCGTTGTAATGTCATAGTACGTATAAATAGTTTGAAACTTCAAGGATTGATTCACTCTCCGTGTTTTAATTTGAAAATAAAATAATACTTTGCTTCGGTAATGCTTTATACAATCAATACGTGATAAATATGACATGTGTTGTACGCCTATATATGTGGTAAAACTGAAGGAAACCGCTTTAGAGCAAATAAGGTTTCGATGGTCGAAGCTAGATCTGGCGTGTATTTTGTGAGTGCTCTTTTGTTTCATCCTGCACAGGGAGGACATTGCGAGGTCCACAGAACTCTATTTGCCAGGAACATTACAATCAGAGAATGAGAAGTCCGAAGAGAAGTCCGGGGTATTCCAAAGTCTGATATCGTTACAGCAGTCAGAGACAGGTGTTTAGAGAACGAGTGAGCGCTTGGGGTTTAACGTCGTACTCAATAATTGTTCAGTCATATGACGATGAAGGAATCCTTAGGGTGTATGTAATGTGCCTCCTTGTTGCAAGACGGGCTTTCACCGCTCTTTTATCTTGTGCTACTTCACTGAGACTACTTACCAAAAGCAAGCAAGCCGCCCCTCCCCAGCCATTACACTGATACAGGTCAGCCAGTCGTTGCACGAATGGAGAACTATTAAGCTCCCTTACGGAGAATATCATCGGATCAATGGCGAATTTATACCTTGTCAAAACTATGGAATGTCTCGCACTATAATCGGAAACATTTAGCAACGGCATAGAGTTTCCACACAGAATCTTTTCAAAATCTTCATTCCGTTGTGAAAATTACTTGCAGAAATGTTTATCTTTGATACACCAGAAAAGTTAAAAGTTTGAGCAAATATTTCTTAAAGCAAGGTGACATTACATATTTATTCAGGGTGATATGGTATAATATTTTTATATCATGTCCACTATATCAATAAACACAATTTATATACATATAAAATGATGTGTAAATATAGGGTAATAGGAACTAACAAAACCGGTAAACGGTGTCCAGTTTAAATATATACCAATAATATATGTAATCAACGGCGAAAGTTTTGGTCATGACAACATATCTGTACTTGACTATGTATAGTTAATATCAGTGATGTATATCAAATTTATTGGCAAAATTGTGTCTAACCTAACTTTTATTATACCTTTATTAAACTGTTATAAATTTAGACAACTGATAGCGGCAAAGAAAAAAAAACAACGTCTTCACCATAACTTTTTTACTTAGTATCATTGTTTTTAAGGAGAGACGCAGAACTATGAGAAAGGATTTGAACACACAGTTTGAACTGAGTTATGCGCAAAGAATTAATGAAACGCCTGGATAAAATACAAGACATGCCCCCGTGAAAAATATTTGGCCTTTAATCTAGTTGAGCTGGAAAGAATTAACCTTTTTTTTTGGCTGATAAATCAATTAAGACAGCGATGGCAAAATCACGTGAAAATGAAAACGGTGTTTTCTAATGTTTACTTATTATCAAAAATATAATAGACAAATTTTTGTTCTGCCTAAATATATATTTTATCAACCAACTTCAGAATGCTGGTATGTTGTGAATTGCTCCCCTGTCTGGATTAGCCGCTCACGTAGAAATTGGTATCTGGTCACACAATCCCGATGGAGTAATTTACTATGACAACTGGTATCTGATCATACGATCACAAGTATGGTCGTGTAACAACTGGTATCTGCTCAGACATAACCGGAGAAATCCCGATAAGGTATGGTAATGTGACAACTGGTATCTGGTCACACAATCCCGATAAGGTATGGTAATGTGACAACTGGTATCTGGTCACACAATCCCGATAAGGTATGGTAATGTGACAACTGGTATCTGGTCACACAATCCCGATGAAGTATGGTAATGTGACAACTGGTATCTGGTCACACAATCCCGGTAAGGTATGGTAATGTGACAACTGGTATCTGGTCACACAATCCCGATAAGGTATGGTAATGTGACAACTGGTATCTGGTCACACAATTCCGATAAGGTATGGTAATGTGACAACTGGTATCTGGTCACACAATCCCGATAAGGTATGGTAATGTGACAACTGGTATCTGGTCACACAATCCCGATAAGGTATGGTAATGTGACAACTGGTATCTGGTCACACAATCCCGATAAGGTATGGTAATGTGACAACTGGTATCTGGTCACACAATCCCGATAAGGTATGGTAATGTGACAACTGGTATCTGGTAACACAATCCCGATAAGGTACGGTAATGTGACAACTGGTATCTGGTCACACAATCCCGATGAAGTATGGTAATGTGACAATTTGAATCTGATCATACAATCCCGATGAAGTATGGTATTGTCACAGCTGGTGTCCAGTCACACAATCCCGATTGAGGATGCTAATATGACAACTGATACCTAGTCACACAATCTCGATGAAGTATGGCAATATGGCACTTAGTATCAGTAATTTTAACAACGTTATTTAGGGGTGGGGGAAGCCTCCGTGGCTCAGTTGGTTAGCGCGCTAGCGCAGCGCAATGACCCAGGAGTCTCTTGCGGTCGCTGTGAGTTCAAGTCCTGCTCATGCTGTCTCCCCCTCCGGCCATACGTGGGAAGGTCTGACAGCAACCTGCGGATGGTCGTGGGTTTCCCCCCGGGCTCTGCGCGGTTTCCACCCACCATAATGCTGGCCGCCGTCGTATACGTGAAATATTTTTGAGTACGGCGTAAAACACCAATCAAATAAATAAATAAACAACGTTATTTCAATGAAATATGATCAACTCCTATTCCACCAAATCGCACGATATCTGTCGTATAGGAATTAGGCCTACCTAACTTCGATAAAGTCGAGCACAGTGCCGGATGTTCAAGTCATACCTTATTCACATCGATGACAGCAGACGTAAATTTACTTTCATCTATAGATTATATAGGCTAAAAAACATTTCACGTAGGCTATGTCGTATCGGGCTTACTATTACTACGCATTTGTTTTATGTGATGAATACGGGGATCAAGCTGAATTTGGCTTCGCGTACATACATGTATTTGACTCTCGTTGTCATGTACTAACACCGAACCACGAGGTAAGCCAAGCTGGAGTGCACACGCGCTCAGCATTTACCACATACAGCGTGCGTAGTGTATCACGTGACTAGCTATGACGACAATCTATGACGTATATCACATCCCCCTTTTTGTAAAAACATCAGAAATAAGAATGCAGTATTTAACACATTACTGTCAATCAACTTTAACCAGTTACATTTAAAGGGTTATGGTTATAAAAGCAGCACAGTGCTTATTGTATAAGAAATCATGATCATGATTTTCACTCAATAAGAACTTTCAATGGTTCAATATACATCCGAAACATGTAACTTAAAACTTAGCATTCAGTTACCTTCAAGACAATAAAATCAAATAAAACATCAGTTAATACAATACATGATCAATCACAATTCTGTTTTCTCCCATCCAGTTGTATAATCAATTCAATATGTAAACTAAAACATAATAAAGAACGTATACATGTACACAGTTATAATCAATCTCAATCTGATTTGATAAACATCAACATTTATCAAATTACAATACATCAATATTTATCAACACATCAATAACATCAGTTCAGGTATCTCTCTAACGCACTGGCGCTTTGACTTGACGACTCGACTACACATTTTGCTATCTTGTAGCTGGACTTGTTTACTTTGAACCTGAGTTCTTATCGGTCTGTGTATTTTGCATGGTGTTTTAACACTTCTATTTACAGGAATGCACATGTCCTCTGTTAGTTCAAAATACTCATCAGGATTGTGTACATTTGTCAAATACTCAGATGTCACTTCTGGTGATTCTCTAACTACCTGGCGGTTTCACCTTAGCTCAGAACCTGATTCTACTTTCACAACATAGAACCTTAGCTTTCCAGATTTTGACTGAACAATACCAGGTTGCCATTTTCTTGTTTTTTCATATCTGATTTTAACACTATCTCCCTTTGCCTTTTTCTCCCTTTTAGTCATTTGCCTTGTACTTTTATCAAAGTACCTTTTCTGAGATTGTTGGTTCTGATTTAAAGACATTTTCACCTGTCCACTATCTGGTGTTTTTGGCTTTAACATTGAGGATTTCATTGGTAACTTTGTGTTTAACCTGCGGTCCATTAACGAATAACCTATTCCTTCTAATGGCGTTGTTCTGTACACTAACAAAGCGTAACATGGATCGACTTTTTGATCAAGTTTTTTACCGTCTGAACCATGCGTTCAGCTTGACCGTTTGAGCGAGGATATATAGGGCTGCTTGTTTTGTGCGCAAAATTCCCAGGTCATGGAAAACTTTCTAAACTCTGTGCTTGCGTATTGTGGACCATTGTCTGAAACAACTTCTCCAGGTATCCAGTGTAGTGAAAAAATCGACTTACGCGCATTAATAACTGCTTGCGCTCGTGTGTCTTTTCTCAAACCATACACCTCTGGAAATTTTGAATAGTAATCTACTACTATCAGGTGATGCTGACCTTGATATTCAACAAGATCTGAGTCCACTTTTACCCAAGGAGCGTCTGAAATATCATGACTTTTCATCGGCTCCCTATTTTGCTGTTTACGGTTTTCGTTGCACTTTCTACACTTTTGAACTACTTCCTCAATTCTTCTGTTTATTTCTAGCCAATATATCGCTTCCCTCACCCCCAAGTGTGATTCATGGACATTTTCTAACATTTGCTTTCTTACTTTGGTCGGAATAACAACTTGCTCACATTTGAAAAGTACTCTGTCTACTGCTTCTAATTCATCTTTAATGCTCCAGTATTCTCAACACTCATGTGGACAATCTTTTACCTCATTTAGTCCCTCTAGAGTAAGTGAAACTACTTTTGACAACGTTCTGTCTTGCTGCTTTTCCTGTTTTAACTTTTCCAACTTTTCTGGAGAAAGTGGGGTTTGTTCTCTGACCAAAAATACTTCAAGGGGTGCTTCTAACAGGCTATCCGCTACCTGTAATCTCGCTCTACTCAATGCATCTGCTAACCAGAGTTCTTTCCCGTTTTTGCACTTTACCTCTACGTGGTTAGGTTATAATGCTAGGAGCATTCGTTGGAGTCTGAGTGGAGTTTTGTGAAGAGGTTTTTTGAAAATAACCTTCAACGGTTTGTGATCAGTCTCTACTTGGACTACTCTATGACCTACGTAGTTGAATCCTTGACAACCAAATGTTATCGCGAGAAGCTCTTTCTTGATTTGGGCATAATTTTGTTGAGTTTGCGTTAACGCTTTCGACGCGCATACGATCGGTTTTCCGTTTGGTATCAAGGCGGCACCTAAACCTATTGAACTGGCGTCCACTGACAATGTGAAGGGTTTATCTGCATCGTAAAATACTAACACTGGAGCTGTCGTGAGTAGCTCACATAACTTTGTGTAACATTTCTCATGTCTATCCATCCATTCCCATTCTACTCCTTTCACTAACAGTTCTCTCAATAGGACGTTTTGCTCAGCTACATTGGGTATGAATTTGTGAACGTTTTGTGAAGCTTTGTTTATCAGCAGGCCTTGGAATTTCTAACACTGCCTTGACTTTTTACTGATATATTTTTAGACCGCTGTCTGTTACTCTGTGTCCTAGATAAGCTATCTCTGATTTTTTGAAGTCTACCTTGTCTTTGATCAGTTTCAGGTTTTCTTTTCTCGCTATTTCTAGCACATGCTTTACTCAGCTTTCATTTTCTACGTCCGTCTGTCCACAAACCAGTATATCATCCATTACAACATTTACTCCTTCTACATTTTCAAAAAGTTCTGACATTCTAGCCTGGAAAATTTCTGAAATGCTGTTTATTCCAAATGGGGCTCTCAAAAGCCTGTACCTTCATTAAGTTGTATTAAATCTAATTTCATTTGCCAGTAACCACTTTTGGCGTCAAATTTAGAGAAATATCTACTCCCTGTCAGTTTTGTTGCTACTTTCTCTACGGTATTCATGGGGTAATGAGATCTCTGTATAGCTTCATTTAAATCTCTGGGGTCTAAGCATTCTCTGAGGTCACCATTGCGTTTGACTACAGTTACTAAACTAGTAACCCACTCTGTAGGTTCACTATGTTTTGTGATCGCATTCACGCTTTCCATTCTGTTTAGTTCAGCTTTTAGTTTTTCTTTCAGGGCTAGTGGTACAGACCTAGGTGGGTGTATTACTGGAGTAACATTTTCTTTCAAATGAATTTTGAGTTCACCCTGTAAACAACTATGACCATTAAACACATCATCATACTGCTCTAACAGCTTTTCCTTTGTCATTTTAGCTGGCCCTGATTTCTCATGTTTCTCTACTTTGTCTTTCACCTTCACTTTCTCTTATTTACCTTGTTTTGTTTTTTGTGCACCTTTCCTTTCTACCGGTACCCTTTCATACAGATTTTTCTCTGTGATTACCGTGTTTACCGTTTTGATTATCTTCAAATCTTGTTACAAGTGTTTGCACTTAACCTTCTACAGTGTGAAAAGCTGTCGGGTGTAGCTCTTGTTTTCGTTCACTTGTAACTTTACCTACAATCTTTATGAAAAGTCCTGAGTAAGAACCTAGTTTTTCTTTACTTTTTATCAATTTGCCTGGAAACCCAAGTGACTTGAATTTAGAATTTGGCATCACGTTGGCTTGTGCACCTGTATCAATTTTGCACACAAAAGGCTTGTTGTTGCACAACAGTTCCGCAGTCCATTTACCAGTACTGGTCTCACCAGTGTTATTCTTCTGTTTATGCGTCTCTTTGTGTTTCTTCTCCACAGTGGCGACAAAGAATTGACTGTCCTCGAATGTCTTATCTACCGTGTGTACCTGTCATCCTCTTCCTCGTGATTTTCCTCGCCCTGTTTCCATGGTGTCTTTGTCCTCGACAGCGCAAACCGCTCTTATATCGTCCTCTTTTACTTTAAATGGCGGTTAATTTATTTTTCCAATACAATAATATTTCCTTTTCATTTTTTTTAATTTTCACCAGCCAATAAAACAGATAACATTCTTTGTATCTCTTTGTAATGTTTTATTGACCCTAAATATTAACGAAGTGAAAGATTGCTGAATAGAAGGCACTCTACTTTAGGCTTCTGGAGCTCTTCTGCCTCTGGAGGTATAAAATTACACAGGACATAAACAAACATGGCTGACGTTTACTGGCGTCTCGTACAGATTTTCTCTACCTTACCAAAGAAAACCTGGCTTTACGGACCTTGCATCCTTTTATCTGGATGCGTAACATTGATAGTGTCTTCCAAGGCATCTGTAGATAATCTGGCATTCTTGAAGTTTACAACGAAGACGAAAAATTGTGATATAACTTGCAACGTCAACAATTTTCTGTCAAATGCAAAGTCGTCTGCTAAATCTTCCCTTTCCAGTGACTGCAGTACGGGATACAAATCAGACAAGTTAATCACCGATGTATCCGATATTTTAGGAGAATATTCCTCTGCTGGAGGCAGGCAGATTTCTGCGGAAGGAGTCTTGGTTACGGTAAAATGAGATATTGCTCCGATAGTCATATAATTTGCTCTCACTGTACGACGCTATCAGTATCAGGTTATAGATTCATACCCAAATGATTTTTTAAATTCATAGAAACCACAACAAAATATATATTTTTGGAAAGCTCAGTAAATACCAAAAAAAAAAATAATCTCACTATTTTGGGGGTCAAAACAAGGCCTAAAATTTTCCATTAATATTTCTCTGGGAAGTATATGGACACAATTTTATAATACTAATAGAAGAATTATAGTATTTTAAGAATTAATGGTAAATTGGGATACAAGTTGCAAAATTAAATATGAAAAATACAAAAGTTCAGCTATTTGAGTACGCCATTTTGATTTTCCTGAAGACGGTTCTACAAAACTATTTCTGTTTTGCCTAATATGTAACAAACAAAAATTAATTACTGTTCAAGTTTTTGGAAGAGTTCTTTTTTAATTCAAAATTAGGTCAGACTTTCTTTTGTGAAATCCACCCCATGAATGTTTGCCCTTAAAGAATGTACTTTTTGTGTCATATTTATCAGTTATTTTACCTAAATATTAATACTTATTTATTTTTTAATGTAACATTACACTGTTTAAGCAAATGCTGTAATCTCTTCACATATGTTCAGCTGTCAAGTATTTCTTGTAAGAGCTCAGTTGCTTCTAGAGGGATATGAATTCCATCTTCTGCTATTCAAATTTATTGTATTCATTTAATCTGGCATTTACTTGTATCACATAATTCCATTTTAAAATAAGCTGATTATGTGATCCCATCAAGCACAGTTAGTGTGCCATTGTGAATTTAGAACCAGACAACTCAACACCACATGGTCACTGAGCAGTGCTGTGGACACTATGTGCTCCAGTGTAAGCAAACGCTTTCAGCGCATGCGCACTTAGCATTTTGCTACTCCCTACTGTCAAACTTAAAATCAGCTCTAAAATCACTCTGGTCCTTGCTTCAAACCCCAAAAGAAGCAGGTCACTATTAGCCAATAAGTGTGCCTTTTGTTTTAAAGTATTTTCAGCTGTGTAATATGCATAAAATCAACACTTGTATTTATCTGAAGTCTTTAGCCCAGACACGCGGATTTGTCTTCATTATTTTTTATTATATTATTATTATTTTATTATTTGTCTTCAAAATGATTAGAACACAACCTGTTACACCATGTTCCTCGATCCCCTCTATATATTGGTTGCCATTAGGATGTAATAATACAGAAAAACGTGGTGCAAAAGAGATACTGGGGGTCAGCCGCCAGCCATTTAACAAAACTAACTGGTGGCGCCCCCTGACAAACCTTGGGAATACTGTTAAAGATTTGGCAAAATTGTTGGGCCATAACTCAGTGAGCTACATTATCTCCCTTCTTATTTGACATTCAGACATTTACCAAATATAATGCCTGAAATATAAAATATACAGGTAGAGTCATTTAACGTTGTTAGTCGTGAGTTTTGGGAGTTTTTTTTCTCAAAATTCAATTGAAGTTCTGTTTAATAAGACATATTTTTCCTGTGGTGAATGCTGTGTTAAAGCACCCTGCATCCTGTGGCATATTCTACAGAGAGATTGAAATGGATTACCCCTCGTAATTGCAGTGTTTGGCTAAGACCATATGCCTTCTAAGCACCAAAATTATATATACCAGTATTGGGAAATAATATTTTTTATGTGAGTTTTCCCTTCTGTAAAATGCATATCCCAATACAACTGAACATTAGAACTATATTACACCAGCAGACGTATCTTTAGTTGATGAAGTTCTTTTCTTGATAAAGATCTGATTTTCTGTGAAAGTGTGTTTTGGAACTGTATTTTGTCACTTTTATCATTGTGAATGAGCTAGTTTAAGACAGTAAATAAAGGATAAGCCATCCATTTTGTAGTCTGACATATGCATCATGGTATTATTAAATTTCAGATATCTACATTTTTGTCTTCATGGATGTGTGATGTGTTAATTAATACACCAAGTGCATAGTTAGTCTGGATTATGATCTCCTTCAGATTCCATCTGGTTGTGATGAGGCTGATAACTCAGGGGCAGACAACTCTGACTATACGGACCTTCCCAAGGACTGGGTTGGGATTGTTCACTATGGCAGATGTTACAGCGGGACGAGTGAGAACTCCAGTGAGAAATGGCCTTCTGTCATTGACAGGGTAAGGTGACAAGTAGCATAAGCATCAGAGCCTGAGCTATCATCTTATTACCAACATTAATTCCTTCATACTTTGGTTTTCTGCATAAAATAGATTTGGCCTATAAATTGAGTTAAAGTGGATTATTTTGTGAGGAGGGAGTGGTATTTACTTGAATATGTGGCCTCGCTGGCTCAACAGGTTAAGGTACTGACTATACTATAAGCAGGCTCGTGACCAATGGAGTCACGTGTTCGAATCCAAGTCTTGTGATTTGTCAGATGTGGGACAAAGACTGTTTACTCGTTGCATTTCTGTTTCCTCTACCCATAAACCTCTGTGTAACTTGTGTGAACATTAAATGGAGACATGCCTCCAATTCGACTAATGAAAATTTGTACTTGTTTGCCAGAAAAAAATGCACTTGGTAGCCGCTTAACTGCATACAGTTGTACAGTTCTAATTTCCTTCTGTTTCAGGTGAAAACAGCCTTAATGTTTGGAGCTTCAGCCATTATCATTTTGTCCATGAACCCTAAACTGCTTAAAGAGGTACATGTAGTTTTGGTAGTACAATCAATCATTGCCCCTGACCTGAAGTATTAATTGGACAGTGTTATTCACAAAAGTGATACACAAGTACATAAGTTGGCTGTTTTATACTCCTATATTCTTTGGTGTACTTCAGTATTCTCTGTTCTTATAATGTAAATTTCATTTTAGTATTGCCAAGAGAAGTTGTTGAAATTTGCTATATGTATTTGCTCCTGAATTCTTAATATTATAAATTAATAATGTGCCCAACATCTGACACGTACCACAAAGATCTGCTTACAAGTACATGTACAGTATATGAAAAGATTTATGAAAGAGCTGTCCAGATGTCCCAAAAATTAGACATATACTGTATATATGCAACATTTTAAGGGAAAAATGTAATTGATACCTTCAACTTGCAATGACATATATGAAAATGAGGTTATGATTTCAAATTATAAATACAAATCCTAAACCAGTAGATTTACAAGCCTTTACAATAGTATATGTTGGAAATGGTGGTTAAAAATGCACGGAGAAAAATTAAGTACATATAAGCTCAGTCGACATAAACAGAACATATCATAGCTGAATATTAAGCAATCATGCATGTATGTAGGAAAGGTAGAAAGCTGTTACAATATATATTGAATATAATGACCTTTAATGATAATTTAATTTATTTATCTGGTCATATGATGACACTTGTCTTCAACAGTCAAAATACGAAATCATACTACTTGTTATTATTTCATACCGTGGGCAAAATTCTTGGTCAATAACATCCATTGTCATTAGAAATGAATACCTAATATTCAGTTTGAATTTTGATAAGTGCTTATTTTGCTTTGATGAGTGAGTGGTTGTGTATGACTACATTTATAAATGCTTTATTCAACAAGCATAAAGCACATTTAGTCCTTTGCCAGTCAGCCATAACCTTCATACCCCTTTGCCAGTCACCCATGAGCTTCATACCCCTTTGCCAGTCATCCATAAGCTTCATATCCTTTTGCCAGTCAGCCATAAGCTTCATCCCCCTTTGCCCATTCAGCCGTAAGCTTCATACCCCTTTTAGGTCAGCCATAAGCTTCATCCCCCTTTGCCAGTCAGCTGTAAGCTTCATCCCCCTTTGCCAGTCAGCCGTAAGCTTCATACCCATTTGCCAATCAGCCATAAGCTTCATACCCCTTTTCCAGTCAGCGATAAGCTTCATACCCCTTTTCCAGTCAGCATTAAGCTGCATGCCCCTGTGCCAGTCAGCCATAAGCTTCATCCCCCTTTGCCAGTCAGCCGTAAGCTTCATACCCCTTTTAGGTCAGCCATAAGCTTCATACCCCTTTTAGGTCAGCCATAAGCTTCATACCCCTATGCAAGTCAGCCATAAGCTTCATACCCCTTTTCCAGTCAGCCATAAGCTTCATACCCCTTTTCCAGTCAGCATTAAGCTTCATACCCCTATGCAAGTCAGCCATAAGCTTCATACCCCTTTTCCAGTCAGCCATAAGCTTCATACCCCCTTTGCCAGTCAGCCGTAAGCTTCATACCCCTTTTAGGTCAGCCATAAGCTTCATACCCCTTTGCCAGTCAGCCATAAGCTCCATACCCCTTTGCCAGTCAGCCATAAGCTTCATCCCCCTTTGCCAGTCAGCCATAAGCTTCATACCCCTTTGCCAGTCAGCCATAAGCTTCATACCCCTTTTAGGTCAGCCATAAGCTCCATACCCCTTTGCCAGTCAGCCATAAGCTTCCTCTCGCTTTGCCAGTCAGCCGTAAGCTTCATACCCCTTTTAGGTCAGCCATAAGCTTCATACCCCTTTTCCAGTCAGCCATAAGCTTCATACTCTTTTTCCAGTCAGCATTAAGCTTCATGCCCCTATGCCAGTCAGCCATAAGCTCCATACCCCTTTGCCAGTCAGCCATAAGCTTCATCCCCCTTTGCCAGTCAGCCGTAAGCTTCATACCCCTTTTAGGTCAGCCATAAGCTTCATACCCCTTTTAGGTCAGCCATAAGCTTCATACCCCTATGCCAGTCAGCCATAAGCTCCATACCCCTTTGCCAGTCAGCCATAAGCTTCATACCCCTTTGCCAGTCAGCCATAATCTTGATACCCTTTTGCCATCTTTGCCATCTTCAGCAGTTTCATATATCACTATATAGAAACTAAGTAACACTAACAGTAAAACACACTTGTAGCGGCCACATTAGAGGACAATGTGTATGACAAATCTGTTGTCATACTCATGAAGTTCATCTAATAATTGTCCCTGGCCTTACGTCTGTTTGTAGTTGGACTTACCTCAGATGTTCTCCAAACCCATCATCCTGGTCCAATCTCCAGAGAACATCACTACCGTGCTCTCAATTCTCTCCTGGTGAGTTCACAGTACTCTCTGTTTTTTCTGGTGAGTTCATGGTACTCTCTGTTCTATTCTGCTGAGTTCATAGTACTTTTGTGTTGAATTCACAGTGATCTTGAGTTAAGGCGTTCTGTATTCTCTCATTATGAGTTCACAGTGTTCTCCAGTAAAGGTGCTCTGTATTCTCCACTGGTGAGTTCACAGTACTCTCTAGTTAAGGTGCTCTGCATTCTCCAATGGTGAGTTCACAGTACTCTCCAGTTAGGGTGTTCTGTATTCTGTCCTGGTGAGTGACAGTGCTCTCCAGTTAAGGTGCTCTGAATTTTGACCTTGTGAGTTCACAGAATTCTCCAGTTAAGGTACTCTGTATTCTCTCATGGTGAGTTGAGAGTGCTCTTCAGTTAAAGTGCTCTGTATTTTCTCATCCGAAGTTCACAGGGCTTTCTTTGTCTGTCCTGATGAGTCCACAGTGCTCTGTAGTTATGAAGGTGTTCTGTGTTCTCCCCTGGTGAGTTCACAGTGCTCTCCAGTTAAGGTGTTCTTTTTCTGCTTTGGTGAGTTCACAGTGCTTTGTAGTTATGAAGGTGTTCTGTGTTCTCCTGTGGTGAGTTCACAGTGCTCTGTAGTTATGAAGGTATTTTGTGTTCTCCCCTGGTGAGTTCACAGTGCTCTGTAGTTATGAAGGTGTTCTGTGTTCTCCCCTGGTGAGTTCACAGTGCTCTGTAGTTATGAAGGTGTTCTGTGTTCTTCCCTGGTGAGTTCACAGTGCTCTCCAGTTAAGGTGTTCTTTGTTCTGCTTTGGTGAGTTCACAGTGCTCTGTAGTTATGAAGGTGTTCTGTGTTCTCCCGCGGTGAGTTCACAGTGCTCTGTAGTTATGAAGGTGTTTTGTGTTCCCCCCTGGTGAATTCACAGTGCTCTGTAGTTGTGAAGGTGTTCTGTGTTCTCCCCTGGTGAGTTCACAGTGCTCTGTAGTTATGAAGGTGTTCTGCCTTCTTCCCTGGTGAGTTCACAGTGCTCTGTAGTTATGAAGGTGTTCTGTGTTCTCCCCTGGTGAGTTCACAGTGCTCTCCAGTTAAAGTGCTCAGTATTCTCTCATGTATAGGTTATAGGGCATTCTTTTCTGTTCTGGTGAATTCATGGTGCTCTTTCTGTTTATAATAGCTAATGTTTTTTTCCCAGTGGATTGTTTTCTTTAGCTACACCTTGATAAACCATCTATTTAAAATAACCAGGTCACTTTACATGCACATACACTTTAATAGATTTTACGTCAGACTGTTGATCTGGTCAAAGTGCAAGGTTGATACTTGTGTGTCTGTATGATCAATGGTCCTTGTTTCAGTCTGTGGTTTCTATTTTCCCATAGTGAAATGATCTTGAGTACATAGCTTAAACCATGTAGTGCTTATACTTGGGTACACGTACTTGTGTGTGTGTGTGTGTGTATTTATCACAAAGAGCATTAAAGCTGTCCCACAGTTGAGTGTTGTATGTGTATAAATATTTGGTTGTTCCTATTGTCTGTTGTCATCAACATCCGACCTTCTTTACTGTAGTTACTGTAGAAAGGCCGCTGTCAAAGTGAAGATCACCTTCAACTCGACTCTGGAGGATCTCAAGGTACATGTAAGCTATAATGGATCAGTGAAAAATTTCGCCACTTCTCACATTACAAGGCAATAGGAGACTTGAGGATGAGTTCTACAAAAAGATCCAAATGACGGTACAATGCATCGTTTTGTTTTGGGACATTGTAGTGCATGTGAACTTCGTATGCATTTACGCCAATAATTGTGTCGTAATAAAGAAAAGAACAGGTGGGCATATCGCTTTTAACCATCACATTACAGGTGGACAGAGTTTTACCACTTCACCGTTGCATGTAAAATTTTGTTTTTGATTAAGTTATGTAAGTATTATCACCAGATGCCTTTCAGAAAATAAAATGTGACCAGTCTCTCTAGCATAATGGCTAAGTACCCAGTTCATAGTACATTCAGATACTTGTATGTTACGTAATTTATTTATTTTTATAACCATTATGCTGACGATTATTTCATTTATACAATATGGCAGTCATGGAGTGTCATAACTAAACCACTGCCTGTCCACTCACTGAACCTGATTGAGCCCTGATTGAGCCCTCAACTGATTGAACCCTCAGCTGATTGAAGCTGATAGAGCCCTCAGCTGATTGAGCCCTCAGCTGATTGAAGCTGATTGAGCCCTCAGCTGATTGAAGTTGATTGAGCCCTCAGCTGATTGAGCCCTCAACTGATTGAGCCCTGATTGAGCCTTCAGCTGATTGAGCCCACAGCTGATTGAGCCCTCAGCTGATTGAGCCCACAGCTGATTGAGCCCTCAGCTGATTGAGCCCACAGCTGATTGAGCCCACAGCTGATTGAGCCCACAGCTGATTGAGCCCTCAGCTGATTGAGCCCACAGCTGATTGAGCCCTCAGCTGATTGAGCCCACAGCTGATTGAGCCCTCAGCTGATTGAGCCCTCAGCTGATTGAGCCCACAGCTGATTGAGCCCTCAGCTGATTGAGCCCTCAGCTGATTGAGCCCACAGCTGATTGAGCCCTCAGCTGATTGAGCCCTCAGCTGATTGAGCCCACAGCTGATTGAGCTCACAGCTGATTGAGCCCACAGCTGATTGAGCCCTCAGCTGATTGAGCCCACAGCTGATTGAGCCCACAGCTGATTGAGCCCTCAGCTGATTGAGCCCTCAGCTGATTGAGCTCACAGCTGATTGAGCTCTCAAGGGTCCCTGTCTCTCTTATTTGAACACAGTGTTACAGTGTGTGAATTATTAGCCAGTACTATTATTATATCAGTTCTGAGGTGGGTCATGTCTAACCTGGCGTTCTGTTCTGCTAAATATGAGCTACATTCTGTGGGGAGAGAATGTTCAAAGCAAAATATCTTTGCAGAGTTTTGAGCTGATAAAACCTAAAAAACAGGCTTTTAATTTGACACTAGATATAAGACCAAGAACAGCCAGTTCTATACAAAGTTGTCCAAAATGAAAGTCCTGTTTCTGAAAATTTATATTAAGTCAAAAATGTGTTGCCATCATTTTTTTTGATTCGACTAATTAAACTATCCCTTTTTTGTTTTCAGAAAGAAACTACCTTGACCTGGTGGACATCTTGTGGCTGGTCCATAGGCACTGTTCACGGGCGTCAGTGGGCTGGAGTTGTCTGCCTTGACAAACACAATACAGAGACAAACAAGGTACATCTACTGTGTTGACCACAACGATTCACCCAAAAAGGAGCATTTTAGAAGCATAAAATACTACATTTGAAGTTCACATTTCCTCATTAGGCTCTCATCTCACCTTCTAAACAAATGTTAAAACTCCTTTTCTTAGAAATTCTGAGAATCAGGGGAAATGAGTAACTTAATTAGGGACGAAATTTGAGGTCAGTTAAATACAGCATTCAACAACACTCAAAGAGCAATGACAATGAGTTCTCCAGGAGGACAATAGAAGATCAATACAGAGACAAGCTACATGTAGGTATTCAACCATACTCAAACAACGAGTGAGGAGGAGTTGTCTGCCTTGACAAAGCACAATACAGAGACGAGCTACATGTAGGTATTCAACCATACTCAAACATCAAGTGAGGAGGAGTTGTCTGCCTTGACAAAGCACAATACACAGACGAGCTACATGTAGGTATTCAACCATACTCAAACATCAAGTGAGGAGGAGTTGTCTGCCTTGACAAAGCACAATACAGAGACGAGCTACATGTAGGTATTCAACCATACTCAAACATCAAGTGAGGAGGAGTTGACTGCCTTGACAAAGCACAATACAGAGACGAGCTACATGTAGGTATTCAACCATACTCAAACATCAAGTGAGGAGGAGTTGTCTGCCTTGACAAAGCACAATACAGAGACGAGCTACATGTAGGTATTCAACCATACTCAAACATGAAGTGAGGAGGAGTTGTCTGCCTTGACAAAGCACAATACACAGACAAGCTGGGTAATCCATGACATTGAAACAATGGAGTTTATGGTGTTTCAGACAAGTTTGGATTTATGTGCTTCAATTTCTACAAATTTCTCCAAAGTAATGTTTTATTATCTTTATTTGCCTCTAAAAATTTTGTGTGTGTGGGGGTGGGGGTGGGATGGGGGGTGGGGGGGTAAATGAGTGACCAATGTGTAACTTGTTGAAAGGACATGGCTTTCTCGGCTGTTTTCCTAAATTTATTTTAGTTTCATTGCTGCCATACATGTTAAGTTGTCTAAGGCATGGCTGAAAGAAAGAAGTTATCAAAGAAACGAAAGAGGAAGCAAGCAGAAAAACAGATAACATAGATGGAACCCTCTTTTAACAAAAAAATAACCCTGTGTCAGATCAAGTTACCTTAGCCAGCTTCCTCCACACACACAAGTACATGTAAGTTTGACATATTTAGTACAGGATAATAAATGTCTGAATTTGTTTCTTGTATTTTTGAATTCTTTTTTCATTTGTGCCACAGGCTGATCCGTACAGTTTCTGGAACTTTTTCTATTCTGCTCTTCTGACTCTGATGCTTCTGTTCATTGTGAAAGCCAAGAGGAGGAATGGGGCCTGGGTGGCTGGGGATCAGGATATGGAGGTGACTGTTGTAATCTGAGGTGTATTTATGGTCTGGGTAGGTAGGGATCAAGATGTGGAGGTGACTGTTGTAATCTGAGGTGTGTTCATTGTGAAAGCAAACAGGAGCAATGGGGCCTGGGTGGCTGGGGATCAGGATATGGAGGTGACTGTTGTAATCTGTGGCGTGTTCATTGTGGAAGCAAACAGGAGGAATCGGGCCTGGGTAGCTGGGGATTAGGATATGGAGGTGACTGTTGTAATCTGTGGCGTGTTCATTGTGAAAGCAAACAGGAGGAATGGGGCCTGGGTAGCTGGGGATCAGGATATGGAGGTGACTGTTGTAATCTGTGGCGTGTTCATTGTGAAAGCAAACAGGAGGAATGGGGCCTGGGTGTCTGGGGATCAGGATATGGAGGTGACTGTTGTAATCTGTGGCGTGTTCATTGTGAAAGCAAACAGGAAGATAGGGCCTGGGTGTCTGGGGATCAGGATATGGAGGTGACTGTTGTAATCCGAGGTGTATTTATGGTGAAAGTCAAGAGGAGGAATGGGGCAGGGGTAGGTAGGGATTAAGATGTGGAGGTTACTGTTGTAATCTGAGGTGTGTTCATTGTGAAAGCAAACAGGAGGAATGGGGCCTGGGTGTCTGGGGATCAGGATATGGAGGTGACTGTTGTAATCTGAGGTGTATTTATGGTCTGGGTAGGTAGGGATCAAGATGTGGAGGTGACTGTTGTAATCTGAGGTGTGTTCATTGTGAAAGCAAACAGGAGCAATGGGGCCTGGGTGTCTGGGGATCAGGATATGGAGGTGACTGTTGTAATCTGTGGCGTGTTCATTGTGAAAGCAAACAGGAGGAATGGGGCCTGGGTGGCTGGAGATCAGGATACGGAGGTGACTGTTGTAATCTGTGGTGTGTTCATTGCGAAAGCAAACAGGAGGAATAGGGCCTGGGTGTCTGGGGATCAGGATATGGAGGTGACTGTTGTAATCTGAGGTGTATTTATGGTCTGGGTAGGTAGGGATCAAGATGTGGAGGTGACTGTTGTAATCTAAGGTGTGTTCATTGTGAAAGCAAACAGGAGGAAAGGGGCCTGGGTAGCTGGGGATCAGGATACGGAGGTGACTGTTGTAATCTAAGGTGTGTTCATTGTGAAAGCCAGGAGGAGGAATGGGGCCTGGGTAACTAGGGATCAGGATGTGGAGGTGACTCTGTTGTGTATTTTGTTTACATAAAGCTTTACTGATGATTTTTTCATCTTGTTTTTGTGTTTGGCTTTACGGAATGTAAATGTTGTCTTTCACCTTATGTTTACTCAGGTGATATTTTTGATTCCAACAAGGTAGAAGTGGCTGTATGAGGTGAATATGTTAACACCAGGTATTAAAATAAGCCAACAAATTGTGTTTTTACCTTCATGAAGTATTTTTTCTTTCCCCTTTATTAATAGTAGATATATACATGTGTACCTTGTATATATATATATATATATATATATATATATATATATTATTTTTGGACTCTCTTTAATAACACCATACCCAAGACATTTTCACTTATCCGATAGCAGCCAGGAAACCACAAAGCTTTTGCTAGTTGCTGACATTAATGAACCCTCCCACTCCGGATGTACAGATGTACATGATGAAAAATTAACATTGGTGGAAGACAAGTGACCTTCCATGAACTTTGAACTATTCACATGGCCACACAATCATCATTGACTGCTTATTGTCACCAAGGCCCAACAAGCATCGAAAATTGGAAAAAGTACAAACTCCCTGACAAAAGATGTGTCCAAGCATTTGAAAGGCAAGCGCAGATAGCCACTAGTCCACTCCCTGTACTACATGTATATGTGTGTTACTGGTATGTTCTGTTTCTTCGTCATTGATTGTAGAGTTTTTGTTTTCAGCTGTCTTTACGTCGCCTGGCTCACCAAGCTCTATGTGTGATGACAGTCAAGAAGTATCAGAGAACAGAGAAGCGAGACATGTGTGCTATCTGCCTGGAATACTTCCTGTCAAATCAGGTCTAGGATTTGTCACAGTAAAAATTGGTCAAATTCGAAATTTAAATTTTCATTTTATGGTAGTGGGTGTCACCTGTCTTGTCATATACTGTAGGTCAAAAGGAATGGAATACAGTCAACCTATATTCAAGAATAAGACTACTAACTTACAACTAAGTTCTTGCTTAGCATAAGACAGTTTTTGCAACGCCAGAAGGAATAATATCCTGTTGGGTGTAATTAATTCTCATACCTCATCAATCAATAAGGATTGCTGTAAAAGTAATTCAGCAATCAACACATGTCATCTGAGCATTTTGGCTTCGGGCTTTGAGTGTGACCTACCCTAACTTACGTAAAAATTAGACCACAAAAAAACATTTTTGGAGGCAAATAAATGTCATGAGACCACATGTTCTTCTGGTGCTAAAATTTACATTTCCCCAACAGGATGCCATCCAACCTCCCAAACACCTCTTAAAGTAGCTTGCTAAAATCAGTGGAACGCCCAGAATCTGGAAAGATTAGCACCTTAGTCATGGACGAAATTTTAGATCATTCAGGGTAAATCACACAAAAAAAATGTATAGTTCACATATGTAAGAGATTTTAAAAAAACTCACTTAAGGATATGGATGAATGAGTTTACATCAGGACTTTTTATGTCACTTCTTTAACAGAAGGTGCGTGTACTTCCTTGCTGCCATGAGTTTCATACTCGCTGCGTTGATATGTGGCTGGTGGAGAACCGGACGTGCCCCCTCTGCAAGCATAACATACTAGGTGAGTGTATCACATGGACACCCTCCCTTGTACAAACACACACTGAATATAGACCACAGAAAAGTTGAAGTTGCCATATTAGACTTTTAATATAGTGTCATTTGTGCTTTGTGTTGATCAGTTAAGTGCAAAATGGTGATGCTGACCGGGTATGTCAAGATGGGATGGCGCTGCTCAGTATTATCCGTTTCATACAGTTTACACCGGATCAAATTTGAACTGTTTAAAATCAAAGCCAGTTGTAAAAATATGTGCATTCACACAACCAAATTGCCAATTCGGTTTTAAGCCAGTTCAGAGATTTGCCCATTCACGTGGTCACATTTTAGCCAGTTCAGAGATTTGCCCATTCACGTGGTCACATTTTAGCCAGTTTGGTAATTACGACTTCATCCTGACCTCCATGTACGACTTCATCCTGACCTCCATGTACTCGGGGGGCATTTAATCCAATTACCGTTCACAGATAAACCCACTCAAGCCCTTAAACTGGCTTAAAGCCACGTCACTAGCCTGGGTAAATAAAGGGGATTAAGGGTGATGACCTTAACTCTAATGAGATGGTACACCTATACTTCAGGTATATCTGAGGTGTACCGTGGAGGTGTAGCTATCTGATTTTGAGGTGTGTCTTGTACTTTAGGTATATGTTAGGTGTACTTGCAAACTAATACCTCAAGTATTTATGATGTGTATTTGTGTCTTTGCCAAATTTCTCCACACATGTATAAACATGCTGCTACATGTAGCTGAGTTTAGTGTGACTAATCACCAAGTTAGACATTGGTGCACCAGTTTATCACTCATAGACCACGAAAGGAGGTTTTAAGTCCATAGTTACCAAACCCATTTCCAAAAAACATAAAACACCAGATCCAAAAGGAATACGGTAGAAATGATATATAAACGGCAATTAAAGCTGATAATATGTAAGAGAGAAGGTGTCAGCTGTGTTCAGTGATGCAGAGATGACCGTCTATATTCTCATGTTTTTAGGCAAGACTTTCATTTAAATTTAATTTAAATTTCAAATTCGTAGTCCGTGGATAATTTCCACTGCCAAATACAATGGAATGTCAGTGGTGATGTGACTACAACTGTTCATGAAAGCACCAAAAGTATGTACTAAACATGAATCTTGATTTGGCTTTTATACAAGGCTGGATGAATTAGATACAACTGTGATCATCAGAGATCCTGAACACTCGATCCATGTTGCCAACAACAGTGCACGTATGAACAGATAAGGGAGTGTATGTAACCAAATACCTGAAGTCTGAAGGGAATGTATGTAACCAAATACCTGAAGTCTGAAGGGAGTGTATGTAACCAAATACCTGAAGTCTGAAGGGAGTGTATGTAACCAAATACCTGAAGTCTGAAGGCAGTGTATGTACCCAAATATCTGAAGTCTGAAGGGAGTGTATGTACCCAAATATCTGAAGTCTGAAGGGAGTGTATGTACCCAAATATCTGAAGTCTGAAGGGAGTGTATGTACCCAAATATCGTGCAGAAATCAGTCATTCACAGTCTGTAGATTTCGCATATGAACAGCTTTGAAACAGATCATGAGGTCCACCTCGCCTCATGATCTGTTCAACACTGGTGGGAGTGTGATCCTGACTGAGGCTGTAAGATCGTGAGGCAAGCATATGTAATGATCTAGGAAACAGCATACAGAATATTGTGATTTGGGGCAAAAGTCCACATAATAGATGCTTGATTTTGGCCATTATTTTATTTTCACACATGTTTGTAACTTTATAAAAGGAAATGGCATCATTTGTTCATTTCTACATGACTTGCGGTTTGTTTCCTAATGTAATACCATAATGACGAAGAACATGACGACAGTTTGCATGTAAAATGAAAAATTCCTTACTGCAGGATATAGTTCTTACAGGCTGTGATCATCAGTTGGTGCATTTTTGATAATAAGGAATCAACCATGCTTTTGTGTGGCCTTTTCTTGCGGTGTTATGTTCGTGCATGACCACTAGCCTTCTACCAGTATAGTATGCATATCCGGACATCACCTGTGGGAATTTCATAACTAACGTGCCAGTTGTTGGTGGTTTATGTCAAACGCTCTAATTCTTCCACCCCTAAAACTGAGTGCTATTATATAAGGGAAATAAGCAACAATCAAGTAAAAAAATGCATCACTCACAAAATAAATTGTGAAATGCATGACACAGGCTTTATTGATAATATCTGCGTCTTGTTTGTAGGTCACACAGAGAAGTTTTGAGCAAGTCCCTACAGCATTATTTATGAAATCAATATTTATACATGTGAATTATACAATGTATGTGTCATATAGAGTCCCCTTACAGCTCTACCAATGTACATTATTTGTGCTGTTGTGGTAAGTGTTGTGCTGTAAACCGAATCATGATATTGTTGAGGCATTGCTTTGTGAAATGCTATCTAACCACTCCGCTCTTTTGTCTGTTGTACAACGCAATGCAATAAATGGTTGCCATGTATAACTTGTTATTTTGTCTTTCCAATGCATCATTAGCTACTTTTTGTCATGTTTAGAGGAAAACTTAAAGGAATTTTACAGTTTTTATCAGAAAAAACTAAAAGTAGGAAAAACACAGTGAGTTTCTTGCTTCTCAGGACTTTCCATCCTTAATTCAGTAAAGCCTAGGCTGGAGTGTTTGTATGTGATGAGTTCTCTTTTGTGATATTGAGTTTGTTTTTGTTTCCCACATTCTTTGTGCATGTGTTTGTTTTTTATTGTGAGTTCACATAATCTTCATGTATAAGAGACTTTTTGATCTGTCGGCTACTGTGTTCACAATTTATTAGATTTTATTGACCATTTATGATATCGACATAGGGGAACATATAAAAATAAGTTGAGCGGAAATGGAATGTGTAGTCCGTCAAAAGTCAGTATATGTATTGTAACACCTTGAAGGCTATGGTAGTTTTGTTTATTATTTATTTAGCGAATTACCTTGTGGCTGATCACTTTGATCAGTTCTGGATAACTCTCCACTATGGTTGAATGAATGAATGATTATGGCTGAAGGCCATATCGGCAATATTTCAGCCATATCATGGCGACGCTGTGGTTGAGACTTATACGTTACTGCGTATGCGTCGTATGTCTCGCTCTGTACCTAAATATAAATATACATATTCATTATACAAGTCCTAGAATGCCAAATAAACTTGACCCTGTGTACTCATCAAGTGGCGTGTCTTATAATTTACTGAATATTGTTAAGAACGGTAGATCAGGGACAATCCTGGGTCGGGTCATGCCTAAGACTTTAGAAGAGGAAATTGTAGCTTCCTCGCTTGGCGTTCAGCATTAAGGGGATAGTGCAGCGACTGGTTGACCCATAGCAGTATAATGGCTCAGGCGGGGCTGCTTACTTGCCTTTGGTAAGTGAAGCAGCGCTAGATAAAAGAGATAGATAAAATCCACCCTGCAATAAGGAGGCACACTACACGAGCATGCACCCTAAGGACTCACTCACTCACCTAACATTATTAAAAAATGCATCAGAAGGATATATCTTTTTGGGCAAGGGGGCCGTGGGGGACGTCAACCTGCTGATGCTCGTGGGTTTCTCCCAGGATCTGCCCAGTTCCCTCTCACCATAACGCTGACCGCCGTCGCATAAGTGAAATATTCTTGAGGACGGCGCAAAACATCAAACAAATAAACAAATAAAATATACTAATTTTGGGACTAGTATTTTAATTTTGAATCTGATAAGAACTTTTTCGCCAATTGATGACGTCGTGCCATTCAAAATTTGATATCGCTGATATCTGTGAAAATTCTGATGTGTATATTTAGTATTCTCCTCCTGTAGTCTCTGTTGTATACGCCTATATATATTTTCATGTAAAGATGTGTGCGTAAATTGCGCGTGAATGGATTCCAGAAAGGGTAGGCCCTACGTGCATTATATTCAAAAGTACGTTCGAAGTAAGCAGCTATTCTTTGATTGGCTTCTCGGACAAGATATATAACGTACATTTTCAACGAAAGTACAGGTATGAACCTTTTATCCCATTTTTTTTTATCCAAAAATGGTTGTCATTGAAATTTGGTATGGTGACATCACCATGACTACGTTAATATCAAGTTCGAGTTTTGTGCTATTGTATTCATTTTAACAATATGATGGCTGTTTTCTCCCGTCATGAACTGTTTCTGGGTTTTCTTTTTCTTTTTTTCTTTTTTTTTTGTTGTTTCATAACGGTTGGTTAGTCTGATTTAAAACTTTGACACATGTATATGTATGTAGCTATTACTCTGACAGCGCAAACAGGTAGGACACCTTGTCGTTACCGTATCTGTCAGTCAGTCAGTCAGTCCGTCGACGAGTCACGAAGTAGTTTTCCGGTTTTTTTTTTTCTCAAAGTGGTTCATCATATTCAATCAGGTTGGAGTTTCGAGCTGAGTTGTCTACTTTCGAAGAAAAAATTATGGCTGTTTTTGTTCTGTTATGGGCTTTGGCAGTGCTGTTACTCTGACAGCTCAAGGTGATCAGGGGTGCATGCACTTTCGCAATAGATCCTACTTCAGATCTGCTTGCATGTTAATCAACCTTTGTCATGATGAAAGGTTCTTTGCAAAGTTCAGAGGTTCGGGATTTATTCGCATGTGACTCGCAATTATATATAATATTATATATATATATATATATATATATATATATATATATATATTAGTCAACTTGGAAATATATATATACATATATACGGTAGGCCTTATCAAATATGGATAGAACAAAAAAAAATACAGCAATAAGCCATGTAGCCATGAATGGTTTTGAACTTGCAGCTTCCATCGATGAGGGGGTTATGGCTGACCTCTGTTTGAATAAACTCATCTAGATATAGATATTCCCATATCCGGTTGAGTTCATTTTGAATATCTTTGAACGCGCTTCGTGTTACATGAGCTTAACCGCAGGTATCACATACCCCCTTTGCTTGGTTTTGTCGACATGTGTACAAAGGTTAGTCATTAAGGGGTAGACAACTTGGAAATAATACACAGTTTTTACTGGAGAGTGAAGTAATCTCCCTTACATAGTGTCCCCGCACATAGTTATTATTCTGTTCAAACACCTACACCTTGGATACGGAATGATATTAACAAGCAGTCGTTTGCGACGGTGATTGTTAGCCTAGTGGACGAATACATCATTGTTGTATTTTTGTTTCTGATTGGTGTTTTACGCCTTACTCAAGAATATTTCACTTAATATATAACGACGGCCAGTATCATTGAGCTGATTAATATAGAAATGATATAAAGCACAACAGCATAGAGTAAACTGAAAACTAGAGCATCGACGACAATAAGATAGTTTGCAAATGGTGACACCTAATCGGTGAAATACAGTTTCCTGTCAGTTTATACCTCAGCTAGGGTTTTATACTGTCGTGTCAATGCTTCAAGGGCCTTCGTGGCTCAGTTGGTTAGCGCGCTAGCGCAGCATAATGACCCATGAGTCTCTCACCAATGTGGTCGTTGTGAGTTCAAGTCCAGCTCATGCTGCCTTCATCTCCGGCCGTATGTGGTAAGGTCTGCAGATACCTGCGTATGGTCGTGGGTTTCCTCCGGGCTCTGCCCGGTTTTCACCCACCATAATGCTGGCCGCCGTCATATAGGTGAAATATTCTTGAGTACGGCGTAGAATCACCAATCAAAAAAAAAAAAAAAATCAATACTTCAAAGTAGCAACAATAGCGTATATATGTCTTATTTTTCCGAAATGAGAAATATGATATGATTTAAGCAGTTTATTGCATCAACCGCACATCGTCAACTAACTGACAAATGCTGGTGGAGCTGGTTTGAACACATTACGTAATTAGCTAAGGGCTTCTGGTTTGGACTCAAGCGACCGCGTTCAGCGAGTCATGGTTTTCCCCAAGAACTCCTTAGAATCAATATACAATGGGCCCTACTTGTGTTTAGCCTACTCTTCCATTGAAAACCTTGTACAGTATTATTGGTTACTCCGGTTTTACTGACTGTATATATATATCTGTTACTGACATCGCCTTCCAAAAGAACGACGACCAACTCTGAAGCTTAATGGCGGACTCCCCGCAGTGGTGATTCGGGTCCAAGCTGAATAGTGTAATAGATATCACGTTTTAGGTTGTCAGCAAAACATCAACGCAAAGGCAGTAATAAAGAAAAATGGGGTATTTTTTGGATGCGCAGACACTTGCCGATCTTTTTGTACAGTTATGGATGTAGCACTGTTTGTGAGTGGCAAACAGGGAATTGCTGGAGACAGGAGATGTTCCCCATTATGAATGGATTATGAACTGCCCGTGGTTGAGTCGTCTGCGTCATATGTGACTGATGAACTTTACTGTTCTATCGTCTGTTTGAACCTTTGAGTGGTTTATCGTCCATGACATTCATTCCGCAATCGGTCCTTGCACGGTTCTTTTAATCCGACATCTAAAGATTTTATACCATAATGAGGATGTCACTCAAGTTATGACGTATTTAACACTTATGACGTGACCGTTCAACTCACCGAAACCTAGTTTTACTTAACAGATGCATCAAAACAATAAGCTACCGTACACGGCCCACGGCAGTATGACGTGGGCAAGCACGGTAGTCTTAAAGCCGTTGGATGGTGTGAGCGACAAGACGTCCACACCATGCGTGAGCTAAACTGAATTTTAAGTTTTGTTAATTTGTTTAAGCGTGACCAGGGCTGTAAAGTTGAACCCAGGAAACTCCTATCTTTACTGTCTGCCGACAAGCGTGGGATTCTCTATAAGAAGCCTGCGGGCAACAAATCCGTCATTCACGGTCAAGCCCTCAAGCAGTGTACACGGAGAGGAAAATACTTTCTCTGACAATTAATTAGATATCGGTTATTTATTTATATGTCTGATGGAATTGATCAGAAGTGTATTCCAAAGAGGCCACCTATGCCACAGAACGTGAATTTACGTGATTCACGATTGCTGAGTCAAATCCAATGAGATCAGATCTCTATACCAGAGTGGTCACCTATACAAAAGAACTGACATCAGATCTGTATACCAGAGTGGACACCTAGACTACAGAACTGACATCAGATCTCTATACCAGAGTGGCCACCTATTCCACAGAACTGATGAGATCAAATCTGTATACCAGAGTGGCCACCTATTCCACAGAACTGATGAGATTAAATCTGAACACCAGAGTGGGCCACCTATACTACAGAACTGATAAGATCAAATCTGTATACCAGAGTGGTCAATTCTACTACAGAACCGATGAGATCAAATCTGTACGCCAGAGTGGTCAATTCTACTACAGAAGTGATGAGATCAGATCTGTATACCAGAGTGGTCAGTTATAATACACTACAGAACCGATGACATAAGATCTTTATACCAGAGTGGTCACCTATACTACAGAACTGATGAGATCAGATCTGTATACCAGAGTGGTCACCTATACTACAGAACTGATGAGATCAGATCTGCATACCAAAGTGGTCACCTATACCACAGAACTGATGAGATCAAATCTGTATACCAGAGTGGTCAATTGTACTACAGAACCCATGAGATTAAATCTGTACACCAGAGTGGCCACCTATACCACAGAACTGATGAGATCAGATTTCTATACCAGAGTGGCCACATGTACTACGGAACTGATGAGATCAGATCTGTATACCAGAGTGGGTCATTCTATACCACAGAACTGATGAGATCAGATTTCTATACCAGAGTGGCCACATGTACTACGGAACTGATGAGATCAGAGCTGTATACCAGAGTGGCTACCTATAGTACGGAACTGATGGGATAAGATCTGTATACCGGAGTGGTCACCTATACTACAGAACTGATGAGATCAAATCTGTATACCAGAGTGGCCACCTATACTACGTAACTGATGAAATCAAATCTGTATACCAGAGTCTTCAATTGTATCACAGAACTGATGAGATCAAATCTGTATACCAGAGTGGGCCACCTATACTACGGAAGTGATGGGATAGGATCTGTATACCAGAGTGGTCAATTGTACTACGGAACTGATGAGATCAAATCTGTATACCAGAATGGTCAATTGTACTACGGAACTGATGAGATCAGATCTGTATACAAGAGTGGCCACCTATACTACAGAACTGATGAGATCAAATCTGTACACCAGAGTGGCTACCTATACTACGGAACTGATGGGATAAGATCTGTATACCGGAGTGGCCACCTATACTACAAAACTGATGAGATCAGATCTGTACACCAGAGTCTTCAATTGTACTACAGAACTGATGAGATCAAATCTATATACCAGACTGGTCACCTATACTACGGAAGTGATGGGATAGGATCTGTATACCAGAGTGGTCGCCTATACTACAGAACTGATGAGATCAAGTCTGTATACCAGAGTGACAACCTATACCACAGAACTGATGAGATCAGATCTGCATACCAGAGTGGCTACCTATACTACAGAACTGATGAGATCAAGTCTGTATACCAAGGGGTCAATTGTACTACGGAACTCATGAGATCAGATCTTGTATACCAGAGTGGCCACCTATACTACAGAACTGATGAGATCAAGTCTGTATACCAAAGGGGTCAATTGTACTACAGAACTGATGAGATCAGATCTGTACACCAGAGTGGCCACCTATACTACACAACCGATGAGATCAAATCTGTATACCAGAGTGCCCACCTGTACTACAGAACTAATAAGATCAGATCTGTATACCAGAGTGGCCACCTGTACTACAGAACTAATCAGATCAGAGCTGTATACCAGAGTGGTCAATTGTTCTACAGAACTGATCAGATCAGATCTGTATACCAGAGTGGCCACCTGTACTATAGAACTGATCAGATCAGATCTGTATACCAGAGTGGCCACCTGTACTACAGAACTAATAAGATCGGATCTGTATACCAGAGTGGCCACCTTTAATACAGACTGATGAGATCAGATCTGTGTAACAGAGTGGGTCACCTATACTACAGAACTGATGAGATCAGATCTGTATACCAAAGTGGCCACTGTAATAGCTACGGAACTGATGGGATAAGATCTGTATACCAGAGTGGCCCCTGTACTACAGAACTGAAGAGATCAAATCTGTATACCAAAGTGGTCAATTGTACTACAGAATGGATAGCGCTTAGATCTGTATACCAGAGTGGCCACCTGTACTACAGAACTAATAAGATCAGATCTGTATACCAGAGTGGCCACCTGTCCTACAGAACTGATCAGATCAGATCTGTATACCAGAATGGCCACCCTGTACTTCAGACCTAATAAGATCAGATCTGTATACCAGAGTGGCCACCCTGTACTACAGAACTGATGAGATCAGATCTGTATACCAGAGTGGCCACCTGTACTTCAGACCTAATAAGATCAGATCTGTATACCTGAGTGGCCAACTATACTACGGAACTGATGAGATAAGATCTGTATACCAGAGTGGCCACCTAATACGGAAACTGATGAGATCAAATCTATATATCAGAATGGCCACTTATACTATGGAACTCATCGGATCAGATCTGTATACCAGAGTGGTCACCTATACAACAGAACTGCTGAGATCAAATCTGTATACCAGAGTGGTCAACTGTACTACAGAACTGATGAGATCAAATCTGTGTACCAGAGTGGCTACCTATACTACGGAACTGATGGGATAAGATCTGTATACCGGAGTGGCCACCTATACTACAGAACTGATGAGATCAGATCTGTACACCAGAGTCTTCAATTGTACTACAGAACTGATGAGATCAAATCTGTATACCAGAGTGGCCACCTATACTACGGAAGTGATGGGATAGGATCTGTATACCAGAGTGGTCACTTATACTACACAACCGATGAGATCAAATCTGTATACCAGAGTGCCCACCTGTACTACAGAACTAATAAGATCAGATCTGTATACCAGAGTGCCACTCTGGTGTACAGAACTGATCAGATCAGATCTGTACACCAGAGTGGCCACCTATACTACACAACCGATGAGATCAAATCTGTATACCAGAGTGCCCACCTGTACTACAGAACTAATAAGATCAGATCTGTATACCAGAGTGGCCACCTGTACTGCAGAACTGATCAGATCAGAGCTGTATACCAGAGTTGTCAATTGTACTACAGAACTGATGAGATCAGATCTGTGTAACAGAGTGGCCACCTATACTACGGAACTGATGGGATCAAATCTGTATACCAGAGTGGTCACCTATACTACAGAACTGGTGAGATCAGATCTGTACACCAGAGTCTTCAATTGTACTACAGAACTGATGAGATCAAATCTGTATACCAGAGTGGCCACCTATACTACGGAAGTGATGGGATAGGATCTGTATACCAGAGTGGTCGCCTATACTACAGAACTGATGAGATCAAGTCTGTATACCAGAGTGGTCAATTGTACTACAGAACCCATGAGATCAAATCTGTACACCAGAGTGGCCACCTATACTACAGAACTGATGAGATTAGATCTGTATAACAGAGTGGTCATCTATACCACAGAACTGATGAGATCAGATTTCTATACCAGAGTGGCCACCTGTACTACAGAACTGATGAGATCAGAGCTGTATACAAGAGTGCCCACCTATACTACGGAACTGATGGAATAAGATCTGTATACCGGAGTGGTCACCTATACTACAGAACTGATGAGATCAAATCTGTATACCAGAGTGGCCACCTATACTACGTAACTGATCAGATCAAATTTGTATACCAGAATGGTCAGTTGTACTACGGAACTGATGAGATCAGATCTGTATACAAGAGTGGCCACCTATACTACAGAACTGATGAAATCAAATCTGTATACCAGAGTGTTCAATTGTATTACAGAACTGATGAGATCAAATCTGTGTACCAGAGTGGCTACCTATACTACGGAACTGATGGGATAAGATCTGTATACCGGAGTGGCCACCTATACTACAGAACTGATGAGATCAGATCTGTACACCAGAGTCTTCAATTGTACTACAGAACTGATGAGATCAAATCTGTATACCAGAGTGGCCACCTATACTACGGAAGTGATGGGATAGGATCTGTATAGCAGAGTGGTCGCCTATGCTACAGAACTGATGAGATCAAGTCTGTATACCAAAGGGGTCAATTGTACTACAAAACTGATGAGATCAGATCTGTACACCAGAGTGGTCACCTATACTACACAACCGATGAGATCAAATCTGTATACCAGAGTGCCCACCTGTACTACAGAACTGATCAGATCAGATCTGTACACCAGAGTGGCCACCTATACTACACAACCGATGAGATCAAATCTGTATACCAGAGTGCCCACCTGTACTACAGAACTAATAAGATCAGATCTGTATACCAGAGTGGCCACCTGTACTACAGAACTGATCAGATCAGAGCTGTATACCAGAGTGGTCAATTGTACTACAGAACTGATGAGATCAGATCTGTATAACAGAGTGGCCACCTATACTACGGAACTGATGGGATTAAATCTGTATACCAGAGTGGTCACCTATACTACAGAACCGATGACATAAGATCTGTATACCACAGTGGTCAATTGTACTACAGAACTGATGAGATTAGAGCTGTATATCAGAGTGACCATTTATACCAAAGAATTGATACTATCAGATCTGCATACCAGAGTGGTCAATTGCACTACAGAACTGAAGAGATCAGATCTGTGTACCAGAGTGGCCACCTATGCCACAGAACTGATGAGATCAAATCTGTACACCAGAATGGTCAATTGTACTATAGAACTGATGAGATCAGATCTGTATACCAGAGTGGTCAATTGTACTACAGAACTGATGAGATCAGATCTGTATACCAGAGTTGCCACCTATGCTACGTAACTGATGAGATCAAATCTGTATACCAGAATGGTCAATTGTACTACGGAACTGATGAGATCAGATCTGTATACAAGAGTGCTCACCTATGCCACAGAACTGATGAGATCAGATCTGTATTCCAGAATGGTCACTTATACTACAGAACCGATGAGATCAGATCTGTACACCAGAGTGGCCACTTATACCACAGAACCGATGAGATCAGTTCTTTATACCAGAGTGCCCACCTGTACTACAGAACTAATAAGATCAGATCTGTATACCAGAGTGGTCACCTACACTACAGAACTGATCGGATCAGACATGTATGCCAGAGTGGTCAATTGTACTACAGAACTGAAGAGATTAGATCTGTGTATTTGAGTGGCCACCTATGCCACAGAACTGATGAGATCGGATCTGTATACCAGAGTGGCCACCTGTACTACAGAACTGATGAGATCAAAGCTGTATACCAGAGTGACCACTTACACCAAAGAATTGATACTATCAGATCTGCATACCAGAGTGGTCAATTGTACTACAGAACTGAAGAGATTAGATCTGTGTATTTGAGTGGCCACCTATGCCACAGAACCGATGAGATCAGATCTGTATACAAGAGTGGCCACCTGTACTACAGAACCGATGAGATCAAATCTGTATACCAGAGTGGTCACCTATACTACAGAACTGATGAGATCAAATCTGTATACCAGAGTGTTCAACTGTACTACAGAACTGATGAGATTAGAGCTTTATACCAGAGTGGTCAATTGTACTACGGAACTGATGAGATCAGATCTGTATTCCAGAGTGGCCACCTATACTACAGAACCGATGAGATCAGATCTGTGTATCAGAGTGGCCACCTATACCACAGAACCGATGAGATCAGTTCTGTATACCAGAGTGGCCACCCATACTACAGAAATGATGAGATCAGATCTGTATACCAGCCCCAGTGTATCTTGCAACATCTACTGTCAAATATGTTGTATGAGTACAAAACACATGACGATTTTATTAGTGCAGCATTCGTTTTAGATCCATGCACTAGTATGGTTTTTTATAGCATCCAGTAGAAATCATGTCCGAGTCTTTACCGAGTGAGGCGTGCCTGTAAAGTATCAATCACAGGCGATATAATGTCATCTTAACAACTCACGTAAGGTTCAGCTGATGAATAACTGAAAACTGTGCGTAAAATATTTTGATTTATTTTAAGAGTTGAATACATTTAAGTCTTTGACTTTTATGGCAGACTTTATGGACCATACTACATGTATATACCTGTTTAAATGAAGTATTTTAGATGTAATTCGGTGGCTTCCGTGGCTCATTTGGTTAGCTCGCTAGCGCAGCGTAATAAGCCTCTCACCAAGAGAGGCAGCCTTTCAGCAGCCTGCGGATGGTCGTTGATTCTGCCCGGTTTCCTCCCACCATTATGCTAGCCACCGTCGTATGAGAGCCACCGTCGTATGAGAGAAATATTCTTGAGCACGGCGTAAAACACCAATCAATCAAATAAATATATAAATAAATCTGATTCCAGTGGCCCATGAAATGATGCTTACTTCAGTGTTAACATTGTTGCTTTTTGCTTTTACAACGGCGACCAGCATTATGTTGGGTGGAAACCGGGCAGAGCCCTGGGGCAACCCACGACCATCCGCAGCTTGCTGACAGACCTTCCCACTTACGGCCGGAGAGGAAGCCAGCTTGAGCTGGACTTGAACTCACAGCGACCGCCCCCCTTTTCCGTTAGGGACGCAACTTTCACAAGTTTCAGCTATTAACGAATCGCGTAGTTAGAGTGCGTTCACTGGGTAATAGGCTGAGGGTTGTACTAAGCCTATAAAGCCTAATCGTGGTATAAAAATCAATACTACATTGAGTTGTACGAACTGAAGACTTAAGACCTCTATTGCATCCAGCAATACCCGTCTTCGTAAGGACAGTAGCCTGTAGTCTCATCTTCAAATCCAAGAAAAGTTGATTATCTAAAGCAAGACATTCGCCAGTAGATAAATCTGCTCGTGATTTAGATCTACTCGTTTCTGTGTTTTTAGATATAATTGGTCAGTAAAGACGTTAAAGTGACAAGGTGACGTCAACATGTGTCTCCCTTGAGCCACGTGTTCAGTTTATATTACATTGTCGTCTCAAATGCCAGAGTCACAATTCCCATATCCGAAAGATCTCCACGTGCGTGAATAAAACACGTGACTTAAACGCGTGACTTAAAGTTTTAGTTATGGTTGACGGCTGAAATGTAGTTTTGGACATTTTGCTAGCCAGTACAAGATTCACGTGTTTCCTAATCTGGCGGTCATAAATGTTATTTAAATTCTGCTCTACAGTTTTTAATTAAAATAAATCACACTTAATAGACACTATTTAACGTCAACAAAAAAGAGACTTTAAAACAGCATTTACCCTACGGCCATAATTCGTTTAGGCGGACGAACGTGTTGCTGTTCGTGCAGCCTATCGTTTTTTGGAGACCACTTGTCTTCCCAAAACGATGTGCATCACTTTGCGTCAGCATAAGTGAGTAAATGTCAAAGGTATTCCCAAGGCACTCTCTTTCCACCACCCATTGTTCGGAGAAAAAGACGCCATTACTCCGAACATTACCGGCAGAATAACCATCCATTGTACAAAACAACAATAAATTTAAAAAATTGTTTCTTGTAACAATTATTGTGGAAACTGAAGTGCCTGGGGAAAACCATAAGTCAGTGTCAAGCTACTGACAAGCTCTTTCTCATACACAGGTGACGCACAGATGTGCACACCATGTTGGTGGAATACAAGTGATATTTAATGAACGTTGGTATATTCATCCTGGTATGGTATATTCATCGGTGAACACTGATGACTACACGCTTCTCTTTTGTACCTGAAGTCAGTTTTTTGCGAAGTTTTGTTTATACTTTTTACTGTTGTTTCTTTTTTCTCTTTTTTTGTTTATGTTGGAATTTGTGATACGGGTAACGTGGAAATAGATTAGGCATTGTTTTGTGATAGACCATTGGTATACGAATATCAAACTTTCATTTGTTGGCTCCTCCTTACACCACTTAACTGCGAAGCAAGAACAGAGATACATCCTTATAGTCAGATGCTGAAATGTGGCCTGTCCAATAGAATGACGTGATTCTTTGCTTGAATAATAATTCAAATTCGGCTGTTTTTTATGACTCGTGCTTTATACCATACGCTCATTAGCACTTCATCACCAACTGATTATTTATTTATCTGTTTGACTGATGTTTTAAGCAGCTCTCAAGACTATTTCAACAGCGGCAAGCGTTAAGCATGGTGGGTGAAAAACCTACGACCACCTGCAGGTTGCTGTCGGACCTTCCCAAGCACGCTCCGAAAGGAAACCAGTTTGACCTGGGGCCAGTTTCATAAAGCGCACTTTGCTAAATAACCATGGTTACCATAAGAACCTATGTTGTACAGATATGAAGTCCGCTTAGCTATGTATGGGACATGAAACCGTGCCCAGGACTCATAGCGACCGCATTGGTGAGACGCTCCTTGTTTCATAGTGCTGTGTTAGGACGCTGAACCCTAATGTACGATAACAAATGTCGTACGCCGCTTTGTGAAACTGGGCCCTGATATAAATAGGAATACGTGAATGCAGGTGCACTGTACATTTCTCATCTCACGGAGATATGAGAAAGGAAACATTTATTTGTGTCTGTTAAGCTTTGTCAAGCTTTTGCCCTCATTTCTAAGGGGCAGAAGTTTGTTGACCTTTAGTTGACAACTGTGTTAACTTCAGCTGACAGGCAGGTCTATATACTTTGGGTAAATCAGCCTCCACGCTGGATTAAACCTCGAATTTTACATACATGGAAGCCATATAAACAAACTGGTACAACAAATGTCCAACAGAAGAATAGGCACAAGTTATCTCAACTTTCGACAAGATGGCTGTCCTACGTAGCCGAGATCATTCCATTAAATGAAAGGTCTCGCGGGACTGGAATGTTTGATAAATGGATCAATCAGTACTTAAGAGATACATGGCATTTAGATTCTTGTCACGACTTTACATTAGTACTAGAAGTCCATTACTCAAGTTGTCTATCAATCTGTCATTTACTTCAGACGACAGTTGTAAACAGAATTGCGTGAATTTGCTGGTCACACTGTAAAAACAGACGTTTCCATCTGTAATTGTATTTGGAGCATGCGCAGTAGCGACATGGTGGGTACAGTTTCCACCCGGGGTGACAAGAAGCTAGGTTTTATTCTAATGTAAATGTTTAAATACTATAGCCCACTAGCACCATGACTTAAGCAAAGTTAGGTGAAAAAAATGCGGCGATGTTAATTGCAAAAAATAATTTTCTGTGATTCCGGAGTCCTGTATCCTTTTTACAATACACATGTAGTGGCAGACTTCATGTTTACTTAAAGAGTAATTAGGAGTAATACAAGCACGTGCTGTCATATTTGTAGCTCTTACTCGACTACGCCAATGACGGTAAGCTATATAGGAAAGCCTTATTTATTAATTTATTTACTTGACTGCTGTTTTACGCCGTATCGGTCCTCAAGAATATTGTAGTTGTACGACGGCAGCCAGCATTATGGTGGGAGGAATCCTGGCACAGCCCTGGCACAGCCCTGGCACAGCCCTGGCACAGCCCTGGCACAGCCCGGGGAAAACCCACGACGAAGTTGCTGGAAGACCTTCCTGCGTACTCTAAATTATCGACGTTAAAACACCAATAAATAAATCAGTATAAAGATACTTACTTTGCATCTATTTGGTTGTTCCACAAGACATGGAGATTATGTCAGATGAGTCGCGTCAATAAATATATGTCATAACGTACATCGACACTCAAACTTATAAATGTTTTTTGATTAGATTTACTTTCTAATCAAACTGGCCTAAATAACAACTTATCTCTCTGCCCGGTTTCCTCCCACCATAATGCTGACTGCCGTCGTATAAGTGAAATATTCTTCAGTACGGCGTACTTTCATTTTTAGTATCGTATTAGTATCTGGAACGGGGATTAAAGGTTTTTATGCTTTGGGTTGTGCGTTGAAATAGCGTATGTATAATGTCGAAAATGTAGGTCTCTGATGTATGGTACATTTACAGTGTATGCTGATCGCTGTCGGACAATCTTGGTAAGGGTTTAACATTTCACATCAGGTCAAAGACCGTCTGCGCTTGACCGACGGTGGTAACTGATAATTTAGAGGATAATAGATCACCAGAGGAAAATACACTGTTTGTATTTCTAAGACAAAGGCAGGATCTGCGTCACAATGGGATAATCTCTAGCTTTAATCTCCGGCATCCTATGTGTTAAGGCACGTGACTGGAATTCGGGTTTGTCGTGTCGCCATGTATTGTGTTTTTAGTTGTTAAACCATGGGCTCGCGTGAATCTACGTCTCCAGATTAAATACTTTTTATACTACGCTTAGTTCATTTCAACTATAACTGGTTGGAATTGAAACTTAATTTATTTTAACCTTGCTCATCTTAACTGAATTAAAATGAATCCAACTCATTTGCTCATCTTAACTGAATTAAAATAAATTCACAACGGAAGTGAACTGAAATGAATTTAGCTGACCAGAATTTAATGGGATAAGACTGAACAGAAATAGCCTGAACTGCACTGAACTGAATTGAAACTGACCTGAATTAAATAGTATTAATCTGAATTAAACCGATATCTCCAATTAAACAAACTACAGTGTGTGTGCAGCCTTTCGCGCATGGCAATTATACTTTTCATTATTAGCCCTGCTTCTGACTATGAATGACAGCATTGTTTGGAGATGCATTTTGTAAGGTGCAATTCATTGTGTTAGGAAAATACCTCTAAAAATCGAGGTAGGCATCACTAAAAATAGACCCCTTAAATCTATGCACAAATATACTTTCGTTTATTTTTCTAGATTTTTGTGAAAAGAGTTGAAGGCGTTCAAACATCTGAATTATAAGGTGGGCTTTGTGGACCATAATATCAGAGTTTAAGAACTTTGACGTCACAGGAAGTTTTTCCCACATTACTGAAATAATGTTCCCAAAAATTCTTTTCTTCTGGTGAACATAAGGGAAAAAAAGGTGATCTTAGAGTTCCTAGATACCGTCAGTATGGCTCACAAAGCCCTGGATAGTGTTCATATATTTGAATGCCTTTCAACACTCTAAAAATATGAAAAAGTAAATGAAAGTATTTTTACGCATGGTTTCCTGTTGTTCGCATGAAGAACCTTACTTCATATTTTAGCTTTCTTTTACTTTACGGACTACTTAAACAGTAAATACATGGCTTAGATCTAAGATGAAATGTTTGGGACATCGTTACACCAAACGCTAACAGTGCCAGTGTCGGTGCGTAAAGCTCAGCTTAGAATTCAAATGTTTAAACGCATTTAAATATATTCAAGCAAGTTTTAAAAAATAAATGAAAATCTTTTTATACACTGTTCAGTGTTGTGGCTATTCATGAGGACTTACAGCTTTTTCCAGTAGCACTAAGCGTAGACGACGTCGTTGTTAATGCTGGTGAGGACGGTGTTCCTGACTGGGGGATGCATTTTTGAAATGTCGCTTGTTTTTATCTTGTTGGGCTTTGGGAATATCCATGATGTATGTCGTTAATTTCGCCACAGGGGCATTTTTCTAGACGTAAAATGGTGGTTGAGTACCACATTTGCTTGTTCATGCACAATGACATAATTACATAATTACAGTTCACAAGATTTTTTTTCAGAACTGAACATATAGATGTTTATATATGTTGTAATGTTAAGATTTAATTATTGCAGACAAACCTCGTCTCCGTCCAATGTTAGATACATGTAGGTGTAACGTCATCAATGGGCATAGCGCGTGATGTACATGTTACGTCACCAACAGACATAGCGTGTGATGTAGGTGTAACGTCATCAATAGGCATAGCGTGTGATATAGGTGTAACGTCATCAGTGGGTATAGCGTGTGATGTACATGTTACGTCATCAATAGACATAGCGTGTGGTGTAGGTGTAACGTCATCAATAGGCATAGCGTGTGATGTACATGTTACGTCACCAACAGACATAGCGTGTGATGTAGGTGTAACGTCATCAATAGGCATAGCGTGTGATATAGGTGTAACGTCATCAATAGGCATAGCGTGTGATGTACATGTTACGTCATCAATAGACATAGCGTGTGATGTAGGTGTAACGTCATCAATAGGCATAGCGTGTGATGTAGATGTAACGTCACCAACAGACATAGCGTGTGATGTAGGTGTAACGTCATCAATAGGCATAGCGTGTGATATAGGTGTAACGTCATCAGTGGGTATAGCGTGTGATGTACATGTTACGTCATCAATAGGCATAGCGTGTGATGTAGGTGTAACGTCATCAATAGGCATAGCGTGTGATGTAGGTGTAACGTGATCAATGGGTATAGCGTGAGATGTACATGTTACGTCATCAATAGGCATAGCGTGTGATATAGGTGTAACGTCATCAATAGGCAAAGCGTGTGGTGTAGGTGTAACGTCATCAATAGGCATAGCGTGTGATGTATGTGTAACGTCATCAATGGGTAAAGAGTGTGATGTAAATGTTACGTCACCAACAGGCATAGCGTGTGATGTAGGTGTAACGTCATCAATAGGCATAGCGTGTGGTGTAGGTGTTACGTCATCAATGGGCATAGCGTGTGATATAAATGTTACGTCATCAATAGACATGGCGTGTGATGTAGATGTAACGTCATCAATGGGTGTAGCGTGTGATGTAGGTGTAACGTCATCAATGGGTATAGCGTGTGATGTACATGTTACGTCATCAATAGGCATACGTGTGATGTAGGTGTAACGTCATCAATAGGCATAGCGTGTGATGTACATGTTACGTCATCAATAGGCATACGTGTGATGTAGGTGTAACGTCATCAATAGGCATAGCGTGTGATGTAGATGTAACGTCATCAATGGGTGTAGCGTGTGATGTAGGTGTAACCAGCAACCTGCGAATGGTCATGGGTTTCCCCCAGGCTCTGCTCGTTTTCCTCCCACCATAATTCTGGCCGCCGTCGTATAAATGAAATATTCTTGAGTACGGCGTATAACATCAATCAAATTAAATCAAATAAGGTGTAATGTCATCAATAAGCATAACGTGTGATGTAGGTGTAGCGTGTGAAAAGAATAATAGCTGTAATGGTGTTATCAGATATACCAAATATGAAATTAATTCATCTGTTCCTCCGATAACCAGAGCACGTTTTAGAGCAAACACACCCCTTCAATCCCTATATGTAATCATTCTCGTATTGTTATTCTTCTTCTTCTAATATGGGATTAGGCGTGACAAGCTCATGTTTTCTTTTTATGACCCATTTTTTTCCAAGGCTCAGGTATGCCGTTGTGGGCTCATATCCTGATCGGCATCAATTGTTATTTTGTTCATTCATCAAATTTAATAAAAAGTGACATGCCTACGCTGACTGTTAAAGCAGTTACAGTCGTTTGACAAGTTTCGTTGCCTCTCTGTAACATATAAAATCGCATACTTTTGCTTCTTGCATGCTTGTTTGGTACTTTCGGCAGGTTAAAATAAAATCATTCCCGACCTTACGCTGCTGAGATCTCTATGTAAGCAAGCACCTGCAAAACTAACACCCTATATATAATTGGGTATTAAAGCTCAACTGGCCTATATACAGTTAATGCCTGGGGATCGTTTCGTATACACTGCATGAATTTGAAATGCTTATACCTTTATAACGCATTTCCTTATAACATATAAACATGTACATTACCGGTACTTTATTACATACAAATGGCGGCATTTAATGATTACGTCCTAAATGGCGCACTTTCATGAAAGAATATTAATTGATTTTTAGAACTGGTTTTCAACAACGTCATTGACTCGGTTAGAATTTATTGTAATCAGGGATTTAATGTTCACTTCATGTTTAATCATTCAGCATTATTTTAGTAAACGCTTCCCTTATGTACGTCATGGAAAATTAATTTCAGAAATAAATTTTGCGCGAAAGTACGTTCAAAGCAATAATCGTTATCAGGCTATATCGTGTTTGTTGGTGACCGTTAATTTACACCAAAAATGTATTTTGTGTCTCATTGGCATACTATGCTGCCCAGACAAACCGGAAGCGCCCATACGCATGACTAAACTGTTGCTGTCATCCCAGAATTACTCAGTCTTTCAGCATCTCACGTCGCCTGGCTTCACGTGACTCAATGAATGACAGAATATTTTGCGGAGATGTGCGGAGATGTTATGCATTATTATTCACTCACGCACTCAAGCTTTTACCAGAAGGCAATTAATGTTTAAAAAAGTATTTCTGTTTGATGAATGTTTAATAGATGGAAAACTTGAAATCACCTCAATCACTTTCGGAATACATGGAATGCGATAAATTACGATCACGGATTATATCGGATGTAAGTGGAATGTGCGATGTAAGTGGAATGGTCTTTCAGTGATGCAGCACGATATGCGTGGTGTAACCCGGTCCATCAAGAGGATACACTGTCGTGACTTGGCCTAAATATTGTTGATAGCGACATTAAATCCCCTAGCAAAATACGAGTTTTTTTGTTTCACTGACGTCAAACGCATAACAGTCTCCATGCGAACATTACCCCTGGGTTTCATAGTCAGATAGAGTCGGGGCCTCCATGGCCGAGGGGATTAGCACGCCAGTGCAGCGCAATGTTCAATTCCAGGCTGATTTCCTCTCCTGCCTTTCGTGGGAAGGTCCGCAGCAACCTGCGAATTGTCGTGCCTTCCCCGGGCTGTGCCCGATTTTCTCCCCCAATAATGCTCCCTGCCGTCGAATACGTGATATATTCATAAGTACAGTTTAAAACACCAATCAAATAAATAAATAAAAAGATAGAGTCAGACAACATGATGTACCACAAAAGTTTTTAGAAAATAAATTCTGAAAACGTTTAAAACACAAACAAAAACATTTTAGTGGTAAAAACGGGCGCATAATGTGTCTCGCTGCGCCCACTTGTCGCTAACATTTTACCGGAAATGGTTATCGGCGCAGTGTTATCCGTAAAAGAGTATATTGCAATGATCCACATTAAAGAAGCAGGCCTTGCACGTGGAGTCCCACCATAATATAATCGGAGACAGATTACTTTAATCACGTGGCCACCCTCAAAGAACGCCATTGAGGGTTGAAACTGACAAATCTTCTATTTGCACCAATTTCACAACATTTTGTAAATCTGTTTAATCGTAATTGTTTTCATAAATGACGTTAGCTGGGTTAGAATGCCACAGAGTGACGTGCTCTCCATGGAAAGGTGCGAGTGACGATGTATTGCTAAAAGAAATCGCATTCTCTTGTTTAGAAGTCTGGCAATAATTTGACCTTATTTTTCAGTATTGTGAAGGCAAACACAGATGGACTTTGATCGATGGCAAAACTTGAAACAGTGAAAAAATACATGTTATTTCCAGTTGTGACATATAAGTGTTATTTGATTTTATTCCTCTGGAAATTGGGGCAAATAAATATTCAAATATCTCACTAAAATATATATGTATATAGGGAAACATCTAATTATGCTGCACGTTGTTTTTACTCTAATGCTTAATCATTTAAACTATAAGGGAATAAATTCTGTCAGTCACATGATGAAGAGAAACACAACCAGTCCGTTGAGTATTCATACGAAATTACTTTTAGACATCACAAAAGCATTGTTTGTAAAGGCCATTTTACCGCTAGGTGTCTCTGTTTCCGTTACGTGCTCAACGGAAGTTCCTCGAGTGACAACGACCTTTGTGTTCACGATGCGTCTCGTGTAAAGAGACGAGAGTTTGGGCGGCGCTTTCATCTTCGGGAAAAACGTCCTCTCCATTTCCTTCCGAATGACTCTATTTCTGAACACATAAACCATGGGTGTGACCACTGAACTGCTCATTGCCAGCAAGAAGCACACATGTAAAATAAATACCGGAAGTGGACTGTCTTCTGGGAGGAAGCTCTCCAACAAGGAGCACATGTAAAATGGAAACCAACACAAAATGAAAGAGAATATCACAATAAATGTAGTCCTCGCCGTCGTGAAAACTTCTCGTCTGAAATGAGACGGCGCGCTGCGAGGGGTTTTGTCCATTTGCCCCTGTTTCGTAGAAACCAGACTGACTCTGGAATCGGTGAGTGGCTTCTTGGATAAAGGCGAGTCCAATGTGACCTCAGTTAAACTTGGGGGAGAACTGTTAGAGCGACTTGTCCTTCGGGAATTCTGCATGGCTGCGCGAAATATCACCGAGTAAGTGACAACGATCACCAACAACGGGAAAAGTAGTCCTAAGAAAAACATGAAAAGTGTGTAATATTGGTCTTGAGACAAGCGACTCTGCCAGCTCACTGTACAGGTAAACTTTTCTCGATGATAGGCGTACCTGTTCCACCCCACCAGTGGGGGAAATGACGCGCTCACCGCCACTGTCCAGACAGCTCCGATCATGAGCCATACCCTTAATGACGTCATTTTTATTTTGTACTGTAATGGAGACAGCACTGCGCAATATCTGTCTATCGATATCATAACTATTGTCAGTGTACTGGCTGTGAACGATGTGGAAGTAAGAAACCCGGTCGCTTGACACCAGGTGGCGCTGAAAACCCACTCCTTGGAGACCAGCGAGACGAAAACTACCGGCATAGTGAAGAATGTATTGAGAACATTGCACATCCCCAGGTTGAGAACAAAGCGGTTGGAGAATGTCACAAGGGAAGGTTTTCTAAGAAACAGTGAGAACATCAGACAGTTGATTATGATGCTCGTGATGAACAGCGCGAGCACAGCCAAGGCCTCCAGATGAAGCCCCACTTCCGCTATGTCTGACCTTGCTGACGGCGACACGGTGAAACTCGTGGGTCCATGGAACCTGGGCCGATACGTTTTGTTTTCCGTGGAAAGGTTGCCAGTCTCAAGCGGTGAAGTCTCTAGCATGTCGATCAGAATCTGCATGGTCTTGTTAGTCCTGTCACAGCCCGGGAATATTAACCAATTTGTGTAAAATTAGTTCGTGAGCTTGGGATTAAGCTTCTGTCCAGCATATTTTTTATTCACGGCAAGTAGAATGCTAAAAGTGACTGGAGTGCGCCTGGAACAAAATAAAACGAAAAGCATGTTGTTATTTATTCTGATAAATGGCAGAGATATTTTTTCCTCCATAAAGCGAAGCACGTAATTATCCATATCTGTTGTCTGCTTCTACAATTATGTAACGAAATCAATTTTGTCACACGCTCCCCAGCACTGGTAGGTCACCTCGATGCTATCTTAATGTGCACGTATTAACCCCACGTATACAGCTACAAACCGATAAGGGGAGAGTCTAATGCTCAGTTCGTGACTAAACTTCCCCGTTACAAACGTCAGTGAAGGAGCTGATGTTTTCAAAAAGACAAAAACAAAATAAAGCCGTGTATGAGCAAATTTTAATCCAGGAGATTATGTGAGACAAGCTTCTACAAGATTATCCCATGTCACTCTCTAGATCACAAGAAAGTGGTTTTGACATCAATTCACTCACACAATTCACGGTTGACACTAATCTCTCACACATTACATTGTTGATGTTCAAGTTTTGACACTTCACGTTTTGGTACAAAAAACAAAGAAACAAAATCACTCTTTACATTCTGACAAATAAAAATAAACAACGCTCATCCACTAACTTTGAGGCTATGTTAAGTGGACTGAATGAAATAATCGTACAATTCATGAGAGACAAATTGTGATAAAAAGCATTTGTGAAAGCAGCTTTGCAGATGAAGAGCAATTATATGCGTGGATTAGCGTTGATATTTTCCTTGCCCTATGAGCCTTGCTAGCGTGCCATATGTTATATGTATATGATGTAACAGTCAGTATGGGGTGTAGCACAAGACTTTTGCAATGAAATTCTAAAAAAACTAAGCGTGGGATACATAAAAATAAATTCAGGTTCAAAACAATTCAGATTCCGCCAGCGACTAGTGCATTTTAGACGACTGACAAGATTTATTTATTTATTTGATTGGTGTTTTACGCCGTACTCAAGAATATTTCACTTATACGACGGCGGCCAGCATTATGGTGGGTGGAAACCGGGCTGAGCCCGGTGGAAACCCACGGCCATCCGCAGGTTGCTGACAAAGCCTCCCACGTACGGCCAGAGAGGAAACCAGCATGAGCTGGACTTGAACTCACAACGACCGCATTGGTGAGAGATTCCTGGGTCATTACGCTGCGCTAGCGCGCTAACCAGCTGAGCCACGGAGGCCCCACGACTGACAAGATTTTCTGCAAATATTTCTGTTTATGTATGAATGTAGAATGAATGTATGGCTTAGCGCCACATCGGCCATATCGTGGCAATATATAAATATAAAGATGCTATAAAGACTACACACACTTCCACAGCAGTAACCCAAAACTTTTGAAGGATTACATGTGATTTACCAAAACCAGATTAATGCAGAAATTTCGCGGTGGGCACCAGAGGACATGCGCACGGATTGCCTAACGGTTTGCACAACAACTTGTTAGTCTATATTCAAACAATGTACAACCTTGCTAATTATGGAAAATTCACAGTTTATGTCTGTGAACATTAAGTGCAATTTAGCATTAAATCACTTACAGTCTATATAACCGGCACCCATAATTAATTCTCTTTTCTCTAGAATTTCACCCTAGCAAGGTCTTTGTTTATAAGTTTATGCCACGAAGAGTCTATCTTAGTTCACAGGTAACGTAGTTGTGTGGTCTTCTGAACAACTTGGGTGATGATATCAATAATAATTGTTTGACCTTTGGCGACATATAGCACTTGGGGGTCTCAGACTCTCAGAAATATTTAAACAAAATTTCAAATGATTCTAATTAAGACGACTAATTAAGCGGTGTTAACACAAAGGTTTCAAAATTAATCGCCTAACAGCTTCATTTGTGTTGTAAAGTATGAATTATATTATGCAAGAATCAATTAGCAGAACGCCACTGCTTCATGCATATGCATGAAGTTATGACTTTCTCACAAGTGAGTTTGTTTTTGTGTGTCGTTTATATTTCTCTATGGATTTTGGCTAATCTTACTGTACCTTTACAGTCAGTGTGTCACGACGCCAGTTGTGTCTTTATATATTTATTCTCTGGATTCTATATTGCTCAAGAACTTTTCACTTTACAAAAGATGGCGGTCAGTTTTATGGAGTGATGAAAACCGGAATACCACCGATATAAACCACCGAGCTTTGGCAAGTTTCTGAATAACTTTCCCTCACGTGATAACTTTTTCAAGTTGAGTACATAATATAAAATCTTAAGAAGAATATAATATGAAAAAGTGTCACACTGTGCCGAAGGCTAGGTTTGAACTTTGCCTCAGGGTAAAACAATAGCGCTGACTCACACCTTGAGTCAGTCGTCAGTGATGCACCTCTCAGTCGGGCTTCCACTGACTCGCTTCACGTCATATCGGGCATTTTACTGTTAGCGGATATTTGAGGCGGCGTTCAAATACACAAACCCTTCTGATTTGAATGCTGACTGTTGATCCGCTGAATTATTCCGTTATAAAGTAGCCAGTCCTCAAAAAAAGGCCTTGTGAATTTTACATGACTATCCTTGTTATTGTTGTGTTCATAGACTTGGCGTTGTTTCTTGAGATGAAGATAACATATCAATGTACTGTTGTCATATTATATTATACACTGTGTGTGATTCACTCTGCATTAAAAACAAGTTGCTCCCTCAGGCTATGAGATGTTATGAACGAGCTTGAAGGTTATTTATACCTTATTCCCAGGCCCCACCCACCCGCAGTTAATCGTCTGAGAACGTGAATTGTTCATCCGCACTTCTACTAACTAACACTTTCTCAACCTAGTTCACTAATTCGCTATGCAAATTAGAGAGTGTGATTTTTTTTTTATTCTGGAACATTCAAAACACCTCGAGTAATTTCTCCGAAAATCCAAACAATCTAATACTACATGTATACCACAAAAATGTGAAAGCATATTGAAGAGGATTTTTATCGCATGTGTTTAAAACACGCATATGTTGGACACTCAAGTAATACAATCGTTTGTGGTTGTCAGAGGACTAGGATAGGCTTTAAAACAATAACAGAAATATTTCCTCGGATTTATTTGACCTGTTCGTATTGCATCAACCGTACCATTACGAAAATCCCCCCCCCCCTTTCTCCCACCCACCCTTTGGGAATGCCCTTTTTTTCAATTTTTCTGATTTTTTCTCAATTTAAACCACGAGCTTTAAGTGCTGAGCTGGCAAACTTTTTAGTGACGCCAAGAGTTCATACCCTTAGAAAATCTGTATATGAAAATATATGCAGCATTCACAAACTGTATGACGAAGTGTTAGTTTAGGGACACACTGAATAAAATATGTAAAGTGTTATAAAACAAACTTGATTAGGTTTTATCTAGGAATTTAGTTTCCATATATAAAATGTGACTATATTGATCGAAACATGGTATTTACCGCTCAGATGTTATTGTAAAATAAAATCTTCATAGAATCACATTTGCACACTGAAATGACATAATATGCCTTTATGCCCTGTTTTGTATTACGTTTGATATAAAAGTTCAAAGCAAACTGTGTACATTATTGTCCACCGTAAAACTTTCATATCAGTTTAATTCATAAGGGGCTATTTTCGAAAGGATTCGGTTCAGAAGATGTGATTTAGTGTGTAACATATGTGCGTCATCGATTTCAAAGTCAGTCAACCGTTCGTCAAATTAAAATATAAATGCGTTGGTGGTCTAAATGCCAATAGCAATAACCCACATAAGCTGGTCAGTGTTAATTGCATCACCTTACAAGACAAATAATAAAACCAACTGGTAAATATTTCTCCCTGCCTAACGCCTTAATCTGCGTGTTAATATACCATTCAAGCTCACACATAAATAAACAGAAAACATTTTTCTTTTTCGCAAAACTCACCTGTGCAGTAGTTCTTGTGAAGTCTTTTCCAAACTTGGGGTATAGATCACTCTTGAATCCTCGATGGCTGTATCTAATCCGCAGGCATGTATTCTCGCGCAGTGTTAGGTCGGCGTGTCCGGGCTTACGCTCGTCGTCTGTATAAGAGAACAGCTTTACAACGGACTTTCTGACGCAGTAAACCTTGCTAGTTGTCTCCGCCGCGTCCCTGTCTTAACTAACGTCTCACGACTCACACCATAGCTTTTACCTGTGCGATCGCCTCGTTCTCCCGCAGGGCATCCGAGGTAGGCCAGGCCTACCGTGCCATAATAAGCCTGTTATCGCGGGAGATGGTGAGATTTCTCGAGATCCACGATGGTCTGGTATCACTGATGAGGTCGACGAGTACATAATCTGCGAATGTATGGTGTACGTCGAACAAAGTTAAGTTCAACACATACGAGAACGTCATTATATGAAGCCTAAATCCCACACACCTGTTTTTACATTACTAGCATTTCAACAGCAAATGTCGCCAATCAAAAATGTAACATTAAAGCAGGCTACAACAATGGTCTTACATATAGGTTGAAGTCAGTTTGAACAAGCTTCCATATAATACACCATTTCATGCCTGTAATCATACGTTTACGAATTCCTTATTACTTGTGGGGCCTCCGTGGCTCAGTCGGTTAAAGCGCTAGCGCAGCGTAATGACCCAGGAGTCTCTCACCAATGCGGTCGCTGTGAGTTCAAGTCCAGCTCATGCTGGCTTCCTCTCCGGCCGTACGTGAGAAGGTCTGCCAGCAACCTGCGGATGGTCGTGGGTTTCCCCCGGGCTCTGCCCGGTTTCCACCCACCATAATGCTGGCCGCCGTCGTATAAGTGAAATATTCTTGAGTACGGCGTAAAACACCAATCAAAAAAAAAAAAAAAATCCTTATTACTTGTCTTTTATAATGTTTGTCAAACAAAATATATGTATATGTAGTGTAAAGTGTTAACAGTATCGCAATGTTAACATTACATAATATTACACAGTAAACATTACGTTAAGTATTAGGAATGTGCACATATAAGATCAATTAACTGACCAGTAGGTTAATGAATTCTGAACTGCTGATGTGTTTTTCCATTTTCTTTCGACCACGAAGATTAAGCCGAACAATGACGAAAAAAGTGGGGACATTTTGCCGAACAATGACGAAAAAAGTGGGGACATTTTCACAGAGCTTATGATGAGCTTGCAACAGTTTGCCCAAATACGGCCACCACGGTGATCTGTGGTATGTGAATTGTGAAAAAAAAGCTGTTTGTTTTTCTTCTGGCTCACCCGAAACACAGGGATGTATAGAAAAGCAGGCATGTTGTTATTTTTACCTGTCAATAATATCATGGTCCCTTTAATGTTTTGATTGTTCACCCGAAATGAACACCATCTGAGCGACTGATGACTAAGGCTGTTAGAACGCAGATAAATCTATTGTTATAATACAGTTGATTATGCTTCGCCTAATCCTTGACATTCGTCAAATTCCTTGATATCGTTCTTACGCCGGAAAAAGGGAACAATCCGTTTTCGAACCAATGATGATCAACAGTAAGTCCTAGTTTAAGATGTCGCACACATACGATCTTGCTTAATTATATAACACGTACGCTAACTGGTCGAGAGTGATATCGGCGAGATAAGCTAAACTGCTCCACGGTTTATTGTGATTTGTATCGAAGTTGGTGTGTTAAAAATACAAGTCATTGCTAAGTTGTTTCAGGTGATCAGGGTTTAGTTGAATAACATCAGGTTGTCTTTGTTGCACACTCCTCGAGGCCACTTCATCACATGGAGATAAAACCAGAACCACGTCAGCTCGAAGAGGCAAAAATATTGCGTATCACGTTTTAAAACTCTTTGGGTGATGTCGCCATGGTCCAGCTTACACGTATGTTAAAATGGGCGAATTGCGTCTTGCCTTATTGAACACTTCATAAAAGATATAACATTTAGTTGGATGGTTGTTTCTTTGAATTGGGTTTCCTGTCGATTTCGACAATATCTCGGACATAACACAACGCTGTCGCTTTGCACCACGCAGAACCCAATGGACAAGGATACAAATAGTGCTGCCTCACTATAATGCCACGTCGAAGACACTAGACATTAGGCCCAAAGCGCTCACATTATTGACTGACGCCTGGGTAACCTGTACTTGGCCCACAATCCTCTTTACGCTCAGCGTCAAGCAAGGTAGTACCCAGGCGTCTGATTCTTTCATAAAATGCATTTTCTGCACTGTTTAAAGTTACAGGCCTGGTATTGTATTTGGGGTACTACGACTTTTAGTTCGACCACTTCGGCTTTAGTTCGGCCACTTCGACTTTTAACTCCGCCACTAATACTTTTAACACGGCCACAGCGACTTTTAACCTCACTACTACTTTTAACACGGTCACTTGCCACCACGACTTTTTATTCGGCCACTGCCATTTTTAACTCAACCATTACGGTTTGAAGCACGGCCACTACTACTTTTAACACGGTCCATATGATTTTTAACCAGGCCATGATCTTTAACTACATGTAAACCTTCAGACATGCTGCTCTTCATATTGAAATGCTAAGGTGAGGCCATATTCAAGAGGTTCATACGGATACAGAATGGCGATCAACATCAATATACCTGCCGGATTTAAGTGCCTGAAACCGACAAGATTATAATGTCCGATGTACCAGTATTTGGAATAATTAACCAACTCTCTCTATATCTGGAATGAATAACCATATCTTTACTGCAGTAACACGGGTAGTTCCGTTTCACACGTGTTTGTGCAAGGATCTTGATCAAATCGATGATAGTGATTAAATGATGCATCGGTTAAATGCTAATTGACATGCAAATCTATACATGTATTTTGATAAATCAGAAAAGGTCATTCACCTTCGATGCACCTGTGCTTGAACAGCACAAGAATATTTTACATTCAAATTCCATCGTATTTGCGTATTTTTTTTCACTTCCTGGCTGCTTCGAGAGTGAAAACGTTCGAGCGATAGATCATTCTACTTTACACCCCTATGCCGACGTAAACACGCCGTTTGAACGATGTCTGCCGAAATACACAGTGACGTGTGTCTTTTAATATGACACTTGCCGATCACAGAGCACCAGTTGTGGGAAGGAGGGAGGGGGCGGCGGGCTCAGTTGGTTTGCGCAAACCACGGTAATGACCGAGGAGCCTCTTACCAATGTGATCGCTTTGAGCTCTAGTCCAGCTCAAGCGGGCTCCCTCTCTGGCCGAACGTGGGAAGGTCTCCAACAACCTGCGGATGGTCGTGTGTTTCCCGGTTTCCTCCCACCATGATGCTGGCCGCCGTCGTATAAGGGGAAATGTTCTTGAGTGCGGCGTAAAAAAAAAAACAAAAAAAAAAAAACAGAGCACCGGTTGCAGGTTCCCGAACACCTGGTGTTCTCCACATCCCTTCATCCATCTTCACACTTTGTTTACTGACCTATTTAACTCGAACTTTCTCCTCCGCGATGTAGAGTTGTTACCAAATTTCAAAGGTTGTAAACAGTAGTTTGTAATCAATCAAATATCAAGCAAGTCTACGTAGGTTTTGACACTCGGCTGTCTTATTTATGGCTTGATGTGTTTCTTTTTTAGGTACGGCATCACAATAATCTCGAAGGGTGACTTAAAGGAGTCGCACGCATCGCCGTGGATGTATTTGATTTCGCACATGGAGCACCTGAACATCGAAAAAGTATGCTTTATAAGGGTGATTCAGGACGGATGAAAAATTAGCGCCCTGTTTAAAGGCACATGCAGTACTCATGTGATGACAAGATGAGAGAAGTGTACATCCTTATATGCGTACCAAGAGTAGAAACCTAGCCGAAGACCACCAATCTAGAAATTTCTCAGAGAGAAACAAAAATGCACTGCGAGTAAATTACCCTACTGTGATAACCAATTCAAAGTTTGCAGTTTTAAGAGTCATATTGGAAATATATCTCACCTTATCCAAGAATTAATAAACATGTAAAGTTTGGTTATGACTCAAAATTTGAATTATATATTGCCGATGTCTGTGACGTGTAAATGGGTTGCGCACACGCCATTCCCGCGTGTGTGCAACGAATATCAGCCGCCTCAGACGCCAGTGCCAATACCAGAATTATTTCACCTTGCTTGAGTTGTAAAGAAACAGTGTGCTCACACCGTAAGTCGCTACTGCTAAATGGATGCTAAAACTAAATCAAATTTCTCAATGAAAAAAACTGATCGGCGAAATGCGCATTTAACAAAAAAATTCGATAATATCTCTACAAATTCCGCCGAATTAGGCATGTTAGGCATATTTTAGTGTTTGAATGAAAACGGTTTCAAATGTTGTCATATATACATGTCCGTGGCCTCGCACAACCTCGCTGTTGTCAAGTTAGAGGACCACCAACATTTGGAAAGTTACCGACATGTGTTTATATATAAAATTATGCACATCATATTGGAGGAAGACAACCTTACACCGTGCAAATGGCCACACTTATGTCAGAAAGACCTCACAGGCAGTGAGAGCGGATGGATCTACAAATTGCCTGTCCACGGATTCGAGTCTGAACCCTAGCCTCCAGCTTATTAGGCGACCACCCAGAGGTACTGGCCAACCCCAGTGGAGTCTCCCGGTGACAAACGTTGTGTAGGTCTATATTCAATTCAGGCAAATGAATTTCAAAGTTTACATTATTTACCTGACATACTTACTTTTTAATGAACCACGCCAAAAGGAGATAATAAACGTACATGTACATAATTAAACGAGATGCATAAGAAAACCGTTATAAAGCTTTTTAGCTTGTTTACAAGGTGACACTCGCTGAGAACTATTTCAATGTATGCAAATGAGACGGCAAAGGTAATGACAAATAAATGGTAATTAATCCTCATTAATATGAAAATGGCAACCATAGCATTCATTAGACTGATTCCGGAAGTAGGACGTAAAAACACGTATTCAAACGCGCTGGACGTAATCGGGCGTCTGCCAGTGTTGTTTTCACAGGGTTTGTCTACGTGCCAAAATTTTTTTTTGACACGTGACTGCTTAAAAAATGCATATATTAATAACGAGATATGTCGGAAAACATCACTAATTTAAACAGTCTAAAGTAGCGCACCGCATTTAACAAATGTATATTTTTGTTGCCACCATTTTTTTTTGTCTGTTCGAACTTTTGTCGCATGTCCCATTGGCAGATCCCTTGTTGACACAGCCTGGGTTAATCCCACTTCACGATGTACCTGTGTTTTAAGGCATATATCTCTAAAAATAAATTATACGTTTTGATTGTAAAACTGTCTACAGATAACACTGGAAGCAAAAAAAAAGAGTAAGACGCTATGAAAAAATATATAAATATACCCTGATAAAATCTTAAGATGAATATCGGAAGGAAGGAAATGCTCCCAACACAGCTGATAAGTGCAGGAAAAAAATTAATCGTCGAATTTACCCGGCAACGGACATTCATAAATTGAGGACATTGTCTTACAGACAGCCGTGCACACATGGACTTTTTGTGTGTATAACATAACAATATGAGGAAGTTAATGTCAGGCGGATTAATGTCATCTACATAATACACGGAGTAATAATGGTATAGACTAACAGGAAATACATTACCTTAAGCCGACCTCAAAGGACAGTTGTGTAGTGTTTATATTTTTTCTTTTATCTTTTTGCAGTCTCATATGTGCAAAAGTTACTCCCTTTTAAATAAGAAAGAATGGGCCAAATTTTCTGAGCAATGTTTGCAAACTTCGAAAACATAATCATACATTCATTTGATAGGTGTCTAAAACAGTGTTCACATAGACCCACACGGAGGGAGTGGGCCTTGGCCGGATGGCACTTTTCTCGCGACTCCTTTCACACGAGTCATAGGTTCAATCCCATCCTCCGGCTTTGTTCAGGGGCATGTTGTGACGATCGCGCGGGACCACTTTTAACTCACCAATGTGACACGCCTCAAGCGTCGGAAAGCTCGTCCCTAAACTGCGGTCGGTGATTACCAAGGGTATTCTGTTTGTTCCACTCACAAAACTCACAGCCTTCGCGTGTTCAAAAATGTTAGAGTATGGCCTTAAACAACACAAAAATCGATGTAATACGAAAGCAAAACAGTAACACGGTCAGAAAAGAAATGTTTCTGTTCACAAATGAATAAATGTGAGAGAAATATTTATGTTGGAAAATGAGTATTTATCTATCTGATTGGTGGGTGTGGTTCGGTGGTACGGTGGCCCCTCGCCAGGTACCTGACAAACCTCCTGACATCAAGTCACAGCCTCATATTCGCGGTGAGCTAGCCCTGTAAGGCAAATCAACTTGATCACCAGAGACCAACAGATATGTTGATATCTGCCGCAAGAGGGGGCTGGAATCAGAAATGGCAGCATGATGATAACACAAAAACAACTGCTTACAGGTGATATTTACCATTGCTACAGCAGATATTTACCATTGCTACAGCAGATATTTACCATTGCCACAGCAGATATTTACCAGTGCCACAGCAGATATTTACCATTGCTACAGCAGATATTTACCAGTGCTACAGCAGATATTTACCAGTGCCACAGCAGATATTTACCATTGCTACAGCAGATATTTACCATTGCTACAGCAGATATTTACCAGTGCCACAGCAGATATTTACCATTGCTACAGCAGATATTTACCATTGCTACAGCAGATATTTACCAGTGCCACAGCAGATATTTACCATTGCTACAGCAGATATTTACCAGTGCCACAGCAGATATTTACCATTGCTACAGCAGATATTTACCATTGCTACAGCAGATATTTACCAGTGCCACAGCAGATATTTGGTAGTGCCTTAGCAGATATTTAACAGCGCCAAGGTACATATTTGTCAGTGCCACAGTATATATTTGATACTAGTACGCCACATATTTGTCTGTGCAACAGCATATATTTGACACTACCACGGCACATATTTGTCTGTGCCACAGCATATATTTGACACTACCACGGAACATATTTGTCTGTGCCACAGCATATATTTGACACTACCACGGCACATGTTTGTCTGTGCCACAACATATATTTGACACTACCACGGCACATATTTGTCTGTGCCACAGCATATATTTGACACTACCACGGCACATATTTGTCAGTGCCACACCATATATTTGACACTACCACGGCACATATTTGTCTGTGCCACAGCATATATTTGACACTACCACGGCACATATTTGTCTGTGCCACAACATATATTTGACACTACCACGGCACATATTTGTCTGTGCCACAGCATATATTTGACACTACCACGGCACATATTTGTCAGTGCCACACCATATATTTGACACTACCACGGCACATATTTGTCAGTGCCACACCATATATTTGACACTACCACGGCACATATTTGTCAGTGCCACACCATATATTTGACACTACCACGGTACATATTTGTCAGTGCCACACCATATATTTGTCACTCCCGTACCACATTAGAACATTCACCCCTCAGCGCATGAGGCGAGCCAGAGGGGATTATGCTCACAAATCATAAAAATATATTTTAGTGGGAAGGTCTGGCAGCAAACTGCGGATGGTCGTGGGTTTCCCCCGGGCTTTGCCCGGTTTCCTTCCACCATAATGCTGGCCGCCGTGGTATAAGTGAAATATTCTTCAGTACGGTGTAAAACATCATTCAAATAAATAAATAAATACAAATATATTTTGTAATTACATGTAGAGACATAATTTGTGAGGAAGGACAGATTGCACGTTGTCCAGGTACAAAATTGTACAACTTCATCTGTAAACTTGCTCGATTGGTCTTGGTATTATATTTGCAAAAAGTAAAGCCGTAATATTCTTTGATTGGCATATTTAGTAATTTGTTGCTTAACGCAATTACTCAAGAATTGTTTACGAATGTGATAGCGGCCAGGTTTATGGGTGGAGGAAACCGGGGTGCCTGTCGTAAACCACCGACCTTTGGCTAGTTACTGACAAACTTTTCCACATGTGACGTACAGATATATTGTATCACCATATTATTTGAAGACAAATGGTCTTCCATGAACATTTGACTCCTCAAACAGCCACACGAGTGTCGTCGACTGCTCACTGCTACCAATGCCCCATAAGAAATGAGTGCGGTTGGCAGCAAGTTCAATTTCAGCAATCCAATTGTACAGATATGCACAAAGACAATATATTTGAGAACCTGAAGGGATTTAAAATTTAGAACTTAAAACCGAAAATTAATCTATTCTAGACAATGTAAAAGCAAAGAAATAAAAAAGAAAACTTTGGTTATTCTTGTTGGATATACTGGGCAATTCATCCTGGTTTACTGGACTTGTATAAGCGACCGCAGCTTCTAGGAGGTAAGTGTGGATGGGTCATCCCCTACAGGTGTCCTTTTATCCTTCATTAACGACACACGAAAAGTCTTTGATGCCGTCATCTATAGCAGACTTTCGCGCCTCATGTCACTCGATATGTAGAGCAAAGCGTGGAATAACCTCATTTATAATTAGCTAAGTGTCACCGTATTTTCCACGCTCTTTGATGCTAATATTAGGTACGGGAGTGTATTAGTGTAGGAGACCGAAAACTGGGACTCTTCAAGGCACATGTCACGACTGTAGGTCGCCTTAAGGCATAAGCCATTGGCTCTGACTTACTTCTCACGTAGACAACAAAGTATACTCCAGATTAGCGCGTGCAGTGATCCGTTAGATTTCCGATCAGGCGTCGTATTTAGTCCTGCTTTCTGTGAATATACAACACCAGAACAGTCTCTTCTCTCACCGTGCTTCAAGCTTTGTGCACAAATGTAATTGTTGCTTCTCGGAATCCGGGCCTTTTCCCCAAAAAAGCCTATCAGTTTTATCTAATCTAATCACACACTCGATCAGTAAATTATTGGAAGGTTCTTTTGACGGATAAGCACGCTTGGCTGCGATGTGAGACTATGGATACATATGCGCTACTTATATTTCAAACACTTTGCCCCCAAAAAACTGGCCACACAAGCACAAGGATGACATGTGAACTTAAGGTATACTCTTCTTCTTTAAGGTATATAGTGCCAGTGGAACTACTCTTCTTTAAGGTATACAGTGCCAGTGGAACCGGTACATTGCTCTGGATCCTGAGTATATTCCGGTTTGCCGAAATGCCCAAAGCAGATTTTGAATGACGAATATAGATATGTTTAGCTTATTTAAGCAACAATTAAACGATTCATCGATTAACCGAGAGACTAACTCATTAATTAGCTGGCTGGCTTCCTGGCTGGGTGGCTGGGTGGCTTTATACAGATGGACGTATGGACGTACGGACGTACGGATTTACGGATGGATGGATGGACGGACGGACGGACCGATGGATGAACTGGTAGGTTGGTTGATTGATTGATTGATTAACTAATATAATGGAGATTGCTTCCTCATTTCTCAAATATGTAATGAAATTTACTTATCTTCATTAAACATATAGAATAGGCTATATATAGAAGTCGAACTATAAAATATACTATTGGCGTAAATTATATGACATTAAAAAATTTAGGGGACCTTTAAAACGGAAGAAATCCAGTGCATTGAGGTTAAAGGGAAACGGGTAACTAGCGAACAGGGAGATTTGTTCCTTTTAAGTCTGTGTATACACATGTCAGCTCTCGGCTTACAAGCCCTCCTGTACCAGTTTCCCCTACAAACTTCCCTGAAACATGTATTGTCTTTCCAAGCCATCTTCCGTCCAGCAGACACGCGGGTGAGATTCACGTGTCTAGTGTGACCATGGTGATGTACAAAGACCAAGGACCCATTCCACAAACACTGATGGGGAGGTGGGGCACAAAGTTTCAATTTTTAAGACCCAAAAGTAAGCTTTAAATTTTGACTTAAGTCAGAAATGGCTTTGTGGAATCGGCCCCTGAAAACTACCCGATCCAGAGGAAGCCGTTTATGGAAGCGTACTAACACACAAAATGTGCTTTATAACATTTTTGGGCGGGGGTGGTGGGAGGTGGGGGGTGGGGGGATAGTTACACTAAACTTCGGGACCGGGTGGTAGTAGAGAGGTATGGTGAAAGGTATAGCGATTTCAACCGCTAAGGCACACCCGGTCACAGTCTTAGAGTTGGGATTTCTGGACGTTCCCCTCCCCCCTAAGGGCCTGCTTACAATAAGTGGTCCTTGAAGATCATTCTGTCTGCCATCAAAATGGAGTGCCTGTCTCTTAGTTTCCCATGGGTACACAAATTTAATCTTCCCATAAAAATGTCCGCCATTTTACAACCGAAAAAGTTTTGAGAACAAGAAGATAAGAAACAAATACAATACTCTTCGTGTTTCCACCCACTATAATAAATACAACAAGCATCGTGTTTCCACCCACTATAATAAATACAACAAGCATCGTGTTTCAACCCACCATTATAAATACAACAAGAATCGTGTTTCCACCCACTATAATAAATACAACAAGCATCGTGTTTCCACCCACTATAATAAATACAACACGCTTCGTGTTTCCACCCACTATAATAAATATAACAAGCATCGTGTTTCCACCCACCATTATAAATACAACAAGCATCGTTTTTCCACCCACTATAATAAATACAACAAGCATCGTGTTTCCACCCATTATAATAAATACAAGAATCGTTTTTCCATCCACCATAATAAATACAACAAGAATCGTGTTTCCACCCGCTATAATAAATAAAAAAAGGATCGTGTTTCCATCCACCATAATAAATACAACAAGCTTCGTGTTTCCACCCACTATAATAAGTACACCAAGATTCGTGTTTCCATCCACCATAATAAATACAGCAATGTACGTATTTCCACCCACCATAAAAAATACAGCAAGCATCGTGTTTCCACCCACCATAATAAAGACGCCAAGCATCGTGTTTCCTTCCGTAATAATAATAAATACACCAAGCTTCGCACCATAATGCTGATCACCGTCGTGTAAGTGAAATATTCTTGACTCCAATTAAATTAATAAATAAATACACCAAGATTCGTTAATACAAAACCCAGGGCTGTGCAGTATTATGTGTTCAGTGCGCACGTACCCAACCTGGGTTTCATCTTTTCCCCAAAAAACAAAGTGAACGACATGCAGATATTATTTTTGCGCGCAGGAGAGAATTTCTTTGGAGATCGGAGCTATAGATATCTGGTTGAAAAATCGGACTGACTGATATTTATGTTAGCAGATATATTTATACCATCATTAATGATGAACTCAAACACTTCAGCTCAACACATAAGAAGATGAAACATTTACCTTAACATAGATTCTAGTACAAAAAAGAGAAAGGAATTTGCCTCTTTTAATATAAAAGAGACTTTTTGTCTCTTTTTAAAACTGTGCTTTTAATATAAAATGTGCTAAGTTTTGTACCGTCCCCCACCTTCCATCCGTGTTAAGCATATATGAGCTCAATATACGCGGTACTTTTCAAAATACCACCCCTAACATTTACCTTAATATTGTTTTCCTGGTTATTGGACCGACGACACAAACGCTTTGTACAGGTGAGCTAACACAACGCATCCTCCAGTATCCCACTACCCCACGTGGACAATATGTCTGTTATGTCCGACCCCCAACCACATTTCAAGACAGGGGGCTTACAAGCTTAGTAACACCATGTCTTCCGGGTTTAGTCACATCCAAGCAGGTTGTTTTCATGGTCAAGTTGACGATTACCATTTAGCCTTAAAATCGGATTATCTTTTATAGTGGTTTGGTTTAGGATCGAGCGAAATAAATCTGTAGTAGGTCCTCCACTCATATCAACATAACACCGTAATATAAATTGTTGTGAAAAACTCCTTATAATGGCATTAGATACCAATCCAGTAAGCAAATACATCTACACTGATATGTTTAATATCTACATTTGGGCTAATATATATATATATATATATATATATATATATATATATATATATATATATATATATATATATATATATATATATATATATATATATATATATATCGGTTACGTATTTGTTAGAATAGGTAAATGGTTGGTTTTGTACACCCACAAAACTAAACTCCGGACATCGAGTTACCAATAGATGCCGTTTCGCCTTTCATTTACAGCAGCCATATATGGAATCACCTAAAGCTGGGCGATAGCCTAGATTCGTCTCTAATCTTTTCTCTGTCATAAAGGGAATTTCGGAAAAATATCGATCAACGCAATTCCAATCGATTTTTTACTAGTAATAGTACAGGTAAGAGCTTGGAAGGATTTAATGTGAGCTATTCTTAATTGTTAAATACAGAAAATTTGGTTTGTTTAGCGAATATGGACTTTTAGCTAAAAGTAGGGAATAGCCTCTTTCATAATAAGATAGCCGAGCAAATAATCTGCTGTTTCATCTATCAAGAAAAAACAGCATTACAGCAGTGATCACTCTTTACCCAATTCTCCCTTTCATTTTATTGTGCGTTATAATTCGTATCGTTCATGACATGCCGCTACAGGCTTCCGCTGAATACCTGAGCATGAATGACGTCATCCGAGGGATTATTTTTAACTTCACCCAAAATAAGACCTCTGAAATGTGGACATTTGCATCGTCCGACATATATTCCGACAGGTGTGTCATGGCAATCCGAACATAATGTTTGTATGCGTGATTATGCATGTACCAGAAAACGATTAAATTTGCTGTTTTATTTTAGAAGACTTACGTTGTCGCCATATGTTTTCACAGTCTTCAAGAACCACAGTGTCGTTGTAAAGTTAGCAGAGAGTATATAATGGCTTCATTGCGACTTTATCCCAATACGATTTCCTGTCTTGAACGGAGATTTTTCTCGCAGAAAGATTTCCGGCAGAATTTCATGATGGCGTCATTGCCGACGAGATTTTCTCATAGGCGTCCTGACATTGTCTTTGTTGACAGGTTTACGAGTGGTGTCACTACCCACAAAGTTTCCAGACAGCATCCCATAATGTTTACCTATGGCGTCATTTCCGAAAAAGTGTTCATTATACCGACAAGGTTTAAATGTTAAAGTGTAAAAGGTTTTTTCACAACATCATTACAAACAAGGTTTTATGAGAACATCAGTAGCTAAAAGGTTTCCTTTCAAAGGGTCAATTTCGAAACGTTTTCTTAACTGCGTCACCACCGACATTTGAAGATTCCTGGCAATATCTTTGAAGAAATATATATCTGTTAGTTTCAGTATCAAAACAGATTAAAGATGACAAAAGTTTCGGCACAATGTAAGGACACAATTTTCTAAGAACATCATTACCAGAAAGATTTTCTTAGAACGTCTTTACCTACAAGACTTTCTGTTCTTCTGATAACACCTTTCAAAACAGGCTTTCCGTCAGTTTTGGTGCCGACAAAATACCCGACAACGTCATACATTACCGACGTGTTCCGTCATAACCTTGTGACATTACATGTATGAGAAGTACGGAACCTCGCGTACACAGAGACCGGTTTTACAATGGTAAGCACACATATTACCGGTGAAATCCGGTCACTTTGCCTGAGTTAGAGATTTATTCCGACTGTTTAAGATATATGCTAAAAAAGTACCAACGTACACGCCCATTAGCACCTCTGCTTAATTGGAATTAAGTAAAAACAAAAGCAGTGAAGTTAGTTTTTTATTTGACATTACTGGTCTAGAATTACTTAAAAATACCGTGCTGTCATCACATTTAATATACAATCTCATTAAAACTGTGCGAAGGGACACGGTCTGGGGGATGCTTAGTCCACCAGCAGGATGTGCCTGGCGTAAAATTGCTTCAAGCCCATTCACCATTATGTCTCCACTAAGTATACTAATGGGCATTACCCCAAGTGGAGGCCCCAGGGGCCCGTTTTACGATGCAATCACATTTTGCTCCTGACGCATGTTAACACACAGTGCAGAGATACGCCACTATGGTTACGCATCGCTGTAACGGCTTGGTAGGCCTTTCTCCTTGAGTAAAGAATCTTTATCATAAAAAAGATTTTTCAGTTAAACTTTTCCATGAAAACCAAAAGTATCAGCTATTATTGTCCTACACGTTACGGCCAGTAAAGTGAAGCCTTGGTGACTTTAATCGCGACCAATCACAACATTCCTCACAATCTTAAATTGTGACAGTTCTATAGTATGGTGCTCTCACGGACCACACGGTGGCGTGTGAAAGTGCTCTGTGGTGACAGTTTTATAGTATGGTGCTCTCAATGACCATACGGTGTCGTGTGAAAGTGCTCTGTTCTGACAGTTCTATAGCATGGTGCTCTCACTAACCACGTGATGTCGTATGAAAGTGCTCTGTGGTGACAGTTCTTTTGTATGGTGATCTCACTGACCACATGGTGTCGTGTGAAAGTGCTCTGTGGTGACAGTTCTATAGCATGGTGCTCTCACTGACCACGTGATGGCGTGTGAAAGTGCTCTGTGGTGACAGTTCTTTTGTATGGTGCTCTCACTGACCATGTGGTGTAGAGTGAAAGTGCTCTGTGGTGACAGTTCTATAGCATGGTGCTCTCACTGACCATGTTGGTGTAGAGTGAAAGTGCTCTGTGGTGACAGTTCTATAGCATGGTGCTCTCACTGACCACGTGATGGCGTGTGAAAGTGCTCTGTGGTGACAGTTCTATAGTATGGTGCTCTCACTGACCACATGGTGTCGTGTGAAAGTGCTCTGTGGTGACAGTTCTATAGCGTGGTGCTGTCACTGACCACGTGATGTCGTGTGAAAGTGCTCTGTGGTGACAGTTCTATAGCATGGTGCTCTCACTGACCACGTGATGTCGTGTGAAAGTGCTCTGTGGTGACAGTTCTTTTGTATTGTACTCTCACTGATCACACGGTGTCGTGTGAAAGTGCTCTGTGGTGACTGTTCTTTTGTATGGTGCTCTCACTGACCACATGGTGTTGTGTGAAAGTGCTCTGTGGTGACAGTTCTATAATATGGTGCTCTCAATGACCACATGGTGTCGTGTGAAAGTGCTCTGTGGTGACTGTTCTTTTGTATGGTGTTTTCATTGACCACATGGTGTCGTGTGAAAGTGCTCTGTGGTGACAGTTCTATAGCATGGTGCTCTCACTGACCACGTGGTGTCGTGTAAAAGTGCGCTGTGGTGACTGTTCTTTTGTATGCTGTTCTCATTGACCACATGGTGTCGTGTGAAAGTGCTCTGTGGTTACAGTTCTTTTGAATGGTGCTCTCATTGACCACGTGATGTCGTGTGAAAGTGCTCTGTGGTGACAGTTCTTTTGAATGGTACTCTCACTGACCACACGGTGTCGTGTGAAAGTGCTCCGTGGTGACAGTTCTATAGTATGGTGCTCTCACTGACCACATGGTGTCGTGTAAAAGTGCTCTGTGGTGACTATTCTTTTGTATGGTGTTCTCATTGACCACATGGTGTCGTGTGAAAGTGCTCTGTGGTTACAGTTCTATAGTATGGTGCTTTCACTGACCACGTGGTGTCGTGTGAAAGTGCTCTTTGGTGACAGTTCTTCAGTATGGTGCTCTCATTGACCACATGGTGCTGTGCGATAGTGCTCTGTGGTGACAGTTCTTTAGTATGGTGCTCTCGCTGACCACGTGGTGTCGTGTGAAAGTGTGCTGTGGTGACTGTTCTTTTGTATGCTGTTCTCATTAACCACATGGTGTCGTGTGAAACTGCTCTGTGGTGACAGTTCTATAGTATATGCTCTCACTGACCACATGGTGTCGTGTGAAAGTGCTCTGTGGTGACTGTTCTTTTGTATGGTGTTCTCATTGATCACATGGTGTCGTGTGAAAGTGCTCTGTAGTGACAGTTCTATAGTATGGTGCTCTCACTTACCACGTGGTGTCGTGTGAAAGTGCTCTGTGGTGACTGTTCTTTTGTATGGTGTTCTTATTGACCACATGGTGTCGTGTAAAAGTGCTCTGTGGTGACAGTTCTATAGTATGGTGCTTTCACTGACCACGTGGTGTCGTGTGAAAGTGCTCTGTGGTGACAGTTCTTCAGTATGGTGCTCTCATTGACCACATGGTACCGTGTGAAAGTGCTCTATGGTGACAGTTCTTTAGTATGGTGCTCTCACTGACCACGTGGTGTCGTGTGAAAGTGCTCTGTGGTGACAGTTCTTTTGTATGGTGCTCTCACTGACCACATGGTGTCGTGTGAAAGTGCTCTGTGGTGACAGTTCTTTTGTTTGGTGTTCTCATTGACCACGTGATGTCGTGTGAAAGTGCGCTGTGGTGACAGTTCTATAGTATGGTGCTCTCACTGACCACGTGGTGTCGTGTGAAAGTGCACTGTGGTGACAGTTCTATAGTATGGTGCTCTCACTGACCACATGTTGTCGTGTGAAAGTGCTCTGTGGTGACAGTTCTATAGTATGGTGCTCTCACTGACCACGTGGTGTCGTGTGAAAGTGCTCTGTGGTGACAGTTCTATAGTATGGTGTTCTCATTGACCACGTGATGTCGTGTGAAAGTGCTCTGTGGTGACAGTTCTATAGTATGCTGCTCTCAATGACCACGTGGTGTCGCGTGAAAGTGCTCTGTGGTGACAGTTCTATAGTATGGTGCTCTCACTGACCACATGGTGTCGTGTAAAAGTGCTCTGTGGTGACAGTTCTATAGTATGGTGCTCTCACTGACCACGTGGTATCGTGTGAAAGTGCTCTGTGGTGACAGTTCTATAGTATGGTGCTCTCACTGACCACGTGATGTCGTGTGAAAGTGCTCTGTGGTGACAGTTCTATAGTATGGTGCTCTCACTGACCACGTGATGTCGTGTGAAAGTGCACTGTGGTGACGGTTCTATAGTATGGTTCTATAGTAACTGACCACATGTTGTCGTGTGAAAGTGCTCTGTGGTGACAGTTCTATAGTATGGTGCTCTCACTGACCACATGTTGTCGTGTGAAAGTGCTCTGTGGTGACAGTTCTATAGTATGGTGTTCTCATTGACCACGTGATGTCGTGTGAAAGTGCTCTGTGGTGACAGTTCTATAGTATGCTGCTCTCAATGACCACGTGGTATCGTGTGAAAGTGCTCTGTGGTGACAGTTCTATAGTATGGTGCTCTCACTGACCACGTGGTGTCGTGTGAAAGTGCTCTGTGGTGACAGTTCTATAGTATGGTGTTCTCACTGACCACGTGGTGTCGTGTGAAAGTGTGCTGTGGTGACAGTTCTTTTGTATGCTGTTCTCAATGACCACGTGGTATCGTGTGAAAGTGATCTGTGGTGACAGTTCTATAGTATGGTGCTCTCACTGACCACGTGGTGTCGTGTGAAAGTGCACTGTGGTGACAGTTCTATAGTATGGTGCTCTCACTGACCACATGTTGTCGTGTGAAAGTGCTCTGTGGTGACAGTTCTATAGTATGGTGCTCTCACTGACCACATGTTGTCGTGTGAAAGTGCTCTGTGGTGACAGTTCTATAGTATGGTGTTCTCATTGACCACGTGATGTCGTGTGAAAGTGCTCTGTGGTGACAGTTCTATAGTATGCTGCTCTCAATGACCACGTGGTATCGTGTGAAAGTGCTCTGTGGTGACAGTTCTATAGTATGGTGCTCTCACTGACCACGTGGTGTCGTGTGAAAGTGCTCTGTGGTGACAGTTCTATAGTATGGTGTTCTCACTGACCACATGTTGTCGTGTGAAAGTGCTCTGTGGTTTACGGACGTCCAGTTTCCATGGCATCATCTTACACATCACATGATTCAGCATGTCACCGCTTTTTTATGAACTGCACAATAAGTTTATTGACTTAAATGAAGTTTTTTTTTCTTTTGACCCTCCTACATATAGGGTTAAAAGCAATACCGACATAGTAGTAAATCCAGCACAGCCACCTCAGGTTTAAAAGCCAGTATTGACTCAGAAAGAACTATGCACAAAGTTCCAAAACCACCTAATAACATGATGGAAAGCGTTTATGACTTAATAAGGGAAAGACAGGGTCTAAACGGAAAAAAAAAATCCTCAGCAATTCTTACGCATTTGGAAAATATCCCGGATGGTGGGTTTAAAATAAGTCGACTTGATTTAAGGGTGCAAATCGTACAGAGCGATTTTTTGGAATAGCATTGCAATCAGATTTCTGTCTTAAGAAATTTTTCGTTTTTTTGCAGAATGAGATATTTTCATATCTAGAATTTTTATTATCATTCACATACAATAATGCTATAGTAATTTTACCGACACCATCGTCGACATTTAATATTTACCGACATTTCAGTATAAATATATAAATTCCATCCATATTTGTTGCATCAATTTGACTTGATATCTCTATACTGTGTTTAATTCTAAGCACTACGGAAGTGCCCTTTTGTTAATACTTCTGAAAAATGCGCGTACACTCTAAAAAGTAATCTGTTAAACTTAACATCTTCATATGTTTTCTGAGTGATGCTAGAATAAATTTTTAAAATAAAATATAATAATATTCTGTTAGAATAACAGAACAAGTCTGTCATGTAAAGCATAATAGTTTGTAGCAATAACAGAATCTGTTAAGCTGTCACTCTGTGAACATAGTATCCCTTCAGTTTAACACATCAGTGTTTAGCGTGTACGTTAAGTTGATCAGAAAAATGCGCCGGTTGAAATTGTGCGCAGTCAAGCATACCTCGGTAGGTAAACAATCAAAATGACAAATGTAATCTGATGGCATGTGTGGGCTTCCATAAGAAGTTAATTGTGCTCCGGGTATTTCAGGTGCCAGGTGCCGGCACAAAAAGTAGCAGAACGAATGTCAAGATCAGGTTTTACAACTATCCACGTGCACATCAGTTCATGTCTTCCCGGATACCTGTGGGAAACCAGCATCCAAAATTAGACACCTCACAGCCAAATTAACTCAGAAAACACTCTGGTAAAACTTGTAACAAAAGTTATCTAGATCGTTATCAATATTCAGAGCATCTTACGATGATTTTAAAAATAAGGCGTTCTGGATTCGAAGAAAACCATTTTACTGAAAATCATATAAGTAAAATATGTTAGTTATTTTGTTCTCGCGGTTTAGCCATGGTAATCATCTGTCAAACCGGAAATGAACTTTACAATTACTTTATGAATAAATTCTGCTGTTCATTTGACATTCCGATCGTCGATAATATCGAAGTATTCTCCGGAGTGTGTATAAGACATTGTGTTCAAAAGGTGTAATTTTTATTCCTTGACTATTTCAAATTGACTTAAGTTTTTGTCCCTTTTTTATCTTATTTTGTCACTGTTGCGTCATTCTTGAATGAAAATAATGTGTTGGGACATTAGTAATGGCTATACCTTTTTTTCCTTATATTTTCCAACCCCCTGAGCATCTTTACAAAAGGTGATTAATTATGTCAATTTTCGTCTTAACCCGCAAAGTTTTGTTTCAACAGTGATGTATACAATATAATGCCATTATAGGGATATTCTGCTTTTGTTTTTGCATTTATTTTATTTTGATATACATGTATATATAATTTTTTGTTAGCTAATGGGCAATCCAAGCTTTATACAGCACAAAGAAAAAAAATGACACTCAGGGATTTATCCTGACATTTGTGTGTTATGCGTGACTTGTTATTAATAGTAGCTTACCTTGTTTTTTATGTGTCTTTCGGGCGAAATGCTTATGTAAAAATAGACAATACGAAATGCTGATACTTTCAGTGAGTAGGTAGCCTCTTTTCATGCCACGGGGCAAACATGATGCATATGTGTCTTATTTTTTGCTTAGAGCTCAGTTCGTTTGAGCATAAAATTATGATTTATAATTAGATGAAACCGCAAAAATTAATTACAAAAAGTGAAGAAGAAAAAAAATAATGTTTAAATTGACATAGGTATTTGGGTGACTGGAGATTTGCTCAGTATTCATGCAATGATTTTATTACATAACAAAGTTTACAAAGATGTCTTCCGTCATGATGTGTCAGTGCTATTTTAATTTTAGTTGATTGTTGTTAATCGCCATACTCAAGAATTCTTCACTTATATGATTGGTATAATGGGTGAAGGAAACCGCAATTCTTAGTGTAAACCACCGACTTCTGGCAAGTCAGTGACCCACATTCCCATGCGTGACACAGATATATGCACACCGTATTGACAAGTGACCTTCTGCGCAAACGGCCACATGGGCCTCGTTGACTGCTTGGTGTGTACACAGAAAACCTGAAAATTTGGTACAAATTAATCAACTTAAAAATTCCACTCATTTTCCGATCACGTAAAACAGTCAGTGTGTCGCTGACCACACAGTATTAGACACTATTGGCAACCTGGTTGAGGAAGTTCGATTTTGACTTTGGGTTCTTCACTGAAGAAAATTGCATTCGCATGTAACTTTTGAAGTATTATATGGTTACTCAGTGTTACCCGGCTCTCACTCGCTATTTGCGGAGCCTTGGTGACAATGAGCGGTCGACGAATGTTCGAATGTAAGCGGGCCTTTCGTTGAAGACCATTTGACTTACATCAATATGGCGCGCAAAGTATGTACGTCACACATGGGAAAGTTCGTCAGCAACCTGCCAAATTTTGGTGGTTTTCCCCACGGATTAAACTGAATGGCTATAGTATAAGTGAAAATTTCTTCAGTGTGACGTCAGCCAAATTAAACCTAAGTAATCCTTGTACAGGTATTATTTATTCAGACAACGAGGCCCAACTAGAGAGAACTGGGTACGAACCTGCCCAGTCACTGGTCAGGGACCCATCAGATGCAGTAATTAAATTGACAGAATTTAAGACTTAAACAATAGCGCATCACCACAATCACAGTCATATATATCACGCCGACGTGTAGGACTACATGCGGGACCTATTTATTAGTGGCTTGCAATTCCCACGAGACAAGAAGTCCTTCCTGATGTTCAATTTAAGGACATAAACCGCAAGCACTGATTAAGAAAGAATGCTCCAAAGAAATGGTACACCTGGATGGATGTCTACCAATATACCCGTAGGCTAAGACATTTTTGCCACAAAAAAAGGCTACATTACACGTGCAAATGTATCGCCTCACAGCTGCTAAGATGACAAGGTAACGCCCGAAACAGTTCCAGAATATACCGCATGAATGCCCTGGGCTTCCAGGGCCCGAGCTATGCTGTTGTCTGGTATAGTGTATTCTGGCTATCGGTAACATGCTCAGAGGTAATTCCCTTTAGTTTAGTTGTAGAACAGAGAGCAATGTTTCCAGTGGACATTGGTTCGAACCCGTAATCAATGAAATCCAATGGACATTGGTTTACAGCCCGTAATCAATATTATTCTGTCGACTGGAGGATGAATAGAACAGCCATAGGGGGAGTGGGCGCCTTTTCGGCGGGCTTTAAAGGCCGGGCAAGGCTGGAATAGTAAGTGGCATCTTGACTTGCAAATTTAGGCTTTTTACGACTGTGTCGTACTTCGTCGTCATGCGTTTGTTATTGTGACGGTTTTTTCAGTTTTCATTTGTTTTAATGAAAAGACACGTGTTGCGTAAGCAATGATGCACCAGAATACGCAATGCATAACAATACACGGTTGTGCTTTCTTTTTGTATGCAAAACAATCTGACCATTCCAATGTTCTTGTAGAGCATTTGGCCAGAGAAATTATTATTGAAAATTGTACATATAGTTTACATATGTTTTTAAATGCTGTGTACACTCTGGATCAAGATGATCTCAAGGAAACGATTTATTATCTATTTTGCAGCTAATAAGACTAATCCCACAGACCTTCCCGCAGCTTTTCAACAGAAATATACATATAAAACTCTTTTTATATTCTAAACATTTATAAAATACAGAAGGATTTTGTGCTTAGCAAGAAACACTACATTGTGTCTAGATAACGCATGGGTATACGTCTATACTCTTTAAAATAAGGGGTAGAACGTGGGAACGTAGAACTCAAAACAAATTATAGACTGCTGGCATGATAAACTATTAAGAGCTGGACTTGAACTCTCAGCGACCGCACTGGTGAGAGGCTCCTGGGACATTGTGCTGCGCCAGCACGCTAACCATTTTGTCACTGGGGCATCTATGCTCAAATAAGGTGAGGTAGTGAACCAAATAGAATTCAAATCATAGACACATCGGTACTCATAACCGGTTTGAGTTCATTTCAAAATTAGTAATGGGAAAGTAGTAGGATGTGAGCATGCGTAAACCTGGAAGTTGGGGGCATAACTGGATTTCACGCATTATTCCTCTGTATAACTCAGCTTAAAAATAAACATTGTAAACAAGACTTTCATAGGTATGTAGTCTGTCTTCACACATCGCGATGACTAATGTGTAGTGGACTGTAAAAAAGTTGGAGGCAAATAGTTGAGATATGACACGATTTTAATTCCCATCACCTGCATGCTCATCATTGTTACACAAACACTTTACGTGCAAAAAGATGTAGCCCTCGAACTCGGTTCTGTGGAAAGAAAACCAAACTTACCGACAATCTGCATCTTATGTGGTTTTGTATTCATTTTTTTAAATAACGAGATTTGTTTTCTTACAACCGCAAATAATTTAAAAATCTTACATTGCGTGTCTAAGAGCATGTCTAAAGTTTTGCTCCCATAAGAGTGTTAAACAAAAGTAAGCTCAAAGAGTAAGATATTCTAACATATGATTCAGAGCTGTAAATATGAAAAACATTGTTATGTAAGACGTGCAAAATTTAAGCATGTTATGTTAGCATGGTTTGTAAAAATTTACGGCGCAACATCTGGTCACATTTTTCCACATGTGTTTTTAATATATATGAACTTAATCCGTATTGTACTCTGTCTTAAACCACAGTCTGTCCGTATGCCTCCGTGCACATTCGAGCGTAAGTAAAAAAAAAACATTTTTTGTTTTTGCTTTTCTTTTCTTTGTTAAGTTCTTTTTACCTGCCTCTCTGGGAGAAAGGTGTTGTTCGAGCGGTGAGGGGCAATGTTCAGCCTGGGGTACAGGTTGCCATTGGCCATGTTAACACGATAGGTAACCAGATAATCCCGCGTGACACGTGAATTACCCAGACCGGAAACCCACGGGCGCGTGCTGTGCAGTCCCGCGGCAAATACGAGACTTATCACGTGGCAGTTTTTTTTATTGTCGGCATCACTGTGTAAGGCTAGTCTCTTTCGACTGCAATAACAGGGTACACTCGTTTTCTTTTGGTGGTTTTTGGACAACATGAATATGAAAATAAAAATACTGATTTTTACAGAAATGGTAAAGCATATAATTATATATACTTATAATTATGCGAGTACCCCAATATAAATGCGTGTTTGGACCAAAGAAATAATCAAGGTACGATCCACATCTTCAATGCAATCACATATTAAAACCCATGTTTTTAAGAAAGTATCGATCACATATGTGACTGTTGTTATAACATACATGGAGAGGGCTAAACACACTAAAACAGATATTATAAACTTCGAACTTTACCAAAAAATACTTGAGGTGTAAATTTTCTGCCTTTCTTTTCTTGCAAAACTGTGAGGCATATCGCGTTCTAAGTAAAAGGCCCATTCACAGAAAAGACCGAATTCAGTGCTCACAAATCTGGAGCAAAAGTGAAAAATGCTGACTTCTTCTATCGTAGTTTCAGTATGAATACCGTTGTGAGCGTGTTACATGTACTTTATTTTAAATTTGCGGCTCCGTGGCCGAGGGGATTAGCAGCTCGGCGCAATGATCCAGGAACCGGAATGACCCAGGAATGTGAGGCTGTACATGGTAAGGTCTTGCAGCAGCCTGCGGATGGCCTTGCGTTTCCCCCGGACACTCTCCAGTTTCTTCCCATAAACTATGGGAACCTATGGCGGCAGTGGTAAGTGAAATATTCTTGGATAGGTAAAACACCAATCAAATAAATAAATAAATAAATAAATAAATATCACTTTAAATTTAAACCCAAACGTCTGAACTTGTTGAGAATTTGTGCAAGTTTCTGTTAAATATATGCAAAAATATGCTATTCATTTGTTGGTGAACTGATTGTCGTTTACAACTGAATATTAGCACACACTTATTAATTTCATATTAGGTTTTATGCGAAGGCTTGGTGATAGGGCTGTGTCTATGGTGAGGTACTATATTGAAAACATTTGCATATAGTCTCCACTTCTTGCTCCCTCTCCCGGCAAAGTACCTAAGGCGTGAATGAGCGACGTCAAACAAGAGACAAATCACAGAAGATTTTCTGTTCAGGAGGAGACAAAGTCATCTTTCAGCAGTCTGGTCTGATCAAGCTCTTCCCGACATGCACCAGTGTATATTTATTAACCTAAAATTCAGTGCCATATCGGCATGATGATCGGATATGAACGTAAGAGTAGTACATCTAGCAGTTCAGTTTTGAGCATGACTTTTAGACATGAGTACCTAGAATAACTGGCGGAAGTATAAAAGCTCAAAGCAAGAGCCAAAGTTATATTAGTTTCTGTTCTAGCTGGCACATGACTTCAACATGTTGTGATTTGTAACAAAGCTTACGTCCCTTTGATTTCCAACTGGAATTAGTGACTGTAAAACTCTTTATGGCATATTTTTCTTTCATATCTATTAAGGATGGAATCTTTATGTAAATTAGGCCAGGTAATGAAGGCGTCAAAAAAGCAAAGAAATATGTACCCACGTTGAACAATGAGAGCACGTGTAATAATCAATGGTAGCCACCTAGGTCTTTATTTTTAAACCAGGAGGGGACAAAATCGCACAGGGTGGCATAAAGGCAGTTTGTGTTGTATTGGGAGTTTGTGGTAGAGATGGGTTTTGTGCTATACAGGGTATTTGTGGTGTCCGGGGACTTTCCTAAATGAATATTATACAGACCACGAGGGAATATTGTAACAGAACATAGCTTTTTGTCCACATTTTTTTTGTGGTGAAGGGCGATTTTGTAATACATGGGGGCTTTGTCGTGTACAGCCAGTATATTAACACAGCACTTAAAACACATATATGTAATGTTCCGACGAAACCCAAATCTTAAGCCATTAGTGTTGGATCTTCACTTTGTCCTGGTGGTCATAAAATTTGAGGATTAGCATATCAGGTTCAGATAAGCCACTGTACGCAAAAACCGGAACAAATCACAGTGATTCAATGCGAAGATAAATCACCGTTTACCACAACCTAGATAAGTCACACCCCGTCAAATATAAGTCCCGGTGCGTCACAGTGTAGATAAGCCACATTAGGTCACAGCTTACGTAAATCACGCTACGTGCCAAGGATAAGCCAAAGTATACCACATTCTATACAAGTCATGGTACGTCAAAACTTAGATAAGCCACGGTACGTCACAGCCCAGCTAAGTTACGCTACTTCATAGCATATTTAAGTCACGGTACGTCACAGCCTAGCTAAGTTACGCTACACCGTAGCCTAGATAAGTTACGCTACGTCACAGCCTAGATAAGTCACGATACACCACAGTGTAGATAAGTCACGGTACGCTCTAGTCTAGATAAGTCACGGTACGTCACACCTAGATAAGTCACGGTACGTCACACCTAGATAATTCACGGTACGCCACAATGTCACTAAATAACGGTACGCGACAGTCTAGATAAGTCGCAGTGCGCCAGAGAGTAGATAAGTCACGGTACAACACAGTCTAGATAAGTCACGGCTTGTCACAGCCTTGATAGTGTCACGGTTCTCTACAGTCTAGAAAAGCAACGATTCGCCACAGCCAGGACAAGCCACGCTTCGCAACAGTCTCGCTAAGTCACTGCCTAGATTAGTCAAGGTATGACACAGCCCTGATAGATGTTTGATAGCCTTTGTACCTAAAACTTTGACAGTCGTGAATGTATACTATAGCCCTGTGATATCACAGACACAAGACGTAATTTAAACCTGCCTTTGCCCTCCGACCGTGATAAAACCCCTTTTACTTATTCCATAAGCGTAATCTTATGAGGAAGCGTTTTCATCTGACTATGTCAATCACAGCCAAGGGTTTATTGTGTAAGCAACATCGGCTATATTTAGCCTGCTAGTTACTTGACGAATGGCTTTCTTTTGTTTTCTAGACAAAAACGTTTAAACTACGCAGTTTTCTGAAGTCGGGGCATCCCTACCTAAGATTATTCATTAGCGTACAAAATGATCTGTCTTAGAATTTGGCCCCATTAAGGCACACGCAAACAAATACTCCGAGCACAAATGACCGCGACATATATTTATGTGTGCGCATTTTTTATGATCGCATTCCCAAGCGCCGAGGAATCATTCGTCAAATACCGGACGCCCGGCTATGTGACAGAAACTGTCTGTGACACATATAATTTGTTTACTGTCGGCCAAAAAATTGGGAAAGTAATTACTGGCATATGATGTACCATTGTTCTTTGGCTTCTCCAACAATAAGCAACTGTTTTACCAACATGTTAAGACAGGGATTGATCTGCTGTAGGAATGCTTGATTGACAGGTTGTTTCCATAGTAACCTACATCAAGGGGTGGAGTAAAACCTGGATAGGTACTGGGACATTGGCATATACAGACACATGGCTACATCGGCACGTATGTGCATTGACACGGCGGTACATAGACGCCTTTCTACATTGACGCGTAGGTACACTAACACGTGCGTACATTAACAGGTAGAACCATTTACACGTAGGCACATTGATTCTCAAGTACATTTACACGTTGATACATGAACACGTGTGTACATGTAGAGCAATGTACATTTACACGTGGGTAAATTGACACGTGGGCACATTGACTCATAGGTGTAATGACACGTAGGTAAATTGACACGTCGGGCCCCGATGACTCGGTAGAGCTTCCCTCTCGTATATCCAGGATCATTCCTGGGTTGGGTCACACCTAAGACCTTGAAAGAGGTTCCAGCTTCCTGGCTTGGCGTTCAGCATTAAGAGGATAGTGCAACGACTGGTTGACCTGTATTAGTATAATGGCTCTGGTGGGGCGGCCTACTTGCCTTCGGTAAGGCGTGTCATTGAAGCAGCGTTAGATAAAAGAGCGATGGAAATCCGTCCTGCAAGGAGGCACATTACATGCACTCTAGGGGCCTCCGTGGCTCAGTTGGTTAGCGCGCTAGCGCAACGTAATGACCCAGGAGCCTCTTACCAATGCGGTCGGTGTGATTTCAAGTCCAGCTCATGTTGGATTCCTCTCCGGCCTGCGGATGGTCGTGGGTTTTCTCCGGGCTCTGCCCGGTTACCACCCATCATAATGCGGGCCGCCGTCGTATAAGTGAAATATTCTTAAGTACGGCGTAAAACACCAATCAAATCAAATAAAATACATGCACCCTAAGGATTCCTTCGTCGTCATATGATTTAAAAATTGTTAAGTACAACGTTAAATCCTAAGCACTCACTCACTCACATTGACAAGTCGTATATTTCGTTACACTGACATCTCGGTAAACTCACATCCCCAAAGCCATCTGATCGCTGGTTACGCTGGCATCTGGGCACGCATGAGGAGATTTGGGTATACTGACATCTGGTCTCTTGTGCTTACACTTACACATTGGTGTACAGATATTCGAGTGTAGGAATCTTAAAGGGGTGTTGGAGTGTAACGTTAAAAAAAACATTCAAATGTAAATAATGATAAATGCCAGTTACCTGACAATCTTCTTAACTTAAGACCGCAGTCCAAACAGCGAAAGCTGGATTCGAAAATACGTCCTCAGTTGTCAACAACATGATGTCCGCAGGTAGCAAAAGTTTTAACCAATTGAGCTGGCCGGTGTCAGTTAAATGAGATTGAGTGTGGTGGCATGTCTGGTGTCTTCGGCATAATACTTTAGTGGTGAGAGCACTTTGGCGGCATGTACTTGCCCTGCCACGAGAAGTCACAGTATATTTATACACACCCCCACTGACTCTTTGTCATGAATGAAAGATTGTTAAGTACGACGTAAAACCCAAGTATACATACATATATACACACTGAGGGTGTACAAAGTTTGTGAATGGAAGTGGAGTAAAACAGAATGAGAATGCACCGAGGCTGTACAAAGTCTGTGAATGAAAGTGAAGTAAAATAGATTAAGATTGTACCGAAGGTGTACAAAGTTTGTAGGCTAACTAAAAAAGTCTAGAATGATTGTACCGCGGGCACTTTTTCTGGCAAAAGGCATGAGATCGTCGCCAAGAGACAATACCTGCATCGGCTTTTACAAACGCTATAAATAACTTCTAGCTGGGATGAGCAGCTCTATGGGAGGACAGCGTTGTTGTTGCTGTTGTTGAGGACAGGGTTGTTGTTGTTGTTGTTGTTGGCGATGGCGTTGTTGTTGGGAAGGGCGTTGTTGCTCGGCGTTGTTGTTGGGGACGGCGTTGTTGTTGTGGACGGCGTTGTTGCTGTTGGGGATTGTCTTCGTGTTCTTGATTGCCAGGTGTATTTAGGAAATACGCATGACGTAAACAGAGTTGACAGAGCACTGAGGCCGGTCTTTTACATCGGTCCATCAGAAACATTCGCAAATTAAATTCTGAAATACCGGCTTCTGGCTTAAGGACAGACTGACCCAGACAAGAGCTTTATATCAGGCCAAGTTGTTTAATGGATTTCCGCTCAGATGACGACATACTTTGATCAGTGACTGGGCAAGTTCTAATCCACCTCCAGCTGGTTCGTCTGCAGCCGTGAGCCATACCTTTCCGTAGAAGCTGGTTTTACCCAGGTTCTTGTGAAGTGTTCACCCCCTACTAAAAATGATTACCTTAATTTGTCAAAGGGAATATTCTTTAGTACGGCTTGAAACTTGGATAAAATAAATAAGTAAATAAATAAATCTATGTCAATGAAAAATACAGATTATGCTATGATCTATTATACAGATATATACCTGTTTTCACATGCAACCAATATGTAGAATTAAATATATCATTCATCCAAAGCAGGCGTCCATTTATAGGTAAGGTCTTTAAAAGGAAGCTAAACTACAGTATTTGGTCACGTGACTGACCCTTGACAGGTGACTGAACTATTAGATCATAGAGAAATACATTTTCGATCCAATGAGTCAATGAAAATGTTTTTTCATCTTTGTTTTTATTGCACAAAGGACTATACTAATACTTGGCAGTGTTTCAAGTCTTTCAATATGGTAAAACTGTTTGTGCTACGTTTTTAAGCCATTCTTAGCTAATGGACTAAGTGACACAGGAAAAGTTGCTAAGGATATATGCGCATACCTGGCACATTCCTGCAGACAGTTGCCGTGACACGAGTGTACACTTGTGGATGAGGCAATGGAGAGATAAGCGAAAATGGCCTGATATGGATTTTTTACTAGTCAAGCACGTTGTTATAAAGATAGCCTACCACAGCGCTGCCAAATGCTTTATATCTCAATGAATTTTTTTTATCCTGACCAGGGAAAAGCGGACGACGAGTACTTTTCCGTAAAACCCAGGTATAATGGAGTACTTTTCCATAAAACCCAGGGATAATGGAGTACTTTTCCGTAATACCCAGGGATAATGGAGTACTTTTCCGTAAAACCCAGGGATAATGGAGTACTTTTCCGTAAAACCCAGGGATAATTCTGACCGTATTACCAACCGTCTTTTCGGAGTGAGTGCTTGGGGTTTATCGTCGTGCTCAACAATTTCAGTCACATGACGACGACGTCTTTTTGGAGTGAGTGATTGCTTGGGGTTTAACGCCATGCTCAACAATTTTTCAGTCACATGACGACAACGTCTTTTTGGAGTGAGTGAGTGTTTGGGGTTTAACGTCGTGCTCAACAATTTTTCAGTCACATGACGACGACGTCTTTTCAGAGAACTTTTTTGGTTTGCTTAGTTCCATATTCACCTGCTTCTGGTGAGGTTTTTTTTCCTGGTGGGTATTTCCAAGAGGCTGTTCGAAGAGACCGTTGCCACGAAAAAGAGTCACATATCGCTATTTAAAAGTGATAATTTTCCATATTCGAACACGCATTCAGTGTACAGAAAAGCAAGTGACAAGTATGAAATGAGCCCTGATCAAAAGTGTGTCTTCAGTATGAAATAATGCTCTGGAAGGCATAGCCGAAGCTCTACCCAATTGTATCCACTTAGCACCACGTAGAATTAACTGACAGACGTCCATAATGTTGAGGATAACAGGTTTTGATTGGAGGCAACACATGTTTAATGTAAAACGACTGACTTAAGTATCTAACAATAGTGGAATACAATTTTTTTCTGATTTTTTAGCAACTTCTGCACTTATGCTTCCCTGTGTATGATAAATGTTCCGCTCTGTGCCCGATTTATTACTGGTATATAAGGGATGGGCGTCATCTGGTGCATTAACTACATTTAACCAGGGATCGTTTATTATTGGTTATTCATTCACTTCATCACACTTCACAGTAAAACAATGATAATTAACCTGAAATTCTGAGAATGAAAACAAACCTATGATTTTTCTGCACACCTGCGCTTGATCTGAGAATAAAGCCAACCAGAACGTGATTTGGATTGCTTTTTATAGCTTTTCAAGCCAGAAACTCCTGGAAAGCAGAGATTTCGCTTATACCGTTACGTTAATCTGTTTTACCACTTTACTAGATTCTGTATAGATGGGATGAAATGGGTAAGGTGGAGATGGTCAGCACATTTGGAGTAAGTGCGAGTGAGTGCATGGGGGGCTGAGCGTCGAACATAACAATTCTTCAGTGAATGTAATGCATGTAATGTGCCTCCATGTTGAAGGACGGATTTCCACCGCTTTTTTATCTAGTGCTGCTTCACTGGGACGACTTACTGAAGGCCCTTTCGAGCCATTATAATGATACGGGTCAACCGGTTGCATTTGCCCTTAACGCCAAGCAAGAAAGTCCCTCTTTTAAAGTCTTTGGTGAGACCTGACTCAGGATTGATCTTGGATCTACCGCCACCGAAGCGGACGCTCTATCAACTGAGCCATCGGTGCCGGTCGGTACATTTAGAACAGCGGACCCTATGCTCTTATCAGCAATATACAGTGGGGAGGATACACTTATGCAATATACCTGTAGGGCCTACATTACTTCAAAACGTTAGTCTGGTGCATGTGGAAATGTACATGTAAGCTAAGACATCCCCACCGTACAAGTGACAATTTATGTTCGGAATAAATACCAGTGAGATAATTAAATAAATAAAGAAAAAAAAACGCTTTTTTAAAATCATGGATTGTTTTTAATCTCAGATTACTAACTGAGAGGTTTGTGAAAAAGGGATCCTTTCTTCTAGTGGCATAATAATTGTTCAAACACGACACACGGACCACACAGACTGCCAAAATAAAAGGTGTGCGATCTTCTGGGCATATTGTCCACAAACCAGTCTGGATGTCGGAGCTGTAGTTTACTGCAAAGTTCAGGGGCCTGTATAATAAATTATCTTATAAGTAGGAAAGAAACTCCTCGGTAATTTTCAAGGGCGTTATATGTTGCTTATTTCCATCTAACCGAAATAAAAAAAGGAACACAAAAGATATGGCTTCAGGGGTGGATAGATCCCGTGTACATACTGGGATTATACGGCCATTGAAAAAATATCACCAGTTCATAAAAATTTTTAAAAAGCCAGTTTTGCAATCAAAAGCACACAGGTAACCTTGACTGACCCGACCTGTGTAATACATTAAGCTGGGCCATACTTTGACAACAAAAGTTATTACAGTGCGTAGAAATGTAACATTAGACATAGCCTTATTAAGTGTTTTTTCATAATTGTCGTGTTTTTCCATCAAGGAGCTGTCAGTAATAGTGTTAGAATTAATTGCATAGCTAAGACGTTAATAAACAAGTTGGCCAGTCGTTGGAATAATAAAAAACATAATTGTGTCGTTAAATTAGAGCTGCGTGTGTCATAACCTGTGTAGAAAGGTTTCTAAGAAAGCGTTCAAAATGCTGAAGGATAATATAATGATGTTTTAGTAAGTTAATAACAAAAAGACATATTCGTTTTATTTTTCACAGTATTGAGGCTTCCAGATTATATACAGTAAATTCTTCACATCGAATTAGATACAGTCTGCCCAGAGCCAATGAGTTGACAAAGTGTCAGATGTAACTTTTTTTTGTTCAAGCAATTACATGGTCTGTTAATATCTGTGAGCCATAAATTTGCTTTTCTGATATAAACATTTATATCAGCAAGATCCAGGTTGATCCATCGTAACTGTTTTTGTTTTGTGGAGGTGATTGGTCTTTGCTTTCAGGACATATATCACCAAACTAAAACTTGATATTCTGGTTCAAGCATGCATTACAAACCTCTCAGTGAACATCATAAGCTCATCGAAAACGTAGTCAAAAACTACCAAAGCCGGATATTCAGACAAACATTTACAGGGAACAGCATTGAAAAGAGTCATATTTTCTCATTCCATTTCCATTAAAAATTAATCCAATATTTCACACAACAAGCTTTATGCTTTACTTTTTTCAGGGTTAGTGCCTCAAAACAAACACAACGTCTGTTGTTATAGGTAAAGCTGGTAATAAATGCTTTTCATGTAGTATTTCTGACGGTTCTCGCTGGCTCTCGGCAACTACATGTATCAGGCCCTTGCTCAAGAATATTCCACTTTTACGACGGCGACCAGCATTAAGGGGGGAGAAAACCGTGCTCGAGAATATTTCACTTATATGACGCCGACCAGCATTATGGGGGGGGAGGAAACCGGGTAGAACCCGGGGTAAACCCACGACCATCGGCAGATTGCAGCAAGACCTTCCCTTGTACGACCGAAAAGGAAGCTCACGGCGACCATTTTGGCTCCTGAGTCAATGGCGTGCTCGCCTCCTCGGCCACGAAGACCCCGAGTGACAAACAAACCCACGTATGTATGGATGTCTGTCTGTATCTATGTATATATAAAGGGGGTTAAAATTTTTCAGTCATGTGACTAGATGTCATTGTAGCGAAATTTATGACGGAGTGAGTGAGAGCTTGGGGTTTAACGTCGTACTTAACAATTTTTCAGTCATACGACGACGAAGGAGTCCTTAGAGTGCATGTAATGTGCCTCCTTCTTGCAGGACGGATTTCCACCGCTCTTTTATCTAGCGCTGCTTCACCGAGACGCCTTACCGTACGTAAGTAAACCGCACCGCCCGAGCCAATATACTGATAGTCGTTGCACTATCCCCTTCATGCTGAACGCCAAGAGAGGAAGTTACAACTTCCTCTTTTAAAGCTTACGTGTGACTCCATATGACGACGAGGTGACATTAGTTGTGTGTATACTGTGTCTTCTTGTGGCAGGGCGAGTCCATACCGCCAAAGTGCTGCCGCCACTGAAGTATCATGCCGAAGACACCAGATGTGACACATCACCCAGTCACATTATACTCACACCAAGCCAACCAGTAATGTTTCCTTACTCTACCCTTTCAGCGTTGAGCGTCAAGCGAAGCAGCAGCAAGAACCAGCAAGAAGTCTCCAGGCTCCCACAAACCCACGCGCATGGCTTCGTAAAAACATTATAACCCACGGCTCTCACACCACTCGGAATAGCTATCTGGCTTTTAGTTTGCTGAAGGCCAATCGTCATCCAACAATGTCATGAATGTGGTGAACATATTTGTACATCATACGTGAGAAATGTCGTCAGTAACTCACCAACAGGTTGGTGGTTCATCTCGCGTGATGCGAACTGCATTGTAAACTGACCGTTACGGTAAACAAAAAATGCTGTAAAATACGGCGTTAAACAGCAATCGACTAAATAAATAAATAAACGAAAGCCAACAATCATCATATTTTTTTGTAAGTACGTTCATATAATATTCAATACATTTCAATATCAAATACACGTAATAAATAAATTTGTGCCAATTTTGTTGTACCGATACACGTACAAAAATATGGTTTGGTACATAATACATACAACAACGAATCAAACATTTATGCAAAAGATACAAACTCATTAAAACCAAAAAACATTATTCTCAGATATTAAGAAGCTTGCCGTTCATGCAACGGGGAAATGTGCGTCTTCAAACGTGGTCCCAAGATGCGTGCTGAGGGCGCTCTTTCTCAAAGGGTCGTAACGTTATGCAGGTCGTAAATACCAAGGCGACATATGTCGTCAGTATGTGACGTCATGGTTATTAGGATAGCGTAAAGTTACGACTTCTTTGAGAAACAGCCCCCTGTAGTCCTTTTCTGTTATGTATGTCGTAATTTATCCTTAAGGTGAATAGGCGCACACAAATAGTGCAGCGTTACTTATAGTAACATACATTAAAGACAGCACAGGTTGGGAACATTTTGTTACACTTCCCCGTTATTCCAAATATTCAGTCAACAAAGATTTCCCTAACGTGATCATGGCGGTAACATTTTGCACTGTTTCAGTCAATTATGCGTACAGGTATAAAAGACATACATTGTCCTAAATAGACAAAGCCTTCTGTAGACAATAAAATATACGAGTTATTATATGTCATAAACCAGATAAATATATAAAACAGTGATTGGCAGAAATGTATTTTATGCATACAACACCCCCTTTTATTATTCTAACAGAATAAAATGACATTGCTGAAATGACACATGGCATTGACTGACTTCCATAATTTATCGCCACTTTTATTTGGCACATGCCCTCCATATACAAACAATCTGCGTGATTACTGACTGGAAAATACACACATCCTTGACTTGCAAACGTACGCTCTTTCTTTTTTTGCATAGTGGCTCACTTTTGACAATTTAAGACTCTGGGGCCGGTTTCATGAAGCTCACTTAGCTAAGTTTGCACTTAAATACCATGACAACGAATGTTGTAGAGACAGTGCACCTAGCTAAGGGCTACTTAGCACTAAGTTTGCTTCTTGAAATCGGCCCCTGCTCAGTAATAGTTAATACCATTATTTGGGGTAATTCATCTAAATTTGCATCTAAAGATAAAATTGACAGTTAATCTGTTAAGAACGATTCAGTAGCTTCACATCACTCTGTCTTGTACAACTATGATATCGCCAACAGGCGTTACTTATTTCCAAGGGAAATAACTCAACTAATGTAAAGGCAAGAATATGGCCAACGCACACAGGCAAAAATTGTTTCATATCTGAGCAAGGTATGGCTAGTACTCCGCTTTTTTTTTCCCAAACGCAATATTATGCTTTAAACCATGATTAAAGTATCAGGCTATGAAACATATCTTACTTGCTCCATTGCTAAATGGCAATATTGCCCAAATAGCGTGACGCCATTAATCGTTACAAAATGTGAGAAACATGATACATATTTACAATCATCAAATAGAAGGTTTAATTACTAACAACGTTTTGATTCTTACAACAAGTGAAAAGATAACCGGTAATATCAAAACTCCATGTGTTCCAAAGGCCTGATGGATTTGTGTTGTTAAGAAAAAGCAGCCCATGCAAAAACTAACATCCGGTTTCACGAATCGTTCCTCTTGACTATGCAGAATTCTGACCTCCACTAAACCAGCAAGGAGTTTGATTTTTAGTTTACAAGCAAATTTTGATCAGACAACACGTTAAACATAGAAACAAATTATAACCGAAGTGTGTTCTACATCACAATAGTTTCTAGATAACAGACAAATCATCTTGCTGAATCATCATGGTGGAGACAAATTTATTTATTTACTTATTTATTTGATTGGTGTTTTACTCCGAACTCAAGAATATTTCACTTATACGACGGCAGCCAGCATTATGGTGGGTAGAAACCGGGCACAGCCCGGGGGAAACCCACGACCATCCGCAGGTTACTGGCAGATCTTCCCGCGTAGGGCCGGGGAGGAAGCCAGGTGGAGACAATCATCTTGGTGGAGACGCGTTTTACGACAATTATACACAACATCAAAAAGATCAAAAACGAAAACCATGGATTCCACACCTACTGGCTTTGGTATGGTCGATTATGACTTAATGATAAGCAGAGAGTCCAAACTGTTCTAAAGTTATGACGCTAAAGTTATGAATAATTTAATATGAATAGTTATGAATAATTATTATTTCATTATTTACCTACATATGTGTACCGAAAGTAAATGAAAACAATGATCACACTATTAACTTTATGTTTACGACATACAAACCGAATCGGGTCTGATCTAATAAAAAAAAATGTTTGCCTATAGATATAATCCTCTTAAATATCTATCCTTTTCAAATTCACGAACTATTCAAAACTGAAAACGGATGCGATTATTAACAAGTCATCCAATTTTCTTTAAGGATACAAGGGAATTGCCTCAATGATGGAAATGAATACCCTGTACACAGTGTTTAAAAATGAACATATATTAATAATAATACAAAGATGATCACAACTCTATCGGATTTGATCCGTGAGAGATGTATAACAGACGACATATTTTTCACAGGTGCATGGTAAAAATCCTTGTGTGAAGAATCTAACAAATCCCAAATTACAGACGTTTTAATTTGTTACCTTATGATCGCTTTGAAACATGGGATGGATACAAATCATATAGGGCGAAGTCTCGCTTTTCAATGTGAACATAAGTCTACCTGATAACACTAAATCCCTTCACATTTTAGTTTTGTTACATTATGTATGTTAGCGATAGCATTTTATGTCACAAACTTCTGTACCTCTTCTGTATCTGAAAGACGAGAAACACAAATTCAAATCATTAAGTAAAACTGAACTGAACTAAAGCGTGACTTCACGTGAACTTCTCGCCTAAAACAGTGTTAACGTAATCTTGAAATAAACTGTCAAATATCTGATGACTCTGCCATTGAACATTTGCGTTTAATTCTGACTAACAAAACTGACTGGCTTTGAATAGGATGTTGGTCCACAGTTCCTTGGGAAGCTTAATAAACGTTGATCATGCTTCTAAATCTTCATATTCGCTGACAACGACCAAGGAGGCAAGGGTGGTATTGGTGGAGGACGTGTGGAGGAGAGGAGGGGCCTCACGAGCAGAGGCTGTGGAGAAGTCGGCCGAGTCCCCGGTCCCCGCCGATCGTGAAGGTCCCCAGGCCAAGGCTCGGGGAGATATCCCCCGGTTTAGCAAGAATATGGCGCGAAGTTCCTGCCGGACTACTTTACTCCTGAACACGTACACGATGGTATTCAGAGCACTGTTAGAAAGCACCAAAAAGAGAGCAATACTTTGAAAAGAAGCGGGAATGTCCGTGGGATTCGTCAAAGTGGATTCCAAGACGATGATGACGAAATACGGCAGCCAGCAGACGATGAACGTCGACACGACAAGCAAACTGGTCACGGCAGCCCTCCATTCGTCCGGGCGGAAAAATGTCTGCCCTTTACTGCCCGTGCTGAAACGCCTACTGAACAACAAGTTAAGAGACGCACTGCTTCGCCTGCGTCCGTGACGCGGAAGCGCCTGCGCACTTACTTCCTCCGTCGACGTCGGAATAATGCTGTTCCTGCGCGTTCTCTCGCTGTTGTTACGGGCAGCCCGGCAGATGACGGCATACGCGAACACCATCACACCCAGCGGTAGGACGAAACAGACGAGTGTGAGAAAGAGTGTGTAATACTGATCACTCGTATCCCTGCTTTTCCACAAAACAGTACATGTGAATTTCTCCGCCTGATATTCGAAATGGTTCCAGCCGAATATCGGCGGCAAGGCTGCGCCGACAGCTATTGTCCAGACAGCCAGTATCATGACCGTGGCTCGCTGCGACGTCACCCTCATCTTATAATGCAAAGGCGATATCACAGCGCAATACCGGTCCACGGATATCACCACCAAAGTCAAGGTGCTGGCCGAGAAAGTCTACCGTTGTGAGAAATCCTATACCCTGACACCAGGGCGCGCTGAAAATCCATTCTCGTGCCACCAAGGACACGAATACAAACGGTATCACGAATATGGTGTTCAGTATATTGCAAATCGCCAAGTTGAGGATGAAACGGTTGGAAATAGTGAGTAGTGCCGGTTTCTTGTAGAAAAACGAGGAACACGAGTGAGTTTGTAAACAAACTAGCCAGGAATATGATGAAGACAACGGAAGCCTGCACAGCTCCTCCGCAGCTTGTAATTCATTCCTACCGTCGAAGAAAGGTCAACCTTCGACACGGACTGTCGCGAATGCTCTATGCTGTTCGCCGAAAAGTTTACAGAAGCGGTGGAGTTTGGGTTCAGTTGCATGCTGTTTTATGGACACCCTCGCAATGGTATTTGAAATCTCTGGTGAGAGTTAAAGTCACTCTGGGTAGCGCCAGTCACAGCGGTTCCTATACCGCTCGCCATGGCAAAAGCCTTGACCAAGAAACGCGGGACTCTTCATACAACTCTCAATTCGCCTTACTGGTTCGCTGCCTTTGAGAAAGGCGCAGACCAACGGTGTACCAACAGTAGCCCTTTCTTCGATTCCCGATGACGAGACCATGACTGGATATCGAACTGTAGCGTCTCTTTTGTTCCAGGCACTTTTACTCCGGTTTCCAGACACAAAGGGTCAGTTCAAAGCCTACGCGACCTTGAGCCGTCTTCCGCTGCTGGGAAGTCTATCATGATAGACCAGCAGAGGTATCGGCATTAATTACTCCAGGCGGTCACGACCCCTGCGTGAAGATGAGCTCTACCTGAAATTATGCCAATGAAATAGAGAATGAGATTACAAACAGGAATCGTGTTTCCTTTAATGACGTGTACTCTGCGATTGATCAGGTTAACAACAGTCGGATAGCAGTTGTGTAAGTGCGCAACGATTCCTTTCTGGATCCAAGGTAAAGGTTCACACAAAAGCAATTATTCGTGCTGCGTCTGACTGTTACGTCATATACACCACTATATACACATATGTAACATATACGTAACAAATATACGTAACTACCAGAAAACTTGCAAATATCACAGATACTGTCATGTATATTCCAAATTTTCAGACAGATCCTTTAAAAACGAGCAAATAAATCTTTTTCAATGTTTGGCTTTGAGACAAAAGGCACAGTTTCTTACGTTGGAATGATCTAATTGGGCGTACACGTGTAACAATTATGCACGTGTGAACCATGTGAACCTCTGATCTTTTCACTAAATTCCCCAATAGCCGCAATACTCTTATGAGGCTTTTGCACAACATTACAGTAAAAACCGGTATAAAACGTTCACAAATGATGCCGGCTTTACATATCGAAAATATACCTTGGCGTCATTTTCATAACCAAAAGTACCAAACTTGTCTATGACTGTCGGAAACATAGAATTATGTTAATATGGTTGAGGTGAAAAAGAACATTTGCTCTGTTGATAAGCTTCCTGTATGAGCATGACAGCATTCAGCAGCCATCTTTATCAAGGTCATCTGCTCTTGGTCCGATGCCACGTTCATCACTGACATGTTCTTACCGGACTTATCACCTGTTTACTGAACTATACGACGTAACAGTCTTGGGTAAAATAACAAACATTTCAGAATAAAATTCGCAACAAAAACGAAGTTATGGTACATATTCGTATTTCCTTTCTTTTTCACAGAGTTTTGTCTTCTTGATATTTCATTGTGAAATTGGTGCTTTCGTTTCCCGTACATTATGTCACCACTGTCGCTAAAATCCCAGTGTTAATTTGATAGGGGTCCTCGCTGCAGGGATATGACGTGTTACGTTGTAACGATTATGAGGTCATTATATGGAATGATTTAAACACGGCGACTGACTTTTAAAAGTTGCTTTTAAAGTGTAATGAAACAAAAAGTAATAACAAAACGTTTCACCGTTTGCTCATCAAAATAATCAAAAAAAGTCCGCGGTGTCTTCTATAAACTGACACAAGCTAGTATCAAAATTCTAAAACAAATTACCGTTTTAATGTCCATATCTGTCAACCTTACCTGGAAATCGAGAGCGTCTACCAACGCTGTTCATAAAATATGGACGATTTAAGGGATAAACAAGCACGTGCGGGCACACAACGGTAAATCACATCCTACATTACCTCTGTTTTCAACTCCTTCAACAATTTTATATAAGACTGCCACCGAGTTTCATTAACTTGTCTGTATATAAGCAGAAGGGCAGTAAGATGCGCCACCTGGTGGATATCATTGGCCTGACTTCAATCAGACAAAACCTTGATCTAAATTTATCTCAGACAGCTTTAGGGATAGTAATTACGTGGATAAAACTTATATTTATAACTCATCCGCTCACTATATCGTACGCTTCGATCTGCGAAAATATTTGCCTTTATTTTTAAGCCAAGTGTAATTATAATTAAATGATAAAGTCTATTTATAGATGTTTCCTTCTAATGAGACAATTTTACTCTTAATCAGCTTTGATAAGTCGTTTTTAATAAACTCTATTAGATCAGACATGACAACTGATTACGCCATTAACGCTATTATCATCAACTGGGGTTCACACATCCTGGGTATATCACATATTCTAGTGCTGAGAACGTGGTGCCTTTACCCGCACAATGGCGACGGGGCCCAAGACGGACAGACGTTTATACTCTTGTAATACATTGGTATTACACGTACGTTACCAGTTTGCAAACACGATTACATCGCAAAGGCAGAAATGAGCAAAAGACTACAAGGGGTTTGGCTCCAATCAGCTGAGCTCGAATGGTTCCTCGTTGGTTCAGACCACTTTAGTTTTCGAACAGGGCAGATCATCCAATGCTTTTTCAAATTTCAAACCAACGACTTCAGACTTAAAGGCAAATATGACTGCCATCAGTATATTTATCGCATTTGTTTGACTGGTGTTTTTATGCCGTACTTAAGAATATTTCACTTATACGACAGAGGCCAGCATTATGGTGGGAGGAAACTGGGCAGGTAGCTGGCAGACTTTCCCACTTACGCCAGCAAGTTAGTCGTATGGATCATTCGGCCTACAGGCATCTCCAGAAAAAAAAAGGTTGCCTCCTTCTCGTTATTTATCGACGATATGAACACATAATCTGTGTCATTAAAACACATCGGAAAAGTGATAATCTTATTCAGTCGTTATATCCAACTGTTGCGTACACTTAAGTTTAGCAGGCCTATTTTTTCTTTTTTGGGGGGGGATTTTTTTTAAACGCGGTGATCACAAAGGGAAAAACATAAAAAAGATAATAATGAGGAGCCTTTGAAAGCTACTTTCGGTTTGGTAGTAGTTCATTTAATTCAACTAAGAAAATGGCCTTAGTGTATGGCAGGACACCTTTTTCGGACGAATCCCTGCACTTTCAAGGACACACAAAATTACAAGCCCTATGTTGCTCGAAGACACCAATTCTATTTAGCCCCTGGGATCTTCAAAAATAAACGGAAATAACGAAGGAGACAAAAATACATTCATACTTTGTCAGACAGAACAACGTATTTCGTGAAATAGGCATTTTCGTAAGTATTTGAGTACAAACTGTTGAGATCTATATGGTAATAATCAGCGAAAGCCCATATCACGAACTGCTGCTACTTATCAGTCCCTCAACACACAATTATTATGTGAGATCCTATGTACTTATAATTTAATCGTGTTTGAGAAATATGTCAAACAAAAAATGCAAATGAATACACCCACGTGTAACTATACTTAGACCGATTAATAAAAAATGTGTCAAATTTTATCCTCCGATTAATAAAAACTGTGTCAAATTTTACCCTTCGTCAAATCGTATTAAGTCGTTCGAGAATGTGTAGGTATACGATTAAAGTTGTTCAGTATACTTCAGTAATATTTCAGTATGATTTACTTATTGGCCTATCTGTCGAAGCTTATCTATATATTGACCTCACTATGTTACCTGCATTACTTATTTATATTCAGACAACAGGTGATAGACCTTACCTGGGTACGGTCAGTCTAAACCCTTCAATATTTCACCTAGTCACGTGTTGACGTACCTGACATGCCCAGTGTAAGCCAATACACAGAGGTACATGTAGTTCCCCTCCCCCATCTCCCCCGCTGCCAAGATTGTCTGAGATAGCGTTGATCAAGTTATACATATTTACCGTTATAAACCCGCCCTTTGGCCAGGCCGACAGGCTCGTGCGCACTCGCAATTTAACTTAACACGTCCGGTATCAAGAGTGGTGAAATATAGGCCTATAAAAACTAAGCTTTGATATATAGTCCCCGCTGATGACCGCTCCATTCTCGTGTGGCTGCCTACTGTCTACATAACCATTAGTTCACTTTTTAAAACGAAAGCTGAGTAATTTGAAAAAAAATAAATAAAAAAAAAAACAAGTCGTTCATGACATAAAATTGATATCTTGCACATGATCAAATAACTCACAAGAAGAATTGACAGACTAACATAACACAAAATGAATGAAGAAAGTTGCCAACTGATTAACTGATTCGTTTAAATGACTGATTAGACTCCGATACATTATTTACTAGCTGACTCAATTGAGGACTTACTAACTGTCACTAACTTTCGTGTCACACAGCATGAAGGCCTATTTTCGATCGTGTTTTTTTTTTTTTTTTTTTTTTTGCCTTTTGCCATAATCACAAATGGTGACATACGCATGCGTACAAGTTCCCCGTGAGTTCATGACATTGTTGTACAGCAAACACGTGACATTGTTTCATAATCTGATATTTTCTTCTCCCAAGAGCTATAAAACTCAAACTATTTTCTTACCCAGGACGTAGATAACGCGTTCTTGATCCTCAAGGAATGTACCCTGGTGCTTTCATCCAGGCTAAGACAATAACAGGGCCGGTAAGTGTTCGAATCCCCGCTGAGTCATGCCTTGTTAAAGTGCCTCAGGTGAATGTCTTGGTCAGACAGGCTGGCGGTCTCTAAAGGTCGAGATCCACCCCTGGTCAGCTAATTTGACTAGAGCTATGGCCGCAGTCCGGGTGGTCAGTTGTTTGAACAGGACATTACTCATGCTGCCCTACAGCGGTCAAGCGCATATTTGACCACAAAGAATTCCCCTGCAAGTTACAGCAAGTTGTGAACGAAGGCAATGACGAAAAGGCCACGCTGCGCAAGTAAGAGGTACCCTGCGAGTCTACACTTGATATAGGAGTATACGGACAAAACTTATAACTGGAAAGTATTTTCAGCGAAATTAATAAAATCATATCATACATGATAATAATTTGATACAAAAAATGTTGACATAAACAATGACCATGAAAATTCAACATATAACACGAGGCACCGCATTGATAAAAGACTCGGCTCAACCGTACACGCGCTACCAATGTAGCAGTGACAAGCAATCTGACGCTATGTTACAACTACACTGTGTATTATACAGACGTGTTGGAATGTCTTACTTTAATTCCGCAGCAGATGTTTTCGCTCTTTGATAAGATTAATACATTTTGTTTAAGTCTCCTAATTAGCACATTTGTCAGTAAGGATACCAAAGATCCTAAATGATTACTTATGTACTTTCCTCTTTAAAATCCGATTTATGCAAAGACAAAATACGTTCATTTGAGTCAAAATTGCATTAAGTTGAGCCAGGTGCTAATTGAAAGGCTTACCTGACATTCTAAATGTAGTTTCAAACAGGTGTAAATCACAACTGTCACACAGGGATATACACCATTCCACAATGTGCATAGCCGAGTGCATCGAATGCACTGTAGGAGCATCCAAAATCTTGGAAAGCGAAAACTTTGTTGTAAACTGCTAAATTTCTTCTAAGCAATCAGAAATTCAAGAACATGCATGCCTCCAGCTATTGCAAATCGCTGTAGAGTTCAACGCCAAAAAAAATTGGCATTAAGTGGCTTACTTCGTTTAATGATCTGATGCATTCTTATTATCTACATTAACTTCATCGTCTTTTGTATATTCACAAACTATTCTTCGATCAACCAGTAAAACAAATGAAAAATTAGCCGGATGTCTTCATCGAAGTCTAGATTTGAACCAGTTAACACGTCACTTACCAATTATGCAAATTACGATTGAGTATCTTAAAAGAACAAAGGGCACACAGGATGGATGTAATGTTAGAGACTTGTAAGAGTTTGTGTCAATCATGGCCTAACGATGCACTCACTGGGGAACGATATGTATCCACAGTTAGTACAAACATAGCATTTTCGTATCGGCCCAGTGGCATGATTCAAAGCTGCAGGGATAAATACACAAGCCACGGTGGCTGAAAATTTTTTGTAGTTATGCTCTGTAATTCGTTAATATATATAATCATTACGATAGTTACATGCAGAATTAAGACAAATGCAATCGTTCTTTTTATGATTTCTATTGAAATCCTTTCCTACACAGCCATGACGTTGACATCGACAGTGCATCATTTTTGACAGTTCATTGGCATCGAGACAAATATAACATGGAACACACAACGCCACTGGTTTGTTATGGTTTTGAAAGAAAGTCCGTTTTTCCATTTTATTGCCATTCTTCGTGATAAACAGCCATGCGCCACATTGTGCAGATAGAGGTATATAAAGATAAGGCAAACAGAACTGGGTAATTTACATACCACTCGTGCCACTTATTTTTCATCCAAAGCTGGTGTCATTTTGCAGATATAATGGTACACGTGTGATAGAATGTTCCGGGATACCAACGATCGAACTTTAGGCACGATATTACAGAAATGATTAGGCAAGGTATATAGATCTTTGTTACCTACGTACCACAAGCCTGGTATATATTAGAGATATGTTATCAATATTAAAGTTATGACTGACAGATCTTGGTTACCAACGTAGCTTATCTCTGGTATTACAGACAGGCAGCAAGCTTATTAAAGGTATGGTGTGTAAATATAGGTTATTTACGAAGCATTCTTCAGAAAAGCCGGCTCTAATCTTACACAGATATAGTTGCATTACATGACACAGACCTGTTACTTCAATCACCTGCCACAATGATATACAAAAAAACTCTTGTGGTATATCCATGTGCATGTAGCACGTCGATGGTGAACAGTTACTCTGAATAACTGCTCACTCTGGATGGCAGAGGTGTTTGTACGAATATGAACTACGAGAAAGTCTTGAGCGGTCTATAACATTTATGTTACTGATGAGGGCAACTACAAGCTCCACTGACCCTTTTATAACACTGACATGTCATGGAATATTTGACAACACATCGCACGGAGTTTAACACAACCATTTGACAGGAATATAAAGGTAAACAATATATGCTTCAGCGTGGATTTTTTAGGTTCTCATATTTTTTTAGTTTGACTACAAAACTGAAAGTGTTAAAATCAAAGGCACAATTCGCTTTCAGTTATGTAATCTGTGGGGTTGAAAAACATTTATTCCCAGCCACCATTACGTATGTCACGAGTGCCGATGTCTGCGACTTCACAATTACCCAATTGCCTATCATAATATCAGCAACGTGATCGTCATGTTGTTAACAATCTGGATTTTTTACTTCCAGGTGAAGAGGGGCGGGGAACTATACCCAACCCCCCTTCTGACATTCGCGCGATTAATCCACTTACCTCTTTACCACTTAAGAGTCACCCCTTACCCCTCACCCACACCACACCCATTGTATTGCACCTACCCTTGTTATGCATGCCAAAACTAATGGTAACAGGTTTAGTTCATGATGATGTCCAAGAAAATGCTTGTTGTATTAGTCACATAACCCAGAGAGTGATATTTACCCAACCCTCTAATCCCCTAATAAAAGGCTTATCCCCCCCCCCCCCACCCCACTTCCTTTATCCATCTTTCTTGCAGTTACATTTACTTGTGCCCTGCATGCCCAAATCCAACCAGTCTCTCCGCCTACGCGGGTTTAGTATATTTACGTGTTAAGCGTTTAACAGCCTGTGTTAAACCAATCAACATATCACGGATACAAGATTCGTGCCCACAGCACTTGCACGTTACGGTAAACTTCGTGGCCCACTGACTATATCATTGTTATTTTTAGACAATGTCACAGATACTTGCACAAAAATAAGTTAACCCTGCACCCAGTTTTTTAAAACTGATGTATGCGCACTTTCTACCCCATCCTTAAAACAAATCCCGTAATGAGTAAGTCTCAAGCAACGGTAATGCTAACACAATTGGAGTTTTACTTCCTTCACATTCTCCTGTTCAATAGATTACCCGGTCGACAAACTTTCGTTTTGAATGACGATTCCTGGGCATTTACCATCAAATTCAACAATTTCCCTACAATTTAACAACATACCTTTACACGATGTTCTCCAAATGCGAATATTTATTCATTTATTGGGGTTTTTAACGCCATACTCTAGAACTTTTCTCTTATATGTCGACGGGCAGTTTTTTTGGTATAGAACCCGAAGAGGCTGGAATACGCGACCGCCGTTTGACTTACATACATGTAAGTTACGGTAACTGTAATATTCATTTTATTTATTACCGTTACTGATACGATATCAATGAATACCGGTAAAAAGGGTCGAATCTTACCATAAGCACTTCTCCGACAGAGTGTACATGGAAGATCACAATTACCTAACGAAATGACATTTCAACTTTTGTATAGCGAAATTTAATATTTAACAAGAATTGAATGTACCAAGAACAGAAACCATTCGCCACAATCGACCCCCGCTTTATTTTCCCCAATTATAGTATACTTATGAAAACCGAATCTTTCTAATTTCTAATGATAAATTTAAACTCACCGATTGTCCATCGCAAAACGAACCCGTCCTAGTGCTGACAGTCCGAATACATGAATAACAGTCTCCCCGTGTAGTCTGCCCGTGTACGAAGATATCTTATTTATCACGTGATACTAGCTCACGCGCCAGCAATCCAGTCGCAATTATCTGTGCTCTATACTAAAGGCGAGCACTGAAATATTCATGAAAGTCACCCGGTTAACAATCAAAGAGACCGAACTTGTAACTAATAGTAGGGTGTTATACAGTCACTGATTAGATCTCTATCTAGCGGTTTTATCGTTGTGGTATATACTTTATAAATGTAGTCACAGCTTTGTCTACACGACGAAGACACTTACTATATATCACTGTCTCTCCCTCTACACCAATACGGTCTATACCGCGCAAACAAAAGAAACGCAATAAAAAAAATGCAAATTTTCCTACCAAGGCTTGGGGCATGAGTACGTTCTTGGGTTTGGAAATTTTGCTACGAAAAAAAAACTATATCAACGTGTTTGCCTTTAGCTATTATGTTACAGACTCTGTCTCGATTAACCAACGAATTGGCTAACGAAATATAGCTTGAGGCTAAAATAAACAAAGAAAGAACAGTGTGTATACATTAGGCAAATGCGTAATAGTACTATGTACTACGTTGCTCTCTCCGGAGTGACCAGGAAACTGCATATATATATATATATATATATATATATATATATATATATATATATATATATATATATTAGAGTCGCAATTAACCGTTATACTGACACCATGCGACTAATGCAAGGCTTAAGGCTTTAAGTAGAAGATTGGGATGAAATGCACATATACCTGTATGACTAGCTCATTCACTCAGCTGTTGTTTCCTTGGCTGCTCACAGAGAACTGCATGAATGGTACGGTTAAAAATAGCCACATCTGAACAACAGAGGGTCTCTCCAGGCGCAGTTTTTTTTCACAGTGTGTTTCCTTTCACCTCTCGGAAAGTCCCGGCTCCAGGGGAGTGCATTGTTCCCAGTGCACACCCCTTCAGCGTCTGCAGGAAAATTCCCACAGCTTCACCCTGTATAATAAGATGCGTGGACAGAATTTCTGTGGGTGAATCCAGGCAGGTCTTGGAACGGACGATTTTATCCGATACGGGCTACAGTTGTTGCTTGGCTCAGGAGCCGTGGAATGATTTCCGGCGCAAAGCCAGCCTTTAGAGCAACGTTGTATCAGCTTCGCTGCGCGATCTTTTGGTCGAAGACTGTGGGATCCATCTGCTCCATTTAAGCTAAATGACCCTCCCTCGGTCGATGTAAGACGCTGGGGCCCTGTTACCCCCGCAGCTGTAAAAATTGTGAAATATTATACCCCGCGTGCAAACCGGCATAAGTCATGTAGACTTTCACTGCCGCGCGTCTGTGCACTAAAAATAGAACGACCGAGTGGCCAAAACGAGCTTCCACAGCTTATGATCACCGTCTTTACTGGTAGCATGTGGCTAAATATAGCACAGCGATAGCGCGCAGGCGCAGAGCCGATATCAAAGGAAAAGCGGTGACGGTCGCCTCGGCGATGTGTGCAATCTGTCAGAATTCGAGATATCTCCGGCAAATAATTTGCCTCAACAGCTGTCTCGGTTAATGTTATTGTCTACGTAAGCCTACGATTTACCCAAGGGCGTATAATAGCGACCAAAAAGGGCAGAAAAGTGCGTGACAATGAAAATTTATTAACATAAAATTGTGGCCGTTAGCTGTTGCGGCGCTTTTTGTCATCGCAAATGGATCTTTGATCAGAAGAACAAAGATATGAAAGTGGCGAAAGAAAATGCACACACACACACACACACACACACAACAACAACAAAAACAAAAAATAAAAAAACGCACAGAGAAGGTTAGCCACGTTAGTTATGAAACGAAGGGTAAAACAAATATACTGAGTCAGAATATGCTCCTCTCTGTTGCAAGGTCGAATTTTATATCTCATTTGCTGATGTTCTCTTTGGCGTTTGTTCGTATTATGTGCACAATTACAGATTATATTTAGCAGCGAGAACTAAATCGATTTCACCCCATTCAATGGTCTTTATTATGTTTTTTTTTCTTTATCCTTCAGGTTTTGTTTTGTTTCTTTTTGCGAAGACAATGAGACCGAGAGTAAGAAAACAAAACACATACACTTTATGTATGCCGATGAATGTCTTACTGAAGTATATTGCAAATCTTGTGAATTGAGAAATAGCTTGTTCTCAAAATAGCATGAAAAGGAATTAGGCGTCAATGGGATAAATGTGACAGTGATGAAAATCCTGTTAATGCATGCATATGTGTACGTGTTTATATGGAACAATAGTTGTATATTAAGTCACAAGGCCTCAGGGAAAAACATGTGACAAATCCTGTTTTGACATTGAAGCATATACCATAAATCTATAATTCTGACAATGAAATAAATCATGATAATCTAAATAAAGCATTACTTATATTTGGATTATACTCGTCTAGCGATAGTTTTATGTTACTAGTATTCCTATAGTGAGGTTGTACTCGCTCGGAGTCAGCTTTATCCCTGTTGGAGACTGGACAGAGCAGTGCAAGACAAAAGCTACAACACAAACAGCGACATACAGCTGGATTTGAATGCGTGATTTCATTATTCAACCGAACCAGTAAGAATGGGATTTAAACATGCGATTTCATTGTTCAACCGAACGAGCGAGAATGGGATTTAAACATGCGATTTAATTGTTGTGCATAAGCAAGATTTAAGGGCTATGAGTACCCACATTCGGTAAAATTATCACTTTTGCGAATATATTAGATGTATAAATAATAATAATAATAATAATAATATAGATTATAATATTTTACCACGTCGGGGGTGATGTGCAGTTCTATATATAGACATGCTACCTATGTATAACATATTTTAATAAAAAGAGTACATGTTTTCATGTAGGTATTTGGTTGGTGTTTTAGGCCTTATACTCAAAGCTAAATCTGCCGAATACCTGACAAACATCATGCTATCAATAGCAGATGAGATGTGAACAGCGTTTTCACTTGCATGATTTAAAAAAAAAGTCGCACTTAACTTCATGAACAAAAGCTAAAACCGTCCATGCATTTAGTAAGATGTAATGAACAAAGGGTAAAAACGTCATCAGATAAATTGCTTTTCTGAGCAAAATGTGCCTATATCCGTGTACACGTTCCACTGATCTCGGCATTTGTTGCTTGTAAGAATTAGCATATTAGATTCATTCCTGGGTCGTGTAAAGATAATATTTTCGCTAATTACACATTATTAAAGCCAGCCGTTTAAAAGAGTCAAAAATTACCCAAGGCTGAGAACGAATAAAAAGCTTACATCGTGAATCAGCCAGCTTCTAAGACGTATTATCGGCTTTAGCGTATATGTGACATTGTTATGCTGAACACTAGAAATTGTGACTGAAATTCACAGATCAGAAGTTAAATTCACTCAACTAATATTAATTTTAATTGCATTTTGTTCTATAATAATCTAGTGGCCAGGCCTAGGCGATGCTTAGTCCACCAGTAGAATCCTGGTTTATGCAGGAATAAAATACTATATAAGACGTACGGCATAAAGAGAAATCCAGAGCAGGGATGACAGTGTGACAGCTGGCAAAAGATCCTCTTGTCCAGACGCATATATATGTTAGCTATATATTTAACTATATCTGTATTTATGTGGAAATGTAACTAAAAGAGAATGTTTAAGGAACCGAAAAGAAGTTATGACGCCTCTTTGCTCCAGCACGTTCCAAAAGGTATACCGTATACTGATCCGACTACCTATATACAGTTATTGATATTTCGTTCTTTGTACAAAAAGCTGTGCAAATCATATCTTAAAATAGGAAGAGATATGAGGCATTCTTAACTGAAAATCCCATGATCTGCTCTTGAGAGTAACACAAATCATTAACCAGAAATACTTATCATCTTCAAGTCAGAAGATAACAGCAATAAAAAGCAATAAAAAAATCAAGCCCAGCCAAGCCTCCTATATTGCTAAGATCACTAAACCTATAATTGTTGGAGTTTCGACACGCTCGACACTAGCTCGCGCTGGGTTGAAAGAGGCCTTTACATCCGGAAGTTTGTCAGATCCCCGCTGACATGTTCTGGTTTTCTCAATCCATAAATTTCGTGACTCAGACGGTATTGTCTTGAGTATGACGTTATAAACACCAGTGAAATGAATGTCGGCATCCAATTGTGTAAATTTAACACTTGTTCAGTTTAGACATAGCCGAAACATTATTTTCCATTTTCTTCTGTTCACACATTGAATTACACCTACTCGCCAGCCGAAAGGAAAGGGAGAAAGTACATGGAGTATACATGGTGGAGTTGATTCCTATTTGCCCGACGGCGAACTGAGTTTCTCTTCCATTAAAAAACAACTTCATACGGTGTTTAACTGGAGCAAAATTGCGTGCCACACTTTCATGTTGAATTCTCCTTGAAACAGTATAAGTTAAGTGAAATCGACTTAATTACACCAGAGGACCTTCTTAAATAGCACGCTTCAGTAGATTTTATTTTGTGGTAGTTGTTTATTTATTTATTTTTTTTTTGATTGGTGTTTTACGCCGTACTCAAGAATATTTCACTTATACGACGGCGGCCAGCATTATGGTGGGTGGAAACCGGGCAAAGCCCGAGGGAAACCCACGACCATCCGCAGGTTGCTGGCAGACCTTCCCACGTACGGCCGGAGAGGGAGGCAGCATAAGCTGGACTTGAACTCACAGCGACCGCATTGGTGAGAGGCTCCTAGGTCATTACGCTGCGCTAGCGCGCTAACCGACTGAGCCACGGAGGCCCCTGGTAGTTGTTTATAGCTTGTGTTTCAGGCGTGGTATAGTTGGTGTGAAAAGGCGAGCGAATTATCTGACAGTGTTACATCTGTCTACACAAATATGATTCCCCAAGGCTGAAATGCCAGAAATATCATGTAGCTAAGTCTTCACGTATGAATACATCGGTACACTCAAAAAATTAATTTGTTAATGTTAACAGAAATTCTGTTGTCTGAGTGGTGCTAGAATGTATTCTGTTATTATAACACGATATTCTGTCAGATAACATAATAGCCTGTTAGCCTATATTAGAATATGTGTGTTGTATTAATATAATATGCATGTTATATTCAACAGAACAATTTGGCGCAATAGAATAATACATCCTAGCATCATTCAAAAAACAGAATTTCTGTTAAAAAATTAACAGATTAGTTTTTTGAGTGTATAGCTTTCTTAGAAAGTTATATTCGGTCACCGCTGTACCCGTATAACGAAATCGTTACCAACGCGATCTTTACTGTTTTCCACTTGGAAATCGGCGAATTGGTTTTTCACGAACAATCTGGCAATGTGTCTGTCTGTTTTGAGCAATATCTATGAAAACTACAACAAAATGTTACAGTAAAGCATTGCAATGTTTTCCTTCTATATAAGGAGGGGTATACACGTAATTTCTTTTCTACTGTCTTTTTGGACGAATGACAATCTTACAATCAGTGAACTACGTATTACTAACATAAACAGTTAACTGACCAAAATATATAGACACGAGATAATTCAAGTTCAAAATTTAATAAATCATTTAAATATATCAGTTATCTAATAACACAAACACTCGATCTGTTTTCAAATTAAGAATACCGAAATAACAAGAAAAATGTATAAAAGATATCAACATACAAGAATGATTTTGTGTTATTCGTGGCTTCGTGTTTCAGGCAGTGTTAATTTATATATCTGGAAAAACCAGGTCCTCGACTTGGCTCAAATGTGTCTGGAACGTAGATGCACCAGTTTTACTGCATGGCTGCTTCTTATACATGTCTTCACATAAATATGTACGGGATATTTTTTTTTCTCTTTCTTTTCAGTTCATGTTTTCACAATATTTTGTTGGTTTTCTGACCAAGCGACATGCAGGAACATATGGTTCTTTGTTAAGTATAGCTCTTGATGTGCTTACCAAAATACACGGAGTCTTGCTTATATGGACTGTACGGACGCGTATACCCTAGACGCGTACACGCGAAACGCCGTCCAATCCGGTACACCAGGCAGTCGGACTTCGAAAACATCCTCTCTGAATCATTAATATTTTGTCTCGTGCAGTCTCTTAATGTTTTATTTACCTCTATTTCCTGCCTCGAGCGAACTCTCCTTCCTCTGTGTAGCGGTTCACTCGCCACACTCTAGGCTATTCTCTCCGCACAGATTTGATCACTGCCATATGTCTATATGACTGCTAAATACATATTACCTTCTCTGACATTCGGATATCACGAGACTTCATTGTCAGCCCAAATATTGAACTCTGCTGTTTCTAAGTGCCATTTTGTTTTTATGTTAAACTCGTATTCGTTTCTCTATAAGCCACAGTGTCACGTTTTAAGCTGTATTTCCGTCCCAAACATACCACAGGCAATATATGCATTGATGTCTATATCTTGTCCGAACTCGAAGTCGCAACCATAAAAATCTTGACATAAGTGTTGATAGTCAAAATCGGCCGGACCTTCATAGCTATACAAGAAGATTTGATGGGTGTTGCAACAAAAAAAGACTTCACAAACTAAAATACTCAGAATTATATATATATTCGAAAAGCGGAAGTGGTAACAGTATTCTGATTTCATATGGACACTATGTCACGACAACCTTAATCTATGTATATACCAGGCATCATATCGTTGTAGATCTTGTGGTAAGATGGCCGATATTTGTGCCAGATAAGTGCAATGTCATGTCTAGGTATACACGTAGCACGCGATGCGAGCTTCCAGTGCGCGAAAACTCGGTCGCCATATGTGACCCAGATTCCGTATACCACACCTCAGATGCCAAGGGGAAACATTTTTTATGTATGTGCGACTTACAATCCCTCTTTAGACCAGATGGCGCGTGTGTGTCAGTGCGTCTGGAAATGCATCTGACTAAACATTATGTAACAAACACTGCACGTGACACATAACCGGTAGGGCATGCATTATCCGCACACTTGGCCAATGTGGCTCTGTGCAAAATAATCGGTATTTGTATTCTGCGGAAATCTCGCGAGAGCTACGAGATTTTATGAGTATATAGGATTAAACTAACAGGCTGCGGGAAAGGCTGTCATTTTACACTCCATCTGGATTTCTTGGTTTGACGCGTATGTGCTTACCATGACGTATCGGAAGATAAATCATCTGTTTTGCTCCCATATATTTGTGTGCAAAGTACATAGGCCTACGTACCCGCTGAACTTGGCATGTGTTGGTTTAAGAAGGCGTCAAAGTAAATAATAACCAAAAGTTGCAACTTTCGTTCATGCAAAAACTGAAATCTGTACTTGTAAAATCCCATGGCGCTCTCAGTACATTCCTTCGGAGTTCAGATACCGCTGAGTTTCCCGATGAAGTTTGCATCCATCTATCATTCGCATGTATGTATTGCTACGCACGTGATCACTCGCAGGTCGGTACATCGTTATCCAGCTGGCTCTCCGTATACAAATGTGCCTCTTCACGAGAAGGTCATGCCGAAGATATGGGACATGGCATATATACCACTTATTCACGTGGTTTTGTCCGGTTTCCACAAACAATTCACCCGACCACACGTGGTTGTGTATAAAAGAGATGTTCCTAAAAATGGCGTACAACAGCAAACAATCCCCCCCACCCCCCACCCCCCACCCTTCCACCTGTTGTCATGGGTGAAATATTCATAAATATGACATAAAAGAGCAATCGCACCACAGACAAGGCGGATTTGTCTCGTTTCATTTATCAATAAACCCGATTGGGGTCATATCAGGTGACATTGTAACATTCTTGAGAATAGAATAAAACAGTCATCAAAACAGTCATCAAAACAATCATCAAATCAGTCATCAAATCAGTCATCCAATCAAACAAATTAGGTGGGTTTCTCGCAAAAACAGACGGCTCGAAGTCAGTCACAGTTAAAGCGCGAACCCATTATGTGGGGATTGCTATATACCTTATATATACAGCAGGATTAAAGATATTTATGGTATAAATTCATTATTTCATGTATATAAATTTTGATCGATTGATTGGTGTTTAAGTTAAAGGTAATACCGTAGCAGGTACTGATTACTTTGTTAATTTCTCTATTTTGGAGTTTAACATCGTACATATATATTGAAGAATCTTCCGGTAACGTGATGGTGGCCAGGTGTATATGTGGAGAGAACAGAGCAGAGCAACGATGAAACCACCGCCTTTTGGCGGGCGCTTTACGAGCCAAGACGGATTCTTTCTTATAACAGAACTAAATGTATGAAACTGTGATACCAGTCGCTTTCGCCTTGAGGGATGTTTCTGTGTAATAGTTATAAAATTACCTTGGATCATCGTCAATCCTCATTCAGCCGTTCACGGAAGGTCGCAAGATCTGTGTAAACCTGATTAACAGCTAGTATCATATTTAAATCATTAAATCTCAAAATGTCTGCTTTCTTTTGTGACTGTGCAAAACTCATTATGGTAGAGGGGTTACAGTGTCATTTAGTGCATCAACAAAGGGATGATGCTCTTTCTTAGCCCTAAGGGTGAACGGAAATGTCTGTTTATCTGAAGTATCTGAGTTCATTTAGAAACTAAGGTAATGCCAGAGATTTCCATCGCGCATCATATTTAGTTTTCCTTTAAATATTTTCGGAGATAGCATTCGAAATAACTTCGCTTTTAATAGGAATGTGACAAGAAACAGTTTTATGGATTCCAGATATTGAACCCGGTTTTATTAGATTAATCCGGTGTCATGTGTCACACTTTATCTGTGACCTAACAAAGTTGGTTCGGAGGTTTTCGTCTTTTATACAATAGACCTGCATGCATGACGACAGCGAACGAAGAACTTTTGGTTCAAATTCACCGACGAGTGCATTCTAGTTATGTGAATTGGTAAATTGCCCACAAGACTGCACTCATTCAACCCAAGCTGTCTGGCAGCAAGATTAGTTTGATAGCAGTCACATACTGGGTCAAATGTCAAAGTAGGTTGTTATACGTGGTACTCAGCAAGTATGTAAACGCTGAGGCAGATGTAAAGTTGTTTTACACCTCCTAAGATATTTGCCTGATCGCAAATATATCACTGTAGTCCCGTCGACAAGATTTATCTAGGATTATCCTGTCCATACAGGTTTGCTCCACTGAACATGCGCAAACTTGAACTCTGTCGGATTTTGAAATTCAGTCACACAAACAAGATTCAGTCAGGTTTGACAATATGCCAAATGTTCAGATCGTCACAGATTAAACATGTTCACCGGCCATCTCGACGGCCGGCACTCGTCACAGTCGCGTGCGTGTAGCCACTATGCGATACTGTACCACACTAAACGACAGCCTGCAGCTTAGCTTTGGCTCCCACCCTTTATGAGTTATGCACCAAGCAACCACAAGATGAAAATCTATAACATGCACTTTTTTTCCGTTTGCCCTCGCGTCATACATGTGTTTATGACTTTGATAGGTCGTCGGTGTTCTCTGCGTGCCCCTCATCTTTTCTACATCCTTTGGGGGGGGGGGGGGGGGGGGCTCCGTGGCTCATATGGTTAGCGCGCTAGCGCAGCGAAATTGCCCAGGAGTCTCTCACCAATGCGGTCACTTTGAGTTCAAGACCAGCTCATGCTGGCTTCCTCTCCTGCCGTATGCGGGAACGTCTGCCAGCAACCTGCGGATGGTCGTGGGTTTCCCCTGGGCTCCACCCGGTTTTCCACCCACCATAATGCTGGCCGCCGTCATATAAATGATATATTCTTGAGCACGGCGTAAAACACCAATCAAATAAATAAATAAATAAATACATTCTTAAGAGTGCAATTCCTTTAGTTATATCCATCAAATATATATCACTCAAAAACTGATCTGTTATACCAGAAAGCCTGTGGTCTGAGCGATACAAGAATGTATGCTGTTATAACACAATATTGTTGTCATATTAAACATAACATCTTGATCGTCTAATAGAATCATTATGTTGAATTAATAGAATATGTGTGTAATGTTAACAGAATAATCTGCTGCAATAACAGAATAAATTCAATTAATCATCACGCACATAACAGACTTTCTGTTAAATTTAACAGATTATTTTTTTGAGTGTACACATTAACCCATAATACCTCAGTCGCCACGGCATGACTGAAATATCACCGATATTAAGTTTAGGCATAATCTCTCATTCATCCAGAAAATCATTGAAAAATTTTCCGATATGTAACTTTAACATAAATTATAAAAATAACATAAATTAATTAATTTTTTTATTTATTTATTTTATTTATTTTGATTGCTGTTTTACGCCGTACTCAAGAATATTTCACTTATACGACGGCGAACAGAATTATGGTGTGAGGAAACCGAGCAGAACCCTGGGGAAACTCACGACCATCCGCATGTTGCTGCAGACCTTCAAACTTACGGCCGGAGAGGATTGGTGAGAGACTCCTGAGTCAACCAGCGCGCTAACCAACTGAGCCACGGAGCATCCCCCCCCACCCCCGCCCCCATAAATTAATTAAACAAATTGTTTAACTTTCCCTCGTAAAGTGGACTTTATCAGTTTCATTTCTTTTTACCGTTTCTCTAATAATCAGAGCATTTCTGTGAGATCCTCATTGTACACTACGCAAGGGAAGCTTCTGAAACTCAAATACTTAGATAGAATCTTCAACTTCCTGAATGGTTTTTCCTTATTTTACTAGTTCAGGACATTGCCAATTCTTATTTTTGTTGTTGTTGTCATGCTGCTCTGATATAGGATGCATTTCTGTGCAATCAACGCCAGGCCTACATGTAGCACGGTAAGGTTCTGAAATTCGTAGACGCTGTAATATACACTTTCACGTTGAAGCCAGTATTGTTTCCTTGTTCCCCAATCACTTTGCCTGCAATACATTTGCTTTTCATCTCCTATCGTAAAAGAATACACCACTGATATCTTTGAATGTTTGTACAGATGATATGCAAAAAAAGCAATAAACCGTTATCACTGATCCTATGTTATCAAATGAAGCGTTAATTTGTGGCGTGCACAGGTTTAATCTACATATTTATCTAAAAACAAAACCTATTAAACTTATAACAATTAGCATATTGATTATTGTGTGCTCACCAAATCCATTTCACTTTAAACATCAGCACACGCATATTTTAAACAGCTTTAATTAAATATGTACATTTGTTATACATTTGTACTGTCATGCTGTTGGGTGCATTGCCCACGGCGCCCACTTGCCCTTTTACCAGGGTCATTTATGTCATCTGACACTCAAGCGGTCTTGCTGACATATCTTGAATTCAGTTAGTGAAATGTATATATTTTTAGCTCTGGGTCTAAAGTTAATTCCCCTACGCACCGGTTGACCTCAAATACAAGTATACATGGGGGTTCCGTTTTGTCACCCTCTGCCATCATTAAATGTTTTGCCCACAGGGCCTAATGGGCCTTCATTGCAAAATTATTGCTTAACCATCACGCATGATCTGCATTCAACTACATCATGATTTATCATTTTTTACCTACAAACCATATTATAAAGCTTTTTATCAATGAAGTCAAAGTTCCATTCACATTTGGTTTACAGTTCGCTTGCATTCATTTTCGTTTGTGTTTTTATCTGTTGTTTATGATTGTTCTCGTTTGTGGGTGAGGAAACGGGGCCTGAAAGTCTAGCGAGTGTCATAACAGGCACTTGTATGCCAATCTACAACCTTAATGGACGCTCCAGGTCAGTAATCACCAGATCAATTTACAAAAAAAAAACCGTACAACACCTATGAGGCTAATACCGCAATACTGATACAGTTTACATAGAATTCTTCTTATACCAATCTCAGCATTTTAGAGTATAAAATATTCTACTGGGGTGTAAGTATCCATATGATAAAACGCCTAAAGTGGTTCTGCCATTGATTTCTGGACACATTGGTTCACTGGTCACTGTTATTGGAACAATAAATCTGTGTGATGTGAATGTCAAAATTATTTTATTACTCTTCGGATTGGTAGCGTAAAACAAAATTGATTTGGCATAGGCGCTAACGGTATTTCGCCAAGCTCCAGTAAGATAGCCTCCGATATCTTCACGAGTATCAGCGTATATCAAGCCATAGAGTTCTTGATTGTAAGATACATCCTTGTCGTTGTCCCTCATTTCGCTGGAGCTCTAATTGATCTCTTAAGGAAATTTGAACCTACGATCCAGGGCCATGGGATTGCATTCCGTGTGTCCTTTGTAGCGGACACCGACGGGAATGCAGCAAGAGACGATGGTGGTGGTGAGTCATTTTGCAGCCAGGATTCATTGATCATGGAACATGGGGGTGAAGGAGGGGACATTTTATAAGAAAGGCATTCCGGTGTAATATTGATTCAAAAGCGCTGGCATTTCAGCGGTACTTCCGAACTGTTCAAGATATCCACGTAGTGTCTGCGCACATTGACGAATTATCTTCTTGACTACATGGTTAAAATCTTCAGCCGGAACGCAAAAATTGGGGAAACAGAGGATTGTCTTGAACATTGGAAAAGACAATCTAAGGCACTATTATGGCTGAGTGATTAAACCGTTCGTCTCATAAGCAATGTACCGGGGTTCCATTCCCTCTCATGAGGTTTTTAATTTAACATTCGTGTCCTAGCGTTCTGCATTAAGAAAGCAGACAAATAAACAAAGAAATAACAAATACACACAGGACCGCGTCAACATTACATTCATAATAACACTGAAACACAACAATATTGCCTGACACAGAGACACGCGTACATCATACGCTGTATATGTTACACGACGTTTATGGTATTGCAACACAACACATTTACCTAATACCTAATTGTTTGTTTTACTTGTATTTTCATGTACATATTAGTTTTCAACACTATTTAGGTCATGTATTTACGTGTATAACTATAGTGTTTTCTTATGAGAGGCCTGCCTCTTTGTCGCCATGTTTATACTACTGCTGAAGTACTAAACATGACCACGAGCCCATTTAAATTACACTGGAATGGGGAAGACTAATTCATAGTCAATCTCCGTATGTTCTGTCTCGTAGAATCTCGTCTCTCCTGCGTTTCTGAATACAACAGCAACAGCAATATGCATATACATACGACACTAGTGAAGTCTGGCACTGTGTACGCGAGACTGTTTAATACGAAAACAGAGAGGTTAACTGCAAGTCAGACGTCTGCTGGCCAATCTGAGTTCACGTTAGTCCGTTCCGTTACCGGACTGTTCTATACTCTGAGCGGTCGTATAAATAAAATATTCTTGAGCACGACGTAAAATAGCAATCAAATAAATAAATAAGTCAAGACATTTGTGGGATATGGCACAGAAAAGGACGTTATGCATTTAACTGTTTACCAAAACTACCATTTTCGTTAATCTATCATTGCCGAAAATTATTGTGTAATGTATATTATTTATTTATTTATTTATTTATCTATTGGTGTTTTACGCCGTACTCAAGAATATTTCACTGATACGACGGCGTCCAGCATTATGGTGGAAGGAAACACACGACCATCTGACCGTTACTGGTATAGACCGTCCGGTGTGCGACTGGAGAGGAATCCAGCATGAGGTGGACTGGAACTCACGGCCACCACATGCGCTGGCATGCTAACCACTCTGCCACTCAAGCCAAATTGACCTGAGTCACCAGTTTGTCCACAAATCGCAAAGAAAGTCTACACATGTTGGATCCAGCGGAATTACTGTAGAATGGAAAGGATCCACATCTGACGAGATCGTTACAAACATACGACATAGTATTGAATTGTAACACATCGTAGCCCTTGTTCAGAACTGTAAACGTAAAGGTGACAATATTGGCGATAGTCAGATTTGAACTCGTAGACACACTTCACGTAGAATAACTCCTGGTGTCGCCTACAACGCCATACATTACCTGGTAGGTGATGGCACAGGATCATCTAAGTCATGCAGGAAGATAGCCGTACAATAATTAATACAGCTGCGCGTTAATTTTAAGTATTCGGTATACATTGATATGACGCGTAGTTTTATTTTGATTGATTTAACATTTAGATAAAAGGAACGGGCTTTGATGCACCTGTAATTATTATCACATCAAAGAATTCCACTAATATTTTACACATAATATAATTATATACGTATTTAAAGTTTTACTGATGTCCTGGTGATGGTTGCGCAATCTTAAGGCGTCCAATAAATCCGCTTGCAAGGTTTCACAGCGGGGTAAATTATAATTCATATTTGTATTAGAGTATAAATATATACACGGAACATCCTTGGGGTGTCTGACTCGTGGGTATGATCTGTAAACAATTTTGAAACCGTTGAACTGCATCGTTGAGAAATCATAGCATACAGTGTCTTTTTTGCCCATGTGTATATTTGTCATGTGTGAGACATTGCAGTGTTTTATACATACAAGGATGGCGTTAAACAACAATCAAATAAATAAACACGTACTTGGTAGACTTATATTTCCTGTGATATTTCTATCCCATAATGTATATTTGTTGACGTGCGTTTGGCCCAGCCACTTAAATGCCATTAGGACAGATATTCGCAAATAGTTTACGCGGTGGGAAATCATACTATGACAAGATTACAAAGAAAGAATAGACAATCAGTTGCATGGCCTTTTAAACAAAGCAGGTCACCCGATGGGAATTACAGAGTGAGCGTTTCACTGCGGAAGGTCTAATACCACACGCATACACATGACAGGAGCCACATTTCGAATTATGATGTAACGTACTCCGGGGAACAATTGGCTTCTCTGTATGTGGTCCTAAACGGACGCTTTTAAAATGCCAATAAATCGTGCCTGTATGTATAATTGACTGACAATACAACAGGCGAGAAATGCGGATCACAATTCAGGAAAATACAGGGTCAAATTTTCCGATGCAAGTCCGATGTTATGAATATAAATAGCACCACAAATGACCCACGGTAGCCCATATAAGGCAATATCAGTTTTTCTATCTTTTACTTTGGTTTCCAACTGACTGAAAGCAGTCCCATACGGAAAGGATTTCACGCAATTAGAAACGTTTCTATCCAGTTTAATCTAAACATTAAATCAAACATTTATATACAACTCGTAGACTATAAAAGGGCCGTTCCAAGCCGATATGCCACAGACCTACTCCGAAACTGTTTTTTTCCCAATTCAAAGTCACATGATACCACAGCCGCCGTCCAAGTGAAGACGGGGAAAACCAGTGCTGATCTGTTTGTGAAATTTTCCTGATTAATATATGTGTGACGTAAATGCTTTTCCAGTTAACGGCCCCGGAATGGAGTAAGACTTCTTCCATCCCGTTAGATTTCACCCAGGTGAAAACTACTTCTACTCAGGCGAAAACTGTTTCCACTCAGGTGAAAATTAAGACGAAAACCTTTTCACCCTTTTCAATATATATATGTAGCTTAGACAAAAACAATGCCATTGCGTGTTCATTAAGTGCGTATGTTTTAACATTAAAGGGTGGAATATTTGTTATACAATGCTCCCTACCCTGAGGCAAATGAATTACATAACACAGGCTCTGAATAACACCTCTACAGTGAGGGTTTGTATGACAAAATCGATCTATGGTCTCAGTAAAGTATTAACCCACATCACGGATAGAGTATTAAGTCAAGTCCGATTTATTTGATGAACTTTCGCTCAGTAAAATAAAAACAAAGAAACATAGACCCATTAGTTTCATTTCGCAGAGCATTTATTCAGCTTTGCAGCTATTGTATAAAAAAATCTTCTTCGCCCCCGGCAATCATTAGTCTCTAAAAACCGATCTGTTAAATTCAGAGTTTGACGGAAGAATGGACTACGTTATAGCTACAAACTACAATTACTGTGTTACGTGTGACAGACGTAATCTGTTATTTGAACAGAATATTTTGGTATTTGGAGTGTTTTGATATCCCTAATATAATATTATGTTGTACCAAGATCATGAATTTTAACATTACTCAGAAACTTAATCTGTTATTTGAACAAAATATTTTTGTATTTGGAATATTTTGATATCCGTAAAACAGTATTATGTTGTACAAAGATAATGTATTTTAGCATTACTCAGAAACTTAATCTGTTATTTGAACAGAATATTTTTGTATTTGGAATATTTTGATATCCGTAAAACAGTATTATGCTGTACTAAGATAATGTATTTTAGCATTACTCAGACAATACATTTTTATAAAAATTTTGGGGATGATCGTAAGTTTCTTGCCCGATTATTATCCCACCCCAATGCTGGCCGCTGTCATGTAAGTGAAATATTCTTGAGTACAGCTTGAGTAAAACTTCAATCAAATAAATAAATAAATATGAAAAACTTAACAGGTTATTCAGGTTTAGTGTCAAAGAGGCGAAGACCTGTAAATACTATGTAAAACAGAAAGATTCTAAGCATCTGGAACTTGAACGTGAAAATCAATTCCAGGTACGCCCTGTGAAAGGGTTTGACACTGAAAGTTATTGATTTGAGATAATGAGATTTTTCCGGAAATAGAATATGTCACAAGAATTATTTTAGATGAAACCTTAACCGTATCTTTAATTACAGAATCCGTGTATGTCAGAACGATCGTGTTATCCGGCTGATGGCGATAATGGACAATCTAAGGCGCTTTTCGCCCCGCAAACACTTCGGGATCCCGTATTAGTGATGAAAAGCCTCTGCTAAGCCGGGTTTCTCTGACACATGAACTGTTATCATGCTGGCATCCTCCAAATGTCACGGCCACTACAGCTAAATAATCCACCAGCTAGATTGCACAACTCCTGAAAGAAGCTTAACAAAGCGGCGTTGTCATCGTTTCAAGTTTGTATCGATTGTGTGGATGTCAAGAGCATATTATAGCACGTGGTAGCTTCAAGTGTTGTCCGCGTGTTGGTAATATAGATTGTGATACAATTGTAAAGCAGAGTTTAACAATATTCTCTTCTTGATCGAGAGGATGTTTGGTACAGTCATAAAGTAGTGATTACTTGTATTCTCTTCTTGATTGAGAGGGTGTTAGTCACCGATGTAAAGTAGTCACATGTTTTGTCACGTTAACTGACAGAATGTGGGATACCGTTGAAAATACTCGCATCCATCGTCTCTAATTTGTGGTAATGCATGTGGAAAAGTAACCCGTCTTCCTTGTTTAACGTACAAGTAAATATTTATTGCATGTGATGACAAAACAGTCTTTTGAGTAATTGCAAATCTTTGACGTCTAATTACTAAACTGAAATCGATATCAATGCATTTTGTTCTGTTTAACAACATGGCGACTGTTCCTCTTTCCCCGCCCCCCTACAACGATAGCGGTCAGTTTTATGGGCGAGAAGGCCGGAATGCCCGGGAAAACACCGACATTTAGTGAGTTACTGATGAACTTTTCCAGTACGTGAGGTACGGATATACAAGTGAATATAGATGGAAGACAAGTGGTTCCCTGTCCAAGGTCAGGTTTGAACCTGTGTTCGGTGTGTCAGCGATTAAAAATCAGGGTTGACCTAAAAGGCGGTCTGGGCTCCGGTCTTCCAATGTGAAATTCGGTCTGGGCATTGTGGCTTAAACCACTCGACAATGACCTACATTCCTTGTTTGATGACTTGCTGTGGTTTAGTTGAAGATTAAGCTCAGCTTATGTCCACTGTACTCACAGTGTTTCAAATTCTATACTCACATAATGGGCTCACCTAGAGTTAATAATAGCAGAATAATAACTGTTCTGGTTATTATGTTATCACTTCACTAAGAAATTCACAGCCATAAACCAAAACCTGCTCAATCTTAGCTGATACAAAACAAGGATCTTCCAGTAGATGGGATAGGCATGTACTTCCTATACACTTGATGGGTTGGCTGTACTTGTGAGTTCCTATACTTGACAGGATAAGTCCGTATAGTTGATGGGATAGATATGTACTTCCTATACACTTGATGGGTATGGCTGTACTTGTGTGTTCCTATACTTGACAGGATAAGTCCGTATAGTTGATGGGATATATATGTACTTCCTATACACTTGATGGGTATGGCTGTACTTGTGCGTTCCTATACTTGACAGGGTAAGCCCGTATAGTTGATGGGATAGATATGTACTTCCTATACACTTGATGGGTTGGCTGTGCTTGTGTGTTCCTATACTTGACAGGGTAAGCCCGTATAGTTGATGGGATAGATATGTACTTCCTATACAATTGATGAGTTGGCTGTGCTTGTGTGTTCCTATACTTGACAGAATAAGCCCGTATAGTTGATGGGATAGATATGTACTTCCTATACACTTGATGGGTTGGCTGTGCTTGTGTGTTCCTATACTTGACAGAATAAGCCCGTATAGTTGATGGGATGGATATGTACTTCCTATACACTTGATGGGTTGGCTGTACTTGTGTGTTCCTATACTTGACAGAATAAGCCCGTATAGTTGATGGGATAGATATGTACTTCCTATACAATTGATGAGTTGGCTGTGCTTGTGTGTTCCTATACTTGACAGAATAAGCCCGTATAGTTGATGGGATAGATATGTACTTCCTATACACTTGATGGGTATGGCTGTACTTGTGTGTTCCTATACTTGACAGAATAAGCCCGTATAGTTGATGGGATGGATATGTACTTCCTATACACTTGATGGGTTGGCTGTGCTTGTGTGTTCCTATACTTGACAGGGTAAGCCCGTATAGTTGATGGGATAGATATGTACTTCCTATACAATTGATGAGTTGGCTGTGCTTGTGTGTTCCTATACTTGACAGAATAAGCCCGTATAGTTGAAGGGATAGATATGTACTTCCTATACACTTGATGGGTATGGCTGTACTTGTGAGTTCCTATACTTGACAGGGTAAGCCCGTATAGTTGATGGGATAGATATGTACTTCCTATACAATTGATGAGTTGGCTGTGCTTGTGTGTTCCTATACTTGACAGAATAAGCCCGTATAGTTGATGGGATAGACATGTACTTCCTATACACTTGATGGGTATGGCTGTACTTGTGTGTTCCTATACTTGACAGGGTAAGCCCGTATAGTTGATGGGATAGATATGTACTTCCAATACACTTGATGGGTATGGCTGTACTTGTGAGTTCCTATACTTGACAGGGTAAGCCCGTATAGTTGATGGGATAGATATGTACTTCCTATACAATTGATGAGTTGGCTGTGCTTGTGTGTTCCTATACTTGACAGAATAAGCCCGTATAGTTGATGGGATAGACATGTACTTCCTATACACTTGATGGGTTGGCTGTACTTGTGTGTTCCTATACTTGACAGAATAAGCCCGTATAATTGATGGGATAGACATGTACTTCCTATACACTTGATGGGTTGGCTGTGCTTGTGTGTTCCTATACTTGACAGGATAAGTCCGTATAGTTGATGGGATAGATATGTACTTCCTATACACTTGATGGGTTGGCTGCACTTGTGTGTTCCTATACTTGACAGGATAAGTCCGTATAGTTGATGGGATAGATATGTACTTCCTATACAATTGATGAGTTGGCTGTGCTTGTGTGTTCCTATACTTGACAGAATAAGCCCGTATAGTTGATGGGATAGACATGTACTTCCTATACACTTGATGGGTTGGCTGTACTTGTGTGTTCCTATACTTGACAGAATAAGCCCGTATAATTGATGGGATAGACATGTACTTCATATCCACTTGATGGGTTGGCTGTACTCGTGCGTTCCTATACTTGACAGAATAAGCCCGTATAGTTGATGGGATAGATATGTACTTCCTATACACTTGATGGGTTGGCTGTGCTTGTGTGTTCCTATACTTGACAGGATAAGTCCGTATAGTTGATGGGATAGATATGTACTTCCTATACACTTGATGGGTTGGCTGCACTTGTGTGTTCCTATACTTGACAGGATAAGTCCGTATAGTTGATGAGATAGATATGTACTTCCTATCCACTTGATGGGTTGGCTGTACTCGTGCGTTCCTATACTTGACAGAATAAGCCCGTATAGTTGATGGGATAGATATGTACTTCCTATACACTTGATGGGTTGGCTGTACTTGTGTGTTCCTATACTTGACAGAATAAGCCCGTATAGTTGATGGGATAGACATGTACTTCCTATACACTTGATGGGTTGGCTGTGCTTGTGTGTTCCTATACTTGACAGGATAAGTCCGTATAGTTGATGGGATGGATATGTATTTCCTATACACTTGATGGGTTGGCTGCACTTGTGTGTTCCTATACTTGACAGGATAAGTCCGTATAGTTGATGGGATAGATATGTACTTCCTATACACTTGATGAGTTGGCTGTGCTTGTGCGTTCCTATACTTGACAGGATCAGTAAAGTATGGTTAATGGGATAGACATGTACTTCCTATACACTTGATGGGTTGGCTGTACTTGTGTGTTCCTATACTTGATAGGATAATTCCGTATAGTTGATGGGATAGATATGTACTTCATATCCACTTGATGGGTTGGCTGTACTTGTATGTTCCTATACTTGACAGGGTAAGCCCGTATAGTTGATGGGATAGATATGTACTTCCTATACAATTGATGAGTTGGCTGTGCTTGTGAGTTCCTATACTTGACAGGATAATTCCGTATAGTTGATGGGATAGACATGTACTTCCTATACACTTGATGGGTTGGCTGTACTTGTGTGTTCCTATACTTGACAGAATAAGCCCGTATAGTTGATGGGATAGACATGTACTTCCTATACACTTGATGGGTTGGCTGTGCTTGTGTGTTCCTATACTTGACAGGATAAGTCCGTATAGTTGATGGGATGGATATGTACTTCCTATACACTTGATGGGTTGGCTGTACTTGTGTGTTCCTATACTTGACAGAATAAGCCCGTATAGTTGATGGGATAGACATGTACTTCCTATACACTTGATGGGTTGGCTGTACTTGTGTGTTCCTATACTTGACAGGATAAGTCCGTATAGTTGATGGGATAGACATGTACTTCCTATACACTTGATGGGTTGGCTGTACTTGTGTGTTCCTATACTTGACAGAATAAGCCCGTATAATTGATGGGATAGACATGTACTTTATATCCACTTGATGGGTTGGCTGTACTCGTGCGTTCCTATACTTGACAGAATAAGCCCGTATAGTTGATGGGATAGATATGTACTTCCTATACAATTGATGAGTTGGCTGTGCTTGTGTGTTCCTATACTTGACAGAATAAGCCCGTATAGTTGATGGGATAGACATGTACTTCCTATACACTTGATGGGTTGGCTGTACTTGTGTGTTCCTATACTTGACAGAATAAGCCCGTATAATTGATGGGATAGACATGTACTTCATATCCACTTGATGGGTTGGCTGTACTCGTGCGTTCCTATACTTGACAGAATAAGCCCGTATAGTTGATGGGATAGATATGTACTTCCTATACACTTGATGGGTTGGCTGTGCTTGTGTGTTCCTATACTTGACAGGATAAGTCCGTATAGTTGATGGGATAGATATGTACTTCCTATACACTTGATGGGTTGGCTGCACTTGTGTGTTCCTATACTTGACAGGATAAGTCCGTATAGTTGATGAGATATATATGTACTTCCTATCCACTTGATGGGTTGGCTGTACTCGTGCGTTCCTATACTTGACAGAATAAGCCCGTATAGTTGATGGGATAGATATGTACTTCCTATACACTTGATGGGTTGGCTGTACTTGTGTGTTCCTATACTTGACAGAATAAGCCCGTATAGTTGATGGGATAGACATGTACTTCCTATACACTTGATGGGTTGGCTGTGCTTGTGTGTTCCTATACTTGACAGGATAAGTCCGTATAGTTGATGGGATGGATATGTATTTCCTATACACTTGATGGGTTGGCTGCACTTGTGTGTTCCTATACTTGACAGGATAAGTCCGTATAGTTGATGGGATAGATATGTACTTCCTATACACTTGATGAGTTGGCTGTGCTTGTGCGTTCCTATACTTGACAGGATCAGTAAAGTATGGTTAATGGGATAGACATGTACTTCCTATACACTTGATGGGTTGGCTGTACTTGTGTGTTCCTATACTTGATAGGATAATTCCGTATAGTTGATGGGATAGATATGTACTTCATATCCACTTGATGGGTTGGCTGTACTTGTATGTTCCTATACTTGACAGGGTAAGCCCGTATAGTTGATGGGATAGATATGTACTTCCTATACAATTGATGAGTTGGCTGTGCTTGTGAGTTCCTGTACTTGACAGGATAATTCCGTATAGTTGATGGGATAGACATGTACTTCCTATACACTTGATGGGTTGGCTGTACTTGTGTGTTCCTATACTTGACAGAATAAGCCCGTATAGTTGATGGGATAGACATGTACTTCCTATACACTTGATGGGTTGGCTGTGCTTGTGTGTTCCTATACTTGACAGGATAAGTCCGTATAGTTGATGGGATGGATATGTACTTCCTATACACTTGATGGGTTGGCTGTACTTGTGTGTTCCTATACTTGACAGAATAAGCCCGTATAGTTGATGGGATAGACATGTACTTCCTATACACTTGATGGGTTGGCTGTACTTGTGTGTTCCTATACTTGACAGGATAAGTCCGTATAGTTGATGGGATAGACATGTACTTCCTATACACTTGATGGGTTGGCTGTACTTGTGTGTTCCTATACTTGACAGAATAAGCCCGTATAATTGATGGGATAGACATGTACTTTATATCCACTTGATGGGTTGGCTGTACTCGTGCGTTCCTATACTTGACAGAATAAGCCCGTATAGTTGATGGGATAGATATGTACTTCCTATACACTTGATGGGTTGGCTGTGCTTGTGTGTTTCTATACTTGACAGGATAAGTCCGTATAGTTGATGGGATAGATATGTACTTCCTATACACTTGATGGGTTGGCTGCACTTGTGTGTTCCTATACTTGACAGGATAAGTCCGTATAGTTGATGAGATAGATATGTACTTCCTATCCACTTGATGGGTTGGCTGTACTCGTGCGTTCCTATTCTTGACAGAATAAGCCCGTATAGTTGATGGGATAGATATGTACTTCCTATACACTTGATGGGTTGGCTGTACTTGTGTGTTCCTATACTTGACAGAATAAGCCCGTATAGTTGATGGGATAGACATGTACTTCCTATACACTTGATGGGTTGGCTGTACTTGTGTGTTCCTATACTTGACAGAATAAGTCCGTATAGTTGATGGGATAGACATGTACTTCCTATACACTTGATGGGTTGGCTGTGCTTGTGTGTTCCTATACTTGACAGGATAAGTCCGTATAGTTGATGGGATGGATATGTATTTCCTATACACTTGATGGGTTGGCTGCACTTGTGTGTTCCTATACTTGACAGGATAAGTCCGTATAGTTGATGAGATAGATATGTACTTCCTATACACTTGATGAGTTGGCTGTGCTTGTGCGTTCCTATACTTGACAGGATCAGTAAAGTATGGTTAATGGGATAGACATGTACTTCCTATACACTTGATGGGTTGGCTGTACTTGTGTGTTCCTATACTTGATAGGATAATTCCGTATAGTTGATGGGATAGATATGTACTTCATATCCACTTGATGGGTTGGCTGTACTTGTATGTTCCTATACTTGACAGGGTAAGCCCGTATAGTTGATGGGATAGATATGTACTTCCTATACAATTGATGAATTGGCTGTGCTTGTGAGTTCCTATACTTGACAGGATAATTCCGTATAGTTGATGGGATAGACATGTACTTCCTATACACTTGATGGGTTGGCTGTACTTGTGTGTTCCTATACTTGACAGAATAAGCCCGTATAGTTGATGGGATAGACATGTACTTCCTATACACTTGATGGGTTGGCTGTGCTTGTGTGTTCCTATACTTGACAGGATAAGTCCGTATAGTTGATGGGATGGATATGTACTTCCTATACACTTGATGGGTTGGCTGTACTTGTGTGTTCCTATACTTGACAGAATAAGCCCGTATAGTTGATGGGATAGACATGTACTTCCTATACACTTGATGGGTTGGCTGTGCTTGTGTGTTCCTATACTTGACAGGATAAGTCCGTATAGTTGATGGGATGGATATGTACTTCCTATACACTTGATGGGTTGGCTGTTCATGTGTGTTCCTATACTTGATAGGATAACTCCGTATAGTAGATGGGGTAGATATGTGCTTCCAATTTCGGTGTTTTGGCTGTAGCCTTATGTCAGGATATTTGTCAGAAACCTGATTAATGTCGGTGACACTACGGTTTCCCCCACTCATAAACCTAACCACCACCATATAAGGGAAAAATCCTTGAGCACGGAGTTAAAAACCAATAAGTTTATCAATCAATCAAATCAGTCACATAAATGTAAGTTGGGCGACATGCCTTACACTGCGGCCCTAATTTGGTGGTTGAGTCTCATGAGTTTCAAGATGCGAACTCGCGCAAGGTAACGCAGCGTGAATTGACGGTATTTACTACAATGAATATACCAGCGGGTTTGTCGGCTCAACTGCGCCGTCAGTAGCTATCGTAAAATTACGCCTTTTAGCCGCGTTAGTATGCGAGAGGCCCCACCTTATCTCGCCAAAACCTGTGAGAATTCACAAGACTCCTGATTCAGTATTATAAATTGTTGTACCCGCCACAGCCGAACGTCTGTTGACCAGTTAGGTTAAGCCTGTGTTTTAGTCAGGAACATTGCCCACGAGCGAAGGGTGAGGGATACTCCCGGGGTCCCGGGCTTCCTCACCTTCCTCTATAAACCTTTACGTCGTGTATGTGTCAAAAATAGTTACAACCGTTACAACAGTTACAACTATCAAAAATATAATTGACGAGTCTCCTCGCAAAATGGGTCCATCTTGGTGTAGGCGAAATGCGAACATTCCACATTGATACGGTCAAAGCTCCTTTAGTGCACTGCCCTTTTCAAATGTAGTCATCTATTGCAAACTACATATGAAAAGGGACAGTCTTATCCTCCATTCTGTTACCTATGGTGACTAGATGGCACGTTCACATTTACCTTACGCGCAGATCAACCGTCTTGCAATCTCCTCAGGTGTGAACATTTTGTAGCTAATTCTCTTCCCTAAAAGCGAGTAGTAGCGTCATCATTATATCTCCTACTTCTTTGCTTATGTTTAATGCTCACATCTGCTATATAAATGGGTTAGAAATTACATAAAACAAGTTTACTGCACGTTTTATTATAAAGAATATTGTTAACCATTTGCGGCTTGCTGCCAGTTTTAGATAATAAAGGCATCCCGCAAAATGGCACAACCAAGTTATGTCTTAAGTATCCCCAAAGGCATTTATACAACGGCCCATTTTATATCCCCTTTGACATTAGTAATGAAGGTTAGTTAAGTGTTTTGCGGTTTGGAGGGCGGGATGGGAGGGGGGGGGGTTGTGGGGGGGGGGCGTAGGTGGTGGTGGGGAACTTTATAAAAAATTATTAAAATTAAAGAGAAAGCCTGTCATATGTATACAAGAGGTTACATACGTCAATGCTTAAGTGTTAATCCATCACGCATCTCTTGTTATGGAAATTTTAAAAAATACCGAAATAAAAGAGGTAAATCTTCATAACCGGTCTGGTCATTGTAACTTAACGGTTTTGCACTGACCCACCGACGCCCAAAGGTCAAAGCACTGACCGTTAGATCACATGATAGACGACCAGATATTCGGGAAATTCGAGTCCTTCGTGAAATGTGGCTAGTTTTTGTGCATATATTTTAATGTAGTTTAAACGAACAAAAGAGTTTTGAGAAATGGCCTTCTACCTTGAAATGCGAAAGTACAAGGTCACCTGTGTTAACGAGATATACTGCTTCCACTGGCCTACGGGATGTTGCTAACATTACACATCTTATATATGACGAAATACCCCACAATGCCTCAGGCAAAACGAAAACTGTTTTATTTTTTTCTCAGGATGTTGGTGAGGATTAATTCGCTCTAACCAGAATCTGAAATTTCTTATACGCAGAATGAGCCAAGAAATTCACAAAGGTGTGTAACATTTTCTAAATGTTAAGCGGGGGCCTCTGTGGCTCAGTCGGTTAGCGCGCTAGCGCAGCGTAATGACCCAGGAGCCTCTCATCAATGTGGTCGCTGTGAGTTCAAGTCCAGCTCATGCTGGCTTCCTCCCGTCCGTAAGTGGGAAGGTCTGTCAACAACCTGCGGATGGTCGTGAGTTTCCCCCGGGCTGTGCCCGGTTTGCACCCACCATAATGCTGACCGCCGTCGTATAAGTGAAATATTCTTGAGTACGGCGTAAAACACCAATCAAATAAATAAATAAATAAATTTAAATGTTAAAATCCTACAACGTGTTAAATCCTGTAAAATGTGAGTGGCAACGTGTAGATAATTTTCCATTGATTGCAATATGCAATTTGATATTAATTTATAGGACTGTTTTAACATTTATGTTGTGAAATTTGTCTTGAAAGTGTGGAGCACTAGACATTGTAAATTTAACGGCAGGACTCTATTAAGTTACAACATATTCTTAGTACTTGTGAAGTGTTAAATTTTAAACACTTTAGACACTCTACCAATGGAAAAATTGTTTCATTAAACATAATTAAAAATATACATAGCATTTTTCAAGAGCGTATTTATGCTCCTGATACATGCAGTGTTATACGCCGAGAAACTGACCACTGGTTTAGTTGCTGCAAAAATGTTGTCTGCGAAAAGATTGAGCCTGTCGCCATCCAGATCGTGTTATCACTGAAAAAGAAAATAATTGACATAAAACAGTGCAAGCGATATCGTAACTAAAAGTAGGTTGGTAAGGAGTATAATACCCTATTGTACCAAGGAGAAACAAATGTCATTTTACCTGTAGCTCCAGGATAAAAAGCAAAAACCCGATTACATCTTTAAATCCAGATTATTCTAATTTGTCTGTACAATTCAGTGCGATTGGAGACATGTGACCTTTTCAGGGTCAATGGGTTCTTACTCACCCCCCCCCCCCCCGCCCCCCACCCCACTCTTCGTCCGCCTCAGAAGTCGTTTAAATGCAAATAGATTCATCGTACATGAAGCCCTTGAGAATTTTTGTGATAAATTGTTTGATAGCTCGTGGTTGTCAAACTGTGTCTTACCGACTACGATTAGGCTGCAGACTAATCAACTGTCAGATCAGTTCATCAATAATTGATTAATACCTTTTCTAAACCATGGTCATTTCAGGGCAGATTTCTACTCCACGGCTGACCTTCAGTTAAGCCACCCGTCTGCTTCAGGATGGTGAACAAATGATTTATGCTTCTTTAAAAAACATTTGTTTGGCTTAAGGCATAATAAACATTAATAAATACAGAATGTCGGCAAAAGAAGGCGAAAGTCAGGTTAAGATATGACAAATGTAAAAAAATATATACATGTATCATGTGATTGTGATGATAATGTTATTTAACTCTCCTTTACAAACCACATCTAAAAAGTAATAAATACTTGTTTTATTCAGCAAGCGAGTAAAATGGACGAAGTTTATCTAGAACAGCTTAACTACTACACCCATGTACAATTAAGTAAAGAGTAAGCAGAGAAAATGCTAACATCCTTACATCTCTTTCACTTAAATCCTGGTTCAGCTCTTAAAGGCTGTATCACAGTAAGGCATCTGCACGTGTATTAAACACTTCGCGGAACAATACGCATTGGTTTAAAACTATTTGAGATATTTGCAAATAAAATCAAACATGTAGGCTCCATTCTTCATTTTTCATCTGATCAAATCGTTTACTCTCAAGGGCACTGAATCACCATTTATTTCTGTTTCTACGATTGTATTTCAATTTTGAGGATCCCTGTCATTGTCCACGAGTCCTTGGTGAGAACGAGCAATCAAAGATGCTTTTGTGTCCGCTTGCGCAGTGAGAACGAGCAATCAACGACGCTCCTGTGGCCGCTTGCGCAGTCCAACGCTCATAGAAGAACATTTGTACATGCATTTCACCACTCTGAATAATGTGTGTTTATCTGTATGTCATATACGTGTGGAAGTTCGTCAGTAATAAAGCAAAGAAAGGTTGGGGATTTCGGCCATCGTATAAGGGAAAATTTTTCGAGTGCATCTTATAACAAACAAATAAATAAATAAATCCCTGAATCAAAGAAGGGATTAAATGCCGTGCCAGCTCACCAACGTCATGGAAAGAAAGCCTTAACAAACAAGACAATCGTAGTAAAGTTAAGCGAAGGTCACAGAGCCCAAGGCCTAAACATACATGTACTACGGACCTATACACTGATACTTCTGCCCTGTATATACAGGCGCTATTATTATAAAGTTCATCAAGTACTTACTGCACGTATAAAGGCTAAATTCAAGGTATAGGTAAATGTTAAAATACACCCATTTCATTTTTTAAATTTGTTTAATGCTTTACAATCGGTCGAATTTACTCTCAGCAAAACCTTAGTCCACAGTGACATGCCTTGTGTAATTGAGGGTGTACAGTGTAGCAATGACGTCAGTCGCCACCTGGCTGTTGATCTATTCTTGACCTCTCTTTTTCAACATTCGTCTCATGTCCTGACGTATAGATTAACCAGTTATTTACCACTTTGCACATCATTTCATCTCACAGATTACCTTTTCATGTACTTTTTTTCATGTGGCCCAATGAGTAAGAACAATCTTAAAACCACGACAGTTCGACTCACCGACTTTGCCTTTGTTACGAACGACGTTGGCGGCATCATTCGCTTCGTAACATTATAATGGTTGGCGGGGGGAGCATTACGCAGGAGCAATTCTCGAAACGAGGTCCATTTTTAAAAAAAAACGATCAAAACTGCAACTAATCTAATGATTCTTGTTGAATGGAGAACGGGAATAATAGGGTTGTTTGTTTCTCAGCGTTTTTGCAGACAACAGAGCTTTCAATCACGTGTCATCCCGGGCGGAACGACCTAGCTAACTCTTGTAAACAAACTTCCTTTCAGAGTCTTTCAAGCTTTGTCGAAAACAATCTTATTTTATACCTCGCATGGTTATTCTTGTTCACTTGTCGTTCCTTTTATAGTCGTCAGCTTTATTTTTAAACTTATCGTCTTTATTTTTGTATAGTTTTTGTTCAACTGTATAAAACCAGACAATTGATTTTTTTCGATCTACATTTCCTATAGCCTATTCGTTGTACAGGCTATATAGGTACTCACACTCAGTGTGTAATAAGTACTGGCCGGTAGCTCTTCACAAATAAGCCGTCCATAAGCCTACACACATCCACTTTTGGTGATAAATCAATTTAGCTTATCCTTCACGCCTGTACAGGCTCAATCCACGCATCCCTTGAATACAAATCATATTCAAAGTCACATCCGGCGAAACAAAATATTTTTATTACAACCAATGAGCACATTGAGACCGATACCGTCAATGCTAGCATGCATTATTATTCTTTGTCCACTTTCTTATTACACCAATCGTATTCGTCTACCAATTAATCGTCTTGAAAGTATTTGGTGTAACATTTTTCTTTATTCTTCAACGCCCATGATATCTTGTTGAATGCCTTTGCGAAAAATAGTCCCCTTTCGGACGTTATTGAAATTGTCACGTTTAAAGACAATAGGGTTTTTATCGCGCTCAAATGTAGAACACTGGCTTGCAGAGCTTGCAACAAAGTTCCTTTCAAATGAAATCGAACGTCAACGGTTTTTTTTTACCGTCATCGTATTCATGGTAATTCTCTTTATTCTGGCTTGAATGAGCTTTGTGCTGAAATGGTTTTGACAATATGAACATTTTATTGTGCGGAGTAAAACCCTGCGCGGTAAGGGATCCTCTTTCTTCTGCTCTCAAGACAGCGATTCCTCGCTTTTGCGAATGGTTTCTCGTAAACATTGAACGTGTGTGAGTGCTTTAGTAGCATTGCTCGAATCGTTTCGCATGTTTTATTATTATTATTAGACAACCAGGCAAAGTACTAAAAGAAGCCATAATTTCCCAAATCTGCGAACTTTCCATAAGGTACACGAATGAAAGGAAAATAATATCTATATTTAACCACAGAATGCGCAACTTGTGCGAAATCTGTAAAGTTAAAGGGAATGAAATTATTATTATTGTGTCGGACAATTTATCTGATATAAAAATGAACGTCCTTGGCTTTATCATGTCGAATGATCAAGGGCGAGATGTCATTTCGAAGACGTGAAGAAATCTCAGATCCATCTCATGTGTTTTGAGGATTAGATATATATAAGTATGCCCTTTTATTCTATTTTAGCCGGTTTCTAAACTTCTTTAAGACTTAGAAATTCAATATTTCATGTCTTTTTAGGGGCGGTTATAGGTAACATATTGATATCAGTACTTTGCAACAAATTCAAAATTTTATTTCATTCTAAGTCTATCATGGCTGAAAATTAATGATAGCTTTTGGTGGACTTCATACCCCCCTTACAAAATATGAGCGTAGGCAGGTATTACATTCCTTATATGCTAAGGATAAGACTTTTACAGTTGTCAGTTCTTACGATATTCAAATGTCGTAACTAATGCTTATTTGCTAGTAATGCAATGTAATGGTAATTCGGCTGGAGCCATTGTGTTGTAGGTTGCTGCCTTATAAACACCCACATAAACAGTTAAAATAAAACCTCATAACTCAGGAAAATTGACCAGATGTCAGGTTTCAACAGTTACGTGTAGCCATTTGCCAGCTACCACATTGTCGGCGCTGCTCTAATTTTACTCTCCATGTTGTGGCATTGTGTATTCAAGCCAACAGGGCTGAAGAGGCTTGTCCTTGAACCTCATTGATACACAGCATGTTGGTTTAACACCCACTTAGCCCCAATCGCGTAATTTTCGAGCTTCATTTTTTATGGAGGTTTTTATGTCAAAGAATAGACACTCTGCAAATGACCAATCTGACAAATACCCTTTATCGATTGGACAGAGAAAAAAGGTTTTATTAGCTGGCTAACAGTCACGGTAAGTTAATAATAACGCTCCAGCATCCGGAACTGACAGGATTGGTCAATTACTGACCAATTAAAATGACTTGTTAAAGATGGTACTAGAATCTTCATAGGTGAGAAAATGCCTGTATAGACTGTGTACATACATATGCATATATGTTAATGACAAAGCGACAGAGAGGCTGTGCTAACCTAACCCACAAGGATTAATTAGATCGAACATCATTGACCATTAATAAACGTGCGATTCTAATGAGTGCAGATAGACAAAAAGAATTTTATGAACGACGCAGCCATCCCGAGAGGCATTGATACGGGATGCTGACGCGACATCGACCGCTGCATGTGTGTGGCGCGTGCTGTTTATACGGAATTGTGGTTAAGAATGCGTGGGCTAATTTATATACGCTTTTACAATGATTTCTTTGTAATATATAAAAATATCAAAGAGCACGAAAACAAAACACGAGTAATAATGATGATAGCGCAGATAAATTATTTATCACAGGTGTGAAGTAATTAATCAATTAGATGAATCCTATACAAGAAAGAGACGCCCGATCTGAAATTCTGGTTGGGTTCAAAAGTTTGTGAGTAACGAAGCTGTGTTAAACAAAAAGTTCGTCAACTCTTTGTCCCAATTCTGTTCCAAATTCCAGTAGTATTTTGGCATACTAGTAACTGAAGCTGTATACTAATTGATAAACTGCACAGGAGCTCTAATCTACACTTGGCCCAATCTGTTCTCTCAAGACATAATATATACTGGTAGATAAGAGCTCCTATGTTAAACTATCAAAATTCCCCAAAACACCAAAATCGCAGAAATGAAATCTCAGTGATATAAGCCAGTATAAATTCAATATTGTAAATTAAAGCAGCGGAATGCACGCCAGGATATGATTACAGTGTGTAGATAACTATTAATCGATTTCTTTGATCAGTGTTTTACGCAGTGCTCAAAAATACTTCACTTACACGACAGTGGAGAGTATTATGCTGAGAGGAAAGCGAGCACATTATGTTCACGATTCACGAATCGCAGCGTTATTTCTCTCCACTTGCCTTCAAAAAACGTGGCGACATTGCCACTCTGAACGTCAGTGGCGAGAAAGTCCGCCAGTAACTTGTCAAGAGTCAGTGCTTTTCGTTGGATATTCGGGTTTTCCCCAGAAATGACCGCATCTTCAGTATGGCGTTAACAAAAACAACCTGATAAATTAAACAATCAATGAAAGTTTCATTTTCAGGGCTTACCTGTACTAAGTGGATTAACAATCTACACCAAAGAGGATAATCTAGATGTCAATCTCACTACTTCCCGTTGTTTGGGCTCAACTAATATGACACGAGCATTACGGTACAGAGTGTATTTGTCACGTAGCCACACGCTGAAAAGAATTCTCGTGTTTTCTATGATGGCCGACTGAGGAAGAAGAGGACGTAGTAGAAGGAAGAGCCAGTAGAAGTTTTTAGAATACAATTTGATGATTATTAGTATTTGCAACAAATGTTTGAATGATTTTTATTAAACACAAGGAATTAACGTTTCAGATAAATAACAGTACTCAGGTTTATGGATTGCGGAAAACGCTGCACTGAAAAAACAAATGTTTATCATATAAACATATCTCTGCAACAGATAATAAACCTGCTAAACAAATTAATTTCTTTCCGTAACTATCGGACTCGTACCTATACTACTTAGAGCGTTAAAATGAATCTAAAGTTTCGAAAAGCTATAATTTGATCTGTTTTATAAATTTTAGGAATTCATCAACTGTTTTGCACGGTAACACGTGCACACACTATAATAAATGTTTACTTTTAACATGTTCAAGGTGTGTTTCTTTTTCAAATACACGCGTATTTTTCATAAATATACTGACTTATTGTATAAATACTTGCAGTATTTTATAAATACTCACAATTATAGTCTGAGTGCAATAAATTACGTCGTAAGTTGAATGGATTTATTGCTTAAACGAAGTGATTTAAAGTTTTCATTGTATATGATCAACATTATAAAGCAGTCTTTTTATCAGTTGTTGGATAACCATGTTTAAGTGTAAAACATGTTACAATTAAACATTAATCACGTTTATTATCTCTTGCAAAGAGATATTTAAATGTCAAACATTTGTTTTTTCAAGTACCTAACAAACATTTTGACTTACAGATATAATAATGCATTTAGCATTTGTCGGGCATGGATCAATATTCCCCCTCACACCCATAGGCCTTCCGAACAGGGGAAGAATATATACAATTAATAACGTATAAATAATCCTGGTCGCATTTACGGGACCACGTTGATTACGCTAATGATCTTTATCTTCACCTGAGTAATAAAGACATGTTACCCGTACATACATCTGTTAACAACCACCTCAGGTTATAGCTAAGGAGTTCAGGAATGTTACATAATACGTTCGAGCGTTAAACTCACTGCCTGTTACCTCACGCGTTGCGTGCCCCCGTGTTTCTAGTTGCTATATAAGGTCCAGGAACATTTTCAGACTGAATTGATTAGATAATCTAATCACGAACTGATTTGTAATTAGGATTTATCTAGCCGCCCACGAAGTACATTTATCTGCGCTGATGGAGACTGGAGAACCATCTCCGTCCTGGCAAGGCTATTCTTGTCACCAGTGAAAAACGAAACAGAAGCTACAAAACTAAGCAGCATGCCGGTGAATGTAGTTATTGTGTTACCCGGGGCTGGCTTGTTTGGCCGTAGATTTCTGTGGTTTGTTTATTAATACCTCATTCCCTAGTCGTTCACATGTTCATATAAACATAGTTTGCCACAGGTGCAGATATACATAATTTGCCACCCCTTCACATATTCAGATGCACATAATCTGCCTTTCGCTCACATGTTCAGATGTACATCATTTGCCACTCACTCACATGTTCAGATGTACATCATTTGCCACTCGCTCACATGTTCAGATGTACATCATTTGCCACATGTGAGCGAGTGGCAAATGATGTACATGATTTGCCACACGGTCACATGTTCAGATGTACATAATTAGCCACTCGTTCACATGTTCATATAAACATAATTTGCCACACGTGCAGATATACATAATTTGCCACCCCTTCACATATTCAGATGCACATAATCTGCCTTTCGCTCACATGTTCAGATGTACAACATTTGCCACTCACTCACATGTTCAGATGTACATCATTTGCCACTCGCTCACATGTTCAGATGTACATCATTTGCCACTCGCTCACATGTTCAGATGTACATAATTTGCCACCCACTCACATGTTCAGATGTACATAATTTGCCACTCGCTCACATGTTAAGATGTACATCATTTGCCACTCGCTCACATGTTCAGATGTACATCATTTGTCACACGCTCACATGTTCAGATGTACATGATTTCCCACACGCTCACATGTTCAGATGTACATAATTTGCCACTCACTCACATGTTCAGATGTACATAATTTGCCACTCGCTCACATGTTCAGATGTACATCATTTGCCACTCGCTCACATGTTCAGATGTACATAATTTGCCACTCGCTCACATGTTCAGATGTACATCATTTGCCACTCGCTCACATGTTCAGATGTACATCATTTGCCACATGCTCACATGTTCAGATGCACATCATTTGCCACACGCTCACATGTTCAGATGTACATAATTTGCCACTCGCTCACATGTTCAGATGTACAACATTTGCCACTCACTCACATGTTCAGATGTACATCATTTGCCACTCGCTCACATGTTCAGATGTACATCATTTGCCACTCGCTCACATGTTCAGATGTACATCATTTGCCACTCGCTCACATGTTCAGATGTACATCATTTGCCACTCGCTCACATGTTCAGATGTACATCATTTGCCACTCGCTCACATGTTCAGATGTACATCATTTGCCACTCGCTCACATGTTCAGATGTACATAATTTGCCACTCGCTCACATGTTCAGATGTACATGATTTCCCACACGCTCACATGTTCAGATGCACATCATTTGCCACTCGCTCACATGTTCAGATGTACATCATTTGCCACTCGCTCACATGTTCAGATGTACATCATTTGCCACTCGCTCACATGTTCAGATGTACATCATTTGCCACTCGCTCACATGTTCAGATGTACATGATTTCCCACACGCTCACATGTTCAGATGCACATCATTTGCCACTCGCTCACATGTTCAGATGTACATCATTTGCCACTCGCTCACATGTTCAGATGTACATCATTTGCCACTCGCTCACATGTTCAGATGTACATCATTTGCCACTCACTCACATGTTCAGATGTACATCATTTGCCACTCGCTCACATGTTCAGATGTACATCATTTGCCACTCGCTTACATGTTCAGATGCACATCATTTGCCACACGCTCACATGTTCAGATGTACATCATTTGCCACATGCTCACATGTTCAGATGCACATCATTTGCCACTCGCTCACATGTTCAGATGTACATAATGTGCCACTCGCTCACATGTTCAGATGTACATCATTTGCCACCCGCTGACATGTTCAGATGTACATAATTTGCCACATGCTCACATGTTCAGATGCACATCATTTGCCACACGCTCACATGTTCAGATGTACATAATTTGCCACCCACTCACATGTTCAGATGTACATAATTTGCCACTCGCTCACATGTTCAGATGTACAACATTTGCCACTCGCTCACATGTTCAGATGTACAACATTTGCCACTCACTCACATGTTCAGATGTACAACATTTGCCAATCACTCACATGTTCAGATGTACATCATTTGCCACTCACTCACATGTTCAGATGTACATCATTTGCCACTCACTCACATGTTCAGATGTACATAATTTGCCACTCACTCACATGTTCAGATGTACATGATTTGCCACACGCTCACATGTTCAGATGTACAACATTTGTCACTCACTCACATGTTCAGATGTACAAAATTTGCCACTCGCTCACATGTTCAGATGTACATAATCTGCCACTCGCTCACATGTTCAGATGTACATAATTTGCCACTCACTCACATGTTCAGATGTACATCATTTGCCACATGCTCACATGCTCAGATGTACATAATTTGCCACATGCTCACATGCTCAGATGTACATAATTTGACTCTCATTCACATGTATAAATATACATATACGGACACATAAATGGACACTCGTTGACATGTTCTTCGACACATGCGCACTCACGCAAAACACACCACGAAAATCACAAGAGACATTACAAATGACATCTTCGAGAGAGCCATGGCAGAGGTGTTCAGTGGGTTTAATCACGCCTTGGGCATGGATTTTCCACGCTCTCACTGTTCGTGGGGCCTTGGTGACATTAAGCCGCCGAAGACGACGTTCACGAAATCTAACGTTTACAGAAGACCGCATTGTCTACATCACTATTATTATCAGCATTCTCGTCACTGCAATGTTCGATTGACTGGAGTCGCCATGTAAACCAATTCATGAATGTATGTATTTCAATGTTTGATTGAATGGAGTCGCCATGTAAACTAATTTATGAATGTAGGTACTGCATCGTTTGATGGAATGGAGTCGCCATGTAAACTAATTTAGGAACGTATGTATTTCAATGTTTGATTAAAGTGAGTCGCCATGTAAACTAATTTATGAATGTATGTACTGCAATGTTTGATGGAATGGAGTCGCCGTGTAAACTAATTTATGAATGTATGTAATGCAATGTTTTATTGAATGGAGTCGCCATGTAAACTAATTTATGAATGTATGTACTGCAATGTTTGATTAAAGTTAGTTGCCATGTAAACTAATTCATGAATGTATGTACTGCAATGTTTGATGGAATTGAGTCGCCATGTAAACTAATTTATGAATGTATGTACTGCAATGTTTGATTAAAGTTAGTTGCCATGTAAACTAATTCATGAATGTATGTACTGCAATGTTTGATGGAATGGAGTCGCCATGTAAGCTAATTGACGAATGTATGTACTGCAATGTTTGATGGAATAGAGTCGCCATGTAAACTAATTTATGAATGAATGTACTGCAATGTTTAATGGAATGGAGTGGCCATGTAAACTAATTTATGAATGTATGTACTGCATTGTTTGATGGAATGGAGTCGCCATGTAAACTAATTTATGAATGTATGTACTGCAATGTTTGATGGAAAGGAGTCGCCATGTAAACTAATTCATGAATGTATGTACTGCATTGTTTGATGGAATGAAGTTGCCATGTAAACTAACTTATGAATGTATGTACTGCAATGTTTGATGGAATGGAGTCGCCATGTAAACTAACTTATGAATGTATGTACTGCAATGTTTGATGGAATGAAGTCGCCATGTAGGCTAATTTATAAATGTGTGTACTGCAATGTTTGATGGAATGGAGTCGCCATGTAAACTAATTCACGAATGTATCTACTGCAATGTTTGATGGAATGGAGTCGCCATGTAAACTAATTCATGAATGTATCTACTGCAATGTTTGATGGAATGGAGTCGCCATGTAAACTAATTTATAAATGTATGTAATGCAATGTTTGATGGAATGGAGTCGCCATGTAAACTAATTCATGAATGTATGTACTGCAATGTTTGATGGAATGGAGTCGCCATGTAAACTAATTTATGAATGTATGTATTTCAATGTTTGATTAAAGGGAGTCGCCATGTAGGCTAATTCATGAATGTATGTACTGCAATGTTTGATGGAATGGAGTCGCCATGTAAACTAATTCATGAATGTATCTACTACAATGTTTGATGGAATGGAGTCGCCATGTAAACTAATTTATGAATGTATGTACTGCAATGTTTGATGGAATGGAGTCGCCATGTAAACTAATTCATGAATGTATGTACTGCAATGTTTGATGGAATTGAGTCGCCATGTAAACTAATTTATGAATGTATGTACTGCAATGTTTGATTAAAGTTAGTTGCCATGTAAACTAATTCATGAATGTATGTACTGCAATGTTTGATGGAATGGAGTCGCCATGTAAGCTAATTGACGAATGTATGTACTGCAATGTTTGATGGAATGGAGTCGCCATGTAAACTAATTTATGAATGCATGTACTGCAATGTTTGGTGGAATGGAGTCGCCATGTAAACTAATTTATGAATGTATGTACTGCAATGTTTGATGGAATGGAGTCGCCATGTAAACTAATTCACGAATGTATCTACTACAATGTTTGATGGAAAGGAGTCGCCATATAAACTAATTTATGAATGTATGCACTGCATTGTTTGATGGAATGGAGTCGCCATGTAAACTAACTTATGAATGTATGCACTGCAATGTTTGATGGAATGAAGTCGCCATGTAGGCTAATTTATAAATGTGTGTAATGCAATGTTTGATGGAATGGAGTCGCCATGTAAACTAATTCATGAATGTATCTACTGCAATGTTTGATGGAATGGAGTCGCCATGTAAACTAATTCATGAATGTATGTACTGCAATGTTTGATGGAATGGAGTCGCCATGTAAACTAATTCATGAATGTATGTACTGCAATGTTTGATGGAATGGAGTCGCCATGTAAACTAATTTATGAATGTATGTACTGCAATGTTTGATTAAAGTTAGTTGCCATGTAAACTAATTCATGAATGTATGTACTGCAATGTTTGATGGAATGGAGTCGCCATGTAAGCTAATTGACGAATGTATGTACTGCAATGTTTGATGGAATGGAGTCGCCATGTAAACTAATTCATGAATGTATGTACTGCAATGTTTGATGGAATGGAGTCGCCATGTAAACTAATTCACGAATGTATGTACTGCAATGTTTGATGGAATGGAGTCGCCATGTAAACTAATTCATGAATGTATGTACTGCAATGTTTGATGGAAAGGAGTCGCCATATAAACTAATTTATGAATGTATGTACTGCATTGTTTGATGGAATGGAGTCGCCATGTAAACTAACTTATGAATGTATGCACTGCAATGTTTGATGGAATGAAGTCGCCATGTAGGCTAATTTATAAATGTGTGTAATGCAATGTTTGATGGAATGGAGTCGCCATGTAAACTAATTCATGAATGTATCTACTGCAGTGTATGTCAGTACCCTGTGAATAGCCAATGATTTACCCTCAGGATTTTCTGCCCATAAAACTGACAGTCTTTCTTTAGTATACATGGCGCTAAACGACAATAAAATACAAAAGATAAACAAAGAAAGGACTTTTCGCTGGATTTATTCCCGGTATACAAACACTAGACCATCCATATGGAGCCTACATCTCAACAAATGATCATCATCACCAGCAATGATTTCATGTAATTGTTGGTCTAAAAACCAAGAAGCCCGCAAACAATGCCTTCGATGCCGCAAATTACGAGTTCGATGCGGTTAAATGTAATGGTGCCAGATTTGCTAACTATTTTTGGAAACATCGGTTGCTGCCTTCAGGAGGCAGTACATGAGTAAGCTGGCAAAGTCAATAATAAACAAGGGTAGTCGTTCAGGTTAAGTGAACACGATGCAACACGCCAGCAAAATAATCCAACAAAGAAATGACATTGTGTTGGTCAAACCGTTAGATGGAGAATGTATGTACTAAGGTGTCTAGCATAGTTAAAACAATGCACTCCAAGATTGTTGATATTGCGTAGGGTGATACTTTTCGCCAGTGGGCGTGATTTGGCCTATATCGATTTTAACTTATCTAGTTAATGAGTGTTTTACGCCGTATTCAAGAATATTTCATTTCTACAAGACGGCGGCCAGCCTTACGGTGGGATGAAGCCGGGCAGAGCTCGGGGGAAATGCACAACCATATGCTGATTGCTGGAATATCTTCCCACTTACAACCGGAGGAAAAGCCATGCCAGTGTTCACAGTGTTGGGATCGATACATTCAACGGCTTACAATCTTATAGAAAAGTCATAAATTATATTCGTATGGTTGAACGTATTACATGTTTCAGTAGAGACTCCCAAAATAACTTCTAAACCGGTAGAATCTGGTTCTGAAATCTGGTAGCTGGACTATAAATAATGAACAGGATGGGATAGGTCTAACTTTAAGAAATTTTAATTAACCGTTAGACTGGTATCCTTTTATTTTCTTACGCCAGGAGAATTCTCCACGTAGTCTAAGGTAAAATTTGTGCGGCACATGTTATACTTACTGATTTCAGCCAATACCTAGCTTATACCATTTCATGGGTCTATATCTTGAAATTCTCCTGCAGATCAAATTTCATTGTGGTATCAAAAGGCTAAAAAAAAAACAAAAAAAACGCAGAACAAGACGATAAGAAAGACAGAAGTTGCGCACTATAGGTTTCTTCATTATTTGCGTCGTACGATGTAAAATGGATGAACTTCGTTCACACCGCTCTTCAATTTCTACACATTCAGCGGAGTTTGTTTATATATATATATATATATATATATATATATATATATATATATATATATATATATATATATATATATATATATATATATATATAGCTCGACCCATGTAAAGGTAGCTGTCACCAGCTTAGAGCACAGTTAAATCCCGCTACAGAATTTTTCTACGGTTATAAACAATGGGTGTTTTGTGCATTTTTTGTCGACCTCTTAGCCACGAGCCGGTTGTTCTGAATGAAACCCTTACGGTGATATGAGAAGACAAAGCGATGTCCTGATTGTCGTAACAGAAATAAACCATAAGCGGACCTCTTTCTCTTATCTAATTTTTTTTTCGCTTGCCCCATTTTTTCATTAAGTACCACATAAAACACGGCGTGATGAAGTGGAAGAGATCATGTGACATAACTGTAAATAAAACGTCTTGTGTCCCGAGACTGAGAGTCGCCATTATGGCTTGTTGTCATGACAACGGGTACAGGCGGACGAAAAATTAAACAAGTCATGCATTTTTATACTCTTGTTTGGAAACCCTAGTTTCTGTCACCTAGACCACCAAAGACGTTAAACAGGACAAAGATGAGACACGTCATCCGTCGCAGGAATACTGTTCCTAACGAAAATATATTCACGGTTGCTGCAAGTTGCATGATAGCCACTGAATGAACTTTATTTGGTTTTTTGGAAGCCGATTGAGTGAGTGCTCGGGGTTTAACGTCGTAGTCAACAATTTTTCAGTCATATGACGACGAGGGTGCCGACTGAGGGCCTCCCGCTACCTGGACCTTCATAATACATAGAGGGGTAGCGATGTAGCGAAGTAATGGGGTAGCAAAAGATTTTCTATGGGCGTTCATATGAACAACATTCTGATAAGCGTCATCAACATCCTCACAATCATCATGATCAAGAGATACATTATTACCCGACAGAAATGGCTTAAAACAGGGCGGGGGCCTCCGTGGTTCAGTTGGCTAGCGCGCTAGCACAGCGTTATGTCCTAGGAGTCTCTCACTAGTGCGATCGCTGTGAGTTCAAGTCCAGCTCATGCTGGCTTCCTCTCCGGCCTTAAGTGGGAAGGTCACCCAGTAACCTGCAGATGGTCGTGGGTTTCACCCAGGCTCTGCCCGGTTTCCTCTAACCATAATACTAGCCGCCGTCGTATAAGTGGAATTATAAGTGGAATATTATTGAGCATAGCGTAAAACACCAGTCAAACAAATAAATAAATAAATACAAGAGGGCGAGGAAGAATATACGCGGCGACAGAGGGGCGAGACATTTGTAGTGGACCATAACAGGAGTAAATTTGTAGAAAACAAAGTGAAAACTTGTTGATTATGGGTCAAATGAGTCAATGGTTTGCTTATTTTGCCCACGGTCAGCGAGATGAAGGCTTTAGGTGTTCGTGGATCGCCCAAAGGTCTTGCTTAAAACCTCCCATCAATCACGCTGGTCCCTCAATAGTCGAATCGATTTGTGTGATTGCGTACATGCATGTTAGGTGCCATTTGTCGGTAGACCAGGGCTGTTTTGGGGAATATCTGTTTAGTTTTCCACTTGGTGGCATACTGCAAAAATCAGGCTGACTTTTTACAACTGCAAAAAGATCTCTCGGCATAACAATTGCGTCGACATGCTCGTCGATATATATATATATGTCAAGGTCACGTCGTCATCGTTATCATCGTTATAATAGCCTTAATCACGTGATTTGGATGACTTTGCAAGTTCACAAGTATACGTCTGAAACCTAATTAATGCGTTAAGTTTGCATACATTAAACTTTAAAATTTTAATCCTTTTACCAACACGCAGTTGTTATCTCAAAGAAGCTATTAGTTTCGTTATCTAGGGAGGTTCCCAATGTTCCTTATTAAGTCATTAACCTCGAACCCGTTATAAATATTAAAGTGATCGCATACACCTGTAATGAATACAAAACTGCTCCACTTTTGACAGAGTGACAAGGACAACTGGTTGAAATCTTAAAGGCATCATGATTTACATTGATATGACTTGATTGTATACAGTTGTGATACACTCCTTGGAGACCGGTATCATTTAACGTTTGTTGTATATATGTGTACGAGGCCTCTAACGACGTTCTCAGCCAAATTTCCGACATATCATGATATTGCCTTCTTACTGAATACATATTTGAGTGGCCGAGGGGGTTAGCATGTCAGCGTGGCGTAATGCCCCGGAACCTCTCACCAATGCGGTCGTTGTTAGTTCAAGTCCAGCTCATGTTGGCTTCCATTCCGGTCGTACGTGGCCCGGTTTCATCCCACCATGACCCTCGCTGGAGTCGTGTAAGTGAAATATTCTTGTATACGGTGCAAAACACCAATCAAATAAATAAACCAATAAACAAGAATACATATTTGTAGGGGAATTGTTAATAATAGGAGCTTTGCTGGCAATATTCACGTGGACGGTGTTCTCTTGCGTCGTTCATTATAGAGAACACTTGTTTGCATGGCATGCCACAGGCAGGAGAACTCGACGGTATTTCGCCACAGGTGGGTGATTTTTTCCGGGCACTGTGCGGCTTCTTCTACACACAAAACTAGAAAGTCTTCAGTAAGGATGTAAAGAACAATCAATTAAATGCTTAGTTCTTATGGAGATCAAGATCTCCATATCGTCGTTTGGGCCTGACACTAGTCGGGGTTGAACCAGTGTCTTTTTCGCCTGACATTGTACGCCCAGAAAATCTATGTATAACTATTTATAGTGGGGCAAAACACCTACAAAGTTATAAGTTAAAGAAGACAAGCGAGATTACCTGAGAATATACCATTTCATTAAAAACATAGCTTGTAGCTAAATTTGGGCTACTTTATGTAAATTAAGTCATCAATGTCTGCTTTTAAAATGCCTTTGATACCGCTTTTTTAAAGCTTTACCTGATTAGACATCCTTTTCTTTCAAAATTTAACTTTCTGCTGGTTGGATAAAATTACTTCAGGCATGTAATGAAATAGGATATTAGGCACTTTTTTGTTTAACAACGTCAAATCTAGTTGAGACTACAAGATTGTGGCAAAATTGTTCTTTTTATTTGTTTAAAAAATGACGGCTTAGTGGTTTATTCTTTGAAAGAAGGATACACACTTTTTATATATGCCCCCCAGACACAAAAATAATTTGTGGCGCTGATAGAGATCTTAAAAGACTACATTATTGCTCTGTGGGAGAGCTATTTATAGTCATTCCCTGGTAGATCTATAACCACGTGTATTACTATTGCATTTAGCAGTGTTTTAATTGTTTCAATTTGTTTTACTTAAAGATTTTTTTAGAGACTTTCATGTTTGTACTTAATTTAAGAATGTTCTATAGCAACCCCACCTTGTTCCCACGATATTATCACCGGTACTTCGCCGGTGACGAAACAGAGCATTACGAAAGATCATACAGTCCATCGAGATACTGGTCAAACGAGTATACATGTATTAGGGCCTGATGCACTGATATGTACACTGATTGACTGACTGGCTGAATTGCTGATTGCTCGACTGGTCGATCGCTGTACTCAAGAATTTTTCACCCATATCACAGTTGTTAGGTTTATGTGTGAAGGGAACTGGAGTGCCTGGAGTAAACAACATACCTTTACCACCTGAAAAATCTCAAGGCTGGAGTGGTACGAGAGTTGGATTCGAACTCGACGAAACTCTGAAGTCTCTCCTTGTCTCGTTAAATCCTCCGTGCAGATTAGAAAGCGCCCAGGAATGTGGCCTGTAAAGTGTGATTAAGATGAAACACGCGGAAGTTAATAATACATTTCACAACGACGATTGCATTGTCTTCAAGAGCAATGTCATGAATGTACTGGAGATAACAAGAAATCGCAGGAATTACATCTATTTGTTTTAAAAAAAACGTAATTAGAAAGCTACGTTAGCTGAAATTTAAAAGTACAAACTTACCACACAGAATACATACTCTCTTGCCACAGAATTTAAATTCCCTGATAGCGATAGATTTCATTCCACATATTAATCTTACCCGTGATTTTATCTCATTGTTACGGTCTGAGTTTGCTTTTGTTGACAGGAAGTCCACGACGGCGATCTTCCGCCTTGGTACACATAGAAACCTAAGACAACTGGACCTCTGACGCAGATTTATTATTTTCTTGCGAGGAAAAGGGAAATTTGCGGTTCAAGGAAAAAACCACTTAAGTTACTGTGATGAATATTAAAACAATATTGCCGCACCTGTTCCTCTATTGTTATTTCCCCCTAAAACTACAAGTAAATTAAAAGCATGAAGTGTATATGAGTAAAAGCAAATAAGTGACAGTGTATATTGGATGGACTGAATTTATCAACTGCCTGAATGCTTATGTAAACAGGAAAAAGAAGCAATTAGTTACGGGTACTAATTCTTAATCTATGACCCCGATTCACGTACTTGCGTCGTTATCAAATAATTGATATCATACAATGTTTGATGGTACAAAAAACTATAAAGAAAAGGTGTCGAACATATATAAGATATTGACAAGTAAGTAGAAAGTGATCAGGTATTAAACAAAAAGGCACATACAATGTTAGTACTAACTAGACAAGGGGGGTCAGACATTAAAAAATGGTCAGGTATTTCTGAATAACATAGGTACAAATCATGTTGGTTTACATAATAATTAGACAACATGTGTGAGATAATAGTATGAAACAGACATGCAGGCAAAGAAGTGATCAGTTGGTTTACAACAAGGATACATTTTTGGACAATACAGACCCCCCCCCCCCCCCCACCCCGCTCACACCACCCAGGACATTGCCCCAGTATGGACATTCTCCCAACGGAAATTCTTCCCATCGGACAATTTATTGTTCTGATGTTATACCATTTATTGTTCTGATGTCATACCATTTATTGTTCTGATGTAATACAATTTATTATTCTAATATGATACTATTTATTGTTCTGATATGATATCATTTATTGCTCTGATGTGATACCATTTATTTTTCTTATGTGATACAATTTATTGTTCTGATGTGATACAATTTATTGTTCTGATATGATACCATTTATGTTTGCTACATCTTATGCAGTGCCCGGCATGCTGGGGTGATGAAGAAAGTCTTTGTTTTAAAGCCCAATCGACGTGTCAAATGGTACTTCTAAGTCATACTAATTCCAGTTACTGTAGAACTTTTACAAGACAACGGCATGAGTATTCATCTGCAACCCCCAGCATTATAAAGCAAATCCATAGTTTCGTACATTAATGAAGCAAATGTGGGGCAAGACAATAATATGGTGAAGATACAGTTAAAGCTGTCATATGACATAACAACAATGCGGTGCTCCTCGATCCTAATGATATATCTGGTACGGATGTGGGTTGGAACATCCGCGTAGAAAGGGCGCAATATTACAGGAAGATCTCATCATACGCCGCTCATACAGCCAAGATAGGTGTACCATCCGCGTACGGTTTTACGACATACACTAACATCCACACATAAAATCATCTAACTTACAAGAAATGCCACGTTGTTCGACACCAGCCTTGCTATAAAGGATTCACAAACGGTCTAGTTCCCGGCATGATTACTGATACTAAAACACATAACCATGATAATACGCAGATCGAGTTTTGACTGTTTCCGCAGTTATTCGCCATGAAGCGCTAAATATAGTGTATAGTTATAACAGAAATTATACATAATAATTTAGGCATAACGAATGGCTTACCGAATAACAAATTAGGTAAGCAAACTGAAGACACATCGTGTCAAGCTTACAGCTACCCTGTGGAAAAAGACTAAAGTGCCGTAAAACGGTCTAAACGAGACTACATGTACTGGTCTATCAAGATCCATGGGCATGGGCCGCCCTTCATGCTTTCATCCGCGTGAAATCCTCCCCACATCCGATCAAGATGCGCGTAGGTTGGGCTGATGATACGCGTAGAGTATATCGTTAAGATCGGTCAGTACTGCAGCCTTAAGTCGAAAGGGAAACCCTCGAACATCCGCAAGTAGCTGCAGATCTTTTTGGAAAGAAGCCAGGATGAGTTGGACTTGAACTCAAGGCGACTGCATTGGTGAGAGGCCCCTGAGTCTATGTGTGATGCTAACACGCTAACTACTCGGCCATTCAGGTCCCTAATTCTTGTTCGTTTGATTTAGCTAGCTTGTCGGGTTCCCTTCGCTACAGGATGCCTGGTAGAACATACATTGTTTTGTATTAGAGCGAGATTGTTGGTAAGATAAATGTCTTATTGAAAAGGAAATAGGCTTAACTTTCTATCATCTATTTAGGTTTTTTCCAAGTGTAAGTAAACAGCGCTCATTAAGACGGCTTTTTTGCATTTGAATACCCACTGCATTAGGCAATATTGAAGGAAAGGAATGTTCAGTTTTAAACTAAATCACTTATCATTAGAAATATCATTTAGGGAATTCCTGAAAAGCAGCCAGTCGAGAGATTGTTCCTCCTCACATTTATTTTGGGTATTCAGGAGAACAAAAAACGTACTGTGTTTTATATTGTAAGGACGAAGAAGTTTTACAGCGCTATGTACATACATGAGTTAAGCGGAAACATATGACAGTGCCTTATATTACCGCCTGTGGTTTTATGTTCAAGTTAATGACACAGATAATCTTCAGTGATTTGTCATTTCCACAGCTGAGAAAAACTTGAGTACCGGTAAACGCTAACGGCTAATATAATCAATATAAGCGTAATTAATGTGTTTAAATTAAAGTATACAGGTCTATAATGACATAAACACATCAGAAGGAACAACCTAATGAATGATAAAAACGCTGTATTGTTTAGAGGTGGACATCAAAGTCGAGTATCATCAAAGGGGTCTTAGTTTCATCAACGTCCGTCACAGCTGATATTTATCGTAGAATAATGCTCATTAATTGACTCTTAACTGAATAAAGTGCACGTGTTGCGAAGAGAGACTGGAAAGCGACCGTAGTAATATTCTAATCGGGTCGAGAACAGATCTTTCCAGAAACATTTTGTCCACAGTCCGATAAATATGGTATTTTTCTGCCCCTTGTTTGTCTAAACCCTTCCAGTATGCATGGTCACCCCGCTGATGCACATGACTTTGAGAAGTGTTAGTGTTATCAGACCCTGCACATACCCTGCTATTCTCATGTTATAAATTCTAAATCTATAGGGCATGATACTTTTGGGCTAAGTACAAGATTCTTGTATAATAAAATATAACCGACTATAATGATTGGTCGGTTATATACGAACATGTTAAACACCGTATTCTTCCAATAGTATAACACATTCTGTAGGTTAAGTGAAATATCCAAAGTAATTATATGTCATGGAAAAAGCAAGAATGCATTGGTTGTAACTGGCTGATATACATTACTAGGGCTATATCACTGAGTTATCTTCCTTTACACTAAACTCAATAGATGGCGCTATGCCTTTCTTGACCATGAGCCATAACCAGGATACTTGATGGAGGTTGCTTGATGGAGGCTGCTGACGTGTCACCATTTTGAAATATAGGTACTTGTGTAAAATTAAAACATAATTATGTCAGACTGTTAAAAAAAATATGGATGTAGAATATCTGCGTTCCGTGTACGAGATGGTTGTACGAGGTGATTGTGCGAGATGATTGTACGAGATGATTGTACGAGATGATTGTACGAGATCATTGTGCGAGATCATTGTACGAGATCATTGTACGAGATGATTGTACGAGATGATTGTACGAGATGATTAAAATTGGTGTGTGTGATCGGTCATGGTGTATTTACAAGTGATGAACTAGCTAAAACTTGTTCTCACCCGAGTCTACTTATTTCACTATTTTTTTACACTTTTTTATTTTTTTTAAAGCACTAAAACATATCTATTTATCTATCTATCTATATGCGAGTATTTCAATACGTACCATATTTCTTTGTAGATATAAGGTAGTGCCTGTATACAGTATTGGTTTAGATTGTGAAAACGCATAATCTTCCCGGTACAAGACTCACCTCGATGGATACATGCCCACTATAACTGTGACAGTTTGCGGCGATACTTGTGTTTAATGAAGTATGGTGACTTAATTACCTGTTTCACATTAGCAGAATTCCTAAAAGTACATCTATCTTATCATTCATTCAGAATTTACTAAGAACCGCAAAACCACCAACCCATGCATTTCGCCACATTCCATCGGCCTAATATCTCGACACGATTACAATAATCATTCAGTTTAAATTATTCAAGCTTTTCTGTCATTTATACCTTCACGTAGATATCTATTTAAGGGGTCAATAATTGGGCACTTGTGTAAATCTTAGAATGGAATTCCAAGAACGAGTCCTTAAATTAATTAACAATTAATTGTTAATGAGCACATAGCATGAGCACTCCTACCGAATATATATTTATATCCACATGGCAATGAACGTACGGATCAAAAGATACAGCCCTGTCTTTTCTGATAGATTAAGTAAATACACTGGGTTCTTTATGAGACGGTCAATACACATTACAGTTTTATAGTTATCTTTTTTTTAATTTATTTGAAGCACTTTTATGACTATACCGTAATAATACAGTTTGTGCTCGTGAGTAGGAAAGAAAAAATGTGTGCCTTTAAGCCCATAATGATAATGATTTGATGCGTCATAAACAAATTTTCTTGTCAGCTTATGTAGTGGTTTAAAACAAATCATTTTTGAAGAATGCAGTCATTTTTCTGCACCTATAGGTAATCGATGATTTATGGTAATTGGAATGCCGTTTATATTTATTTCAAAATTTTGGATTTTTATACAACTTGTGAATTGTACATAATTCTGTCTGATTTATGAAGTAAAAAGAAAGACTTTCCGCACATCGACACAGGCTACATTAGGAAGTACAGGCTATTCCACGCTTACTGAACAGCGTTCTGTGAATGCCACAATGGCTGAGACATTCTGTACAAAATCCTACATGCCACAAAAGCTGAGACATCCTGTACAAAGTCGTACATGCCACAAAGGCTGAGACATCCTGTACAAAGCCGAACATGCCACAATAGCTGAGACATCCTGTACAAAGTCGTACAAGCCACAACAGCTGAGACGTTCTGTACAAAGCCCTACATGCCACAAAAGCTGAGACATCCTGTATAAAGTCGCACATGCCAGAAAAACGGAGACATCCTGTACAAAGCCGTACACGCTACAACAGCGGAGACATCCTGTACAAAGCCGTACATTGCACAAAAGCTGAGACATCCTTTACAAAGTCGTACGTGCTACAATAGTGGAGACATCCTGTACAAAGCCGTACATTGCACAAAAGCTGAGGCATCCTGTACAAAGCCGTACGTGCTATAATAGTGGAGACATCCTGTACAAAGTCGTATATCCCACAACAGAGGAGTCATCCTGCACAAAGTCGCACATGCCACAACAGCGGAGAGATCCTGTACAAAGTCGTACATCCCACAACAGCGGAGATATCCTGTACAAAGTCGTACATCCCACAAAAGCGGAGACATCCTGTACAAAGTTGATGTCGTCTTCCACACAGGTGGAATGTTAGAAGTTAACATATCAAAGCTCTGACCGACCAACCTACAGACCGACCCACCGATTTACAGACAGACCTACCTACAGACCGACCCACCGAACCATCGACAGGCGACCTAAAGACAGACTGACGTACAGACAGAACCATCGACGGACCGACCTACAGACAGGCCGACCTACAGACAGGCCGACCAACAGACCACCCTCCCTTCAAACCGATTTACAGACAGGCCGACCTTATTGGTTGTTCATCAAGAACGTGCACTATGACAACAAATTTGCATTTCTACAAAATTTCTGTAAAACTCGCTGGCATTTTGGACACACACAGATATATATACAATGTGTTGTAAAAGTGCAACATCGTCTCTGAAGTGCTGTAATAGCACAACATCGTCTCTAAAGTGCTGTAATAGTACAACATTGTCTCTAAAGTGCTGTAATAGTACAACATCGTGTTTGAAGTGCTGTAATAGTGCAACATCTTCTCTAAAGTGCTGTAATAGTACAACATCGTCTCTATAGTGATGTAATAGTACAACGTCGTCTCTAAAGTGCTGCAATAGTACAACATCGTCTCTGTAGTGATGTAGTAGTACAACATCGTCTCTAAAGGGCTGTAATAGTACAATATCGTCTCTAAAGTGCTGTAAAAGTACTACACCGTCCCCAGAGTGTTGTAACAGCACAACATTGTCTCTAAAGTGCTGTAAAGGTGCAAGTGCCAATCAAATATACAGTATGTTACAGCTACCTAAAATTAGTGTACGCAAATCAGTAGTACGTATTTTGTGGATCTGCTCCATTTGTCTTTTGTGAAACACTCCCAGTGCTTTTCTGTGTTTTAAAATACAGCCAAATATTATGTATATATACAGAAAATAAATGCATACAGAAGATATATGTATGCTGGGATTTTAACGTCATCAGAAGGTATATGTATGCTTGGGGTTTAACGTCGTCAGAAGATATATGTGTGCTTGGGGTTTAACGTCATCGGAATATATATGTATGTTTTGGGGTATAACGTCATCAGAAGATATATGTATGCTTGGGGTTTAACGTCACCAGAAGATATATGTATGCTTGGGGTTTAACGTCGTCAGAAGATATATGTATGTTTTAGGGTATAACGTCATCAGAAGATATATGTATGCTTGGGGGTTAACGTTTTCAGAAGATATATGTATGCTTGGGGGTTAACGTCACCAGAAGATATATGTATGCTTAGGGTTTAACGTCACCAGAAGATATATGTATGCTTGGGGTTCAACGTTGTCAGAAGATATATGTATGCTTGGGGTTTAACGTTGTTAGAAGATATATGTATGCTTAGGGTTTAACGTTGTCAGAAGATATATGTATGCTTAGGGTTTAATATTTAGAATAGAATAGGTAGAATATTTCATATATGATGCCGACCAGCATAATATGGTAGAAGGAAACCATCCGCTGAACGTCCAGAGAGGAAGCCAACATGAGCACGTGAGAAAATTCGTCACTGTTATGCCGGTGATTTATTCTCCGAACACTCCCATTTCTTACAACCAAAAAACTGACAGCCATTGCATAAGTGAAATATTCTTGAATGTGGTGTTAAAAATCATTCAATCAATCACTAACACAACAGAAGAAGTGAGTATGTGTTTTAAGTATAAGTACAGAAAGTAGGCCACACAAATACGTGTAGATATATCTTAGCCGATTTAAGGTAGTGGGATTATGGAAGTATATCAAGTTATGATAGGCGACAAAACCGCCACAGCATCATGGAAAATTACTGGATTTTAATTCTCTTACAGGGTTTCAACTGAAATTAAACATAAAAACGCACAATGAAACAAAGAAAGACAATGGAAAATAAGATACGTCTTAATCTTAAAGTTTAGTTTCTCACACTAGATAACAAATTGAACCTATTAATATTATAATTATATACAACTTAATAGTCATGGTATTTACTCATTTAATTTACATTAAATCTAATTAAGGGAAAATTCATAGTCATTTTTTTGCTCCTTGTTTATGATATAAAAATTTTCGCTTTTTATTATAATGCGTTACAGCGACCATTTGTACATGTATAGCCATTCGTTACGTCGACTGAATACACAATGGCAGAAGTCGACCTGTACGTGCATGGAAAGCTGTCTCAGTGGGGTTATCGAAAATGCGAATCTGGACACGGATCGGTAATCTGATTGTCACGGACTTCAGATGTGGGGTTTCGCTATTTTTCGTGCTGTGACTCCCTGTGTTAATTCACTGAGGGTCGTGAGCCCTCGGGCGCTTCCGTAAATCCACGGGCGAAGATTATGGAAATTATGCTGGAGAACAAAGACTCGATTTAAGACGCACCTTTGATCAGCAAAAATATTATGAAAGGAAATTCCTTTTTTATGGAAATGAATTGTTTTAAGTGTCATGGTGTTAGAACCCATTAATTACTTTGTGGTAAGATGATAACGATCTAGACTCCACAGATGCGGGAGCATGGAGATAGGGCCACCATTTTTGCAAGGAATAATTAAAACAATGACCCACAAAACCCGATAAATATTTTGCTTGGGAAAAGAACAAAAAACGAAAACGGCTGTAGACAAATGTTCGAAGATAGAGCCTTCGTTGTCTCCGTAATCTTTTTTTAATAATGTTTTCAGAGAAAAATTGTGCCGTTAGCAGTCCACGGTTCAAGCGTGCATTGGTGCTGTGGATGACCTGCATAGTCTTCAAACGCCGTCGCTCGTTTGAAGTTCTGAGATAATAAGCGTAATAATATGACATAACATCCTAAGTAATGGGCGTTAACACAAACTGTGTTGTCTTAATAGCACGACTCATTAAGATGATTTATTTTATCTCGGGATCTGCGTTAAGAAAGCATCATACCTCCCAACCTTGGCAATAATTTTCATGTATATGAAAATGAAGAGCGGAAAGTTTTCAAAGAAACTTTTTTAAGGTGCCAACGCGCCGCATAAAAGACTCACACATTTTCACAGGAAAGTAGACTATGTTCTTTTTTCGTGAATATGGCCGACTTAACGATGCCGTATTTCCGTTCATTGCTTAATACACGATTGGTTTTCTTATCAGTTCCTGTTCCCTACACAGCTTATCTCTGGATAGACAATCAGTCTTTAAGTTTTGCTATCTCAATAATCAGTTCAGAATAATAGCTATGTTAAATACATATTACAGAACACAAACGGCCATACTTTTATCCGAAATGGACGAAACGGAACGAGCCTCGACTGAAGCACATGCACCAGCCAAGTTGTCTGAGGTAAAGTCCGGAAAACTAAGTCCAAAACAGGACCAAAACGGCCTTACTTTTGCCCAAAATAGATGAAATGGACAGCACCTCGAACTTGTTTTGGTGAAGCATGTGCGCTAACCTAGTTGTCTGAGGTAAAGTCCAGAAAACTAAGTCGATGAAACGCCATGTATGAGTGAAGGCCGTGTACTTAGGGTTAGACGGACTGATAGAAGAGGCCCAGATCTATTGTTCTGGTTTAGGCTTATAACGGTATGGGGCTTCGAGACATATAGCCTACGTGTTTGCATTGTCTAATGAGTGAGTGAGTGCTTGGGTTTTAACGTCGTACTCAACAATTTTTCAGTCAAATGACGACGAAGGAATCATTAGGGTGCATGTACGTGTGTAATGGGCCTCCTTGTTGCAGGACGGATTTCCACTTTTTTTTTTTTAAGTCTTAGGTGTGACTCGATCAAGGATTGATCCTGGATCTACCGAAGGGGACGCTCTACCAACTGTGCTATCCGGGCCGGTCATTGTCTAATGTGCTCCACGTATATATTAACAGTGGATATAGCAATCTTACTTTGTTGTGCACAGATTTACATATGTATATAAATTTTAGTGTTTCTCTGTGTTCTGTTCGTTTCTTTTCTCTGCCCTATTCTCTATTTGTGACAACCGATAACGAAATAAAACACATGGCCCCCCAACTCAGCTTCTTCATGAATACTTTTCATTTGTATGCGTATAACAGCGTTTTCTATCTGACACCTGTACGAGTGAGTCTACGCTCACATGGATAATGTGTCAGTGCGCCTAGCCTGATATGTTATTTAGGCAGATTTAAATTAAAATTAAAAAATGTGATAGATTGTTAAGCTTTCCAGATAAAAGATAAGATAAAAAAGCCATCCGTGTTACTTTGTTCTGCAGATCGGACAATGATAAATCCATCCGCTTTGAAGTCGTGGGCGGAGGAATATAAAAAGGTGTGAGCAGGTAATTGTTTTCCACCCATATGTATATAGGGATAGTTATGTTGATATCGTTGATAGCTAACAGGCGAGACTGGATTATTATTTCAAACAGATTAAGAGATCACAATAGTTTATCCACCCCCGTAAACAATTAAGGGTGTACTTATTTATGTAAATGAATTCACACTGATATATCCTTCACGTCTCCCGCCATCCGTCGGGAAATGAAACGCTGGACATCCCAATACGGTCGTGTGTGACTCGTCTGCTAAGATAATAAACTCTGCAGTAAATTACAACCATAAATAAATGTGCGTCATCACTCTACTTTGTTGTGCAGAGTACATATAGGGTTATGCTTATACTTTTAAAATGGCTTTGTTTCATGACTGAGTTTACATCTATACAAAATGAATTCCTAGTATTGACCGTGTTGGCACGGAAAACCGCTTTTGCCTTTGCACTAACATGCACTTGGCACTGAATTCTCCTTTGTGACGCATTCTTACACCAGATATATATCTGTATAGGCATCCAGGACAACCTGACCTTTATAAGTTTTCGCAAAGTCTGAGAGAATATGGAAATAACAGTGTACTTTATATAGAAGCATGCCTAGATTATGTTTTCGTGTGTTCCACATATCAGTTGTTGTTATATAGCGTATATTATTATACACGTACACTGCAAATATTGACGACGCATGACTTGTATTTATAAAAACACACACAATAATGTGCAAACGTCTTGTTTTTATTTGAACTTAGACGTCTTATCTATAAACACGGTACATGTATACGGTGGCCCTATACACCTATACGTTTTTGTTAAAACATACGCTGGCATTCTTTTTATAACGTTTTCAGTAAATCATTCAACGTTTTCTCCAAAACATGTTGTGTTGTTTGGAAAACGTGTCTACTAGAGTGGTCAAATAGGCGTTTTTATTTTAACGTGTATATGCCTATCAGTTTTTGCAGTGTAGTTAAATAATGTAAATAAAATATGTAGGAGTGTGAATACATTCGCCAAAAGGAACTGTAAATAAACTTTCTCAAGTAAAAAGGATATGCGGTATGTCATGATATCCACTGGCTCCCAGCAAACCATCGTGCGATATGATGTTTGCAAAGCGCTTTAGTTGGAAACCGCACTAGATAAAAGAGCGGTGGAAATCCGTCCTGTAACAAGGAGGCACATTACATGCACTCTAATGATTCTTTCGTCGTCATATGACTGAAGAATTGTTAAGTACGACGTTATACCCCAAGCCCTCAGTCAGTCACTCACTCACTGTTTTAGTTGGTTAGAAAATGAACCCTAAATTCAACTATATTTTCAGGACAGTATTTAATGGTCTTTCAACTGAAATAGTCCTGGTTGTAGTGTTTTTCTTTACCTTCACAAAGACCACACTGTGGATATCCGGGTACACATATCAATGGGAATGGAGTTACCCCTGGCCAATAAAACCCCTGACAAAATAAATACACAATCTGTTAGGTTTTAAATGAGGATTCTGGGTTTGTTTCCCATTTAACCTCAATCTACGCGATATTTAAGTGGGGGAGGGGTTTACAGTAATTTATAATGTGCAGTTTTTTTACGTTACATGAAATGCGATGCTGAAACCAGAAACATACATTAATTAATTAATTTAGGTGTACACTAGGCTATGTTATGTGAAATATGGTCGTAATACTGTAGGACTTAGAATGTGCGACGTGGAAACAAGTGTTATTTAAAGACGAGCCCGCGAGCCGGACTGATGATCTGATGTGATAAGAGTGCACTGTTTGGCACGGAATGTCGAAGAACAGTACTGGTAGTAATTGAAGGGAGATAAGCCAAGAATAAGCATTCCAACTCTCCTTCATCAAGATTTACCTCACTTGAAAAGGGGTTAAGCTCAAGTCAAAGCACATACATTATACTTATCTCAGACTATCCCATTTCAGTCATAGTCAAGTGAAATATTCTGGATTCTGACCACCAAATAAAATAAATAAGTAATTGAAGCAAACAAAATATGCATGTGCTTATTCAGTGGTTTAACAAGCCGAAAATTCTTCACTCATTCAATCAGCTCTTCAACAGTCATTCATATAATTATGCATGCATTTATTTATTTTTTAACATTTAGCCTATCTCGGTTGATTATGTTTGTACACATCTAAAGTTTTGGCGCAAGATAAGACTAACCCTTGTCACAATGTGACAACTCTTAAGCGTTACCTGTACATAACATGAAAGTTTCAACACTTTGGTAGAGGTCTTGCTTTAGCTTTCGAGTTCACAGTGCATTTAAAATACAACTTTTCGGATTCGTTCAACCATTCAATCATTCAATCATCTCCTTAACTCATATGATCGTTTATTCAAAAAGGCACCCATTCTTTTAATATTTTGATCCATTAACTTATGGAGTATAGGATATGTGTTAAGCCTGTTTTAACCACTGCCTGTTTTGACATGTACGTAACATGTTCCTTAGTTACTCGGAGAACATATCCTACATATCCTATATAAAGACCTCTGCGGACATTCATATTCATATTCCTGGAAAATAACATGAAGTTTGAAACTGCAGTTGGAATATAACAGAATGTAGAAAGTTAAGAGTGCATTTTATTATTTTATTATATATATATATATATATATATATATATATATATATATATATATATATATATATATATATATATATATATATATATATATATATATATATATATATATATATATATATATATATATATATATATATATATATATATATATATATATATATATATATATATATATATATATATATGCATATAAACTATATGCTGATTCCACCTTGCGGTAATCTCCAAAAATGTTATTTTTTTAATATCATACTAGCCGAATATCTCCATCGGCTCTGGATCATACCCGTATAGACTAAAGTCAAGGTGGAACAAGTCTTTAATTTTGTAGAGGAGATACCTTGGGACAGTCTGGTAGGCTCTAATCATGGCCTCCTTACGTTGAACTTTCCCTCGCTTCGGACTCTCCTTTATGAAGTGTACATGCGCATCAGACACCAGTTTTAAGAAGCCTTCCATTGTCAGCTGGCCATTGGCTTTTACGATATCTAACTGAAGTGGCATGTCTGATGGCAGAAATCCCTGGAACTGGAAAGATGCCCAGAGGCGCGTGAGCAAATCGTATTGGCTGATACATTTCGGGTTCTTCTGTGATGTGAACCAATAGGCTTCTATATTTAGTTTTATGTTGTCGATGTCAGTTTCCATTGACGATATATTGGTCGCTATGTACTTGTGCATTCCTGTTGACGTCAAGATGGCGTCTCGGCTTCTCGAAAAGTCATCCATCCGTCCGATGATGTCGTACTTCACGTGACATGTCTGACAGACACGTGATATGGGCAGCCAATGATCGTCGAACTGTTGCACTGTAAACGTCGTCGCCCGGCCAATGTCCACGACGTAGCGTAAAAATTCATAAAAACTGACATCATGGCCGCACTGGAGTGCAGTAATTCCGGCACCGCTTCGGTAATTTTGGACTATAGGTACGCCGATGTATCTCCAAAAGTCTGGCAGAAATAGTTTGTCAACCCATGCTGAAAATAATCTAGAGTAAGGCTCTCGGACAATGATAATTTTTTTGGCGTCGTTGAGGAAGGCATATTTACTGGCGAAGTCCCCTCCCACTTCTGTTAACTTGTCCATGCCAAGACGGTGAATTTCGTCCTTTTTAATATCAAACAGACTACCCATGTACTCATTTTCCTGTGTTTTCTGGATGTAATAGAAAGCCCTTTTCCAGAATGTGCACCCAGCCTTTGGAACAAAACAGTACACCAGCTTCAGTGGCTTATTTACAACCATATGATGAAAGAACATGTCGTCTGGTATCCCTGGCAACGCCGGAGCAGACGAGCACACATCAGCCACGTGATCTATCGCCGATCCTGTCCTTCTTACAAAATGATGCGAATCCAGGAACGGTTCCTAGACAAACGGAAATTAGATAAGATATAGCCTTCGTATTCGTAACTCAAATCTAAAGGCAATACAAACAAAACAAAAAAACCCAATCAAAGTTATTACTCACCAGTGATATTGAAATTTTCTCGAAAGGCGTTTAATATCAAAAATATGAAATACTTACCTTCAAAACATTTTGAATAATTGGGAATTGAAGAGGGTTATCCCATATATTAATCAGATCTAGGGCTAAATGATTTTTAGTAAATAAAAAATAAAATTCTTCCCAAATACAAAACTGCAATAGAGCGTTTACAACACCAACCCTTAAAGACCAGGGGTTTTCTCGCGCTATTTAAAGCAGATGACGGTTTGATTAATCCGGGAATTTTGTTCTATGAATAAAATGACTGGTTTTGGCCTGACGCCAGTTTGGCAGTATTTCAGTCATATCCTACCAAAACAGCATTATATTAAGTTTTGGTGTTATAAACTACCGAAATCTAAAATGTTTCTTATGTTTTGTTTTCATTATTTCATTTGCTCCAATTCGAGTCTCTTACTGTATTTATGATCGGATGAGAGGTGTAAAAATCCTAACCATAGCAGTTATATAATCCTGAAATAGCAGTTATATAATCCTGAAATAACAATAATGTCCGTTACAAACCTTTCACTGTAATAACTGTAAAAATATCAATCATTGGAGTCTGTGCTCGAAATACGGATTAAGGAAATTTTAACACACACAAAACGCATTTATATACAAATGGTATACAGGTCTCCTAGGCCTATATTTATCAAACAACTTTAGACAAAAACCATAAATTGCAAGTGCTTAAAAAGTCAAACTCAGAACAGGCAAGAGCTCAAATTGTGGTTGGTACGTCGTGATGAAGTAAGAAATCAGTGTACAAAGTTTAAACTTCCTAGAGTAAAATATTTTGGTTGTAGCTTTTTGAATTTTTGACTTAAGTCAGAAGACGTATGATAAATATAGCCCCAGGCTCCATGATCAAGAAGTTGTCTTAGACTGTCAGACCAAGTCTTAGCTTGTGGTATCACTTATGACATTAAATTTTATTAAACACTAATTAACAATTGTGTCACGAATGACCTAGACAGCTTTCGGTATTTAAATAAACACTCCTAATGCACGTAACAATTTTAGCGCAGTAAACAATTTTGAAGTCGACTTATTTTGTCTTAATTCTTGATCCTGGGGCCAAGATGCTTTAGTGCTAAAATTGTACTATGTGCAGTGCTACAATGAATATTTTTGTCCTGGTTCATGCATAGCTACTCAAAATTACAATTATACGAGTACTCACAGCTGATTTATCCACTGGGTTAGAAATCGAAATTTGTGAACCGGAATCAGCTGTAAATAAACAGGTCAAAGTTCAATGTTAAGCGAGTAAATTCTGGTAAACAGTTAGCGACACGTACAATAAGGTCTCTGACCCACCTCTCGTATGAATGACGTTGTATCACTTTCAGTATTTTGGTAATCACAAACGTGCACTGATTTTTGACATTACCATAGAACCAATACATGCAAATGTGTAAAGTTTGAAAATGAAACTTAATTCACTATGATAGAAAATTATAAGACTGTTCCACTGGGAAAATAGTGTATTCAAAGGTAAGGGTTTCTAATGATCGAAGTATGAATCACTAAATAGACCACTTAAAACTGTGCATAAATATACTTTCATTTATTTATTTATTTATTTATTTTTTAGATTTTTTGTGTAAAAAGACTTAAAGGCGCTCAAACATTTGAATTCTAAGGTGAGCTTTAAGGACCATACTATCAGAGGTTAGGAGCTCTGACGTCACAGGAAGTTTATCCAACTCTAATCACGACACTGGATGTTGGAACAACTCTTTTTATATATGAGTAAAAGATTTCTGAAATAATGTCCTGCTCAACATCAGGAAAAAAGAAATGTGACGTCAGAGTTCCAAAATACTGTAAATATAGCTCATAAAACCCACCCCAGTATTCAAAGATTTGAGTTTTAAGCTGTCTTTATGATGAACTTTACTTCATATTTTAGTTTTCCTTTACTTTTAACACTGACGTTGCGGTATGTGCAGCTTGTTCCCGAGGTAAAATATTTACTCTGTGAAGGTGATAGGTTATGTCCGTAACGCCAGTGTTATATATACTATTTTCCTAGTGGACCGGTCTTATCATTTTCTATTTTAATTGCTTGCCTGGGTGTCTAATTACTGTCATTATTAATTCACTACAGTAATTACAGAGGCTATACCCGAGATTTGTGGCAAATACTCCGTAATTGCAAATGAAATCCAATTTTCTGTATTAACTGAGCTCAAGGTGTTACCTTACAGTATAGATCACACTCGTGCATGTACTACTTAGAGTGTTAAAATGGTGCTAACGTTTGGAAAAAGGTACAAATCGCACCGAATTATGAATTTTAGGGAAGGATTTTGGACGGTAAGAGGTGCAAAAACGAGGCTGATATTTTGCGGATGGTAATTAGTTGGGCTGTGCTGAAATGATAGCAAAGATACGATTAGATTTGCGCTATTTCCCAAAAAATCTCAGGTACATTCTTCTTCAAATCAGTAGGTAAAACTATTTAAAGTATCCGCATTCTACAGATTTGATAATTCTTTAAAGAAATGTCGAACCAGTACACAGATAACCACGGTTAATTCTTATAAAATTTTCTCACGTGTAGGTAACTGTATATAGGCATGTCACTATGATCAAAAGAAAACCAATGAGGTAAAACAGAGACAATTATAGTTGCCACAATAAATATTAGACATGTGCATTAAAGTGTAGATCCAATGAAATAAACGATCTTGGAAATAGGCTGCAGTGAAAAATACTAGGGCACCCTAACTCACCGATAAACATTCGATGATAGAGCATCCACAGTACAGCATTGATGACAAACAGGAACAAAGCGCTGGACAAAGTGAATCGCTTCCTTAACATCCTCACAGAGTACACCTGACTTCAGCGTCGTCGGGAAATAGGTCCAAACTGCATTTATAGTCGACGTAAGCTGTATAACTTTTTCACATTTAGACTTTTCGTATCACCACTTGTACACTTTACGCATCTTTAGGCATGTCTCATGCATCAAAACACTTCCGTGCAGTCGATACCAGTCCTGTTCCACGCAGTTAGAATTCTCCTGTCACAGTCTATGTAGACTTGAAGAGAAGAGCAAAATAACATGTACATGAAACGGGTTATATATGATGTTTATGTCAATTATTTGGAGATATACGCAATATATTTGTCACATTGTGACCCTCACAGCATGGTACTCAAGAATATTTCACTTATACGACGGCGACCAGCATTATGATGGGAGAAAACGGGCAGATCCCGGTGAAAACCCACGACCAACCGCAGGTTGTTGACAAACCTTCCCATGTACAGCCGGAGAGGAAGCCAGCCTGAGCTGGGCTTGAACTCACAGCGACCGCATTGGTGAGAGGCTCCAGGGTAATTACGCTGCGCTTACGCGCTAACCAACTGAGCCACGGAGGCCCCGTGTACACGTATAAGGCCGTTCTCTCACCAGTAAGACTGCACGTTCGAACCCAGCTCTTGCTGAATTGGCTAGTTTGTTTTGCAAGTATCAGGCAGTGAGATGTAGTTTACTTTGGTTATTCCAGTTTTCTACCCCATAGATCGTAAATGAGAACAGTTCCCGTGTATTTCGTTGAATACGAATCGAATAATTTAAATTGAACGTTAACCATATATAAAATGAATATATAAGGTACCTTATGCATATGCAGTTGTTAACTTTGTAGCAACTGCTCAATGAATCCAGACAGGGGCAAAGAAAAACAAAAGCCTTGCAAACTACTATATACGTGTATATATACACACATTCATGCAGAGTTAACACCGGGTCTGTCCCGCGTTCAATATACGTATGTGTGTCCACGTCAAAAATTTGACTGATTCTCACACTTCAAACAACGAGCACGTTAGAAAGGCTATACCTGAGACGTTTGTTGATAATCTACCAGCGTAAATCCAATTGAATTTTTCTCGCTATTTTAGTATAGCCCAGCTAATTACACAAACTGTGAGCTTCGTCATATATTGCAATAACTTAACTCAACTTTAGCATCTCTCTAGAAACATAATATTATGTTACGTGTAACAGATTCTAGTTTTTACTAGTCCGTGAACTCTAGCTTACCTCCAATGCAGTATTAAATCTTTTCCGCCAAATCCTATTTGTCACGTTGGACTCCAGATTACCTCCCAATGCAGTATTAAAACTTTTCCGCCAAATCCTATTTGTCACGTTGGACTCTGGCTTACCTCCAATGCAGTATTAAATCTTTTCCGCCAAATTCTATTTGTCACGTTGGACTCTAGCTTACATCTAATGCAGTATTAAATCTTTTCCGCCAAATTCTATTTGTCACGTTGGACTCTAGCTTACCTCCAATGCAGTATTAAATCTTTTCCGCCAAATCCTATTTGTCACGTTGGACTCTAGCTTACCTCCAATGCAGTATTAAACCTTTTCCGCCAAATCCTATTTGTCACGATGGACTCTAGCTTACCTCCAATGCAGTATTAAATCTTTTCCGCCAAATCCTATTTGTCACGTTGGACTCTAGCTTACCTCCAATGCAGTATTAAACCTATTGCGCCAAATCCGATTTGTTCATCACATAACCATTGAAGATGATCATCTTTGAATCCGATAAAACTTGGACTTCGACACAAGCAATTATTCTATAAAAATACAAATAAATGTATATAAAAAAGCTTAGAATTTGTCACGCTCAGTTATACGATGGAGTCTACCGATTGAGAAAGTAGTACAATATACCACCTGAGTCTTGTCAAGCATAAAACGTGAAAGGGTGCTTTATTGATCATTGATGAAACCATGGAGTTATCGTACTTTCAGTTAAGCTATTGTTTACCAATACAGGTAACACGTGTCTATTTTTGACCTAGCGTAAGGATTTGTGTATATAGTAACAGCTTGTTCGATAATCGAATGTGGCATTTGTAGATCAAGTTTGAAGTTAAGTTGTTTAGGCAATTACCGATCTAGACAATACATTATTACGTCATAGAGCTACAGTACATGTAGATCTAGGTGAGGACAGGACATACATGCATGCTGTATGTAAAAGGTAAACCTGGGAATAAAGCTGTATATACTGTCAATCCCACCAACCATAGTTCATTACATAATTAAGGGACTGACAGCTGAAATGCGAAAACGTAAGAAATTTCACTAAAACGTAGACATGACAAAATATTGCAGTGTTTAGTAGGTTGAACTTGATAAACATGAAAACCGGCAAAAACTTTGAATTTAAAAATTCAAATAGATGACAGAAGTCAAAATTGAAGAAAATCTGTAACGTTATGTGTTTCTTAGCTATATAGGTATAGGGACAAAATACTGAATTACCAGTCTTGCTTTAGCAAATAGTGTTTTTTTTTTTTTTTTAAAATACTTTAGTTTTATCTTCTCTGTCAATTCCTGTACCAGTAATGCAATTTGAAACTATAGGGTATATCATATATATATGAAAATATCTAGGATAAAACTATAGGGTATATCAGATGAAAATATCTAGGATTAAACTATAGCGTGTATCAGATGAAAGTACCTAGGATGAAACTATAAGGTATATCTGACGGAAATACCTGGAAGGAAAATACCTTGAGACTATTTTGTATTTTCCTTATTTTTTCCAGAGAGAAAGGTTAAAATACTAGTGCTGTTTTTTAGTGCGAGTGTATGAAGTACACAAGAATTGATCGTTGATAATTGCCTGACAAATGTCTGGCTTTGTCAGCGTGATCCTAATGGCACCATGCCATGCCAGCTGTGCACGTGTAATTAGGCGGATGTCAATAATAGTGTCCAGTTGATACTGCCTTACTCTTAATGCCGTACGTGGGAAGGTCTGCCACCAACGTGCGGATATTCGTGTGTTTTCCCCGGGCTCTGCCCGGTTTCTTCCCGCCATAATGCTGTCTGCCATCGTATAAGTACGGCGTATAACACCAATCAAATAAAAAAATCAATCAATCCAGGCATAGTTAGATGCACACGCAATCTAACGAAGCGTGGTGATTTGTTTAATAATTTCACACACTCAAGTTTCAACCTGCCGATGGTGGTCTGTTTCCCCCGTATTCTGTTCGGTTTCCTCCCAATATAATTCTGACCGCCGTCGTATAAGTGTAAATATTCTTGAGTGCGGTGTAAAACAAATAACAAATAAATAAATAAACACTTCAGTTTCCTCAACTCACGAACGTGACCGCCGTTGTAATCAGCAAAAAAATCCTTAAGCACACCAGGTTAACATCAGTGAAATAAAATATATATGGCCTTAGATATAGGTTTAACAGCTCTTCAACCGATTTAAGCCCTTCTCCTTAACCCACTATACAGCAGAATGCATGGATTATGGACTCCGACACCTACAGGCATTTTTCTACACAGTTCCGCACTGATTATATAACTTCTACTTAAGATCAGCAAGGGTATAACCCTCCCAGTGTTAATACATTAACTTTACAGTAGCTCTGGTTAGACCAAGCTGCCTGTTTAATCTTCAAATCGAGCATTTTGCCTTCTAAGCCACAACAATGCATGGACTGGAAAATATTAGCTTAATATATTGTTCATGACACAGGCAAATCGGCAAACATTCCTGTATAATCCGGATAAATCCCTCTATCCCTGCTTAAAATCGTTTATTTGGACTGTCGTGATTGGTTCCTGCGAAAACATACACACCGTTCCACTGGAATAAAGTGATATACACTTACTATACTAAAGTGAAGTGTACAGCCTACAGATTGGAACGCATTTCGACAAGGGAGCGAGGAATTTGTGAGCAGTTAGTTGGACGATCACTATTTCAACTTAACACCATATGCCAGTACCTGATTATTTTGTTATCAGGGATTTAGTTCTACTTTCAAACCGGTTGTGCTTTTGATGAGTTTCCGATCTCCTTTATAGCGTGAACTTTTTCATGACTTGGATGTTTGTTTGTTGCAACAGTTTCCCACATGTAATTTAGTGATTATCATTCGTTGATTTCAGTATGTTTTCACTGGATACACATGTATTATCACAGCCGCGAAAGTGTTTGGTCATGATAAGGGTTAATCAGCGACACCAGGTTACTAGAAAGGCGTGTTTTATCTCTTTCTGGGATTAACGGCGTTTCCCGTTACATTCGGAGACTGAGGCAGAATACGAGCGATGAAAATGAACAGTTTCTTGTCTCGAAGCTGTGATAACTTTGGGACTGTCCTGAAAACGGACGGGAACCTTGGTCTGTGGCGTTACCCTACCAGAGGTCAGTATTACGTGAACATCAACGTGTTGTCCTTGAGAGGAGCTGTCAGCCTGGATGATGAGAGCTGGAGAGATTTGATTGCGAACCCTAAAGAAAGCAGTGACAGTGTGTACGAACCCGTCACTCATATGAGCAGTCCACACTCCTATGTAAGGGAGTATGTCCCTGGTCTGCAACCGGAAATCTGGACTTACTCCTGCGAAGGCGTACATGGTCGGAGGGTAGAACAAATCCCCAGCAATGTTCACGATCAAGGTGCCCAGAGACGAGGAGCCTCTAAGCTTCTCCGTTCTTTGAAAAGATTCAAACACAAACTGATGACATCAAAGTCGAAAAAAGGTGTCGAACCTTATACAAATGATGAGTGCAGTGGCTCCTACCATGAAATTCAAATCTGTACATCTAGCACCACACGTCACAAAGACGACAAAATTCCCGAAATGGTCGATACCTGGGAGCAACGGAATGCCGGCACCAAACAGAGTTCCCAAAACCATCTCAGGAAAAGTGTAGAAACAGCATTTGTTCACCAGTCGAACAAGGTAAATTGGCTATCGTCAAGACCAGAGATGTTGTCCTCCCCAGAGCCACGTTTTCCGTCAGAATGTCACACCTATCCAGACATCATCAAATCGCACAGTGATCCAAGCAACCGCCGAGATGGACCAAGGAATGACAGCCATAGTATGCTGTGTGATAGTCACGCTGTCAGACAATCTGACAATCAAAACACCAGACGAGGTCGGAAATGTAACCTAAAGCGACAGACAGTTATACGCATACCGTCCAATGACAAACTCTTGCACGCCAAACCGGGCCTCCAAGAAATGCAGTCGTTCAGGCAAGAAGTTCATCAACATACGTCCTCGTCGAACAAAGCAGTCCGTTGTGTAAGCGATTCAGTAATGCCAAGGGACAGAGCTTCGTCGCACACAATCACCGATGCAACGTTGCAGTCAACGCCGTCTTCCAAAGATACTATAACGTCACCAAGAAATGAAGAGATTTCTGGGATGTATAGTGCATTGTTTCCAGAAGGTAGAGACATGTATCAATCGAGAAGATTAATGTCGCCGTCGAAAATAACAGCGTCGCAATCTATCAAGGAAATGTCTCAATCTAAACCACTGCCTATAACAAAAAGCACGTCATCTTCAACAAGAGTAATGTCTCCAAGAACGACAATGACTACAAATCCCACGTCTACCACCATGTCTCTGTCGAAAGAAACGATGTCGCCAAACTGCAGAAAAATAACCCAAACAACAAAAGCAGTGTCTCCAAATCGAAGAACACTACCTCCAACATGGGCAGTGTCTCCAACTAGAAGAACGCTATCTCCAACGAGGACAGTATCTCCTGCAACAGCAGTTTCCCCAACTAGGAGATCTACGTCTCCAAACAGGCGAGCATTGTCTCCATCGACAAGAACAGTATCGCCATCGAGAAGAATGTCACCTCCTCGAGTCATGTCTCCAACAATAACACCACTGTCTCCAACAAGAAGAACAATGTCTCCAAGCAGAGGAAGTATGTTTCAAATAAGAAACAAGTCTCCATCGAGAATAACAATGTCTCAAACGAGAAGAACAATTTCTCCAACCAGAACAATGTCTTCAACGAGAAGCACAATGTCTCCAACAAGAACAAGGTCTCCAACGAGAAGTGCCATGTCTCCAATGAAAAGCACAATGTCTCCAACAAGAAGAACAATGTCACCAACAAGAGCAGTGCCTGTTGAAAGAGTGCTATCCCCAAGAAGAAGAACGATGTCTCCAAAGACCACACTGTCATCACCGTACGGAGCAATCTCTTCGGGGAACCCCTTCCCAGTACATTCCAGCATGCGTTTGAAAAACGGGAATGACGGTCAGATAAACATAAATTTGAATTCGGTCGACCGAAACGTGTGTTCCAAGACAGAATCAGGCCATGTGCATCTTGGTAGCCGACAAATAAACACCAGTTCTTCAGTTGATAACCAAGAGTATGGGAAAAGTGTCAGTCGACCGTGTATATCCGAGGGGCTTCAGGACACCGAGTTTAACTCTGGCTCGCCTCTGCACCGGACTCCCATTGATGATCGCGCAACTTCAGTCCTTCCCAGCTATCATAAATCCATACTGAGAACAAAAACACTTCCTAAAACTTGGAGAATGGTCAACAATCTATATCCAGGTAAGACTATCGGAAGCTTGCAACAATCTATACCCAGGTTTAAACTACCGGAAACTTGCAGTAAAGCATATATCATTTACTGCTTTTGGTGTTCAACTGCGACTTTATAAATCAGCACCCACGAATAAAATAACAAAAAAAGAACAACGAAAAACGTCTTAACAATAACTTTATTGAACACAATGAAATTCCTGTTTTCTCCCTATGCATCAATAACTGAAAAACCTGACAAAAATTTTAAAAAAAAGCAAAAGTAAATACGCATTTCAGACAGGTAGAACTAAGTGCCGTGTTAAACATGTTAATCAGTGTCAAATAAACAAAAAAGTGATTAACTGGTCTAGATCATCATATTCTTCACCTGTGTTATTACATTTCAGGTCAAACATATCTATCAACCACTGAGGATCGCTGTGGGCATCACAGTGACAGACAACCATCTTCAGCATCTTCAAGTGTCCAGAACAGCCACCTGATCAACCATTCTCGGTCTTACAGTCATTTGGATGGCTATCAACCTGGTTCCGGTGACCTCCAATCGTCCATGATCAACTCCCAGTGGAATTCTCGTCATCCAAAGCCCAAGGTGTCCACTGGAGAGCCGAGCAGCACCGGTCGCAATGGGTACAGAGTTAGAGGGAAATCGTCCAGCAGCCACTCGTCCGGTCGACGTAGACACACAGATCAGCTGTCCCAAGAAGACCGGTCTGTGCACGAGCAAATGAGCAGGTCTTACGGCATTCACCACACAAACCAAGACGAACCCAATCCGCAGCTGAACCACCAACATAGACTTAGTCTGTCCGCCATGTCGGCTGACAGCCAGGAAATCCTGATTTAGGCACTTCTCACCTGATTGGCTAGCAGCGGTGATAGCAAATAGCAGGTTAAATCTTATGTGGGACTTGTAAGCCATACTACCATTTTTTGTATTGTGCCATCGGTTCCACTTAGCCAAAGTTTTATATCTGCAACTATCGCGAGGGATTACACCACGTAAATATCATTTTCTGTCATATCAAGGATCTTTGTTCCACACCGTGGTGAATTAGCTGAGCTTAACATTTCCTTTAAACTGGACCAGCAGCACATGGATCATTACTAACATCGCTAAATTAGTCACCGTTACTGACAAACAATATACTGTCATGTACATAAGCATTTTGTTCGTTGAAATGACATTCAATGTGAATAACTAACTGCATTCGCTTGCTGTGGCAGTTTCGGTGGGTCCCACCCCCCTTCCCCCAATCGTACTCAAAGGGCTTGTTTGCTCGGGTAAAATATGTAGGTTGACCATTCAAATTAATTAAAGCCAAGACAGACATGGTGATCGCTGATCTTTAGCTCACAGAACATAATACCAACAAACTGTACAATGTGCGTAGAAAGAGGATGCACTGATCAAATTGGTAAATTTGTATGGTTCTGTAAAACTGACGCCAAAAAAATAAGCTTTGATTTACTTACGTGTAGACTTGTCTGTACATTAAAGCAAATATGCCTAATTGCTGATGTGATGCTGGTAATATTTCATCGACATTATAGTGGGCCAGGTACACTAATATACTTTCAAATCAATCATTAATCTGATTCTGTTTTCTCAGGATTGGCATTTCAATTATACAATTTTACGTTTATAATCTTAAGCCCCGCCCAAACTATCCAACATCGTTCAAATTTTGTTGACTCAAGTTGAATCCTGTTTAGGTATGTTGAGTGTTCCGTCCACACTACAAATCAGATAGGTCAGCATTGTCCAACACTGTTGTCGTGTGTTAAACTGTACTTTTTTTACCCAACTTTCGATATATTGGAGGGAAATTTCCATCTTTCTCTCCAATGCATTAGACACAATGAGGAACAGCCTGAAAAATAGTGTCGTGTGTTCATCGGCTACGCTTATTGCCATGGCCATACTCCCATATCAAAAAAACGGTCACATGGTGAGATCAGTTTCTCTCTTTAACCCTTGGCGCCGCCATTCTGACCAGGTCACGTGCATTAAGACGATCACGTTTTTTCTACACGCCCGCTGATTGGCTACTTTCTCTCAATTTGACTCAACTTGTGGACAAAAAATACACATGCACATTTTCGAATCAACAAAGTTGGATGGTGTTGAGTGTTGTTGGGCCGAGTTAAAGAACCCGTTCAAAACTACTCAACATGGCTCAAGTCGTTGCCTCAACTTCAAGCTGACTCTTGTATCAACAAAAGTTGAGTGTGGTTGGGTAGTCTGGACGGGGCTTTACAAAACACAACAATGTTCATGTAAACATATATTTATATAATCTACGTTTCTCAAAGAAAATACTGAATATTACTTTCATATCGCTTAAATGAGTATGCTATGTTTGGACCAGTTACAATTTGTTAATGAAAATGCTAATGACAAATTACCAATTTATATTATTATGTTTTAATTCATAAAGTTTAAAAACTTCCATACATAACATTTTTTGTACAAGAGAGATTCTCAGATTTGGTTTCATTAACAAACTGAACAACAAGGTTACGCCAACAGTGTACTGAAAACACACATGGCCTGCTGGTGAATCAGGATTCCTTATTAAGTACAGTAAACTACAGAAAGTTTCTACCACTACTATAAACTTGCTATAAAGTGTCAGCACCAAATGACATTTAGTTGTCTGTATAAAAAATCACTTTCTTGCAGCAAAATTTGAAGTGATTTAGTTTTCTACATCTATCTTGTCTTTCACTGTCAACTGTCTCTTAATTTCAAACAAAATTACTCCTGTGGCCACGCTATTGTTTAGACTCTCCACATTCATTGCCATGGGAACAACCACTGCTTGGCCGTAATTATCGAAAACAGCTTTCTTAGCCTGAGGTGAGGGTCCCTCTGACTCGTTACTGACAACCAACACTGACGACGTCCTGCTGAAATCCACCTGGTGGTAAACGTTTGATGGTAGTTGTAGTCTTTTGAACAATGCTAGAGTGTGTCTGTCTCTGTACAGTGTTTTCTCATTGTTCGATCCTGAATCCATGTCAAAGTCCTCAGAGGCTTGCAGGGTGCCTTGGTCTAAAGCTCCTTTTGATGTGCTCTGCTCCAGTAGCTTCCTTAAGTCCTCTACCCGGAGTCTGCTCCTGTAATCCTTTGACTGGCGTACTTTACCCACATCTGCCAAGCACACCATCGACTCGGCAGGGAAGTAGCTTACCACAGTCTCCCACTCTAGATTGTTAATTATGGGCACCCGGAAATGACATCCTGCTCCTGAGCGCAGCACTTTTGGCTCCCAGATATCCACACAGCCTACAAAACAAACAACATTTAAGCACATAAAGGGTAACCTCAGCAAAGCAGTCATACCAACAATACCAGCAATGAGATAGATGACAGGCAGTAGGAGAGATCAAACTTGTTTCATTCATATTTGTGTTCTCTCTTTTAAAAATATTCAAGTTCACAAGAAAATTAACCTGGTTAATTAATTATTCACTTACATGTATATCTAATATTGTTTATATTTATTTGATGTAATTTTCTAGTCACTTTATTCCTTGTACGTTCAAACATGCAATTTTTTGAAATAAAATCTAACCCTTGTATTCACTTGTCATGTACTTTGCTGAAAACCTAGAGGTGTATTTCACATTGGAGGCTATTAAAATGAAAAAAACAAAACCTAAGAAATGAAGCAAGGCTAGTTGATAGCTGATCATTTATTTCTTACATTTTTTAAATACAGTCAATTCTATGGTGGGCTATATGAACCATATAACCTTGTGGGTATTCTGACCTCACAAGAAGTTTTCCCATTACAATTTTTCATTCTGGAATAATTCTCAAAAAAAGGTGAATGTAAAGAAAAGAAAAAGGTGATGTGACATCTTAGTGCCTTACCCCTGATAGTCCATAGTTCACCTTAAAATTCCAACACTTGACAAGAGTTTATTCAGTTAGAAAAAAATCAGCATATTTTTACAGACCATTTTCAATGGCCTTTTTTCTCATGCTGACTTTTCTATGCAACTTTTCCTTTAAATGGTTCTCCCGTAAGGGGGAAGGCCTGTCAGCGGATGGTTGTGGGCTTCTTCAGGCTCAGCCCGGTTTCCTCCCACCATAATGCTGGCCGCCGTCATATAAGTGAAATATTCTTGAGTACAGCGTAAAACACCAATCAAATAAATAAATAAATCAATTAAATGGTTCTCCCCGATACCTTTTTTGATACAGATGTTCATAATTGTTGCACCACTAATAGCAACAACACCCATGTCTGCTGTCAATACCTTTTGTACAGAGGATTCGCTCACAACCCACGGCGGCTCCCACCCGAATGATGGTCCCCAGATTCCCTGGATCCCTGATGTTATCACACACCAGTGTCACCGGAATAACATCTGTCCTCTCCATGCTTATCTCCCCTTGATTAGGAATTTGAAATATACCTGTGAAATATGTAAGACTGTTTATACTGGTCTTGATGGGGCAAAGTTTTTAGGGACATTAACTATTCAAAAACAACACAGAGCATGTCTTCACAAAACCCCACTTGTAGATGAGAAAACATTCCCTAAAGTTTGTATTGAATGTTGTTGTTTTTACTTATTTGGTTCATGCATAAAAACATACAGAATCATTTTTGACTGGCCTGTGTGAGAGATAAGCAAGTAAAGCATATGGCAAGCCTAAACTGAATTTTTGTAGCTATAGATGATTCATTCACGTGTGATCTAGGTTGCAGTGCTTAACCCAGGAAACCCCATCTCCACTGTCAACCAATCAGCCTTGATTCTGAACATAAGGTTAACCTGGGTGCCCCGAGGTTAAACTATCAACCTTTGGCAGGTTGCTGACGAACTTCGCAATGGGTGACAAATAAAAAACGCACACCATATTGAGGAAAGACAAAGGGGTTTCAACAGACGTTAGACTGCACAAATGGGCACAGGAATGCTGTGAAACCCTTCTTGTTAACAAATTCCCGAAAGTCCTGGACGAATTGCACATCCAAGTCATTCTTCTTGTTAAATTTATTTATTTATTTGATTGGTGTTTTAGGCCGTACTCATGAATATTTCACTTATACGACAGCAGCCAGCATTATGCTGGGTGGAAACCAGGCAGAGCCCAGGAGAAATCCGCAACCATCCGCAAGTTGCTGGCAGATCTTTCCACATACAACCGGAGAGGAAGCTAGCATGAGCTGGACTTGAAATCACAGCAACCAGATTGGTGAGAGACTCCTGGGACATTACACTGCGCTAGCGCGCTAACCAACTGAGCCGCAGAGGCCCCTCTTCTTGTTAAAAGGTTATGGTATAACAGTATTATAGCAATCCTCACCCATGACTCCTGGAGGTGTCACCAAATCTGACCATAGTTTTAGACTGTGATGCTGAACTTTGTATATTGGCACTTTTAAAGTGTCCATGGGAAGATCTTCCAATGCTTCTACTCTGCTGAAAAAAAGCATCTTCAGTACGGAGCCTGCCTCAACTGCATCTTTTATCAGACGACTGCCTTCCAGTAACATCTCCTTCTTCTTTTCTCGATGTTTGCGAGATTTTGCACACATCATAACAGGCCTGATAAAACATTATCAAAACACGATGCAATTAAATATTTGAAAAAAAAAAAAATGATGCAGAAAGTGAAACAGATGTATTCAGCTTTGTGTGCTCCAAAACTGAACAAGAGACTATTATGAACGGAAATTTTTGACCTAGAACAGCAAGCGCTATACCAATAATTCCCACTTTATAAAGTAACTTCATGTCCTTGATAGTGGCAGCTAAGAAAACTGAATGTCCTTGAAAAGAAACAAGATTTATCTCCCTTTTCACATTTCATTGGTGTTTTACGCTGAACTCAAGAATATTTCACTTATATGGCAGGGGCCAACATTGTGGTGGGAGGAAACCGGGCAGAACCCAGTGGAAACTCATGACCATCCAAAGGTTGCTGGAAGACCTTCCCACATACGGTAGGCTCATATGAACAGGCCACCAGTAAGTAGATAATATGTCACATATGTAATGTTTCTGAGACAGACTGAGGAGGCATCAATCTTTGTCAAGCGAAAACTAATATGTCACATATGTCATGTTTCTGAGACAGACTGAGGAGGCATCATTCTTTGTCAAGAGAAAACTATAAAACTATGTTCTCGTATACACTAAGAGCTAGTCTTACTTCTTGCATAAACCCAGAAAACATTAATTGACTCTCATCTGGCTGATAAATTTCACAACCTGTGCATGTATACCTTCATCTTTCTGTAAAACTACCTTCTGTACAACGTTCCTATAACTATATGTTTTAGGCCTAATAGAGCTGTTAATCCACAAATATATTTAAATACACATGGATTAGCTCAATAAGTCTCTGTTTAATTATTACCCAAAACGACTGTCATCCTTTTCTCTCAGTGCTTTATACTCAAAAACTGTCCCATTTTCAAGTCTCTTCTGGACTGACTGAAGCCTTTCTCCCTTACTTGACGCAGGTGACTGCAATTTCTGATTGACAGGCTGGTTTTGCACTTTTACGGCACTTGTGTTGTTGTTGTAACCCATATGACTTTGACTGACTTTAGCTGACTTTGATTTTGCACGTGATTTGGCCAGTTTCCTTTCCTCTTCGTCCGGTGTTAAGACTTGCAACATATTTCTCCTCAAGCCTGACCGGCGCTCTCGCATTTGCGATTTATATATATAGAAGAAATGGGCTTTATCTTTCAACAAACTTGCTGAAAATCTCAAGCACCACGTGCGTGCCGCCATGATGGATGTAAACAACGACTCTCAGCCAATGAAAATAGAGTACAATGTTTATCGGGCAAGAAAAATTAAGAACCGGAAAAGAAAAATTCATGGACTTGATCGAATGATGACCTTTTCTATAATAGGGGGATAGCTAAACTTTTACAACAAAGACAAGACATCAAGAAATAAACTGTTTGATGGGTCTGCACTCAACTTGTTTCCAACGATGTGAAAGGTTAAGATTTATCTCTTACCGCCATTGTCAGCCCAACATAAAACCTTTCCCTAAAGTGTTTTATTTACTAACTTAATTCTCATTATTATATCTAGATGTCTTAGAAAGCAGAGAAAAGTATTTAATTACCAACTCTGACAAAATTTTATTCTTATTTACCTTTAAAGGCCACATGATTTAATGCCGATGCTTTTAGACAACCATATAGAGACAAATCTGTACATAACGTATCTAACACTTGTCTCACATTTCTTGTTTATATTAGGAAATAAGAATGATTCTGAATCGTATGGCACATCTCCCCCGTTTTATCTAAAAGTCCTCTTTCGGATAGGATTAAGTCTACAATTTGACATGACCTTTGCACCTGCCACCCAACCGTTGTGGCGAGTTCTTGTAGCAGACAGCCCTGTTTTTTAATTAACGATCGATCAAACCGCCCCTCGATTGTTAATTTAGCAGATCTTGTTTTACATCCTCTTCCTTCGTCTCCAGAAGCTTTGAACAACCATGTCAACTAAACGCGCCTTGCATTTCGTTTTTAAAGTAGGGAACAGGACCGAAACGGCCAAGTTTTACAGGGATATACTTGGCATGAAGGTACGTATTCACGTGTGAATGACAGCGTTGTGTTATATTTGAGGACGTCATGGCTTTTTTTATGCATTACATTGGTGTTTGAGGGATTGTTACTGCTGTGCGCTGGGATACTGTCACAGCGACACGAACAGTTATGCGATGTTGTCCGCCAGAAATAAGTCTTCTGTAAACAGAGTGTACCGGCTGGTGGCGGGGCAAGCATAGGCTATATGCCTACATGCATACATAAATTGTATTCATATACTATATCCAGTGTATGTGGGTCATTGACAGGTAGGCCTGTAGATATACGTACGTGTGTCCAGTCTACAATAGATATATTATGATTGCTATCTGCACATATTATAGTACTGTGTTAGTCACGTGCCAGCACATTAAAATTTCACTCTCTGGCTAAAGTTTTTACTATTACTGTTAGGCCTACAACATATATGTGTTTTAATATCCCCTAAAGTGCCGAGGGAAGATCTAGATCACATCATATACATATATGTGTGTTTTTATGGGCTGATCTATGCACTCATTTAAGTAGGCCTACCCTATTTCTTCTAATTTTTGGAAACCTGGTCTGCTCATTATAGCCAGTAATTGTAGCAAGAATATTGAGTTTCTTTTTTCTCACATGGTTAGACGATCTAATGAACAACATACTCATATCTTTACTTTTGCAAAAAGCGGGTAAAGAAATGTAATATTCTACTCTCAACACCACTAATATCTGTCCAAAAAATTAGAAGAATTAGGGTATACTTGTTAGTAGAAAATGTAGAAAGAGCTGAGCTGGGGAACATTTATTAAATAAACATCTTTCCATGAATGAATCAAGTTTTTTTTGTGAATTCTGCTGTGGTATAACAGCAAACCTCACCCATGACACCTGGAGGTGTAACCAAATCAGACCACAGTTTTAGACTGTGATTTGTAAACTCTCTGTCGTCCCCTATAGAACTCATCCATGCATACTCTACTAAAAGCATGTAGAGGTGCATGCATCGTGGCATGACACTGTTGTCATGTGGTCATTTGGTGTAAACTGTACTCCACTGAATTTGCTGAGTCATAATTGATCATGTGATTTGTTTTCACATGGTATTAGAGTGATATAAAATTCTGCTGAGCTAAACACCTGATGTTGCATAGAAAACAAAGGTGATTTTGTTTCCTGCATGTTAATGAATCTGTTATTTTTCTATGTTGCCATTTTCTTTTTTTTTCATGTGCATTTCACCTACTTGTTATAAGAATACTAAAAGGATCAAGTTGATAAAAATGATATTTATTTGAAAAATTGAATTTACCCTACAACTTCTAATTTTTGGGACACCTGATCTGCTTTTTTTAGCCAATATACATGTAATTATTCTTTCACATGGTAAGTCCATGTAATGAACAACATATTCATATCTTTTTTTCAAGTAACTGGTTAGCGCGGTAGCGCAGCGTATTGACCCAGGAGCCCCTCACCAATACGGTCGCTGTAAGTTCAAGTCGAGCTCATGCTGGCTTCCGTGGGAAGGTCTAGCAGCAACCAGCGGATGGTCGTGGGTTTCCCCCAGGCTCTGCCTGGTTTCCACTCACCATAAGGCCGGTCACCGTCGTATAAGTGAAACATTCTTTAGTACGGCATAAAACATCAATGAAATAATAAAATAAAGAAATTTTCCAAGAAACTGGGAGATATGTATTTCTTTGCTTTCAGCGCTACGAATATCTGTTCCAAAATTTAGAATAATTTTTTTTCACTAAAGATCATTTCAGTAATGAGCTTCAGTCACTTGTTTAATTTTTTCTCGCAAAACAGAAAGAAATCATGTTAGTCTGAAACAAATCATAACAAAAATGTATTTTGGTTTGCTTTTCAGTTTTTGCGTCATGAAGAATTTGAGGAAGGATGTAAAGCGGCCTGCAACGGGTAAAAATTGATGATGAATGCCAGTTGCTTTTCAGTGGATCTTATGTGGAATATATATTGCAAAATTTTACCAACTGGTATAATTTGATGCATAAAGCTAATGTATTTCACCTGTTTATTGGTATGTAAAAATGCACTGCCACAAGAACGTAAAGACATTAAAATGATAATTTTGACACCCATCCTTAAGTTTTTCTAATCACAAATTAATCGAACATAATAAAACAACTCTCCAGCGGCCCTGTAAGGTGAATGAATCAATTTGAATGTGTCACTTGATAAATATGTCAGTTTAGTATGTACCCATATGAATAGGTGTTCCAGATTAGAGCCACAAAAGACAAAATTATGAGGAGTTAGAAATTTAAAGAAAAATTATATTTAGATTTTTCATGTAGAAAATGTGTAATATGAAGTTCCTTATATGAGATTCTCATTATCAGAAATATTACACAATATTGTATATTATGTTACTTATTTGTAGTTCAGCATCCTTGTTATTAAGTTACATATTTATTTATATATTTACATATTTTTAATATCGTAGTATTAAATTACATTCTACAATTTCAAAATAAGGGACAGAACAGTACCTAAATTAAACAGCTATTTTTGACCCTGAATAAACTGTGTAGGCAATAATGTAATGAGTAAACAACTTTTTTGTTTGAACTGTTGCATAACGTATTTGATGTAAACTTCCATAAATGTCTAAGTACCCCGCAGGATTCTAAAAGTTCTGTTGATGATCTTAGAAAAGTGTTTTGAGATTTGTTTGGAAGGTGAGATGACGTGCTATGGGAAATTGTAAGTTTCAGCACCAAAAGTAATATTTTAAGACTTTTAATATCCCCTAAAAATGCATTTTTTGGTGGGAAATTCCACATCAGTGTCAAACTCAGTAGAACTTACTCCATGTTTTTTTTCCAGACCATATGACGGGAAATGGAGCAAATCTATGGTTGGTTACGGGCCCGAGGATAACCATTTTGTTGTGGAATTGACATACAATTATGGCATTGGCAGTTACAAGCTTGGAACTGATTTTAGAGTGAGAATAAGTTTTTGAAATCTTGCGTTTGATTTTTCTGAACCTTTGATTTGATTTTTCTACCTTAATAACAGTATCTTTAGAGGTATTGTAGTGTGTTCATGCGTTGCTTATGTCAGATGTTTGGTTGGATACCACAGATACAACGAAAATACACTTGGAAATCTTTCTATGGATATACAACTTCTTGGTTTGTTAACACGACGTTTCGATGTAGCTACTAACATCGTTTTCAAGTGAATGACATCAAAACATTAAGCCCTTAATGCTAGCTTAATGTTTTGATGTCAATTCACTTGATAACAACAATGTAAGCTTAATGTTAATGATGTTAGTAATTACATTGAAACGTCATGTTAATAAGCCAAGAAGCTGTATATCCATAAGAAAGACTTCCCAGTATACTCCCTTCCCAACTTCTAAATGCCACTCAAACATGACACCATGAAAATGGCATTAGTCTTCTTCAAAATGGCATTGGTTTTCTTCAAAATGGCATCGTTTTTTTTCTTCAAAATGGCATTGGTTTTCTTCAAAATAGCATTGGTTTTTTTCTTCAAAATGGCATTGGTTTTCTTCAAAATGGCATTGGTTGTCTCCAGGCTTTCCCCAGTTTTTTTCCACTATAAACCTGACTAACAAAGAAATACGTGTATTCTTGATGACGCTTTAAATCCCATTCATATACCATTAAATACATAAAAAATTTCAGTCAATAAATTAACAACATATGGTGCCACTAGCCAGAGGTGCATTGAAGCCATTGAAGTTGAACCCAGCCACTGATGCGGTCAGCCACCGTGTAGTGAAAGTGTTTTGACAGTAATTTCCCTGGGACACTATCTCCAGTCTTTTCAGTTCAGTGCATGTGATTGTTGTTCTTGCCTTAGGCTTAATATCTGTTGATTTTTAAGGTGTGTAGAGAAAAGCACAGGTGTACATAGGTTGTATCTTGGCAAAATACTGATATATAAGCTAAGTAGCGTACCTGTCTGCAGGTGGGTGCAGACTGGTAGGGTGGTTTTCATCGATATGCATCTTAATAAAAATAAATATGACTGAAAAGTGATTATTATTACTATTATGAAGTGATTGTCTGAAAAAAATCCATTTGTTTAACATTGTGTGGGTAATAGAGTACAGTGATATGATATAACTGTGAGGTGTATTCTGTATACTTATGACTCCTCAGCCTCTCAGCTCTAAGGGGCATTTTCATGACCTTGTCTGTCTGTCTGTTCGTCTGTCTGTCCCCATCTTTATAACCGTCACGTCAGTTGACCTTGAAATGAAATTCAAGAATTTTTTTCTCAGATGATTATTGCCTGGCTTATCCTTGCATTGATTTGGATATTGACTGGCTTAATTTGCATAACTAGACAGAATTTTTGTCAGTGCCATATCTCGGAACTCATACAAAGGAAATGCATGGAGCTTTACAGAGATGTTCATTGTGACTCATTTCCTCCCACCATAATGCTGGCCGCTGTCGTATAAGTGAAATATTCCTAAGTACTGCTGAAAAACACCATTCAAATAAAATAAATAAATAAAGAAAAACTGTTGTCATGTTGAATTAAAGATTGGAATATGCCTTTACCATGATGCATAAGTTGGATATTAAGTTTGTCGTCAAAATTACCCTTTAAGATTATCAAAAGTAGGGTTGGATGCATTGCTACTCACAGTCTGTGGTTGCAACTCATCTTATTATTCAATGTAATATCACTGAGCTTTTTTTCAGGGCATCACAATTCATTCCAAAAAGGTTATTGAAAATGCCCAAAAGAATGGTTACCCGGTAACTGAGGAGGGAGACAAGAAGGTGGTTATCTCCCCTGATGGTTACAGATTTATTGTGGTGGACGAGGATGTAAGGGAGGTAAGCAAGTATGGTAAATCTTTAGCCTTTTTAACCGCTAAGATGCAGGCTTCTTAAAAACGAGCAAAATTATTTCTCTTCACCTCATAGTTTTTCTCAGAATGTTTTAAAAAATTTCGTTGCTGGGGCGGTTGAAAATTATAGTTGAAATTGTAGTTGATTTTATATCTGAAATGGTATGTCTACAGTTCCATAATTAATGAATTGCATTTTTGTGGCCGATATTCCGTTTTAAAATTATATTAAACTACATCATATACATTGATGAAAGATATGTTGAAGAAAGATCTGACCAAACACCCAGAAATAGGCGTTCACATAACTTAGATCATCTGCATTTTACTTGTATAAACTGTGGAGCCCACACCAGCAAATGGCAGCTTTCTGTAAATACATGTTGTTTATAATGGCATATCATTTAAGGAACATTTTTTTCACTACAATAATCTTCATTTACCACATAGTGTTTCCATATTAAAGTTTTTCACACTCATGATATGTAAACTGTGACTGATATGTCCATGGGTAATCAGTCTGTACTCCTTTCTTTTGAAGACCCAGTTAAAAAAGTGACTCTAGCTTCATCAGATTTGAAAAAGTCAGTTGGTAAGTTGTTTTATGTTATAGCCTAAATGTGTCTGTACTATATACAGTGTGTATATGGTATATCCATTTTCTTGTTGCTGTTTTTCATACTGAGTTGATTCTATGTTACATTTCTTCAATTAAAGCAGTGTAATTATCAGTAGAAAAACCAATGAATAACACATCATTTCTTGAGTTTCCAGTTGGTATAAATGTAAAAGTTTTGCAGTAATGAAAACACGATGAAACAGAAATCGGTTCTGACAAAACATGTATTATCTGTAAGCTTTTCAGGATGAATGGCCACTTTCTTATTCCACCTTTTCTTCTGTGACAGACTACTGGTCAAGGCTAGCTGGGATGACGGTGTACACCCAGACGGAGAAGACCGCTCTGCTGGGCTACGGTGATGACCAGGTGACATATCTATATATGTGTATGCTAAATGGCCTAAAATTTCGACCAATCTTTGGAGACAAATAAATGTCATATAATATTACCTTTGGTGTTGAAACTAACATTTTCTTAGTTGGATACCATTGTACTTTCCAAAGAAACGTGAAAACACTTTTCTGAAACCAATAGAACTCTCAGAATCTGGAAACTTGAGCAGTTTTGTCATGGACGAAATATTAGGTCATTTAGGGTAGATATGCTGATGGATCTAACACTTTCAAAATGGTACTTGCTGCTGGTGCTCAGCACAGAGAGGTTGAAACACGGAAAAAGGACTGGTGGGCTGGTGTCAGTATAATGTGACTGGGCGGGGTGTCATGTCTGGTGTCTTTTTTACGTGATACTTCATTGCCATCAGTAGACTTGTCCTGCCACCAGAAAATACAGTATATGCACCTGTAATGAGTCCTCACTGTCTTATGGGTATAAATTTTAAATCACAGTTTCTCACCAGCTACCTAACAAATCCCTGGACCTAATTACCATAGCGAGAGGAGTTGGACTTGATGCTGGTGCCAGTTGGCTGCTTTGAAAACTACTTTTAAACTGAATGAACAAGAGGGAACCTCCTTGTTTGTTGAGACATGTACATATTCCGCTAGTTATTTAAGATGCACACCAATTATCTGTTTAATGCAACCCTGAGCGTACAAAACTGTGGACTGATTGTGGCTCAACACAGTGTGTTGGGGAATGGTACCTGTCTTTGAGTCTGAAGGAATTATTGAAGCTTGTCTATTCACAAATCTACTGACCACTGTTATTTCAAAGCTAAACAATGAAAATATTGGGAAGTTGAGGTTGTGGCTGAGACACGCTAAGACACCCAAGGTGGAGGGTTCAAATCTGGTTCTGGACAGGGATTTTGTGGATACCGTGAACACAAACTTGGTTGGGCTTTGCGGATACTAAACAAGCAAAAATGCTCGTGTGAACATATGTGATTTGGTCAAACATGTGTCTTCTGTCAATTTGGCTTGCCTATATGTACACCACATGTGGGGAAGGTTTCTCAGTAACTTGTCAGAGGTTTGTGGTTCACACCAGGTACCCAGTTTCTTCTGTGCCTAAAACTCACCTCCATTGTATAAGTGAAAAATTCTTATGGTGGGCATTAAGTTATAATAAATGAAAAAATGAAAATGTTGGAACTTTACAAGAATCACAGTAACCGGGAGTTCATGTTTGTGAAACATTATGACATTCCTGTAGAGTGTATGTCTTGTTTTGCTTCCTCCACAGTGTAGCCTAGAGCTGTACGACATCGGAGGAGATGTGGATCATGGGACAGCCTTTGGACGGATTGCCTTCTCTTGTCCAGCCGCAGAGTAATCCATTTTGTACATTGAAACATGATATGGTTGCAAAGAAGTCAGTTGAAATGTAAGTTCTCAGGCTCCAATGTTAAATTTTGTTTAGCTTTTCAGTACTTAGTACTTTCAATTTATAAAGGGACTGAAGCATTCCAGATTTCTGGTGCTTCAGTGATAAAAGATGGTGTTGCAATACAAAGCATCTGTAAAATCTTATGTAAATGTATCGGGTGGGCATAAAAAAATGGGCCATACTTTGACACTCATATCGCTGAAACCCTCTTAGGTCAGCTTCTAAAAATTTACACACTCAAAAGCCATGATGTCGTAAGTATACACACCAAATTTCAATTTCATCCTTTAGGATTTCTATTCACGGGACCAAAATCAAAATAGAGTCAAAAATGCATGTTCCGCACATTTCAAATAATGTTCTACCTCGTTTTACTTGAAAAGGCAATCAATTCCTTGTCCGCGACAGAGAAAACCATCTTGATTCAGCAAAACTTGTGCCTATCTGGCAGAAGGGCTTCTCTGACATTTTTCCAGATGACACTTGATTGACGCATGTCACACAGGTGCAGCACGCGCTCTACTCATGACACCTGAGAGGGTTATGCAGTGTGGGTCACCAGAACGTGCGTTTTTTGAGGCTATGTTTTCATTTTAACCCTGTGTACAGCCTACTCAAGCTATGACCTGAAAATTGGTCAGTATATTAACAAAATCATGCCATTTGAATGTCTAAAGTTTGAAAGGGTTTGAACAAAGGATAATGGAGCAATGCAGTATCAAAGTACGGCCCATTTTTTTATGCCCACCTAATATCTAATATATGAAGTAAATTGTTACCACAAAAAGTATTAGGTGTGGGAACAATACCAAATCTCATATTCGTTTATTCTAGTTCATAGAGCATGAGATTGAATACCATGTGCTATAGTGTGATGGAAGTTAACCATTTATCATCTCTAACCTGTCACTAACTAAGTTGATCTCTCTGCTCTCTCACGTACCAGCTACCTGGAATAGAACAAACTATGAAGTCGGAAGGACAGAAGATCCTGACCCCTCTGGTTAGTCTGGACACCCCTGGTAAGGCCACAGTCTCTGTGGTCATTCTGGCTGACCCGGTGAGTCCTGTGAAAGGGCAAGGTGGAATTGTTATAGTGACATTAATAGAACAAATCATGTTTTGATAAAGAAGCTGAGCCCCATCTAAAAGGCCATTTCATGCTATTTTATATCTGTATGTAATACGTTGTTTTTTGAGGAGATCCCCACGTGGCCATTGGCTGTGGGTCATCCCTCAATAAAATAATAAAAATTAAATTAATTTTAATCTTCTCCTGTGAATAAGGTGCGAACAAAGATTAAGGATCTATAGTGGATTTTTTTTTTACCATAATGAACAAACAATTTTATGTTCGTAAATGATAATCCCATGTTGGTTAGATCATTGACTTCAGATGTCAGGAGAAGATTCCGGAGTTTACCAAGAGTTGTTCCCCTGTTGTGTTTTCAGGACGGACACGAGATCTTGTTTTGTTGGGGACGAGGCATTCCGAGAACTCTCCCAGGTGGATCCGAATGCTGACAAGCTTCTGGATGAGGTATACCATTGATGAAGAACATCAGGGAGGGCTGTAGTGATCCTGGGGTGGGGTTTGGGAAGGTGGGTGGAGGTGGAGGGGGTGGGGGGAGGTGGTTGGGTGGTGCTGCTTGAGAAAGTAGCTTGATCCTGATTGATTCTTCACTTTATTGGGTCACTTTTGACTGTTGGAATTTGATTAATGTGTTATTAGGTAATGTTAGATTCAAAATTATTCTACTGTGCTACTGAAGTTGAATTTTTGATTATAAGTATTAATTATTAGCCCCTTGTGGCATAAAAAAGCTGTCTATAAAATTGCAATAACTCTTGTTTTGTCTTTAATTTTGACAGGCTGTTGCTGCAGATAAAAGTGATGAGTGGTTTGCGAAAAAAGGTCGCACAAAGGCATCGGCGGAATGATACCTGAACTGACACTTCACGCAGAACCTACCTTCTTTGGCCCTGCTTTCTTGACTAAGAATAAACCATATCAAGCTGTTCATGATCATATTTATACGAAGACTGATGGAAGGGTATTGAGGAAGGAAATTCACCTTCAGTATACCTACAGGTATATGTCAGCATTTAATTACAAAGGGAAGTAAATCTTGTAACTCATGGAAGAACATAGGCCTCTTTCTGATTGGATGGCAATATACCACTCATGATTATTCATGTTCTGTGAGATTGATATTCATGGTTACCAGATTTGCATCCCTTTAATTGAGACTCTGCATGTCCAGGCACTTCACCCACCTATGGCAGTAGCTAGCAGAGAACGAGGTGAAAGATAACATGGGAAGGTATCAGGAAATGAATGACAATACATATAAACAATGTCCTGAGAACAGCTGTACGATAATGAGAGTTATAGTATCTTAGACAACAGAACAATTTACACAGCTTCCAGTAGGTAAATTTGTGAATGTGAACAATGCCCTCTGTGCACTTCCATTTTTTTGTTCAGCTGAGCATCAGCTTTGGCTGCTACGTGTGATTGATATTTAGTGCCTTACTCGTGAATATTTCACTAGGAGACTGTGGTTTATAAGGATTTGGGCAGATAATCGATGCCTGCAGGATACCACCTCATTCCACAACCTAACTAGTGATCTGCATTGATGGATCCCTGAGGTCACCCAGCCAAGAAGGTCCGCACAATCCACTGTGATGCCAGCTTTGGCCTATTGATCGCAAATATATTTAAAGAGCTACTGGCAGGAAAAAGACTACTTTTACATTTTTAATTGAAAATAGTATGGCAGACTTCATAGTCAAGTCTCCTTCCATGAATGTGAGTTATTTTGTGTATTCAGTCTGACCATACACGTACATCATGTGACATCACATGTATGGGAATAGGCCTGACCATACACGTACATCATGTGACATCACATGTATGGGAATAGGCCTGACCATACACGTACACCATGTGACATCACATGTATGGGAATAGGCCTGGCCATACACGTACATCATGTGACATCACATGTATGGGAATAGGCCTGACCATACAGGTACATCATGTGACATCACATGTATGGGAATAGGCCTGGCCATACAGGTACATCATGTGACATCACATGTATGGGAATAGGCCTGACCATACACGTACATCATATGACATCACATGTATTGGAATAGGCCTGGCCATACACATACATCATGTGACATCACATGTATGGGAATAGGCCTGACCATACAGGTACATCATGTGACATCACATGTATGGGAATAGGCCTGACCATACACGTACATCATGTGACATCACATGTATGGGAATACTCCTGACCATACACGTACATCATGTGACATCACATGTATGGGAATAGGCCTGACCATACAGGTACATCATGTGACATCACATGTATGGGAATACTCCTGACCATACACGTACACCATGTGACATCACATGTATGGGAATAGGCCTGACCATACACATACATCATGTGACATCACATGTATGGGAATAGGCCTGGCCATACACGTACACCATGTGACATCACATGTATGGGAATAGGCCTACCACAATAGTCCCTCTTTAAAAATAAATCCATTAAGAGAAGCTAATAAAAGGTAAAGCGACATGTATGCATTCTGCTAGTGTCAGTGGTGCTTAAAATATTTGGATTACTGTTTACAAAAAGTGAATAGAAACAAAGGTGAGATGAAGAATTTTCCAGTTGGTGTGTTTTAATTCCAACTGAGAAGTGTTTTCACATGTGAACTTCAGATATATGTATCCTTCCATGCTGAAGCTGAGTAATGGTAAGTTTTCCCATACAATAATTCAGCTCCAGGCTGACTTGACCTTTGTTCTCTTGCAATGAACAAGTGCGATGTTACCAGTTAGCCCACAAACCATCAAAGCAAAGGCTGGAATGAACAATGTACTGTACAGCTTGGACCTGAATTACTGTAGGTGGGGAAAGGTTCAGTGTTAGGGTTAGATTGAGGTGGAACAAAACTAGGGAGCATGAAGAAACCTTATTGTCATCTTGTTTAAAAGATACCTGTAACAACAGAAGAAAAAAAATACTTGGCTTTCAACACTTGACCTCCTTGAATGAATATTACACTTTAAGCCTCACTAGGAGCCACCATCTGGTCAGAGTCTGTCTTTTATTACTGCAAGGTTACTTAAAAGCATATTCACTTATAGATGGCTTGGACTGGAAGCTGTGTTGGATCTCAAATAGAAGAATTCCATTGTCTGATTCACATGGTTCATCGCATCAAAGCACGGTCCAGGAGATACCATGTAAGTGTTTTGTTACAGATCCAACATGGCCTGAGCACTAGTCATCTATATCCAATTGTAACACCATCTAGTTTACAGATTTTTATTGATGCTTGTCGATTTTTTTTCATCATGCAGTGGTGCTGGATGCCTGAATTTTGTATATGTGTCTATTCAAATAATGTATGATTATTTTATCTGTTGACAAAAATAAAATACCATTCCATTGAAGGCTCAAACATCGGTATAGATTGGTATTATTTCATGTGTTTATTTCACTCATAATGTTGTTCCTAATTTTAATTAGGATGGACAAAATGCATACATGTGAATAATAGATTAATTTTACCTCCAACAACTGAACTGCCCCGGTTACCATGACAATGATAGATCAGCTCCTTTGCACAAAGCACCATGAAGATCACAAACATGTAACTACCATGTTGACATAATACCCAGTTCGATGTGTGGTTGCCATGGCATAAGGATAAGAATGTTTTCAAGAGGCCAAGGCTTTGGACAGGGAATGTGTATGTGCTGACCCTCTCCCCCCCCTCCATTCATTGCTTGTTGCGCCTTTCCGGCAATAATAACGTTGACCACCCTCACGCAGCCGTTTGAGGAGTGTGCATAGAGGTACATTAAATATGGTAAAACTCTCCAGTAACTTGGCAAAGGTCAGTGACCAGTTACTCTGCTTTCCTCAACCCATAAAACTGCCATTGCATAAGTGAAAAGTTCTTGAAAATGGTCCTGATGAGCAACAGGCAATTTAATAAATACATCAGTGTAGTTGTCCATTAGCATAAAAGCGTTATAAAAACCCTGTAGAATTTACATGTTTCCGTACAAGCTGGTCTAGAGTCTAGGTCAGGTATATAACTGTATACAGGGCAATGTTATGACTTGGCAAAATCATCACACAGAGACTGGGTGTGGTGTCATGTCTGGTGTCAGTATACAGTGACTGGGTATCATGTCACCTCTGGTATCAGTATGTAAGTGCCAGTGACTGGGTGCGGCATCATGCCTAGTGTCAGTACACAGTGACTCGGCGTGGTGTCATGTTTGTTATCAGTATACAGTGACTGGGTGTGGTGTCAACTCTGGTATCAGTATACAGTGACTGGGCATGATGTCACCTCTGGTATCAATGTACAGTAACTGGGTGAGGGATCATGTCTGGTGTCAAGTGTACAGTGACTGGATAAGGCATTCTATCTGGTGTCAATATACAGTGACTGGGCATGGTGTCACCTATGGTATCAGTATACAGTGGCTGGGTGAGGGATCATATCTGGTGTCAAGGTACAGTGACTCAATGTAGTGTCATGTTTGATGTCATGTTTACACAGTAACTGGATGGGAGGCCTAATGTCTGGTGTCAGTATACAGTGACTGGTTGATGCAATCTGTCTGGTGTCAGTGAACAGTAACTGGATCGGAGGCATAATGTCTGGTGTCTGTATACAGTAACTGGATGGGAGGCATAATGTCTGGTGTCAGTATACAGTGACTGGTTGATGCAATCTGTCTGGTGTCAGTATACAGTGACTAGTTGATGCAATCTGTCTGGTGTCAGTGAACAGTAACTGGATGGGAGGCATAATGTCTGGTGTCTGTATACACTAACTGGATGGGAGGCATTCTGTCTGGTGTCAGTATAGAGTAACTGGATGGGAGGCATAATGTCTGGTGTCAGTATATAGTGACTAATTGAGGCATTCTGTCTGGTGTCTGTATACAGTAACTGGATAGGAGGCATAATGTCTGGTGTCAGTATACAGTGACTGGATAGGAGACATTCTGTCTGGTGTCAGTATACAGTAACTGGATGGGAGGCATGATGTCTGGTGTCAGTATATAGTGACTAATTGAGGCATTCAGTCTGGTGTCTGTATACAGTAACTGGATAGGAGACATTCTGTCTGGTGTCAGTATACAGTAACTGGATGGGAGGCATAATGTCTGGTGTCAGTATATAGTGACTAATTGAGGCATTCTGTCTGGTGTCTGCATACAGTAACTGGATAGGAGGCATAATGTCTGGTGTCAGTATATAGTGACTAATTGAGGCATTCTGTCTTGTGCCAGTATACTGTAACTGGATGGGAGGCATAATGTCTGGTGTCTGTATACAGTGGCTAGTTGAGGCATTCTGTCTGGTGTCAGTGTACAGTAACTGGATGGGAGGCATAATGCCTGGTGTCTGTATACAGTAACTGGATGGGAGGCATTCTGTCTGGTGTCAGTATACAGTAATTGGATGGGAGGCATAATGTCTGGTGTCAACATACAGTGACTAATTGAGGAATTCTGCCTGGTGTCAGTAATACAGTGACTGGATGGGAGGGATAATGTCTGGTGTCAACGTACACTGACTAGTTGAGGCATTCTGTCTGGTGTCAGTGTACAGTAACTGGATGGGAGGCATAATGTCGGGTGTCTGTATACAGTAACTGGATGGGAGGCATAATGCCTGGTGTCTGTATACAGTAACTAGTTGAGGCATTCTGTCTGGTGTCAGTATACGGTGACTGGATGGGAGGCATAATGTCTGGTGTCTGTATACAGTGACTAGTTGAGGCATTCTGTCTGGTGTCAGTATACAGTAACTGGATGGGAGGGATAATGTCGGGTGTCAGTATACAGTAACTGGATGGGAGGGATAATGTCTGGTGTCAGTGTACAGTAACTGGATGGGAGGCATAATGTCTGGTGTCAGTATACTGTAACTGGATGGGAGGCATAATGTCTGGTGTCAGTGTACACTGACCAGTTGAGGCATCCTGTCTGGTGTCAGTATACAGTAACTGGATGGGAGGCATAATGTCTGGTGTCAGTATACAGTAACTGGATGGGAGGCATAATGTCTGGTGTCAACATACAGTGATTAATTGAGGAATTCTGCCTGGTGTCAGTATACAGTGACTGGATGGGAGGCATAATGTCTGGTGTCAGTATCCCATATTTACGTAACACAAAAGTTACTTCCTTTTTTAAGGAGTTACCTCCCATGAGGGGACTGCTTTTTTGGCTTCTGGTTAGAGCACCGCCTCTCATCACTGAGAGGATTATACAGAGCTAGGAAACATGATCGGTTGGTCCGGTGTCAGTATAATGTGACTGTGTTAGATGTCATGTCTGGTGTCTTGTCCTGCCACAAGAAGACACAATATGTAACTCCTCGTCGTCATTTGATTGAAAATTGTTAAGTTTGACGTTAAACACCAAGTATACATACGTAATGAAAATAGTCTTTCACATGGCTAACATTATGATGAAGCAGCAATACAACCAAGCTGACCTCTTCAGTGGCCTATTGGTTAGACCGTCTGTCTCAAAGTTGGGAGACCAGGGATCAAACCCGGGTGGGTCGGGTCATACCAAAGACTTAAAAAATGGCATTTGTTGCTGTCTTATTTGGCGCTCTGCACTGAGGGTAGAGCAAGGAAACAGGACTGGTTGGCCCGGTGTCAGTATGATCTAACGGGGTGAGGTGTCATGTCTGGTGTCTTATGCATGATACTTCATTGGCAGCAGCACTTGGAACTCCATGGGCTACATGGAACAATCTGTCAACATACCAGCAGGAGCGTATATGTTCATCAACAATTAAAGCATTTGCAGAAGTCGTGATACATGTACAATTGGACAGTCTGTGAACTAAGGTGTTTAAATTATCTGGTTACTGTTTAACCCCACATTCAAGACTATTGCGCTTACTGTAAATCTTCAACCTTTTCAACCACTAAAGCTCTTTTTACAGATACATGTATGCATGTAAATGTTTAAAAAGAGAAAAAACGCTACAAACGATTTGTTTGTCTCATTTAAAATATAAGCTTCATAAAATTGCAGAAATTATTTCTCTTCACCCATTAGTTCTCTCAGAATATGTCAAAACGTTGACTGCAGAGGTGGCTGAAAAGCTTGAACAATTAAGGTACTGGAATACAACAAGGCATGAGAGGTGAGGAAACTCACAGTGCCTGGAATAAACCTCCAGCTTTCAGCAAGTAGCTGAAAAACTTTGCCACATGAGACAGCTACATGCAGGTTTGTGAGCCAAAGAGATGACAAAACCAGCTTTAAAACACATTAATACTCTACCTGTCTTCTGTTTCGTGTGTATTTACTTTATTTAATTATTTGATTGGTGTTTTATGCCGTACTCAAGAATATTTCACTTAAACGATGGCTGCCAGCATTAGGCAGAGCCTGGAGGATAGCCACAATTATCCGCAGGTTGCTGCCAGATCTTCCCACATATGGCCGGAGAGGAAGCCAGCATGAGTTGGACTTGAACTCACAGCGACCGCATTGGTGAGAGCCTCCTGGGTCATTATGCTGCGTTAGCGCACTAACAAACTGAGCCACGGAGGCCCCCTGTTTCACGTTTAAATGTTCAGTTTGTAATACACAGGATGAAGAGGTATGATTTCCAGATATGTGACAACCACCAAATCAATTCATCAAGATTTTATTACAAATGACAATGTGTGTAACATTCAAGTATGTCATTCCCACTCTCCCATAAAAAGTACAAAACAGGTGCCTGTCACAATATACAGTCTAAAAAATGGTTCCAGCTGAAATAAGGGTATATCCAATCACACACAATCTTAAAACAAGAACACCTCTGACTGGATAGGCATATTCTGAACAGAAAGGAAAATAAAGATCAATTTGTCCTCAGCACAACTCGATTGTCAAAACCAACAATATAAGAAAAATTAACCCGCAAAAGCACTTGACAGAGAATTTAAGTTGATAATACAGTCATGTCAAATGCCAGAGAGACACAGAGAGAGGAGCACATGATTTTGTTACAAAGAAAGGTTCCCTTTTCACATTCACCATTGGTGTAATGTTGTAAGGCATTCTTATTAGGAGTCCAAATGTTCATCTTTCACTATCAGAATCAGTCTTATCATTTAGCCACAAAGAAACAATCGATCAACAGTTTGCAAATTCTAGAATACCAGTATCACATGGGTAATGACAATGAGAACTGAGAACCAAAACAGAAAGGGAGCAAATAACAATACAATGGTTATACTTAATAATTCATCCCGTTGATAGTTTATGCCAGTAACTGTGAAAATCATTACCATTACAAAACAGCTGTCAGTCTGTATTGCGGGCATTTGAAATAATTTAACCAAAATAACCATCTGCACTTCTTTGCAATCCTGATATTTGTCAACATAATAATTCACACCTGACATCAATCTTACTGAGGTTAAGATAAAAAAAAAATTCAGTCTAAAACCTTATCACATTACACAATATTATAATGCTGGTCTTGTATATCACCTGTCAGATACACTAACAGTCTTACTTGTACAGGTAGCATTTGATGAAAGTCCAATTAAAATCCAGCACTACTACAAACACACACAAAGGAAAGAGCTGTATAACAACATGGGTCTAGACTAGAAACCAAGAGGAATGAGCTAAAACATTTCGGCCTACTGTACAGAGGTCATTTAACAACAAGGTCACAACGGAGTATAATATTAAGAGCAAAAAAAAAAATAACTGGTGGGAGGACACTAGGCTCTACCCACGAGCATCAGCAGGATGCTGGCAGACCTTCCCACGCAGAAGAATATCAAGAACAAAATCAGTCAAAACCATTGTTTACTAATCTCTTGAGAATTTCTTCACTTTGTGGGACATTACTGGCCCAAACATTAAAGTTTTCTCAACCCTGACAATGACAGCATCGTGTGAAATGTTTTCAATAACTATGGCGATAGAAAGTCCAAGTTTGTATATGGAAATCATGATATTAAATTGTTAAAAATCTTCAAGCCAGACCTCTGATACATTATGGGAGAATAATTAGGTGTAGATTTATTTATTTATTTGATTGGTGTTTTACGCCGTACTCAAGAATATTTCACTTGTACGACAGCGGCCAGCATTATGGTGGGAAGAAACCGGGCAGAGCCCAGGGAAAACCCACGACCATTGGCAGGTTGCCGGCAGACCTTCCCACGTACGGCCAAAGAGGAAGCCAGCATGAGCTGGACTTGAACTCACAGCGACCACATTGGTGAGAAATTAGGGGCAGATAAATAACTTAATAATTTCACACATAAATTGCACTGAAAAAAAAAAGATTTTCCTGTCTTAAGGGTTGAACGGCAAGCTTGCAAATGCACAGCTTATCAAAACTTGATCATCCTTCATAAAACCACAGGAAAAATACAGCTTATATCTACTCTTCATAAAGCTCCTACAATGGAAGTTTTAGTTCGCACAAAACAATAAAATGTAGTTTATTTTTGGTGACAAAATCTTCTGGCAACGTGTTACATTCTCACGCATACAAACAGATGAACAATATTAAACAGTTTACTTTCTGACGGATGGTTTTGGGGTAAACATATAAACATATCCATCAGTTTTGGGGTAAACATATAAACATATTCATCAGTTACTTTCTGACTGATGGTTTTGGAGTAAACATATAAACATATCCAGCAGTCCAGCACCAAGTTTTAATAACTTTTGATTTTTATAGTGTAATAGATTCCATTTATCACCATGAATTTGTGCACTTAATTCCCAATTTGAATTATGCAATATCCTTTCCACTCTAAACTTGTTAACACTGATTCTCGTATTTGTCTCCTACATTGTATAACTGTGGCGGAACAATGATCAGTATAAAGAGCCTCAGATACTCTCGACATCCTGGTTGCAAATTACTAACATGTTTTGGTAGATCACACTGAAGTAGTAATGACTTCAGAAAAAAAAATATTTGGTACAAAAGAAAGAAAGAAATATCATGTATGCTAAATTATTTATTAATTTGATTGGTGTTTTACTTCATAATCAAGAATCATGTACGCTTATACTCGTACAAATACTGAACGTGAAAACTAAATCATGGTGAATATATATATATATATATATATATATATATATATATATATATATATATATATATCTGTTTATATACTACAATTTAATATATCGATATTGATTCCTGAATGCTTTAAGAAAAAATGTATGACATTGAATTCCTTTTCATATTTAAATTTAAATTTAGAACTCACAATTTTTCAAGAATTTAAGAAAGAAAAATGTTTTTCTAAATAGAATGTACAAATCACAACGTATGGTGTCAACATACTCCAGGCAGGTTGCATTTAGATGAAAATGTGTCACCACAGGAAGTAATTCAACAACAGCATACTTACCAAGGAACTTCTCATTTCAGCTGACTCGTTTCTCAAAGATTTTCATATTAATCCTGTAGCAGATCAGGTAGAATACAGCACCACCAAACTTTCGTGGAAAAAACAAGGCCATTACATGTATTTATAGAGATTCTGAATAGCTCCGTGTCTTAGTAAGAAATTTTTTAAATCTTCTATCTTTATCATGGTTTTTTTTTTTTTTTGCCATCAACGGTTAAATGCCTTGAGAACTACCCTGAAAACAAAAAGGGAAAAGTGCTGACTTGGTGTTTTCATACAATAAACTGCATGATCCCATTAACTCATATTACACATCCATAATCCATGATATTAATATGAATCTTAATAATGATCACAATTTTTGTGACAAAATTTCGGCCAAATATCAGCCACACAAAATAAGTCATGGATTCACCATCCACGCAAATCAATCACACAGTCAAATATCTGAGCAGTAAATATATACATAAACAAACAGCAAAGGTCCAGTCGCTTAATATAAGCTTAGTATCCTCCAAGTCTTAATCACGTAAACGCCTTAATCATGTAAACGCCTTAATCATGTAAACACCTTAATCATGCTGACTACATTTTAGACGATTGATCAAAATGATCTGAAGTTCTCCATTTGAGCCTCTCAGCAAATACAGCAAGATCAAGCACCAAAGCTCTGCCACAATAGCAGTGAAAGTTAAAAATGTAACTGGATCTTGTTTGAATGGTACAAATTAGCTTTATAGCAATGAGAATCACCAGTCTTCCATCAAGAGAACTCCTGGAAGATCATTGCAACCCAATATATCAGAATATATAATGTTCATATTAAATTATCCTGTAAATTTTGTGCACCGATATTTTGGTAACACTCAAGATATCACAGGTAAAATCATAAAATGTTCTTTCGTCTGAAATTTTCAAAGAATTTCAATTATGATGGTGTTCATGAAAGTGTGATATCCATTCAGGCTGGTCTTATCCATCAACCAGGTGCTAGTAGCTGGTAACAGCACTTGAAATGAGGTAAAGCTTTGATGAACAGCTAAACATCGCTACACAAGGAGCCTGGGTGTGACGCCCTGTGGTGGCTGCGCCGTGGGGAGCTGTACCCACGCCAGTCCGTTTTGTTGTTCAGCCGGCTGTTGTTGTGAGCACTGCGTGACGGAGAACTCTCCGGGAGAGAGCCTGGTAATGTCTGTGAACCTTGTAATTGGTATATATTACTTGCTCCGACTTCCCCACTCAGTTTGTCATTATCACTCAGCCTGGTTGTCTGGTACGCACTTCCCAACGCTGGGTCTTTATCACCAACAGAAACGGCTAAACCTAGGGGGCGATGTTTAGCCTTTTTTGGCGAGGATTTATTGCTCCAAGATCCACTTCCTGACCTTGTTACTTTTCTACCTTTTCCCACAGAAGAGTTCTTGGGGCTAGGCTCTGTACAGTTGACATTTGGTTTACTGCAGTTGGTCCGGTTTTTTACCAGAGAGGAATCCTTTTTCTCCCATGGCCCAGGGCTAGTGCTATCTGACTGGCAGGATGCACAGCTACATTCTGACAGACAGATTTGTCCCTCTTGACTAAGTCGGGCAGGATTAAACACAGCAGGATTCTCATTCTTATCCATGGTTTTGTTTGGTGAGCTTTGAGAATGGTGATAATTGACCAAGCTGTTGGAGTTTTGTCCCCTGTTTGGATTATCTCCCCTTGCTAAGGGTGAATCTGGTGGACATGTTTGTCCAGCTGACCCCTTCCTAACACTGGTCAAATGACTGGTATATGTACTAGAGCCTTCAGGATACTGACAGTCACTTTTGATAACATTGTTAGACTTTCGTGGTTCACCGGTCTCTGAGCAAACGGAGGCCCACGAAAGACCAGAGTTGATCGAATTTGATCTGAAGTTGGGGAGCCTACTTTCAGGTCCAGCTGGAGAGAGAGGCGAGGCTGGAGTGTCGAAACTCTCCACGGGACTGTGCAAAAGGTTAGACAGACGGAACCGACGTCGACGCTCCGAGACATCCAGCGCCCCCAGGGAAGTGTCAGTGCTATTATGACTAGGTTCAGAGGAGGTTACATTGACCTCTCTGGAGTCTGCATTTCCCAGTGTGGTCTGCTGAACAGAGCTAGTCTGGCTAAGACTGGTGTCAGGGGAGTATCCCTGCACCCCATTCAGCATCCGGCTCAGGACTGTGGGGTCCAGACTCTGTGACATGGAATCCACACCCGACGCCCCCTCCAGGTAATACGAGTTACGGGGACTGATGCTCTGTCGCACTATCTCCACACTGCCAGACTTGCGGATGCATCGTGGACCAAAGACATTGATCATGCTCTGTGGCAGGTCTTGGGCGGCTTCGGGCGCGGGTGTTCCAGAAGAAGGGCATGCATCCTGACGTCTTCTCGCTGCTGTACTGCGCAGAGCTCCTCTGCCGTGCCTCAGCTCGTCCTGGCTAGCACCACACGACACGTCTCTGAACAGTTCCTTGACACGTGTGTCTTCTCCTGACCCCACCATATCCAGGGACCTCCCCTGACAACAGGCCTGGGTGCTGTCACATGGGTCTATGATATCCCCAGGAGGGACATGGGATTGGGGTAGAGCAGTCTCCCTCCTGGCGCGGCCTGCCACTGCCACTGACACAGGCAGGTAGCCAGGAGCAGTCTGTCCCTGATACGCTGGGGGCGGGTCTATCTGACCGGACAGAGTAAGTCCTCCACCATTACTGGTGGTGTTATTGTTGATGGCCTCGTAGGGCGGGGGCGGTTCCCCTGGGGCGATGTTGGAGGGTGGTTTGGGAGGTGAGTATGGAGGCGGAGGGTCCTGGTAAGGGGGTACTGTCATTCCCAGGGGTGGAGCGTCAGGAAAGTACCGCTCATGGTCCACTTCATCCAAACGTCTCCGGGAACTGTTCAGACCTGAAACACAACCACAGTCCTGTCACAAACTTGATCATCGACTTGCAATATAGTATGCATACAGTATGTAGTTTATTGTTGCACTCAAGAGCTTTCCACTTCTATAATGGCGGTTAGGTTTATGGGAGGATAAAACCACTCACCTCTGGCAAGCCACTGACAAAGTTTTCCAAAGTGTGACATACAGAAACGTACATCATTCTGGTGGAACAAAAGTGGTCTCTGATGAATGTCAGGCTACGAGCATCATTGACCGCTGATTTTCACCAAGGAACCACTGACAGCGAGATTAACAGAATCCACAAATACCCTGTCCAAGCCCGGGATTGATCCAGCACCTCAAGTGACCTAGCACTTGAAAGACAAGCGTCTTAAACACATGACCACTACCCACTCCCTCCTCAACCACTATCCACGCCCACATTGACTGATTGGTAGGTGGAAGGACGGCATATGTTTGTCAATACAGGGTGTTAATACTCACGTCTGACGGTCATCAACAAGCGTCGTTGTCGTAATTTATGGATCATGAAGAGCAGCAGTGCGAGGACAAGGAAGGATGTGATGGTGCTGGCCGCCAGCCTCAGGCCTAGGTTGGTGATTCCACCAGTGGTCGGATCTGGTAACAACAATAACAACATCAATACATCTGACCCATGGCTCAAACTATATATATATGAATGAATTATTTACCAATATCTTGATAAAGGATACAAGGAAAGGCACTACAAAACAGTGAGTATGGCTTTTCAGAAAATGAACACATGCAAAAAAAAAAACATGAAAATAAAATTCATCTCTAAGGCATATTTTACATTTCTTAATAACTGTCAATTTCTTGCTTATTTTCCTTCAGTGGTCGGCATTCAGAAATGACATCATCGACTAACATACTGGGAATGCAGGACAAGCTTAGCGGCCCGCTTTCTGGCTCTGCCCTCAACAAAGTTGTTGACGTCACCACAGCAGACTACTTCATTTCCAGAGTTAGAAGAACTGTGGTTAAAAGCCATTTTTGTGCAACAAGAAGAAAGCTAAGGAGCTCTTTTCTGCACTTTGTATTTTAGGCCACATCATATACTCTGTTTTACGAAAAAAACCCAAAAAACAAAACCAAGCGTTTCATGTAACCTTGAAGGCTATAAAATGAAATGCAGGAAATATATCACCCAGCTAACCAATATGAGCTTATTTACACCTAAATGATTTATAGAGGAATGTCCATTACACTCAGCAAAAGTGCACACAATCAGGTCACTGATTATTGATTAAAATCAAAGGACATAAATGAATACATGAATGACAGATTACTTTACAGTACTACAGATGCAGGCACTACTTGTACCATTTACACATTATCAAGAGGAATGCCAGTTGCCATGACTGTATATCGCTGATTTGAAATTATGTTTATTTCTCTGATTGGTGATTTATCTGAAATTATGTGTACATTTCCTATATCAACACCAATGATGTATTTTCCCGGTGTCAAGTATACAAAATGCATCTGAATTTACATCGGGGCTAAGGCCACATCAATTTAAATTACTGTTTTCCAGGCAGAATAAATCTTTTTCCAATGTCAGAGCAGGGTATAAAAATAAAAATAAAACTTAAAAATCCTGTAATCTGTGGGAAATGTGCACTTTTTTTTTTTTTTGAAGACATATCTTCATGATCAATAAGATTTGCAAAACTGAAAAAATCATAAAAAAAACTCCAGACTGGACAATACATAAGGAGATTTTTCAGTGTTATTTTCATTGAAATTTTTCAGTGTTGGCTTGCCCGTAAAACACAAAATAAAACTAGTGTCGTCTTATGCAAAAATGAAAATGAGTACAGCACACTTTCTGGAAATGAGTACAGCACATATTCTGGAAAAATGTACAGCACATATTCCGGAAAAGTGTACAGCACATATTACAGCACATATTCTGGAAATGAGTACAGCACATGTTCTGGAAATGAGTACAGCACATGTTCTGGAAATGAGTACAGCACATGTTCTGGAAAGGCGTACAGCACATGTTCTGGAAATGAGTACAGCACATGTTCTGGAAATGCATATAGCACATGTTCTGGAAAGGATTACAGCACATGTTCTGGAAATGAGTACAGCGCATATTCTGGAAATGAGTACAGCACATGTTCTAGAAATGAGTACAGCAAATGTTCTGGAAATGAGTACATCACATGTTCTAGAAATGAGCACATCACATGTTCTCGAAATGAGTACAGCAAATGTTCTGGAAATGAGTACATCACATGTTCTAGAAATGAGCACATCACTTGTTCTCGAAATGAGTACAGCAAATGTTCTGGAAATGAGTACAGCACATGTTCTGGAAAGAAGTAAAGCACATGTTCTGGAAATGAGTACAGCACATGTTCTGGAAATGAGTACAGCGCATATTCTGGATATGAGTACATCACATGTTCTAGAAATGAGTACATCACATGTTCTAGAAATGAGTACATCACATGTTCTAGAAATGAGTACAGCACATGTTCTGGAAATGAGTACAGCACATGTTCTGGAAAGAAGTAAAGCACATGTTCTGGAAAGGAGTACGTAATGTCCATAAAATGTCACCAGTTTGCTCCTCAAACTGTATGGTTTATCAGGTCTATGCAATTAGTGAATTACATTTAATGTACTATACACTGTACTCCTGTTACACCTCTGGAGGAATATTACTGTAACCACAGCATAAACAATACATGCAATCCATGTTTTTGACATGTGGTTTAGGGTATCAGAAATGTACACAAGCACGTACATGTAAACACAAATTACACATCCACCACAGATCATCATGCATCATCAACATTGTGTCGTTGACACGGGTAATGTGCATCATGACTCTAGTGAATGCTCAATGTTTATTATTATTATTACATTAGCTGGCTAAACCCTGGTACACATAATCACCTAAGCAACAATCACACCCTTGCAGACAGACAGCAGATTCTCCACAAGCAAATCTAGCCACAAAACCCTCTAGGCCATATATCTACACCCTTACATATGTAAATCATAATGAGCAGGACTGTGTCTCAGTCAGCGTAACAGACAGCTTCTGCTAGACAACTGATAAAGCTCTTAATAATTAATCTCCAGTCGTCTGATGAGTCTTGAACTCTTTCAGTCTTGGGTTAATATGTACGTAAGTCAAGGGGTACAGGTCCTTTGAAGCTCCTGGGGCATTAGCTGTCTAATAACACCATGTATTACAGCTTTACAATACACCATGTATTACAGCTTTATAACACATCACATATTACAGCTTTATAATACACCATGTATTACAGCTTCATATTACACCATGCATTACAGCTTTATAATACACCACATATTACAGCTTTATAATACACCATGTATTACAGCTTTACAATACACCCCATTTTACAGCTTTATAATACACCATGTATTACAGCTTTATAATACACCATGCATTACAGCTTTATAATACACCATGTATTACAGCTTTATAATACACCATGCATTACGGCTTTAAAATACACCTCATATAACAGCTTTATAATACACCACATATTACAGCTTTATAATACACCATGTATTACAGCTTTACAATACACCCCATTTTACAGCTTTATAATACACCATGTATTACAGCTTTATAATACACCATGCATTACAGCTTTATAATACACCATGTATTACAGCTTTATAATACACCATGCATTACGGCTTTAAAATACACCTCATATTACAGCTTTATAATATGCCACATATTACAGCTTTGTAATACACCACGTCCTCTTTCTGAATATACACACACACACATACACAATGCAAAAATGCAACCTTTACCTGTTGCTGGACTACCAGAGTAGGCATTATTATATATGGCGTAACAAACCCAACAAAGTTTGACAAGTAAGGCAGATAAAAGTGATCAAAATTTACTTTTGATGCTGAAATGTGATTTTTTTTGCAAAAGGATATCATTCTACATTCCAAATATTCTTCTGAGATCAAAACATCTTTCTAAGATTAAAAGAGCTAACATAATCAGAGAAATTCTGCCACTAAGTCATGCACAAAATTTTAGGTTATGTACCAGTTTGCAGAGCTAGCCATGAAGACTGGCACATCCTATCCAAATAGACAAAGTATCATCAGCAAAGAGTTAAGGCACAATTATTTTTACAGGTACATGTAAAACCATGCTTTATATGGTACCTGGAGATCCAAGCATCTGTTGGAACGTTCATGGATACACCAAATTTCAATAATTACAGACCTCAGATTAGCTAATCTCAATAATTACAGACCTCAGACTAGCTAATCTCAATAATTACAGACCTCAGACCAGCTAATCCCGAAATGTTTTGAATCATACTAACCATTTACTGATGCTCCATCTTATCAAAATAATCAAAGCAATATTATTTTTATTAACACATTTGTAGAATTTTAGACTAACCTGACCTGAAAGAGTACACATATATATAGAATTCTTGGCCCTTAAATACATGTACAAAGTCAAGAAAAGGTTTAAATGACAATCACTCAAGCGTGTTAATGCACATGGCTGCCAAATGACCCTTGACAACTGTTATATCAGAAGCCTTCGCCCATACATCAAGTTTCAATAGCTGTCAAAATTAGCAGAGAAGGAAGTGCTTACTCCAGGCACAGAGCACTTGCTGCTTGAATGATAAACACACATCTATGGATTAAACAAATAATGGCAAAGTGGTCTTTCAAAGTTTAAAGATTTTTTTTAATGTTGACATTCTGATTCCCTGTGGAAGTAGGAAGTGGGAGGGTTATCAAGTCTGTGTCACAATTCAACAAATGATCTCAAAAACTACTTTCCCAACTCACAAAAGCAGTAAGAAGCACTTTAATTTTCATTTAACATTTTTCATAGTGCTGGCTTTGAAATCCACTCATGGGAAAAACTCCATCTTTGGCACCTATGAACATCAATTGTCCAACACATATTAACCTTGGTTATCCTGCACAATTGCATGTAATACTTTCTGCTATAATGCCTTTCTAATTTGGTTTGATTAACCTACTGGTGTTTAACACTGAAGTCAGGAATATTTCACAAATGACATTGGTTAGTGAAAAAAACACAAGGTTATGACAAGACACTAGAAAACTTTTTCACAAGAGATGCGCAGACTTTGATCTGCACAGAAACCTCAATGTGCATGTCATATTTATGATATCGGTGAAAAACCCACCTGCCTGTATAAACAGCCCAGTGAGAGCTGTGCAACACTTAATGCCACCATGGTCCTAAAATTCTAAATATTACTGGAGGCAGGGAAAATAGAAAATGATCCCAAGACGAGTAAAAACTACTTGGCCGTGATCTCCCAAATGAAAGAACTCTAAAACTGCAGAATCCATTTACCCATCCATGATTATGACAAGAAGTAAAGACAGTCCTGTCTTCCCAAGAAAAGGAACAGGTAATGATAGATGCAAAATTGTTGAGGAACACGTAAACAATTTTACCTAGGCCCCCTGTAACTTTACACATAAGATGTATTTTCTGTGCTACTTGTGAATTCCGTGAATCAGCCACTGCAATCAGCCATGGAAACTTGCGGAGATGTCAAGCATTCTATATTCTGTTCATTTACAGTTTTTGACTAGTTATTCTTAAGACTAGCTTTAAGCGGCATGCAAGCCGAACTACATGTACTTATATTTCAAGGGACAGATGTATGGCTGCAAGCGATGCACCATAGCCAACTGGTCGCCAACTTTATATGACACGGTACCTTCTGGACGTGCTCTGTTTGCACCCTTGGTGCCCTGATTTTCAGGTTGGATGGTATTGTTTGAACTATCGTACAGCAGGGTGCTTAGCTGGTGAAAATACATGAGAAATTATTTGATTTAAAGTTAGTCATATAATTTCACCTGATTTTTTACCAAACAGGGTGACTGGTAGGTGAAAATTTTCAGAAAATTACAGCCAGTTTACCTGTGTAAAGTTCTTACCTATAGTGCGTGTTCCACCTGTACCGTTGTGGCCAGGTGGCCTGGTGCCCGTGGGGGAGTTGTCCAGGCAGACAAACTCGCAGCATTTGCCCTCAATGGCCTTGTGTATGCAAGCTGGGGGTGAACATGACACTGCAGTACACATGATTGAGAAGCCGTCCTCACAGTGACATGTCTGGCAAGGGTCCTTCTTGTCCGGGATGAACTGAGTCCCATCAGGTACAATATTTCCCTCAGCATCATGACAGTCCAGCTTATTACTACCTGTCTCACCTGGCGACAGAAAATGAGAATTCATAAAATCAACACCTCTTGAAACATGTACCATACCAAGGCCCGTATTTATCAAACTTCTTAAGAGTACTTGATAAACAGGGGCCCTGGTATATATTTTTGCTTGTTTTTTGGCTTCCAATTTCTATGTCTCGAATATAACTGCAAGCTTAGTACCCTGCTTCTTTACAGTATTTCTATGGGTAAACAGTACTGCATTCACTTTACCAGGTGAGAAGATTGGCAGAATTTTCTGCAAATAATCCAAAGCTTACCACACTATGATGTAAAGAAAACAACAAACAAAGAAAGCAGACATCGAACACAGATATGATTCACCTTTCCTTCCATCCTTCTATGTTTACATATACAGGTATTATAGTCAAATATGATACACGTACGGGTACATATTGTACAGAATGAAGTTGTGATTGACCGTAAGAGGCAAGGATTTCACAGATTTCACCGAAAATCGCAAGCTAAATAAGTAATCAGGATCAATCTCACCTCGACACGTACTAATCCAGATCATGGTGAAGAAGAATACGACAGTCAGGCCTCTTCGCCAGGGCTGCATTTGCCTGGTTACCATTGTCTAAGCTGAGGGTAAAATTTGGGCGTCGAGTAAGTTCAGGTTCCTGAAAACAGTACCTCGTCTGACTGCTTGACCGTGGGGTCTTACTACTGATCCCGAGGGTCAGTGGGGCGCACGTCAAATTTGAGGCTTTCTCTGACCTGTGCGCGAACATCTGAGGTGATAATCCCTGTATAAAGTATGCTAATTAAGAGAAGAGATTCATTTCACACGAGAATTCACAACCAGACGTCTTCGCAACCTGCCGGGCACCTGCAAGCAAATTGTCTTCCTGATCTCGCGAGAAAGGGCGTTACTCGAGATTTAGTTACGTATAGAGTATTTCAATCGTATGGGGAAAAGTAAAACTTGGATTTAATCTCTATATTTTCGTTTTAAGTAACATCTTCTAGGTCTACTGGTATTTTCATTCGGACAATCCAGTATTTTACGTATGGTAAATTAATATTTAGCATATATGTTATATAAGTCATGGTATTGATGGATTTAAAGATAAGCATACATTTTACTTTCACTTTCCATCAATGCGAACAGTTGCAAATATTGACATTTAACTTTCCTCCCACGATTTACATCATTTAAAATAACCTTCGTTTATTTAAATTTTTCTTGAAAAAATACAACTCGGCATGCTTTGGGGAATGATTCAACATCGCAACTTTCAAAAGATTTACTGTTTAAAATGTTTGATTGTGGGTTGGGCTCACAGATGTGTGATTAACTATAGTCGCACAAGCATGGTGTGATAAGGTTCAAACTCGAACTTGCCGAAGTGCAAATTTATGTCGGCATGATACCTTTCAGGGCTAGCCAGAATAGTAGAACAAATGATAAACATCAGGAGTATTCTGAAACTGTTATTCTAAGACTGACCTTTGTGCAGATTTGTGGTAATCTGTGGTAACAGATATCGGCGCATTGGTGTCGATTACCGAAAACGTTTACGCCTTACTGTACCGTTTGGTTTTACTTTTAATTGTTTTCTAAGATCATTGGCCACAATGAGCGAAAGAAGAGGTACCACGAAAAATTTCCTAGAGAAACTGATCGCGGATTATAACAGAAATCTGCAAAAGAGACCGGTACTAACGAAAGCGGTGACCAGGTGGGTTTACAGATGAACTGGGGGAAATTAACACCTCGGTAGGGCCTACTCTACACGTTGTAAGTCTAGCCGCATTCAGGGCAGTGTTGACAAGTAATTTCACATCTTGTGACGTAGACCGCCGTGATCAAAGGGACCGCTAATTACCAACTTTCAGCTGTGTACACTGATTATTTTGGCCAGTTTCTTAATTGACCTATTCAATTCATTTATATAAATCATATAACTGCCCTTGTAAGGAAATTGTATCGGTCAGTTGGTCCAATTGTGTAGACTGAATGTATGTCTTTTAATAACTTTAGAAAGGTAAAGTTTTCATGCAATTTTATAGTTGACTTAACACAGTTTTAACTGCTTACTAGGGTTAATTTAGTAACATATTGTTAACTATATCAGTTGATAGTAGCTTGCTCACAACAGAGCCCCCCTGTTCAGGCGGCAAATAATGAATACTGAACAACAAAATGGATGTCAAACCACTTTGCCAATTTCTTTGGGAATATCATGTTTAAAAGTAAATAACCATTATAAACAAAAACATATGCTACCGGAAGTTGAATAGCAATGACCGTGCTTGCATGATTTGTATGCCTTATAAAATCAACAATTTCTGATTTGTTACGTTTTAAAATCGTGGCCAAGAAAATGAAGATACTTTATGTATACATGCAAGCCGTCAATCCAAGAAGTACTTTGCTTATTTTTGTCCAAAGACTAGAAAAGTGTTTTTTTTAAGTATATTTACAAACAGTTCTAACATAAATACTTTTCCATCAATGTAATAACTTTCTCATTGATTCATTAGTTCCCTTTCGGTAATGGACAAAAATGAGTTTCTGGAAATTTTTTTTTTTTTTCTTCAAAGTGCTTCAGTGCATTGAATTGAAATGTGATGCATTGTTTCACCATGACATACAAATCATGTTTGAATTTTCGCCTGTTTGTTTTTCATTTTTGACAAATTAGGGCAGTTTTTGCCCCATATTTAGGATAATTTGGAGTACATGTTTTGGCCTTGGACCATTTCACCTGGAAACTCTTTATAAAATCTGGATAAAATATAGGCCTGTTGACTGATACAGCTACTCATGAAGAGAAAACTCAACTTTATGTCATTAATTTGAATTTCCGATTATTAGATTTCACCATAAAGAGCCATTTTTAAATAATCGTAAAATAACATGCCACCAGTGTATGTATTATAACTGTTGAGGTTTAAGCAAGGACGACATTCCCTCGGATGGGAGTTGGATTTGCCCATATTTTATTTTCAGTGCACCTAAGTTTATTAACTCCTGCCACGAGGATACACTGTAGAATGCTGCCCTTGTAAATGTCTCCATAAGCAGTGTTTCACGGATTATATAGACAAACACTAGCAGGAAGCCAATGAACCTTCAGCAGAGGCATGCATTCATAGCAGGCAATCCTCCGCAGTGAGTTATGTTTTTAAAATCCGTGTGGACTGCGGCTTTTCGAGAAATACGGGAATGCACTAAATAAAACTTGTTAAGAAACTGCTTATGGGGACCTAAATTGTGACATGTGAACATGTGAAGTATTTCTCTGATATAACTTTTCTAAACTATAGGTCGTTAGGTATGCGGAAATGTGAGTTTATGGATCTCAAAAATGACCAATTTTTGGATATTTTTGAAAAAGGCCCATGTAGTTCAAATGGGCAATTTTCTCAATTTTCTATCATCATTTTAAAAAAAAATGAGCTCTGGAGACCCTAATCCGTCAGCACCAGGTAAATGGCACAAACCAATGCTACCTGCAAGACATAATTTTATTGCACTATGTATGCTGAAAAATGGTGAAAAAATTAAAAAAATGTTTCCAATAGCTCAATAAATATACCTGTCCTCTAGATAATGTATCTTCCGATACAGTAGTCCTGTAGATATGATTAATATTCCCACTTAGACGCACAAATATGAAGTTACTACATCTTTGTTGAGCGCAGAATTTGGAGTTGAAACTTTTTACTCAAAGTAAGTGCGTATGATGGAATCCCTTTTGAGGCGATTCACCCTAAGCCCGGCTCGCGGATGCCCTGTGAGGCACGGTATTACACATCAGAGGCTGCCTGGCTGTGGGTGGGCTCTTTCAGAGTAGAAAGGCACAGTGGGCATGTCTCGCCGACTCGCCAGGCTGATGGGGCGACTTGTTCCTCCTTCCATGTATACCTCCAGGATGCAGCATTCATAGTTTAGTAAAGTAACACTTTTACTGATAGCAACACAATGTACGCACTCTCATCTTCTAGTCAACAATGTCACTTGGTTTACAACCGAAAAAATGATCACATTTTAGTAAAGTGTTATCAGTACCCGTAAGTTTAAGGGTAGAAAAACATACAAAAATATGTGGGCTGTATATTGATTAATGTTCAACATACTATACTCCGCACAGTGTACAATATGACCTAATTTTACGATGCCACATAATTGCTGTTCATGTCGGTAACATGTGGTAACAGTCATGCAGTTTTTCAATTAGCACAGCTTTAGGCTTCATATCGGTAACATATGGTAACAACAATGCAGTTTTTCAGTTAGCACAGTTCTAGGCTTCATATCGGTAAGGTACGGTAATAGTCATGCAGTTTTTCAATTAGCACAGTTCTAGGCTTCATGTCGGTAAGGTACGGTAACAATCATGCAGTTTTTCAATTAGCACAGCTCTAGGCTTCATGTCAGTAATGTACGGTAACAATCATGCAGTTTTTCAGTTAGCAAAGTTCTAGGGCGAGCCTTAACAGCCCAGCCCTACCAACTCAGTATGATTTCACCTAGCGGAAGGTGAAATCGTAATGAAGCACTCGCAGCTCCCCATTAATGTTCAAACTGTTTCTGCATGTAAATGCCACGTATTGGTTGGTCATTGGCCTACCGGGTTAGATAGAAACCCAAAGATGTATTGTTTTGATACCGATGCATCTACTGTTGGAAAACGTCAAATTCTACCCCTCAACTGACCCACCCCACTGCAATAAACCGTTGCTCTACACCAGGCTGTCATATGCTACGAGTCAGAGTATAACTTTAATAGAGCGCTACGAGCGCATCATTGTGATCTTCCCTTTCACCAGGATAAAGCATAGCAAGTTGACGGGGCTACCTAGAATGTCCAGGCTATCCCTAGAATTGTGCTAGGTTTCAATGTTTTTGCTCATGAATTAAATTTAAATGTTTGAACACTAAGGTGGTCTGTGTGATCCATGTTTATTGGTCTGGCATAGACGTCACATGAATTTTCATTTAACTTTGTTGTGTAATATGCCCTTATACAAAGAGTTATTGTGACTAAAACGGAGAGCCAAAATGAAAGTCTTGTGACAGCATCTGTACCCAGCATTGTTCCTAAAGCCTACCTGTGAATTGAAACATCTGAATGCAGGATCATGCAATTAAATTACACGTAGTTTTCAATGGGTGAGTTTAATTACATGTATGGTGTCTTTTCCTATTCCATGGTTAATTTGAGAGCTAAGTATTATAATGGTTTTCTCCTCCTATACATGTAATTTATGGAGTTGAATTTCACATTTCAACTCAAACAGTCCGGCCTAACCTTTCCAAGCAGTGGCCATACAACCTACTGTTAACCTAACTCTTGCTCTTTGGATATCATATACATGTTCACTATTGTAACAGTGCTTGTGCATCAGTTGCTGTGTTATATAACAAACTCTCATGTTTTTTGCTTATGATTACAGTGCATCAATTGCGGCATTGGGCGACATCATCTCTCAAGCTCTCTTTCCCAGTCCTCACACAAAACACAGGTTTTGGTGGAGAAGTACATTTGCATATGCAACATTTGGGTGAGTTTATTTGTGTTCAGCAATCTGGTGATTGATTTACAAATACATATTCTGTAGTTTAGTGAGGTATTTACCTGTACATATATGGAGGTTTATCGCTTACCTGCCTCGATTCAGTAGTTTCCTCCTGGAGGTTTGCAACATCTTTGAGACGTCTATCACCTGGTGAGGTGCAGTGGTTTCCTTTTGGAGATCTGTCACCTGGTGAGGTGCAGTGGTTTTCTTTTGGAGAGGTCTGTCACATGGTGAGGTGCAATGGTTTCCTTTTAGAGCTCTGTCACGTGGTGAGGTGCACTGGTTTTCTTTTGGAGAGGTCTGTCACCTGGTGAGGTGCAGTGGTTTTCTTCTGGAGAGGTCTGTCACATGGTGAGGTGCAGTGGTTTTCTTTTGTAGAGGTCTGTCACGTGGTGAGGTGCAGTGGTTTTCTTTTGGAGCTCTGTCACCTGGTGAGGTACAGTGGTTTTTTTTTAGTAGATCTGTCACCTGGGGAAGTGCAGTGGTTCCCTTTTGGAGGTTTTTCATATACCTGGTGAGTTGGAGTGCTCTTCTTTTGAACTCTGCTCAGAAGGCTCCATTCCTTTATAACCTCATCATCGCACTTAGAAAAATGTCTAAATGGCCAATCAGATAAATAAAAATAATTTATTTCCTTTCAGTTTTCTTTTTAATGGACCCCTGATTCACCATTTCTACATCTGGCTAGACAAACTGGTACCTGCTGGTAAGAAGCCTGGCACTGGTATAAAGCGCGTCCTGTTTGACAGACTCATCCTCGCTCCTCCATACCTGCTTCTCTTCTTCTATGTGGTGGCCATTTTGGAGGTGAGTGTGTACACGGAGTAAAACAGGCCTGAGACATTGGGGAAGGGTATTGTCCTCCTCCTGCCCCCCTCCCATGCCCCTCCCATTCACAAGTGGGTGGCTTGAGTTCCACCTTACCTCACCTATAATTTTCTGGGACATTCATTCCACAGGGCCTCCGTGGCTCAGTCGGTTAGCGCGCTAGCACAGCATAATGACCCCGAAGCCTCTCACCAATGCAATTGCTGTGAGTTCAAGTCCAGCTCAAGCTGGCTGCCTCTCCGGCCGTACATGGGAAGGTCTACCAGCAACCTGCGAATGGGCGGGGGTTTCCCCCGGGCTCCACCCACCATAATGCTGGCCGCTGTCGTATAAGTGAAATATGGGGTATGGGGTAAAGTACCAGTCAGATAAGTAAGTCATTCCACTTGCCTTCTTATGTACCTCCATGTGTTTATGTGCTCCACTTGGATTTTCCTGTGTATGTGTTTCACTTGGATTTTCCTGTGTATATGTTTATGTGCTTCACTTGGATTTTCCTGTGTGTGTTTATGTGCTTCACTTGGATTTTCCTGTGTGTGTTTATGTGCTTCACTTGGATTTTCCTGTGTATGTGTTTATGTGCTTCACTTGGATTTTCCTGTGTATGTGTTTCACTTGGATTTTCCTGCGTGTTTGTGTTTCACTTGGATATTCCTGTGTATGTGTTGGATATTCTGGCTTACATGTTTACGTGTTTCACTTGGATATTCCTGTGTGTTTGTGTTTCACTTGGATATTCCTGTGTGTTTGTGTTTCACTTGGATATTCCTGTGTGTTTGTGTTTCACTTGCATATTCTGGCTTACATGTTTACGTGTTTCACTTGCATATTCCTGTGTATGTGTTTATGGGTTTCACTTGGATATTCTGGCTTACATGTTTACATGTTTCACTTGGATATTCCTGTACATGTGTTTCACTTGGATATTCTGGCTTACATGTTTATGTGTTTCACTTGCCTATTCCTGTGTTTGTGTTTATGTGTTTCACTTGCATATTCTGGCTTACATGTTTACGTGTTTCACTTGGATATTCATGTGTATGTGTTTCGCTTGGATATTCTGGCTTACATGTTTATGTGTTTCACTTGGATATTCCTGTGTATGTGTTTATGGGTTTCACTTGGATATTCTGGCTTACATGTTTACATGTTTCACTTGGATATTCCTGTATATGTGTTTCACTTGGATATTCTGGTTTACATGTTTATGTGTTTCACTTGCATATTCCTGTGTATGTGTTTATGTGTTTCACTTGGATACTCTGGCTTACATGTTTATGTGTTTCACTTGCATATTCCTGTGTATGTGTTTTTGTGTTTCACTTGCATATTCTGGCTTACATGTTTACATGTTTCACTTTGATATTTCTGTATATGTGTTTCACTTGATATTCTGGCTTACATGTTTATGTGTTTCACTTGCATATTCCTGTGTATGTGTTTTTGTGTTTCACTTGCATATTCTGGCTTACATGTTTACATCTTTCACTTGGACATTCTTGTGTAAAATGTCTACATGTACACTTTCTCTGACAGGGCCTCGGGTCAGATGTGGCCATACAGAAAATTCGGGATACCTTCTGGACAGCTCTGAAGATGAACTGGAGAATCTGGACTGTATTTCAGTACATCAATGTCAACTATGTGCCTCTTCAGGTAAGTCACTCAGATAGCTGTGCTTTTTTCAGCCAAGTCTTGGTTTAAAGTGTGAACTGCCAGCTTCCTCCAGTCAAATAAATAAATGAATGTAAACAGGTGTAAGCCAGTCTGTTGTAAGTTTATCTCATTAGGGGTTTTGTTTTAAACTTACAGATGCTTAAAAGATATTACCTTACTACACCTAATGCCTTGCCTCAAGCAGAATTCGATATAAGAAAAGGCACAGTGATGTTAATTGCCTTAGGGCTATCTCAAGTACTATTTGATGGCAAGACAAAGAGGATTCAAGACTTAGAATAAACATGATAGGAGGAAATCATGATAGGAGAAAATCGTAATAGGAGGAAATCATGATAGGAGGAAATCGTAATAGGAGGAAATCATGATAGGAGGAAATCGTAATAGGAGGAAATCATGACAGGAGGAAATCGTGATCATATTACAAGGTCAATTTTACAATGGACATAAGGAAAGATTAATTTAATTATATTATTAATTTATTTTATTGGAGTTTCATGTGGAAAAGGTGTATAAGTAGAATATAAGGTAATAATTTAGAAAGATGAATGGAAATATGTACATTTAGCAAGGTTGGATCTTAGATGATGCAATCCCAGATGAAGCGAAACAAACTTTTGTTTGAGTGTTGTACTGTGCATGTAAATGAAGCCAATCTGTTCTTTTCCAGTATCGAGTGTTGGTCACGAACATGGTGTCACTGATCTGGACAGTGTACATCGCTGCTAAAAGGAGGCATGACGCCTGAAACGGGTGGCACCATCAACAAACTGCACCATCAACAAACTCTGCGATCAGCTAAAAACTGCACCATCAACGAACTGTGCGATCAGCTAAAAACTGCACCATCAACTAACTGCACGATCAGCTACAAACTGCACGATCATCAAACTGTCCTAGGGGTACAAGTACATTGAATACTTGTTATGCAAAAAGACAGTTCATGTACCAGAATTATTATACCTGTGGCTTAGTAACAAAGACATGAAATGAATAAAGGTGTTTGCAAAGATGGAGCTTGTCAAGCACTGCCATAAGTAGGTTGTTTTCACCTTTTTAATAGGTATATATTTAAGCAAAGTTTTGATTGCAAATTAGTGCATTGTACTTTGCACACTGATTAAATGATATTGCAAAACAATGTATATTGGTAAAATGACATACAATGTGCAGATTGTTTTGAATTACTAAGCTGACAAGCATATACTTTACAACTATTGTACAAGGTACATATATATGGCATTGACAGCCATTATTTAATTATTGTGCAGTTCTTTGAACCAGGTGATTTATTTGTTGCATTTATGTGAATTTTTTTATCCCATGGAATGGAAGGCCTCAAAGAACATGCTGGCATACACATACATGCATTTTACATTATCCATGAAATCCAGTGGAGATTCGTCGTCATATGACTGAAAAATTGTTGAGTACGACGTTAAACCCCAAGCACTCACTCACTCCAGTGGAGATGACTTAACCTTCCACAATGTATATGATGTGTGAAGAAGACTGCCAAAGGTTGGTGGTTTTCTCGGGGCACTCATAACCCATAATATACTGGCCACCATCATATTAGTGAAAAGCTCTCAGGGCTGTTTTTCAAAAGGGTTGTAATGTTATGCCGGTCTAATCACCATAACGTTACATGTTGACGGCATGCGTTCCCATGGTATGTGTGACCGGCGTAACGTTAACGCAGCAGCTTTGTCAAGAGTTTTGTCATGTACATGTTCCTGGCACAGGTCAGTGGTTTCCTCAGGTTTCCTCGGGTTTTTTCCAGCAGGAAACCTGACCACTGTCATAGAAGTGAAAAAGTCTTGAGTATGGCATTAAAACACCAATAAAGTAAATCAAGTAAAAAAAAAAATGAAAGATTTGTGAATATGGTCTTAAGTAAGAATATTAAGAAAAAGGAAAGCAATATTTTTTTGGCCAGAGCAGTATCTGTGGTGGAGAAAAGTGTACCTACCAATCCCATTAGTCATTTATGGACTTGACACTCGAAAACTGCAATAATTAGGCCCGTCTTTTGTATTTTTAAAATTTTGCCTAACAATTCGTGTTTTTAGAGGCAAGTGTTGGTCATAAAATATATCTTTTCATGGTGAATCTTACATAGTTTAAAATGATAATTTCCAAACAAACTTCAAAACACCTTCTTAAGCTGGATGAAACTTAAAAAATCAAGGAATATTTGACCCTTAAGAGTTGGGCAAAATGTTGAATCAAATACAGTAGCAGTATTTTCCCATTATGATGCCATGGTTGGGATGTGCAAGATAAACTAAATAAAAATAATGAGGATGAAATTATTCCTATTAGATAAAAAGTGATGTGGTAAAATTGTGTCTCGTCACATTTTGTTTTGTATATTTCATAACCATATTTTTGCCTTAATTCAAAAGGTATTATGATCATGAATGAAGGTTTTGGATATATGGTAACTGTACAACTATCGTTGGTGTATTGTTCAGTTCACTGTTGAAGGTTGAAAAAAACTGTCTGATTGGAAATTCTGGTGGTCTACTCAAACTAGTCTCAAGGTGTGTAAAAACACATCATTTTTTGTGTTGACAGAGTGATTATTTGTGTACTACCTCACTGATTTTGTAGATCAATCATCATAGATAGTACCGCCCATCAGAAGCCTGACCAATAGGCTGTGCATGTATATCTGTCAATCATGTACCGCCCATCAGATGCCAGACCAATAGGCTGTGCATGTACATCTGTCAACCATGCATACTTCACAGGAGAGGAGGATCTAGTAGAAAAAAGGGAAAATAGATTCTGTATTTCATCTGAAGTTTGGCTGGTAAAAATGCACTTTCAGAAGCATGTAGGCCTTAAAATGATATTTTTGAAGCCAGCACTTAACTCATTTTGGATAAGAAATTCATTAAATTTCATAATAAACCTTTTAAGTGGCCCTATAAGGTGAATTAATCAATTTAGAATGAAGTGAAATGTATTTAAAAATATTGTACGTCACTGTGGGGTGAAATACAGTATTACTGAACAAGGAGAGAAGTTCACAAGGAATGGCCAACTTTGATCAGTAGATTGTACACAGTCGATTAACACGAGTTCCTCTTTATAAGGTGTTGTATTATTTTGTTGTTTGATTGTTTCGGTATAGATTTAACAGTGTATGATTTGTAATTACTAATTATGCATTTTTGTATTACCATGATTATGTTTTACAGGTACCGAGTTTATTATACATCTATAGACTTCTATGTCTTAGTTTTACAAGCATTATTTTGTCTTCGGTATTCATGAAGTTGGTAGGGCATCTGTAGCCAAGGTGATTTCACCCAGCGCGGTGCAGTGACTCAGGAGCCTCTTACCAATGCTGTCGCTGTGAGTTCAAGTCCAGCTCATGCTAACTTCCTTTCCGGCTGTACGTGGGAAGGTCTTCCAGCAACCTGTGGATGGTCATAGGTTTACCCCGGGCTCTGCTTGGTTTCCTCCCACCATAATCCTGGCTGCCGTTGTATGTAATTAAAATATTCTTGAGTACGGCGTAAAACACCAATCAATCAAATAAATAAATAAATAAATAAACATAAAGTTGGCTTGTTTTGACGCAATAGCGATTTTATGAATTTCAAACATGTTTCTGCCACTTCCCAAATGATCTTTGCCAATCTGAAAGTTTAGCAAGGCAAACTGTATGGTTTTTGATCATAAGAGGTATCCCCGTAATATGTGTTCTCGCTGAAGTGTATGGGTTAACTACCTGTTGGCAGAATGATCCAAACAGTTAACGTGTCTTGCTGGCGATTAGATGCCAGACTCTGAGGTTGGTGCCTCTAAACCTGGAGTGGTCTCTGCCAGTTTTCAAAACTGGAGTGTGTTATACAGTGCACCTGTTAAAATGTTAATCCCAAAAGATGATTATACTATTAAGAGTGAAATTCTACAATTTAATACCCGGTAAAGAAGTAAAGCAATTGCATTTTACACAGTTTTGCTCAAATGTGTTGACAGTGCGCAAATACACAATACAAGATTTTTTATGGACAGAGGTTTTACAGTTTTACAGATTATATGTATTAATACACTGCGAAGCGTATGTAACTTGAATTCTGGAAAACAAAATTGGTCCACAAACAAAAAATTACTAGTGAATAAATGATAATTTTGTTTCCAAGAGAAGATTGGTTCCGTGTTTTGTGTGAAGTTTTTGATTTATTTATTTTTTATACATGCATGAAAATGGTCACATACACCAGGCTGAAACTGAACATTTTGACATTAATTTATGTTCAAACATAATTAAGTAGCTGTGGCAGTTTGGTGTACCAACAACCCTCCAAGCTGTGATTCCAGTAAGTGAGTTCGGTAGTCAACACCTAATTGTCTCCTGAGTGAACTTGGGTGGCCTGCAAACGCATACAATAATGTATCTTGCATACTCCGATTTTCATTGGTGAGCAACCTTCAGCCAACATCCTGTGTATTTTAACAAGGTTATCTCCCTTTGTTTGGCTGTGAAAATGATGAAGTGATTCGCCTTGAACAATGGCCTTCTGGGCTAAATTCATTGGTCTTTTGGAGGATAAATTCATTACACAGTTGTTCACTGAGAGGAAATATATGGTTTGGTTTCAGGAAAACTTGTATTGAGCCAAGGCTTGGTTACTGACGCCATATATTTCCATATTCTGTCAATTATTGCTTTAATTTTCATGGGTTAAGGAGCAACATTTTAAACCTTGTGTTTCAGCAGGCACTCCTACAAAATACCACACAATGCACAAAGTAGCCCTTGCTCATAAGCATACTGACAGTTGCAAGAAATATATGTACTGTGTGTTTACCAGGAAATGAAAGTATTGGCCCAGAGACCTTGAAAAATATGCCATGGTCAATGACAAATCTTTTCCATAATTTTGTGTTCACTTGGTACAAGCTTGCCTGCAGTTAAGAGAGATTATGTATTCAATCCTGTCACAAACTTGAACACCCCAATGACCTTGAAAAACTGTACCAAGGTCACGTCACAGAATACGAACAGGTTCTTCCTAATGCCTTAAGTAGTGCACGTTTGGTATAAGTTTGGTAAAACTGGCTGACGAGGTTTGCAAAGAACTCGTCGGATGTGTGGCTAGAGGGACTAATGTCCATCCCCCCCACCCCAATTTTAGCTGAAGGTTAAAAACAAAAAACAAGTTTTTCAAGCGTTTATCGTATCAATTTGTATTTATTCCATGACTTATTTGGCTATACACAATGACGGGTCACAGGCTATATAATACATGAAGATGTAATCATAAACCTTGGTCACAACAGTAAGAATGGTCTCCAACAAGGCTTTGGTCTGTTCCTGGATGACACATAACGCACAAGCTGTGAATGGGACTCGACTAAACAACGTATGCATAGAATGAAGTACAGGCCACCTCAGATTAGATTTACATTGAGCCGTTGCACAGAACAGAACACCCAATGCGAATTAGCAACATTTTCCAGCTCCTGTCCAATTCTAAACTCAAGTTTAACTTGACAGTGAAAGTTATCAGCTTTTACATGCAGTCTTCTCAAGACTTACTGTATATTTTTTTGCCCTTAATACCCCCCTCAACTTAGTCTCCAAATGAACAACCTGCAAGAAGAGCTAACAATTCAATGAAATCAATCAAAATTCTATTCTGGATACTTGAGTAGCCTTTTTTGATATTAAGTACAAGTGAATAAACAGTTTTTAATAGTCAACTGTAGGAACTGTACATAGTTTGTGCATACAGACAAATGTATCTCTTAGTACCAAGATGACAGTTTTACTTAATACTTTGATGAAACAAATGATATGAAATCTAAATAAAAAAGGGTGTCTTAAAGTTATACGATAAAACGCAGAAAAGAGAAAAGTACAACAAAAGCTGAATATACCTATACAAAAAGAAGAACTGAATACTAGTAAATTTGTATGTTTGAGCATAAAACTAGAATACATGAACTGACTGATTCTGAATACATTTCAGCAGATATGGTAAAAGTCCAAAAGTGAACAATACCACGGGATAAGCGAGGGAACAGGTGCTCATACACAGGCAATACTGATTTTTAAACCTTTTGAAAAACTCAAAGAAATATCTTTCCTTAGTCCACAAATGCATGACCTTTGGTATAGCCAGTGTATTGCAACCCAGTGCATTAACAGTGAGGCACGGGAATTATTTAACCTTTCACCTTTGCCAAACGCATTTTTTCATCACAAGGAAAACTGGAAAGTGTTAATTCATTACAGGATGGGTTAAATTTGCCAGTTGTATATGTGTTAACTTAAATTTCCCCCCTTGTGGAATATATTCATACAAACACAGAGCTGAGTTTGTGATTGACACATGCTGCTAAAATCCAACACAATGTACAAGAGCCTGGAATACTGTACCAATTAGACATTACAGTGTTACTGACATGCACATGTATGATATATCAACTGCCATTAAAACAATGTTAAGACCTGTAACATAAAACAGACATTCTTTTTACAAAAAAATTAACCTCCAAGATGTTCTAGTACATAGAAACTCTCACAAAAAATGTACACAGGTCTTATTAATATGATAAAAATAACAATCAACTTATGACAAATTTTCCTCATTACACATGTTCTGGGGTACACTAATTACAAATGCATCTTTATCTTAAGCAACCAATGCTCTTCTCAGATTAATAAAATAGATCACTTTTTATTTTTATTTTTTACACTTGAATGATTACTGAAAAGTTATGTATTTTAAAGATTAGAGAAAGGTTATCAATTCAAAAATGTTTAGTGGAAAGTTACCCTTTTTTAAGATGTTTAAGGGTAAGACTACCTTTTCTGAAAAAAAGTACATTTTCCAAATAATATAAGCAAATACTGGACAGGGAAAAAACAAATATGTTCCTTATAACGTATCTGGATCAGTTACAGGACACTAAAAAATAAGGTCATTGCAGATCATATATTAGCCCAACAGATCAGGAACCTGGGAGCTACTTTCCCAAAACTTTGTAAATCATATTTTTTTATATCTGTAGCTTTCTTCATAAAAGACATCTTGGCTACAGCAACATAAGATGACATATTTACGAAAAACTGACTTACAATGTTTTGTTAAAGTGCTGCCTGTTCCACAAAGTGATTGTAGTTGAAGTTCTTTGTAACTACCATTGGCAAACCGTAACGTGTAGTTATGACAGTTTTAATCAACTTTACTAGCTTAAGATGACCTTGTGGAATAGCTAGTACCCAGGACTCTGTAGCCAGATATGGTGTCGCTGTCAAATATGCTATACTTGTGCAATGATAGATGTTACATGTACTTAATATGAATGATGACATAACTAATAACAAACTGTGTTACAGTTCAAACTGATAATCATAAGGAATATCATCAAAAATATATTTACAATGACAAAAGAAAAAAAACAGAGCAAAAAAGAAACAACAACAACATGTGCTCATCTCCTACCCTTGGGCCAACAGTAACAGATTGTGAGATTCAGGTACAAAGTATGAAGATCGATGAGTTTGAAATATTCAATAACTTGCATGAAACTTTAACATACTCTTGTTAAATGAAAGAATTCCAACAATCTGATCACAAACTCTAGACCACAGAATTCTGTCATCTTGCAGAGACTACAAGATATGGACGTGAAAAAAATGACCTTTGAAACACGAATCCAGCAAAGTGATAAACTCATATGAGGTAGTGTAACAATTAGATCGTGATTTCCTGACCAGAGCGCCTGTGTCATCCTTATCACCTTGTACACAGGATTGCAAGTTAAGGATTGGAAAAACTCCCTGCCAAGCAGAACAGCAAATCAAAGTGATGTAAACTGATTGCTTGCTTGATTGATTGGTGTTATAATGCCACACTCAAGTATATTTTACAACAGATTTACTGAAGGTTGTGAGGGCAACTATCATACAATTGTAAGGATTTTTGATATTGGCAAAGATCTATATACCTGTAGTATAATGCATTTCTTCAGCAGTTGCAATGAATACAATAAGTTGGCAAACCACTGCATGGTGAGTGAAACTGACATGAAACTGACACTGAGATAACTGACGTCAATAAAGGCGATTGCGGAGGAACATTTACCTGTTACATGCACTTATCTACAAAGCTTAGATTTCAATCCCAGGTGACTGTATAAAGAATTCCCCGCTATCACTAACACTGTGTTACAGTTTTTATGGTACATGTATGTTTTGGTTCTGAACAATAATCTGGACAACATTTTTTCGCGGTTAAAACATACACATAAAACCATCTTAACTTGGGGATGAAATTAAGGTTATATTCCAACTGCTTACTGACTGTCAATAGTTAAATATGCCTGTAGTTTTAATCTTGTCAAAGAGGAGAGAATTTGAAGTTTGAAGTCTTAGTGAAAATTAAATACCTACATGTACAAAAAAATTCAAATACCATATTCAGGTTAAGCTCGGAAGTAAATGGCAAAAGAACATAATCTCAAATCCAAGGGGACATAACTTCTGTGAGCAGAACAGAAGAACTATAGCAGAGAAACTGTATATAAGAGTTGTTCAGTTGGAAGCTTGGCTTCCTCAAAACAAACAAAAGGCCAGAAACACTGCATACATGTATCCTATCCTTTTACAAACTTTATATAAAATTTACAACACGTTCTTACAATGTTTGTGATAAACAAAAGAGTAATATATTAATTATCTCCTCCTTCATGGAGTGAAAGCACAGGAAAATCTCATCACAATAGAACAGTTGCCATGACAACACAACCGCCATGCTGAATCCATGTCACATGATCATGATGTCCAAAACTACTAGTTTCCTAGAATGGCTTCAAAATTGGTCTTCAAAATTTTTCAATAGCAACCAAACAACATAAATCCATACCAACAGTTCGGGTTTTTGAAAGGTTCCAAAAGTCCCCAAAAAGTATCTAATCTGGTATGGATGCTGTCAACATTTCAAGCTGCTCTAGGTGCAGAGTTTAGTGATACTCAGCATCATTTACAAGTGACCAGTCTTACAGTAGCAAAAACAAATGATGATTTCAACTGTGTCTGATCAAGTGACATTTACCGAACTATATGAAGCACATTCATGACATTTTTGCACTAAGGGGCTGTCATCACATTACCAGCGCTGGTCCAATACAGCAACGGGTGTAGTAATAATATCATGTGAACATTTGCAAATGACCCTTTAATGGTTTATGTGTTCATGGCACTGTCATGTTCACCGGCGACTGTAGATGTCATAACTCCAGCTTCTGTTGCGAGTACGGCTGCGACTGCGGCTGTGAAATCGTGGCCTGCTTGGGGAGCGTGACCCTCCATATGACCCGCTGCTCAGGGAACTGGGTGACGGGGGAGTGGGGCGATAATAGGGCACGGGGCGTTTTCGAGCACTGAAACAAAAGACAGAAGGGTGAGATTAGGCACATGCATATACTCAGGTACTTTTATATAAATATAAAATATGTAATTAATAGGTAGAAGATGAAACATATGGCAAAATAAAGAGTTACCAATCAGCTAACTGTTTTCATTGTACAGATCTAAGAATGTAAGTGGTAAACAGTATTATCTGCTAGGAAACACTAATTCTTTCTGAGACAAATTTGCTCCTGAATTTGTTTCCCATATTTATTACTAATAATCTTACATTTCACTGGTGTTATTAAGCGTTTGGATATTAAATGACAATTATATTCAAAAAGAATTACAGCACAAGTACCTTGACACATACCAACAATCCCAACAAGGTAGTTAAAATTTGCATAATTTGTCGGAAGAATTTTTCCTGAATTTTATAGAATACATTAAAAATCTTTAAAATACATTTCATCCACTCAACTAGTAGAACAGAAGAACATAATATCCACATGTTACAGTTCGTATGTTAGTACATACAAGGCAGCATGAAAACCAAATAACATCATCCCCATGTTAAAAAGTTCTTAGTCACAAATGTGAATGAAGTCAAAAACCCCAATTCTTACTAAAATACAGGTCACGTAAGTTTCTGCAAGAATTGTATAATATGGATTCTATTTGCAAAAGCTATGCATGCAGTAGTTAAATGCAAGACAATATTTACACACCATATTGAAAACAAAAAAATTCAACCAAAATCCACAACCATTAGAGAAGCACAATCCTGCCAGTAGAAATGTCATTTTAGTTACCAAGCACCGGTCACCCTGGGACGGAAAATAATGTCAAGCTGACAAAACTAAAGTTAGTAGTGATGATGTGATCATGTTTGTGAGCCGTCCTATACAAGCAACACCAGTTTTTGCAAGCATTCACAAAATGTACCTCGCCTCTTTCACAAAAACTAGGATCTAGCACATGTAAATATCCCACAAGATGGTGCTCCCACCCTTCGCTATTAAAAAAAAAAAAGTCTCCTTTATACATACAAATGTAATTTAATTATTGAACAAACAAGTTGGCCTGGATATTAATCTGGTCATGTATACGCCCTGATCAACAATTTGAAAATTCATGTACTATGAGACAACTTGAGATTTGATGTCTCAACTTTCGGATCAGTCACGTACCCTTTTGGCCTGTTATAACATGCCCTTTATACTACCTACACGTATACATTTCCCATACTGTTTGAATGCCTACTTGTACCACTATGAGTTTAACTACGGATACATGAGTACACATGTAAAAAACATACAGCCCAAGGGCTGTGAAATGGGCCTATTGCTCTTCTTCTATTTTTCTTGTAACTAATGACCAATTGTCTTATGGTACAATTCATTGGTCTTCTCCACCCACAAAGGGCCTATCAGTTATTCTGTCTGCCTTGACCTCAAAGAGAATGCACTGCACCAGAACGTCATATTATGATAAACTGTAAGATTGTACACATTTCCTGAAATTTTTTTGCAACTAAGTCATTACTATTTCTATTTGTTCAGTTAGTGTGAGCATGAAAATCTTCATTATTTGTACCACTGCGGTGTGTGGCAACAGATCAAATCAACATATCGTAATACATGTTTTGGCCCTTATATTGTATAGTTGTATCTCAACAGTACAATTATGGCAAGGATTATAAAACACATGTACAATCTCTGAACGTTCGATCGTTTCAGGATCAATTTTTCCTCACATACAGCAAACATAATTAACAGCTCAATCCACAAATTAACAGATAACTTCTTCAACAGACAATGAAAACCTTTGTATAATAAGTTTGCTGGCATTCGCGCAATTAGGAAGATCAACTATTGGGCAGTAACCCAAGGGGTCAAGCAGTGCTACAGATGATTTTCAGATGTAACGCGGTACTCACTACTTTTCCAAGAGAGGAAGCACTGGATAAACCTACCGCAGTACACACTTTTTGAAAATACTTTTGAGAACACTTCACTATTCTGGGTCCTCAGCAATACACCTGCACAGTGTAAAGTTGACTGAGTGAAGTGGACAGAGAAAATCGAAAGGCATACATGTGCATACATGTATAGGCCTACATAGACCTACCACCTCGGAGATTCTTGTACCTACATACATGTATAGGACTACAACTACATCTACATGTCGATTGCCCAGAATTATGACTTGTCATAACATTCTAGAATTAATTAATTAATTATTTCAGCTCTTCACGAGGAATGAATCTGATCTCATAGGCCTACATTTATTTATTACACCTCAACCTGTAGGCCTCCTGGGTTTATTCCAATAACTCACTCGCTGACAACTTTACCTTTTTGTTTTGTTTTGATAGCTGGGGTTGCAGTATTATTTCATTCTATGGATACTTGCCTAACGTGACTGGGAATTTTTTTTTATTTTTTTACCTGTCGAAACATTTCTGTATACACGAACATCTGCCGTTTTCGGATCGAAACATGGTGCACTTGTTATGATAAATCCAAATGGTGGGTAGTGGTTCATGAGCCTTTGCTGTAACCTTCAGTTTCTGAAAAGTAACACGTCGTGGAGAGCATTGTGCAGGTAAACTACTTTGGTGATCCACTTTCGATTTTGTCAGGGCTGTTTGCTTTCAATCTCGCATGTTCGCTATATCTTTCAGGAATTTAGGCGTACACACATATCGTCATGCAAATTCAGTTTGTTTTAATATTAGAGAAGTATCATCTAATTTTCAACGCATTTACCCCTGCACGTCCCTTATCTGTAGCACTGGAGTCAAGGTCAAATGGCATTTCCACCATCTGATAACTTCTACGTTCTTTATTTTCACCATTTCGGTGACTAACAAAGCACTCGATTGCCAAAAGGTGGGCCTAAATATTATTAGAAGCTATTAAATACATGAACGTAGGCTACCTTACATGGTGTAAATCTTTTCGCTACACACACTACCACAGGCAATCAAAGTACCGACTGGTATGTGACATTTACCCGCACGATCCTCAAAATAGCGCAAGCCCATTCGATAAACTTTCGTGGCATGAAACCAAACAAATAATAAATGAGAGGACGACTCCAAACATCATTAAAATTTTTGTTCAATGCATAATCATAACATATAAATCCCAAGAAAACAATGAAGAAAATATCACAAAAGCGGAACTACTTCTAGCAATTTCTTCAAAGGTCTATAATGGGCCTCTGGCGATTCTCACCAACAGACCCACACAGAGGGCTCCACATGGAAGCAGATGAAGTGATTTGGGTTTATCTCAGCTGAAGCTCACACAACTCTTTATGCAGTCCAACAAAAATTCAGAAAATATATGACAGCTATATCATGAACATATCAGTGTTAAAGAGCAACCAAAACTCCCCTGTTAGTTGTTTTTACTTTTAGGCAGTAAGTAACTGAATGGTCAGTAACTTTGTAAAATGGAAGATTAGTAAATCTAGTTAATGGCACCATGATTAAATAGGAAGCAAACTCTCAAATCTTCAAAAATGTACCATGTTGAGTTTCTTTTTCTTTCAGGCTTTTTTAAAATCAATAACGATCTCTGGAAGATCTCCGGGAGCGGTAATGAGCTGGTGACCTTGACCTTCGTTGACGTGGTGATTGGGAATACTGTCTGCGTCTGTCTCTGTTCACTGACCTTGACCTTGACCTTTATCACCAAGGTCACGAGTGAAGTGGGGGTAGAGAGAGCAGGAAAAGAGACAAAAAATAAAAATAAACTCATAAACAAAAACAAGACGTGAAAAAAGGCAACAAAAATTGAAGACCAGAAACAACCAAACAAACAACGAGTGAAAAAACAAAGTGAAAAAATTCAACCATAATGGCAGCGCACAGGTGGTACAATAAATACACCTTATAACGATTCACAAACAATACATATACATGTAAATGATACAGCATAACAAAAGGTTCACCATTATAAATCACAACACTCAATTATTTTACCCGACAGCCTTAGTTGAGGAAATTGTAATACTGTATCATGTACATGACCTTCAACAACAACTGTGTTCTTAATGTTTCCTTTATTCACATGAACATTCGTAGATTCACACTCCTAAATTTAATTTCACCAATGCGGTGGCTGTGAGTTTATGTACAGTTTATGCTGGCTTCCTCTCTAGCCATATGTGTGAAGGTCTTACAGCAATCTGCTGGTCTTCTCCCTCCATAATGCTTGCTGCCGTCATATAAGTGAAATATTCTCTAGTAAGGTGTAAAACACCAATCAAATAAATAAATAAATCAGTGGAGTTGGTCACTAAAAACTATAACCATAAAAAATTCATAAAAAATGTTTTCTAGTGTATATTCATAAATACTATCACTCCTCCAGGTTTCAGCTGTCACCCATGGGTTGCCTCTATAAAACACCATCAAATAGGACTTGGGCTAAGTGTGACACCTGTGGATTCTCCAAGACAAGCCTTCCTACCTGGTTATCCTCCTCTTATCCAGGTGACTTGGCGAGCCTCTGCGGCGCCTGATGGATGGGCTGCGCGACCCTCGGCTCCTGGGCGAAGTCTTGCTGTGACTGGCACTACGAGATCGCTCCCGGCTGTAGCTCCTCCTGTGGCTGCGAGATCGGGATCTTTTGCGGCGCTTCTCAGGCGAATATGATTTGGAGCGTTTGCGGCGCTTCTCGGGCGAGTATGATTTGGAGCGTTTGCGGCGCTTGGATGAGGGAGAGTAGGAAAGAGATCGACTCCTGCTCCTGTGTATAGATGGGATACAAACAGACAAGTCAGGACAAAGGTAAAAGGACTATATACTAGTATGTAGAAGTCGGGAGCTCTGGTTCTCAGTTTTGAAGGCCCTTGTAAAATGCATGATGCAATGCTGAGCAGCTTTGCTTTTGCAAAGAGCACAGAAAAATGACATGCACAATGGTGAACAGCCAGTTTTGATGACTGGGAGCTTGAAACTCAACACCACAAAAGCCTAAAATGTGATTCCTTTAAATGCTAATTTCAAGCTGCGCATGGATATGTTAAAATTTAAATGGACAATCTCTGCAACACGAAAATGCTGAACAGGAAATTCCCCGGCTTTTGCTTCAAGCCTCGGGATTTACATTTCAGATTCCTTCATTTACTTTTTTTTTACCTTAGTGCCATACTGTACTGTACCTTGGCCTCTTTGAAATTACACATTAAAACAATAGTTTCCTGACTCTGTCTTAAGATACTAATCCACAATTGACATTTTTTGTTATACAGACCTTTCTGGGGAATAGCTTCTTGACCTCGACCTGCGATGGCTTTTATCCTTTGACCTCTGTTCTCTCTCGACCACTCTCTTAGGAGAGACTGACCTTGACCTTGCCCTGGAGTCCTTGACCGGTGATGGAGATCTGTGTCTAGAAGTGGATGAAGGGACTCTGAGCGGGGTTGTCTCCCTTGCTCTGTGTCGCTCAGCCGGCGAGTAACTTAAGGATCGAGAGTTTTGCCTTTTACCATTCTTTGGAGGAGACTGGCCAGAGTGAACTGACTTTGTCTTTCTGTGAAACCAGATAAAACAATCATTTTACGTCTAATTCTTACATCCATTTCGAAAGATTTCTCACTTAAAGTATATTCTCAATTGCATGTACTTCTAGGACAAAAATAATCTTGATACTGTTTGGATTTTGTTAACATTCCTTTTCCATCTGAAACTGGTCTGGACTCAACAGTTACAGTATTTTATACATTATGTATAAAAGAACATTAAGGCGGCTGAAACTGGAGTCACAAACATGACTCTATACAGGTGATATGGGAGCACATACTTTGATGAAGGGCTGGCCGAGGCTCCAGAGGAGGGTGCTCTCTGATTCCGCTCAGTCTCCCTTCCTCGCACTGCAGACTTCCCGCCTTCAGGTGCCACTCTCTCTGGGGAGGAGTCAGACGCAGACCTGAAATCATAACATTAATTCAAAAACTGAAACCGTCACTGTCAAAATAATGTAGACCTGGCAAACCCATATGAGTCAGAGTCAGAGTTAGCCTCACTATCACACGTACAACTGACATGATATGATAGAGCCATTGTCAGAGTCATGATTTACCCATCGAATATAGAGCCAATGTCAGAGTCATGATTTGCCCATCGGATATAGAGCCATTCACAGAGTCATGATTTGCCCATCGGATATAGAGCCATTGTCAGAGTCATGATTTACACATTGGATATAGAGCCATTGTCAGAGTCATGATTTACACTTCGGATATAGAGCCATTATCAGAGTCATGATTTACCCATCGGATATAGAGCCATTGTCAGAGTCATGATTTACCTACCTGAAATGAAGCTAGAGTGTGAGTCAAGATCACACAGGTTTCGAAGTCAAGACTTACCCATCTGAGTTCAAGCAAGAGCTGGGAGTCGTTGCCAGAGTCATTATTTAGCCATATGAGATAGAGTTGGTCACTATCAGTCATGAATTGTCCCTCTGAGTTAGAGCTCGAGTTGGAATTGCTATCAGAGTCATGACTTACCCATCAGAGTTAGAGCCAGAGTTGGAGTCACTGTCAGAGTCTGAGCTTGAGGATTCCTCTCTTCTCCGCCGTCTCTTACTTTTCTTTTCACTTGATTCATGATGAGATCTAGAACAAATTAGAACAGATTTTCATAAATTACATTCAAAATAAAAAGGATCTCAATAAATCAATAAAATTACTTTTTCTGAGTGCCAAATGTAAGGAATTTTGGACTGCTTCCCACCATATATTCCATTTTATTTTAAAAATACCAACCTTTAGCAAATTACTGACAAACCTTCCCAGCAGATCTGCACAGTATTATAAATGCTGAAAGAGAAGTGGTCTTCAATGAACACTGAATCGTGCAAACAACCATGCCTCATGAAGAAGAGGCACATCAACTCAAAAACAAAATAAATAAAATAGAACAAAAAACTCACTTTTTCCTGTGCTTTCTTTTCTCCTTACTGTGCTTATGTCTTCTACTCTCGGTCCTGTGAATGGCATTAAGAGAAACAGGCAACACCTGCAATTACTCTGTCACTTACACCAGGTACTAACTAAGCTTGATAGCTCAAAGACCTGATCCCTTGATGAAATGTCAGGCAGTTTGTAAAAGTGTCTTACAACCAATCAGAGTTTGTCCTACAGGGGTGAGACCTCATAAAACACACACACATCGACAAATTACTACCCCCTCCCTCATCAAAACAAACACACGACAAACAAGTACCATGAACACACACAACCAAAAAGGAACCTGAACTGTTCAGTTTTTATCCTGAGATCGATATCAGGCCTGTGTCACATCGGAATTCATGATACACTGACCAGACGTAGTGGAGTTTTCAAACATATTCAAAGACAACATTCAGTGACATATATGTTACACGATCGATTAGTCTTTGGATGAAATCCGAGAAATCTTTCATACTGAATACTGATTCCATGCAAATGAAACAAACACATATTTTACAGTATTAGAAGGTTATGTGTGGTAAAAATCCTTCCCTTCAATTACAGGTACAATGTAGTCAAATATACTGTGTATGCCTTAACACAGTTTTTGACCAGTTAGATTTCCTGGTAAAGGTAGACATCCTTGGAAAACCACAATCATTCCATTCTTATGCTGTGCTTCCATGAATGTGTGATTAACTGTTTTAGGATGATTGCCCAATGCACTTTTAAAGTTCTGTACATGCATTAGCTGGAGAGCGCCTTTATGCTTTTTGAACCATTTTAAAAGGGAACTGTCCAGCATATTGAAGCCAAGAGAAGTCAAGGATGAGAGCTAGGCTACCTATATGTATGCATCACGACTGCAGTGTCTATTAAAGTCACATACATGCATACCCACTGTCAGGTTATTCTACTGATGGCAAACATACAGCTGTTTTTGTTTCTCCAAGGGTTGAAAAAAAAAACAAAAAAACAACAAACAAAGAATTAATCTCTGTGACATTCCCATTTCCAACAGCTACATGTAATTTGACACAATCCTTTCTGAGCTTCTCTCTGCATTAATACATCTAACTGTATTTGCTCTGCACCCGTGAGAAGGCTTAAGTGAATTTTTGTAGTTCCCATCTATACTATTGGACAGATACGCAGTCATAAATTCAATCACACAGGCATGGAAACACAGCGGTACTCTGTAAACAGAAAGTTAGCACCCCCACCCACAAACAGCATAGCATGAAACATGTAAGTCCAAAAAACACAGAGATAAACACCTCTTGTAATGGAACGATAACTTCAGACCTACGTGTATATGGACTATTGGCATCATACAGATTTTAACAACACTGTTAATTTGCTAGCTTCTAAGCAATTGTTAATTCTAGATTTTGCTGATAGAAAAGCTTTCCAAAAGTGATAAGAGAGGTTTTAATTACTCCCCTTTAACATCCACACAGAAAATTAAAATCTGGCTTGCATGAAAGTACACGTTCCAGCTTTATGTTAATCTTAATGCATATTGAATAGAATTCTAAAAAATAAGAACAAATACATATCACATTTCTGGCACGTACAGTAAACTTTCCCGCTATGATTGTCAATATCCGTTAGACACTAAATCTGTAAGAAACACCTAGAATGGAAATATGGTTGTTGAAGAAGAACATTCTGAAGAAAAACCTATTACGGAATGCCTAAGATGTCAAGAGAACTGCCAAAGACTACATGGAGTGGCACTGAATATATCGTATTTGTCTACAGGGATACAATAGAGTTGGGATTTGACCATGACGCTCTCCAGGTCATGGATAAGGTTGAGTTTACAAGGGAGTTAAATAAAACAATAACAGAGTCATCTCTTACCTGGACCCTATCAATGTACAGTGGGCATTCGAAAAAAAGCATGACTAGGATTAATATTCACAAACAGGAACTAAGTGAGAGAGACAGGGGGGAAAAAAAGCAAACAAAAATACAAAACAAGAAAAAAAAAAAACAACAAGGTAGTGATTTTGAGAAACTTGATGATTTTTCATCATAATTTCACAGTAGAAATTATATACTGTCATCTAAGATTACTCTTCACTTAAACATAGTATAAAGCAAGCATTTCAGTGACAATCAGCAGGTGAGATCAATTTGCCATCAGAATGATAATAAACTTCTGGTAGTTGTAAATACATCCACGTGCATGTGGCTCAAGTTCAAACCTAACTCATACCTCAAATGATTTAGATTACGGGTAACAAAGTGTTATTTTCAGGTAGCTAATACTGTGCTTTTCAAATATGCACATAAACAAGAATTTTTAATGTTACTTTACAACATAGCAATAAGATTTAAACAAAAAATGTACTGTATATGTACAATACAAAAAATACATCTCGAGGATTTCTGAATGTTGATTTAAGTATAAAAATAAGATGTACCAACAATTCAGAACAGGTATAGTAAGTTTCCTATGGCCACGGCAAAAAAAAAAAAAATATAATAATAATCCAATGAACAAGGGTCTCAATCAACAGCAAAGAAAGTCATATACATGTACATAAACTCATCTACATATACATAAACTCATCTACATCTAGATGAACTCATCTAAATGTAAACTCATCTACATGTAGACAAACTCATAAACATGTAGATAAACTCATATACATGCAGAAGAAAAAGCTGCATGAGTACATCCACGTATCCATTCCAAAAGAGACCATTTTGATAAATTTTAATTAAATGACAAGATGTACATGTGTAAGTATGGAAGAAAATACAGTAACTGTCATGAGTACCATCAAACAGTACAGCAACTGTCATGAGTACCATCAAACAGCACAGTAACTGTCATGAGTACCATCAAACAGCACAGTAACTGCCATGAGTACCATCAAACAGCACAGTAACTGTCATGAGTACCATCAAACAGCACAGTAACTGTCATGAGTACCATCAAACAGTGCAGTAACTGTCATGAGTACCATCAAACAGCACAGTAACTGTCATGAGTACCATCAAACAGTGCAGTAACTGTCATGAGTACCATCAAACAGCACAGTAACTGTCATGAGTACCATCAAACAGTACAGTAACTGTCATGAGTACCATCAAATAGTACAGTAACTGCAATGAGTACCATCAAACAGTACAGTAACTGTCATGAGTATCATCAAACAGTGCAGTAACTGCCATGAGTACCATCAAACAGTGCAGTAACTGTCATGAGTACCATCAAACAGCACAGGAACTGCCATGAGTACCATCAAACAGCACAGTAACTGTCATGAGTACCATCAAACAGCACAGTAACTGTCATGAGTACCATCAAACAGTATAGTAACTGTCTTGAGTACCATCAAACAGCACAGTAACTGTCATGAGTACCATCAAAACAGTGCAGTAATTGTTATGAGTACCATCAAGCACCAGTTGTGTAATATGCCAATGTGATGTGAACTGGTGACCAGTTAATCATGTACCCTCATGTACCATCACAATAATATAGCAGTGTTTACATCATTATTACACTGGGCACTTACCTGATAATCAAAATAACCATAGCAAAATGTGAGAGAGAGAAAAGAAGAAATAAAACAAATGAAAATATTGAAGATAAAATGGCACCATTACTGTTGTTCCCAGGGGTACAATTTTTTGCACCATGATTGTAATGGAACACATGCAGGGCCTATACATTTAATGCAAACACTAAACAAATCATCAACAGAGTTATACAAGTTTTCAGTTTCCTCTAATAATCAGATATGTAAAGTCACTACCTAAGTAGAATGCGGCATAGCCTGCAAACAGAAAACTTTTTACTCGAAACAAGAGTTCATGCGATCAAATAACTTATCAAACAGGTTGCAAAGAATATGACGTTGACAACTAGACATCTGATATATCAACAGCAAAGCTATTAAAAAATAAATCGACATAAAAAAAAATAAATCAAAATGCATAATGAGGACTAAATGTGTTTAAAAACAGAGAGGATAATTTTGTTCAAGCATTGATTTTATTTTCCCAACACCAGGTGGCACTGTTTCCATGAACATCACACAAAAGGGCAATTGTCTAGATGTACATGTACATCACATGTACTCTTGCGTAGCCAACTTTCACAATATGTTATAGTTAATCATCTAACTTGGTACATTTTCAGAAATGAAGCTGTCTGTGTTGCATAACAAAAAACTGTTGTGAGCTCTAAGAGGAAGATTTGTGGGAGTGTCCTTACCCAAAAGCCTAGCTCACACCACATGCACTGTACATGTACACTGAAAATCTTTGTTTCAAATGTTGGACAAACACCAAAGCAACTTACATATACATGTACAAATACAAGTATTAAACACGTACAAGTAGACAGAGTGACAGAGATCACTGAGGCACAATATTACCTTCTGTGACGTCCACTGGTGAGGTTGTAACAGAAAGACAGAACATTGCATCAATATAGAGTCTAAAAGTCACAAGTGGACCAAAACATCCCAAAATGTTTTTACCGTAGCAGTCGGTTTTATGGGTGGAGGAAACTGCTGTGCCCAGAGTAAATCATCAACCTCTAGGTGGCAAGTCATCAACTTTTCCAAGTGTGGAGACACAGGGTGTGTTTAAATCACTGCTCTTGTGTGGATCCCACAGAAGAACAAGGTTTCTGACGCGAACATTTAACACGAGACTGCTGTTCGTAAATAACATTTTCACTCACCCGGGTTAGAACGGGTTGCAACAAGAACAAATATTGCAGCCACTTTAGAAGTTGGGTGAAATAAAGCACTCTCTGTGCTCCATATGTGCTCATAGATTTATACCCAAAGACCACATTCAAAGATGCAAGTCATATTGGTGGAGATCAACTGATAGCCAATGGACTTCATGTGTTAGTAAAGACAGCCAATGGACTTCATGTGTTAGTAAAGAGCCCAGTCAACTGTAAACTAATGTCACAAGCACAGTGGGAATGGCAAGATCTGCAAAATCCCTTGATTTATTTATTTCATTGGTGTTTTACGCCATACTCAAGAATATTTCACTTATACAACGGCAGGCAGAATATTGCATTTCTTTACCAGCCTTTTGGAAAGGTAAAGATATGAGTATGTTGTTCATTAGAAGGCCTAACCATGTGAGAAAAAAACAAACTAAATATTCTTTCTACAATTACATATAAAATCAGCAGACCAGGTGTCCTCAAAATTAGAAGAAATAAGGTAATCAGAAGCATTTCATGATGAGGTTTACCAAGCTTCACTCTTATTGAACATCTGTGTTTTTCTATCACAGGATTATTAATCGCTTTCGGACATCAGAAGTGTAACAGATGAATGTTACATACATGGACTGTAAGTCTTCAACATTTTCAACCACCTAATCAGTATTTTCAGTGGAATTTAAGCATACAAGTATTAACCAAAATTAAGCTAAAATGACTTGTATGTGTCGCTAAAGACTTATTTATTTATTCATTTGATTGGTGCTTTATACCATATTCAAGAGGTCATTAAGATGCAAGCTTCATAAAAATATTGATGAAATTAGTTCTCTACACTCCATAGCACTCTCAGAATGTTTCAAAATATTGGCTGCAAAGGCAGTTGAAAGGTAAAATAATTAGGATTGAATTCATGTAGATGTACCTTAAGTCCTTAACAATATTGAGTGAGTGAGTGCTTCGGGTTTAACGTCGTACTTAACAATTTTGCAGTCATGTGACGACGATAACAATATTGATGGGTAAAGTATAATTTTAGATGCAATACACACACATAATTCATAAGACTTCAAAAACTAAAAAAGGGGCAAGTAAAGGGGTATATTAAGACATATTAAGATATAAAATAGCCTGTCCACAGCATTCCTGTATGACATATATACTTAAAATATCTATGGATGAACTTATAGGGGAATTAGGCTAATTGAAGTAATAACTTCAATATTTGGGCACATAATTTACCATGTGAGGCAGTATATATATATATGCAGAAGAAAAAGTACCACTATTCCCACTTAATTAAGCTTAAACGGGAGGACATAAGGCCCAATAAAGCAAATTGGCAGAACAATTAAAACCACATCCTTGCACCACTGCAAAAACAGGTTTGGTAATAGCCATGGTGATATGCTGAATAGGTGCAGAAGACCTTTCTTAACGGTGTGAGTGTAACAAGAGCCAGCCCGCCAGGCTGATCAATACGGAAGAGGGAGGGGGGGGGGGAATCTGGGCAGAATCACATTACACTGTTATGGGACAAAAAGGCAATATTAAATCCGAGCTTTCACCACGAGGATTCGCGTTAACCGAAGTTTTTTCTTTCCCTTTATGAAGAGATGAGCTGGACTCAATTTTCACCTCCCAATTCCAATCAGCCAGATGTCAGGCAAATAAGCTATCCAATCAAGTGTGTACCTGATTTGCCCACACAAGACTTGGCTAGATATTTCTTTTCTTTCAACAGTTCTACACATGGAAGCAGACAGAAACCATAAGGCCTCAGAGACCAGGACAGCACAAGCACATTCATTTCCTCGTCCAATACGAAACATCTCTGTAATAATGGCTATTTACCTTGTTTTCTTCACTTTAAATCAGATTTCACACCTTAATCGCTTCATGTATGTGCTACTTGTGTAATTATCCCCATTCTACACTATTCTCAAAACAAGATTCCAATACGACCAAAACTAATATTTTATTAACTAAATTTCAAGTAAGTTGACAACTTTCAATTTTCTTCAAGCCGCAAAGAAGTGGAGGAACTGAGTATGGTGACCTTAGACTTCAGAGACAATCACCTCAAGTGAGGTAGTGGCTAAATTATGAGATAAACCTAGAACGGGGAAGATATGTAGGGAAATTTCTTATTTCAACATGTAACAGAGAAGATAAAACTAGAACAGGACAGACATGTGGGAAAACTTCTTATTCCAAGCCAATGTGAGAGATAAAACTAGAACAGGACAGACATGTGGGAAAACTTCTTATTCCAAGCCAATGTGAGAGATAAAACTAGAACAGGACAGACATGTTGGGAAACTTCTTATTCCAAGCCAATGTGGGAGATAAAACTAGAACAGGACAGACATGTGGGAAAACTTCTTATTCCAAGCCAATGTGAGAGATAAAACTAGAACAGGACAGATGTGTTGGGAAAGTTCTTATTCCAAGCCAATGTGGGAGATAAAACTAGAACAGGACAGACACGTGGGAAAACTTCTTATTCCAAGCCAATGTGGGAGATAAAACTAGAACAGGACAGACATGTGGGAAAACTTCTTATTCCAAGCCAATGTGAGAAACTGAACTAGAACAGGACAGACATGTGGGAAAACTTCTTATTCCAAGCCAATGTGAGAGATAAAACTAGAACAGGACAAACATGTGGGGGAACTTCTTATTCCAAGCCAATGTGAGAGATAAAACTAGAACAGGACAGACACGAGGGAAAACTTCTTATTCCAAGCCAATGTGGGAGATAAAACTAGAACAGGACAGACATGTGGGAAAACTTCTTATTCCAAGCCAATGTGAGAAATAAAACTAGAACAGGACAGACATGTTGGGAAAGTTCTTATTCCAAACCAATGTGAGAGATAAAACTAGAACAGGACAGACATGTGGGAAAACTTCTTATTCCAAGCCAATGTGAGAGACTGAACTAGAACAGGACAGATTTGTTGGGAAACTTCTTATTCCAAGCCAATGTGGGAGATAAAACTAGAACAGGACAGACATGTGGGAAAACTTCTTATTCCAAGCCAATGTGAGAGACTGAACTAGAACAGGACAGACATGTTGGGAAACTTCTTATTCCAAGCCAATGTGGGAGATAAAACTAGAACAGGACAGACATGTGGGAAAACTTCTTATTCCAAGCCAATGTGAGAGATAAAACTAGAACAGGACAGACATGTTGGAAAACTTCTTATTCCAAGCCAATGTGAGAGATAAAACTAGAACAGGACAGACATGTGGGAAAACTTCTTATTCCAAGCCAATGTGGGAGATAAAACTAGAACAGGACAGACATGTGGGAAAACTTCTTATTCCAAGCCAATGTGAGAAATAAAACTAGAACAGGACAGCCATGTGGGAAAACTTCTTATTCCAAGCCAATGTGGGAGATAAAACTAGAACAGGACAGACATGTTGGGAAACTTCTTATTCCAAGCCAATGTGGGAGACTGAACTAGAACAGGACAGACATGTGGGAAAACTTCTTATTCCAAGCCAATGTGGGAGATAAAACTAGAACAGGACAGACATGTGGGAAAACTTCTTATTCCAAGCCAATGTGAGAGACTGAACTAGAACAGGACAGATATGTGGGAAAACTTCTTATTCCAAGCCAATGTGAGAGATAAAACTAAAACAGGACAGACATGTGGGAAAACTTCTTATTCCAAGCATATGTGAGAGATAAAACTAGAATAGGACAGACATGTGGGAAAACTTCTTATTCCAAGCAAAAGGATAATTTCTGGGATTTGTGAAGACTAGGGTCATATTTTCGTGTTGATTTCTATGTGCATTCTGAAGTAATCCCCCCCCCCCCCACGGTAACATGATTTTACCGATTTTTCATTGGTTAAAATTGGTTGCTTATACCACTACAACACTCGATGTGCTAGAACATGGTCTTTAGATGTCTTTAAGACATGTGAACACGGTACGGGTTGAATGTGCATGTGCACCTGTCACATGCTTTTGTCATGTGGATTACATCTTAAAAGGGTCTCCCTCATATTTGGCCAGCCTCACTCAACGAAGCATGAATGTAGTGATGCAGAAAGTTAAAAGTACATATAACCCTCGTCTTTACAACGGACTAATTTCTTACTTCAAGCTAATGTGAGGAATTAAACTTGAACAGGACACATACGTAGGGAAACTTCTTATTTCAATATGGAACAGTAAAGACATGAGGGGAACTTATTTCAAGCCAATCTGAGAAATAACGCTAGACACAGAACATGGAAAATATATGGGAAAACTTATGATCAACCAGGGAAAAGACACCAAAATGGAGATGTCCTAAATACCACCCACCCCCACACACTTCCCTTCCAGCCCCAGCAATTTAAAAAGTGATGTTAATGTTAAATTCAAAGGCTTTGAATTGCATAGGTGATGTGGTGATAATGTGTTTACAAAACAGACAGACAGACAGATGGATGGACAGGGTGATTCCAGTATATTCCCACTTGCATTGTTGCTGGAATTATACAAAAAAATTTGATTTCTGTCTGTTAATTTGTTTTTTTTTTCCTGATTCCATTCAAAATCCAGTGATTAATAAGAGCCTCGTAGCATCTAAATGTTGCACATATGCAGAGGTCTTTTGAAATAAAACCATCCAAGGCAAACATACACGAGTATGTATAATAAAACTACCAGGAATGAATCCCTGTTACGTACACCAGAGATTTCACGATCTGACGCCTGCCTGCAGTAACATGATAAAAACCACTCTCCAGCATCCCCACGGGACAGTCTCAAATGAAAATACTCCGCTGATTGTGACATAGGAACCCGAAAGCTAAATTACCTGTGAAATGTTATCTACATAGAACCCTGTCACCTGCGGGTTAAGTCAATATGTGGATCCGTTACCAAGCTGCTGTGGGATTGGGGGATGGGGGGTAGGGGGGTGGGTGTTGGTAAGTCGGGGGTTAAAAAAAAAAAAAATCAAAAACGGGCCATCCTGAATAATTAATATTTGCCCATAGTACTACTCTCCCTGTTGGTCTGTTCCAAGAGAACTGCCACGCAGTTTATTCTTCTACAGACATAATCATGGTACCTTGTTTGCCTAGGTGTCAAGCAGTACTAGTTTAGGCCGTGCATTACATTGGGTTACATAGGGGTGCATTGCTCCAGGTAAATCCCACGTCTTTCTCCGAGCTTGTGACAGCGATTATTATGATTAATTATTCAACAATGGAAGTGTCGAATGAAAAATTAGGCCGTGGCATCTTTGCTGGGCTCTGACACCTTCCAAAGAGGACCAGGTCTCTATGGGTTTAGCGCAGCATTGTACGCTGAGCCAATCGGCAAACAGAGATCAATAAGGGGAGGTAATTTCTCGAGCTGGATCGATTGTAAGTGGAAAGCGATGAAGTGAGAGGAGAGTAGTGAGTGTTAGCAGCACAGATCTGACCCTAATCAGATTAACAGCTCTTGCCTTCCTCACACCTCACGCAGCCGACACAATTTGATCACACACACACACACACTGATTTTTTTCTCTTTTCTCTTCTTTTAGATCGACACATCAGTGACATGTTGAATCCATATGAGCTCAGTTCCCTTGTAAATGTTCTATTTCCAATGTCACATCTTGGCAACTGACACACTGATTTTTTTCCCTCCATAACCACAATTTGTCACTAGCACGTTGAATCAGAACCCTTAAAAATGTCCTAATTCCAGTGTCATATCTGATGCAACTGCTACATTTTCCACTAACTCTTATGTTTGAATTCAGATGGCATGTCAAGTCCACAGGGGCTCAGTGCCCTTGTAAATATCTGAATTCAAATGGCATGTCAAGTCCACAGGAGCTCAGTTCCCTTGTAAATGTCTGAATTCAAAAGGCATGTCAAGTCCACAGGGGATCAATGCCCTTGTAAATGTCTGAATTCAAATGTCATGTCAAGTCCACAGGGGCTCAGTGCCCTCGTAAATGTCTGAATTCAAATGGCACGTCAAGTTCACAGGAGCTCAGTGCCCTTGTAAATGTCTGAATTCAAATGGCACGTCAAGTCCACAGGGGCTCAGTGCCCTTGTAAATGTCTGAATTCAAATGGCACGTCAAGTTCACAGGAGCTCAGTGCCCTTGTAAATGTCTGAATTCAAATGGCATGTCAAGTCCATAGGGGCTCAGCTCCCTTGTAAATGTCTGAATTCAAATGGCATATCAAGTCCATAGGAGTTAACTGCCCTTGTAAATGTCTGAATTCAAATGGCACGTCAAGTCCACAGGGGCTCAGTGCCCTTGTAAATGTCTGAATTCAAATGGCATGTCAAGTCCACAGGAGCTCAGTTCCCTTGTAAATGTCTGAATTCAAAAGGCATGTCAAGTCCACAGGGGATCAATGCCCTTGTAAATGTCTGAATTCAAATGTCATGTCAAGTCCACAGGGGCTCAGTGCCCTCGTAAATGTCTGAATTCAAATGGCACGTCAAGTTCACAGGAGCTCAGTGCCCTCGTAAATGTCTGAATTCAAATGGCACGTCAAGTTCACAGGAGCTCAGTGCCCTCGTAAATGTCTGAATTCAAATGGCACGTCAAGTCCACAGGGGCTCAGCTCCCTTGTAAATGTCTGAATTCAAATGGCATGTCAAGTTCACAGGAGCTCAGTGCCCTCGTAAATGTCTGAATTCAAATGGCACGTCAAGTCCATAGGGGCTCAGCTCCCTTGTAAATGTCTGAATTCAAATGGCATGTCAAGTCCATAGGAGTTAAGTGCCCTTGAACTCCGCCCAGTATCCAGCATGCCACTTTTTGAATAATTATGATGTCACTCAAGGCAATGGCTTCTTGTCGTCCAAACGGGGCTTATGAACTTTAACATTATGAATCAGAAAAGGTGTTATAACTTCATTTTCCATGCAATAATGTGTACTTCAAACTTATCAATGTGTAGAGGTTATGTTGGTATGTGTCACTCACTAATAGCAATTTTGGTAGTGAATATGACTGATTTTACAGGCAGGTGAAAATAGGCAACTCCTTAAAAGAAGAAGACATTACTTGAAATGTCACACAGATTTTTCTCCACATTTTCAACACCTGTAAGCAACTGTGTGTACCCAATTTCTTCAATCTTTTTGCATATGAAAGAGCAACTTGCAGTGCAATTTAGGTATACATACAATTAGATTTTGGAGACAAAGCTACATTGGTTGCATTGGCCAATTCAGAAAATTCACAAAATTTTATCAGTCTACACAGAGTAATGTCCCCAGAATATGCCTGAATAAGGATCTTGTAAACATGCCAAAGGGTAGAAGAATTCGTAAGAACTGTGAACAATGGTCTATTTAGTTCATGTGCAAAATACAGCAAAACCCATATCAGAAATCACATTCGTGTGCCCACAAAATAGTGCAAAACCCATGTCAGAAATCACATGTGTGTGTACACAAAACTGAGCAAAACCCATGTCAGAAATCACATGCGTTTGCACACAAAATACAGCAATGCCCATGCCAGAAATCACATGCGTGTACACAGCAAAACCCATGCCAGAAATCACAAGTGCACACATAAGGGAAAGTGGAATCCAACTCTCTTATACTTTGGTGAGCATTCAGTTTATGGGTATTGTGTTACAGTCTTGCATTAGAATGTATGAATGACCAGTTCTTCTCCTTTAAGCCTACATGTATTTTCAGTTTCATGATTATATTCAGTTCAAAGTTTGCCACTGCCTCATCTGAAGGCAACCTGTCAAGACTTTCTTCAATATTTTTCATTTTCTCATGTTACACCTACATGTACATCTAAGGCAAATACAATTTTGACATCAATTACAACATCGCAATTGTCACTGCAATCGGATAAACACATTTTCTTGTTGCACATCTGAAAATGTTTCCTGATTTTCCTGACTTCAACCATGTGCGTCTGAAAGCACGCTGCATTAATTACAGCCATGGAGTGGCCAACTATAAACTGACGCTGCCACCACATCCCGTAAGTCTGCATGTACAGCACAGGTGACAATTTTGAACACAAAGGGTACTTTATTACCGGGGGCCTCCGTGGCTCAGTCGGTTAGCGCGCTAGCGCAGCGTAATGACCCAAGAGTCTCTCATCGATGCAGTCAATGTGAGTTCAAGTCCAGCTCATGCTGGCCTCCTCTCCGGCCGTACATGGGAAGGTCTGCCAGCAACATGTGGATGGGTTTCCCCCAGGCTCTGCTCGGTTTCCACCCATCATAATGCTGGCCACCGTCGTATAAGTGAAATACTCTTGAGTACGGCGTAAAACACCGATAAAATAAATCAAATAAATAACTTTATTACCGAAAAATGAGCCAATATTACCAAAATGTGCTTTCAAAAAAGACACCCCCTATTTTGGACAGGCAGTGTTCTGTGAAAGAACTCTGAATTAATCTGTATTAGAACCTTGCTACTCCACTAAATGCTTTCACATGAGTGTATACCAGACAGTCTGTTCTGGTGACTATCAGGACTCAGCACATGTACAAGTGTCCCCATAGTAACGGCCATAAATCCTGATTTGGGGGAAATTGCCAGGTCAAGCACACCCAAGCCAGCCTCCTGAGGCTCACCCAGATTTCCTCCCCAGACAGGCGCGTGAAGTCAACTGGGGACAGGTTAACGAGGTAAAGAACTGGCTGGGGCAGGGCTGTTCAGCCTCACCGTTATCACACCTGGCCAGCCACAGCCTCATGCATAAAAGACAGACACTGACACACCTGGATTCTAACGGCAATTCCACACAGGCTCCCTGGCGAAACTGGTTTTTAGAAGAACTTTACACTGTTATATGTTCAAACCTGAATATAAGGCTCTTCAAACCTGCACATCTCCTGCATACATGCTATGTACATGTATCTACAGTAACAAGACCACTTAGAATTGGTAGCAAAGGCTCCCAAAGAGCTTGCCTGTATGAGACACATGAATGCAAACCTTCAGCTCAATACATAAAGAACTGAACTTGTGAATTTGGTAATTTATGGTAAATAATATGCTCACAGAGCATAAGCAATGGGACATCTCCCCTGCATCATTGTGCTTTACATGCATGTAAAACTTCAGGTCCATACACACAATACTTTTTAAGACACCAACTCTAACATTTTGCTTAACAATGATTCTTGACAATGACACTAAGTCAGGAGTACAGTAGTTTACGGTATTTAATATGCACACACCTAGTCAACTACATCCCCTTGTGCTATTCTGCTCTACAGGTGTGCAAACCCTGAGCTCAATACATGCAGTACTTTTTGAGATACCACCCCTAGCATTTTGTATAACATTGAATCTTATACACAATACACTAAGTCAGGAATTCAGTAATTTACAGTATTTAATATGTACATACGGAATCAACGTTGGAATATCCCCCTTGTGTTGTTGTGCTCTACATGTGACCAAACCCTCAGCCCAATGCATGCAGTACTTTTGAGAAACCACCCCAAGCGTTTTGTTTCACATTGATACTTTCACAATACACTAAGTCAGGAATTCAGTAATTTACGGTACTTACTACGTACACCCAGAATCAATGATGGAATATTCCCCTCGTGCTTTTCTGCTCTACATGTGTGCAAACCATGACCTCAATACATGCAGTACTTTTTGAGATACCACCCCTAAAACTTTGTATAACATTGCTTTCTCTATTATTGGACGAAGACAACAATTCTCAGGGTACGACATAAGCCTCGCCTGTACTGTATACAGGCAAAGCTAAAAATGGATCACACAAGGTCTGTCCTTCCCTTTTTACACATCTGCCATCAGGCCTGAGAACATCCCGTAACACAATACTTTCAAATGTCACCCAACAAGCCTGAGATACATGCGCATGTACAAGTACACTGGACTAAATTTAATGCACTTCTGCTGCTTCCACACAAATTGGGATCTTGAGAGTTTTAAAAATTTTTGGGGTCTATTTATTTATTTATTTAATTGGTTTGTGTTTAACCATGTACTCAAGAATATTTTGCTTTAATATGTACCACCAGCATTATGGTGGGAGGAAACAGGGTAGAGCTCGGGGAAAACCAGCGGCCATCCACAGATTACTGGCAGACCTTTCTACATACTTTTTGGAGTCTAGACAAAACATGTATATGTCATATACATATATGAATACAGGTAAAATATAAAATGTCATGTGACATACACTAACACATTCAACTGAAGGTTTGTACCACTATTTATTCAACGCTGATCGACCGTGATCACATCCAGTCAGACATGTTCATGTTAGTACCTACCGCTCACTCCTGTGTTTCCTGGACTTCTTTTTCTTGCTTTTACGCTCTGGGGAGGAACTTTGCTCTCTAGAAAAACAAATCACAAACACTTTATGAACAGATGCATGCGACAATTAATGATTTAAACATAAATTCACATCTCACCTCTGTTGAAGAATTTGAATGAATAATTTCTCACGTACACTCATGCATACGATGCAGTTTTATAGCTGTAACTTAACTGTCTCAGTGCAGAAATGACAGAAGCAAACCTCTTGTTTTTGACAACCATAAACCGACAAACTTTCACAAGTTTGATACACAGAGTTCAAAGTGTACAACCATCTTCATTACTGATAGAACCCAAAAGATCCTTACCAACTTCATGTAAGGCTACATGAACAGCCTTAAAATTACTGTCAACTGCTGACTACCAAGAAGATCTCAATATCAGCTAAGGTGGCGGCTTAAGAAATGTAGAGAGAGACATGTATATAAAAACGTACACTGAGTAACGTTCTGTTTTGGTTTCACAGAAATGACAAACAAGAAGCTATATGTGCTAAGATGCATGTACATGTACATGTTTACACCTGAGTTACCAAGACCTGAACACTTACCTGGATTTCTTCTTTTTCTTCACTGGTGAGGGGGACCGGGACTCAGAACTTGATTCTCTCACAATACTGCAACATTGACAAACATCTCCTTTTTATTTGATAAGAATTTTATAAACTCTATCAAGAGAAACACCTATGCAGAATGGCATGACTGGAACTGACCAACAAACAGCCATTCATGTAAATTTACCTATGATGTGCAGGAACAGCCAATGTCATTCAGGAATTGGCTTCATTCCCATTTTATCACTGCCATTTTCGAGATTCGTAAGTGTGTGAAAACAAAATTGGCATTGCTTAAAAATGCTGATGAAATATTAAGACCTTTCTGCAAAAATAGGGGGCCTCCGTGGCTTAATGACTCAGGAGTCTCTCACCAATGCGGTCGCTGTGAGTTCAAGTCCACCTCATGTTGGCTTCCTCTCGGCCCATATGTAGGAAGGCCTGGCAGCAACCTACGGATGGTGGTAGGTTTCCCGCGGGCTCTGCCCGGTTTCCTCCCACCATAATGCTGGCCGCAGTCGTATAAGTGAAACATTCTAGAGTACGGCGTAAAACACCAATCAAATAAATAAATAAATTTTGCAACAATATGTAATATGTGTGTAATATGTCACTTCTCAGCATACGTATACATGTGTATCACAAGGTGGCAGGATACAATGCCTTTCAATGGAAACTGCATTTCACACGTTTCAGACAAAACTCACATTCACATTTGTGCACGTAATCAGCAGAATATTGCCCAATGGAAATTCACTTTGTAGACCAAATATCCCTGTGCTTTACATGTACACCAAATATCCCTGTGCATTACATGTACACCAAATATCCCTGTGCATTACATGTCCACCAAACATCCCTGTGCATTACATGTCCACCAAATATCCCTGTGCATTACATTACATCAAATATCCCTGTGCATTACATGTACACCAAATATCCCTGTGCATTTCATGTACACCAAATATCCCTGTGCATTACATGTCCACCAAACATCCCTGTGCATTACATGTCCACCAAATATCCCTGTGCATTACATGTCCACCAAACATCCCTGTGCATTACATGTCCACCAAATATCCCTGTGCATTACATGTATACCAAATATCCCTGTGCATTACATGTACACTCTCTTACATCCATATGCTCAAAATAACTTCATAGTCTGTACAGAACAAAAAAATTTCTTTGGCCCCGGCTAAATACCGGTTTTTAATGTATAAGTAAAAACGAGAGCCTTCACATGTCCACTGTGTGATGATCATTGCCTGTATATACATCGTGGGCATACACACCTGTAGCTTTTCTGTGCCATGGCCAAAGCTCGGGCAGCTTCCTCTTTAGCACGAGCCGCCTGCTCTTTGGCTTTTCTGTCTGGATCAAAGGAGCTGCCATCAACATAGCTGTCAGAGAGTCCAAACGCAGCTTTGAGGCGAGCGTTCTTTTCTTCATTTGCCTCGGCCAACTGATGGGTTTCCTTCGCTCTGAAATATAAGTTTGGAAATACATGATAAGTAAATCTGACAGCATAAAAACCACACCTAACCATAAATACAATGTATGCACTTCTTTGATGGACTGCTTGAACCCATGACTGAGGACTATTGAACTTTCATGATGGTAGTCTGGTTTGTGGATAGAGCAAACAAATATAAGGAAACCTGACAGAGCCGAGAGGGAACCAGCCTGGCCAAAGAGGAAACTAGTGCACTCCATCAGGAGAGTCCACAAAAGTCCTGGCATTATTTCACATTTATTTAGGAGGCAATTATGATTTATACACCCAATGTTATGAACCCAAATCAGTTTTGCATAAAAAAAGGAGAATAACTCAGAATAAAGAAGACATGTACAGTTGATTTACATTTTGACTACTGTGCTGGTGCCATCATAAAAATAGGTACAGTAAGGGATACATAGGTTTATAACTGTACAGGTTAAAACTGCATGCAGAGTTACTTTCCCTGTATTCAATATTATGAACGCTTTCTTTTTTCCACATTTATTCTATTTCCAGGCCTAAAATTGTACAGTACACTATTACATGAGTTTCCTCCTGTTTTGCTTGGTTGCTGAAAGCATTCTTATAACATACAAAATTATTACATTTGATTAACAACAATCTACAGAAAGGCTGGGTAATGAATACAGAAATAAACTAACGTCAAACATGGTAATTAAAGGCTTACAAACCACCCAAGAAAATACTCAGAACAATAAAATGACCTCACAAACATGTTGTTCTTATATTCAAATACATGTACACATAAAACATAGTAAACCTTTGCTGTAACTCTAAAACAGGTGATGAACCTTTTCTGCACATCTACAACATGGGAAGAACCTTTTCTGCACCTAACAACACGTGAAAAATCTTTTCTGCACCTCTACAACATGGGAAGAACCTTTTCTGTACCTCTACAACAGGTGAAAAACCTTTTCTGCACCTCCACAACAGGTGAAGAACTTTTTCTGCACCTCTATAACATGTGAAGCAGCTTTTCTGCACCTCTACAACTTGCGAAGAACCTTTCCTGTACCTCTACAACATGGGAAGAACAATGTACACTTGACTACAGCTAATCAGTATTAAGACACACACACACACACTGTGTACATGAGCTGAAAGCTGAATGATAACCGATGGGCAAACGGTCAATAAAACTGAACTTATCACATCAGTTGAACAGCCACTCATGTCCCCATTACGACTCACAACGTTTGAACAGCCAGGGTCGTTAAAACTCTCAATCCTGTTTAACAAGTAATCGTTGCCTCTGAAGTGCCATTACCTCAAGATTTAGTACATCTCAAAAATAGCCGCACGAAACAAAGCTACATGTTTTTGGGGTAATTTTTTTTTTATTTTTTATTCGGTGTTGGTGTTTTTCTAACTTAAATGCTGCCCACTTCGATGGTTTGATCGTGTTTGAAATGACCAAATTTACCGGCAGCCAAACAGATAATTCCCAAAGAAGCTCTTTTGTTTCGCGTGAAGGAATCATTGCGTTTGACTGGTGAGCTTGGGCTGTTGTATTAAGACTGATTTCTCTCTGGAGAGTTTTCTTCACGCCATGACCTCACATTTTTGTTTGCCTCTCAACAATGATGACCGCCAGATCTAGCCCCCTGTGACACTTCACATTCCCGTGCTTTCTCGTAATTTGATTTTACCCTCCCTTCATCGAAGAAGCGCTTCTCTTTTCTTCTCAGGCCTCACTTTCAATTAGCCGCTCGATCAACATAGCTGACATTCCCCCCATCAAAAACTAATGTATTTGACTGGCAGTTACACATGCTGAGATGTGTGAGTCAGGTCTCGGGGGTTAGAAGGGGTCATGACGGATGAGGACGAGGCCTTCTCCTGTCAACCAGCCACATGACACTCACAACACAGAGAAACATACACAAACCAAACATCTGCAGCTTAATGTTATCAGCCGTTGTTCAGAAATCTGACAAGAGATGAGTGACGGTGTGTGAAAGTGATGCATATTATCGTTTAATAGCTAGAATGGAGTACATGTATCAAAGTGCGTGTATTTTAGATTCCATCTCCAGGTACTTGTATACATATATTTACTTATTTATTTGATTAGTGTTTTACGCCATACTCAAGAATATTTCACTTATATGACTGCGGCCAGCATTATGGTGGGAGGAAACCGGACAGAGCCTGGGGGAAACCCACGACCATTCGCAGGCTGCTGGCAGACCTTCCCACGTAAGGCCAGAGAGGAAACCAGTGTATACATATACATGATTTACATGTATTAGCTTCATTTGACAAAAATTTTAATATTGTACATGGGCTTGAAAATATAATTTCATTTTATCAGCAAACTGTCAGGTTAGGGTGGTAAAAATGACTGATCTTTGCCAGGTGCTTGACAAACTCTCAGGATTTGAAAAAGTTGTTGATGTACTATACATCTATGAAACAAAAGCACATTCTATATATGTTACGCACTTTATGAGCATTCATTCATGTATCTCCAAACCATTACCAGCTGCATGTAGATTTGACCATCAAAAGTCCTACCATTTCCCTTTACTGATTCACTGAAACTCTTTATATCTGGACGATTTCCTCCTACCCACACATAAAACGTTTATTTTCACAATGACTTACAGCATCTGGGTTTTCCATGTAATTGGGCAAGAATCTCCAGAGCTTTCAGAGACTGTCTCTAAAAACAACATGACTTGTTTTTTGGAATGCTATATTAAAACACCCACTACCTTGATTGTTGAATAAATCTTGGTGTGAAAAAAAGGACAATTCTGTTTTCCTGGCCATTACATTACGCATAGATGTTAATCACTACAACACGATATGCAAGTACAAGTGAAGTACAGCTACATGGGGTTTACATTGGGATGCCAACATGGTCAGTGCAAAAAGGTCTCCATCAGCACCATAAAAGTCCTGAGTGATGGTATACAGATGTGCAGCATGGACACGCAGTCAAGTGTCCAGTGAAGGTATTCAACTGGCCATACAGGTGTTCAGTGGGCCATACATGTATGTGTTTAATGAGGGCATAAAGGTGACCAGTGAGGGTCAACAGATGTCCAGTTGACAAATACAGAGTGTGGAAATATGGGCGTCTAATTCCACTGGTGTTATCTATGTGTTCAATGCTGCAAGCAGGTGTGTAAGAAAGGTCTACAGGTGTCCAGTGGATAGGTCTGGAGGTGTCCAATGGATAGGTCTGCAGGTGTCCAATGGATAGGTCTGCAGGTGTCCAATGGACAGGTCTACAGGTGCCCAGTGGACAGGTCTACAGGTGTCCAATGGATAGGTCTACAGGTGTCCAATGGATAGGTCTGCAGGTCCCCAATGGATCGGTCGGCAGAGGTTGTCTAATCCAGAAACAAACTGTACTAAGGGAGTTAAATTGGGTTGTACATTGATTCCTTGATTCAAATTTCTTGAATCTTATTAGGGCACCCTTAACACCAATTAATCCTAAAGGACACCCTTAACACCAATCAATAACTAGGACACCCTTAACACCAATTGATCCTTAGGACATCTTCAATACCAATCCTTAAGACACCCATAACACCAAAAATAACAGAGGCGGATGCAATGAGTACAAATCTTCAATCCTTGTTGTCTTGAAACCCTGGGGTAAAAAATCTGTCCTTTGGGACAGCCCGAGTTTGATCTCTGATAGTAACTGCTCAGTGACATGCACATGTAAAATCCATGATTTCTGAACTGGTCTGTGTTTGCCGCACAATGAGTTACATAATACATACACATACGCTTGATATATATTTAATTTACTTAATATTTAATCGAATCCCCTCCGATGAAATTTCAGTCATATAGATTGGCTTTATCTACATGTAGATATAAGCCACTTACAATCACAGGACTTGAAATTTCCACGTGTCTACCCATCGATTTTTGTTTTCGAAAGGCAAACAAATAATCTTATCTGTCGCTGGCAACATATAAATCACTTCTGGGCAAAACTGTATCCAGGAAATCATAAAAGATTTTGTTTATAAAGCCAGTGACTTTCTTGTGCGAACTCCTAATGTGATAACAACTCACACAAATCCTATGTCCCAATATGCCGGACTCGCACACAGTGCTACCGAAAAGGGGTAAAAGTAAATCAGCGTAGTTTTCAAAAACCTTGCATGGAGTTTGTTTTCTGTGTTTAATGGAGGTTCCTGATATGACAAAGCAGGAAAAGGAACTCTTCTACAATAGGACAGTTCTGACTGTAAAGAAACGAAATGTACACGGACATTCTGAATTGGAATTACACGGGCACAGGAAGCTGATGAAAGATATTTCTCAACGAAATTTGCTTTTAGCTAAAATACATTTGTAGACTTATTTGTTGCATAATGAGGGCTCTCCAGCAGCCAACCGTTCACCAGATAACGGTGTGAGGTAACTTCCACGTAGACCTAACCCGAATGATCGGTTCGTCTGCAGTGTACACTGTGCATGTACATTTCTTGTTTGGCGTGGTCTTGCTTTCAGACAGTGTTTGGAATAAACATTGCCTGTCTTAATACTTTCTTTGATTTCATTTATTGGTATATTTAGAGATGTGCATGTAGGCCTACTAGTCGGGAGACCCACACACCCTACGGAAGTGACTTGACCCCATGGGGCAAGGATCAGCAGCCAGAGCTGCTAAGTTCCATGCAGAGGAAGATCACTCTCTTCTGTCATCTTGCTGCCAAATCAGATCATGTGAAAGTAAATGACAGTAACTCACGTGCAAAACTTCAGGTCATTTATCACGGGGCAAAGTCAAATCCCAGCCAACAGTACACAGTATCGGTAGTACAGTTTCAAACTCACAGACTCTATGAGCAAATTTTAAAGTGCAGTACTTTATAATCAAATTCCTTTGGAAACCTCGAATTTTTTAACATTTCTGGGTACATCTAAATGATTTTCCCCAGATGTGATTTGGGAATGAATGAACTTAACTACTAATGTATCTACAAGTACCATCATATTATTCAAATGTTTGAATCTAGCATTTTTTTCTGTCTCCATGTAGAATCAGAATGATGTTTTAGAGTATTTTCAAATCATATAAGCTAGATTTAATATAACTTCGTGTACATATGCCTGAAAAGTGAAATTGGCAAATTGTCAACCAAAAATATGAAAATATTTGTTTCAAAGTCAACAGCGTACACACTTGTGGTTTTCTTGTAATGGTTGAAGCCAAAACCATTAATCTTGATTGGTTCTGTACTTGAGGAAAAAAAACAGAGAAAGTCATTTCCATTGAGCAGGTTACACGAGTTAAAGTCTGAATAATGTAAATCTCTATGGCTACTAACACCATAATGTCCACAAACTCTTATCTGTATTAAGCTGGTGATAAATCAGACAATAGCCAAACATAATATAAATTGTTTTCTCTCTTTTTTTTTTTTTTATGCTTTCCCTAAAAGCACTTTTGTACAAAGTACATCTCGCATAACTCTAAAACATCCCTCAATTGACCTTCAATTTCAGGGATTTTTAAGAACCGATTGTGTTCATTACGTTACACTACAGGCTAAAAACAACCCACAACTGTAAAATCGTTTGTTTCGTTGGCAATTACAAGAAAGTATGGAGAAAGTTTGTCTCTTTAATCCCTTAAAAGAGCTCTCTAATAATGTTGATGGATTTTGGATAACAGATTGTGTTCACACATTTACATTGTACTACTGGTTTAAGGGGATTGAATAGCATCACACAATGTTTATTGTCAGTTGCCAAAGTGTCTTTTTTATTCCCTGCACAGATTTATCTTAACCTTCACAGATTTATAGTCACTGGAGTTGACAAACCACATACGTGCTTTGTCTCAGGTTCTAAACCTGTTGTAAAACCTGCAGGTACATGCACATGTATGGCATCTCCCGAGATCTCTTTTCTCTCTAGAAAACATGATCTAAATCTGCCTTCAAATGAAGTTTAACTTTAACAACTTGACAGACTGGCAAAAAAGCACCAAAATGAAAACTCCCAGGTACATGTAACACTTGAATTCTATGCATTCAGTACTAAAACTCTGTGAGAAACAACCTGTGATTGATTTACAGGTACACTTAATTGTTTGGCCAACTTTACCTGCTGCACAGCTCACTTTTTGCATTTCAAGATTGCCTACTTATACATACATACACAATACCAACTCAAATCTAACACTCGTTTATCCTTCCTGTCTTCCCAGCCACTATGCCATTGTGTAAGAGGACAGCGGAGAATTAGCGATCATTTCAAGGCTGGCTCTGACAGCGGGACAGCGGCTTGAGCGCAGGAGATAAGCCCGTGTGAAGGAATCAATCCTAACAGACTTAAGTGAGTCTATAGAGCCCTTCAAAAAAGGACTACAGCACCAGTCCAATTGAATTTGACAGAATCGCAGACACATCTTTATCGAAGTCAAATTATTATTGATCAAGTTTTTATTTTTCCCCCCGAAGACCCACAAATCTGCGGTAGGGAAATGAGCAAGACTATTCATCTGTTATGGTGAAGGGCAGGCTTAAGACAGGCCATACGTAACACTACACTGCATAACCTCGCTATAACACGTCATCTAGACAGACAAGTTGGACATGTGTACTCCCAACAGTTTAGAGTCAATACACTGCAATTCTTGAGGATGGCGTTATTATCACAACACAAATCAAATAAACAAACATCAAAATGATCCCGTGATTTTAGAATCTTTTAGAATGTCACATAAATTTTATCCTCTCCAGATCATTCAACCTTTTTGTAACAATATAGATTTGTTCCTAACTGTGAAAACACATGCACGTAATAAGTCACACTTCCATTATTGAGGGCGGCCTAATTAAACACAAATCAAATAAATAATTAATGGTCACAGTGACTAGTACACTTGTGACTTCACAAAGAGTTTAAATTAGTAATAAGTGTGACCCCATTATCTAAACCACACTAGCTTGTCTCTTCAAGCCATGTCTTAAACCGTGATTGAGAATCTTTAAATAGAATGTTAAACGAATTTTGTCCTGACCAAATAATTCAACTTCTCATAGCTGCCATTGAGCAGGTCTGTAAATCAGTTGTTCTGTCTGCCTCTCTGTCTGCATGTCCAGCTATCTGTTGAAAAGTCTAATTTTGATATCCCTATCTTTTAACATGGACCTTTTATCTTTTAACATGGCACATTCACTTAACCAGGCAGCTTAATGCAAGGCGACATGAAATCTTACAAGAGCGTTGTCGTAGATATTGACTGATTTATTTGATTGGTGCTTTATGCCGTACTCAAGAATATTTCACTTATATGACGGCGGCCAGCATTATGGTGGGAGGAAACCACAGCTAATGAGAATTTATGTATCTTTCCACATAAATGCATGTATGATATCAAGTGTGCACCCCTTCTGTCTTTTGCATCTCAACCTTTTAAATAATAAACTCAAATATTATTACTGACTGTTGCTCGAAAAACTTTCAAGGAATATCTGCATAATAAATGACCTGCTCAAATTTATCACATGTTTATGTGACAGATGAAAACTGGTAAATCTTTACGTAATTTTTTTGGTCTAAAATCTTCTTAGTTTCCTTCATCAATAATGGCCACATTGTTTCACAGATAAACAGGCCTTTTGGAAGTCTATTTGTGCCCTACAGATACAGTACGAGTCATCAAAATATTACATGTAGCTACACATGAGCATGTGTGTCAAAGTCCAAAAATGAAATAAAACGGCCATAATTGTGTTGAAAATGCAAAAATCTTCAACTTGATGTGTAATCTACATGTATCATACTGATTCAAACAATGGATGAAATGGTTTAAAACTTGTACTGTAACTGATTGCTTTTCAATCCAAAGCAATGATTCAAGCAATGTGCCATTCAACTTGATGTGTAACCTGCATGTATCATACTGATTCAAGCAATGTGCCATTCAACTTGATGTGTAATCTACATGTATCATACTGATTCAAGCAATGTGCCAGTCAACTTGATGTGTAATCTACATGTATCATACTGATTCAAGCAATGTGCCAGTCAACTTGATGTGTAATCTACATGTATCTTACTGATTCAAGCAATGTGCCATTCAACTTGATGTGTAATCTACATGTATCATACTGATTCAAGCAATGTGCCAGTCAACTTGATGTGTAATCTACATGTATCATACTGATTCAAGCAATGTGCCAGTCAACTTGATGTGTAATCTACATGTATCATACTGATTCAAGCAATGTGCCAGTCAACTTAATGTGTAATCTACATGTATCATACTGATTCAAGCAATGTGCCATTCAACTTGATGTGTAATCTACATGTATCATACTGATTCAAGCAATGTGCCAGTCAACTTGATGTGTAATCTACATGTATCTTACTGATTCAAGCAATGTGCCATTCAACTTGATGTGTAATCTACATGTATCATACTGATTCAAGCAATGTGCCGTTCAACTTGATGTGTAATCTACACGTATCATACTGATTCAAGCAATGTGCCAGTCAACTTGATGTGTAATCTACACGTATCTTACTGATTCAAGCAATGTGCCATTCAACTTGATGTGTAATCTACATGTATCATACTGATTCAAGCAATGTGCCATTCAACTTGATGTGTAATCTACATGTATCATACTGATTCAAGCAATGTGCCGTTCAACTTGATGTGTAATCTACATGTATCATACTGATTCAAGCAATGTGCCATTCAACTTGATGTGTAATCTACATGTATCTTACTGATTCAAGCAATGTGCCGTTCAACTTGATGTGTAATCTACATGTATCATACTGATTCAAGCAATGTGCCATTCAACTTGATGTGTAATCTACATGTATCATACTGATTCAAGCAATGTGCCAGTCAACTTAATGTGTAATCTACATGTATCATACTGATTCAAGCAATGTGCCATTCAACTTGATGTGTAATCTACATGTATCATACTGATTCAAGCAATGTGCCATTCAACTTGATGTGTAATCTACATGTATCATACTGATTCAAGCAATGTGCCAGTCAACTTGATGTGTAATCTACATGTATCATACTGATTCAAGCAATCTGCCATGTTTAAATTCAACACAATGAACCAGTGTGAAAAGAAGTTCAAAACAGGGCAATAATAACTATTGGAAAATGGATGAAATGGTTTAAAACTTATACTGTAACTGAATTACTTTTCAATCCAATGCAATCAACCATTATGAATATACACCTTGAAACCACTTAAAAAGTCTTGAAGTTTAAGTGGCTTGAAACTCTAACTTAACCTGTTACTTGACATTGAAAAGCCAAGTTTCATTTGTAGTGTGATGAACTATAATCAAAATATGTTTTGAGAACTTTTTCATGATGGTCAAACAGAAAGACAGACAAACACTGTGAAAAGCTACAGTCCTCTTTCAAGTTTATCACAGCATTGAAGACAATTAATTGTACAGTTCTAAAGAAGGAAGTCTGCCCACTTTGAAGAATGCTGGCTCACTATGAACTTTGATCTTTGTACATGTTCAATTTGCTCTCATGCTCACAAATCCATCTGTCCCTCATTTAATATCAAATTCATCTGATCAAAGGCTAATCTGTAATGTTAATCGGTCAAATTAAGCAAAAACTGGCCTACAACTTAACACTAAGGGTTGGCATGTCATCAATGTTAAGAGAAAGTGCTTTACAAAACCTACAAACCTTTACAAAATCCAACAGCTTATGAGAGAGCATTAAAAATATTATCTATTGACACAGTGAAGTCGTTTTAATGGAAGTTTTCAAACCTGAAATGTGGACCTTTGAATAAAACAATACACATAATGGCTTTAAAGAAACTTTTATCTTTTTGAAAAGATATTTACTGCTTTGGATAATGTGTTTACGGATGAAAAGAAATGTCAACTCTGCTCGTCAACTGTGCAAAAACAGCTTTGTGCCTCAGACAAAGGTACGCATGAACTTCCTTGAACACGCTTAATGTGGCCTGCTTTGTGTATGCGTAGGTTGTGACTGCGGGTGTGGGTGCAGGTGTGTAGAGGAGTATGCAATGTACATGTATATCAGAAAGGCACTTCGTGAAAGGCAAAGATTTTATGCAGAAAGCCAAGTCGTACATCATTTGTGAACCTTGCTCACGCCAGTAAAGGCCATTTACTGAATTGTAATTAGATAAAAGCCAAGGCAACATTAATCATTGATGAGTTTCTTCTCCGTTTTTTTTTGCCATGTCTTAGCCAATGGTGCTAACACAGAAAGAACTAAATGCATTTAACCTGCCCATAGTGTGGCGAGTGAAGAGGTAAAAAAGACACTATGGCTAAATAACGAACCAATTTCCCATCCAGGTGTTTTCACACATTCTGCTATTCATGTCCTTTGCTCTGTGGATTTAGGTGGAACACAACAGGACATTAAGTCTCTTCCCCCCCCCCCCCCTTCATGGGAACAGCGAACACATCCTCAAAATGACGACTCCTAATCATTGCACATATACAGGATCTGAATCCAAGCGAGCAAACCTTGGCAATATACAATCATTTAAATTCCCTTCAACTAAAAAATGAGAAAATCTCATATTTTCAGCGTGGGCAATACAAGCTTAATGTCATCTATCTGGCTTAAAATCCTATCCACCAGCAAGACAGTTTAAAGACATTAACCCAGCAGTACCACTCAGAAGATCTCCTATACGAACGTCACCTGAAGTATGGTATGTCAACATGCTTGTTCTCGAGTACATAAAGGTGGTAAAATGATATTTTTCTGCCAGCACTTACGTGTTTATAATTAGAAACAAAATTAAAATTCATGAAAAAAAAAACAAACTGTTATTGTCCTGTAAGGTTGATGAATCATTCAGTATCAAGCAAAATGTGACACTTTAAAACTACTAAACTCCAGGTGAAATACAAAACCTCATTTTCGCAATGCTGTCATATCTTATAGTGCTGCCTCACTGTTATCACAATGTGAGCCTTGACCTCTGTAGCTGGAGTACAATTTTTTTTATTTTTATTTTTAAATATGCAACTGAAAATTGAAAAGATGTTTCATATGGCCTAGATGGAAGTAACTCTTCCCATGTTCAATAAGCCATTACTCCTCTGACACTACAGATATAGGTAACTATATTTTAAAAGCAGATTAGAATACGTACATATAGACCTTGAAATAACCCAGAGGGATTCCTCTCAAGGCATCTTCCCGAGACTCGCACACATTACTACTGTACGTGTATCCACATTTGACACAACTTGGGGAGTTCTCCGCAAACAAATTACCAAATCTGTTCTTTCTGGACAGCTCAGTGAGAGACAGCAGCAATGACTGGTCCACAGAAACCCCTCCATTCCTCGTCACCTCGCATGCTCCCCAGTCAGATGAACGCGAGAGATGGGTAGTCCCGTTTTGACCACTACAAATCTGGTTTTCCAATACGTGACAGCCCCATCTGGAAAATCGCGTCCTGCGTGTACGGCCACTGTGGACTTTTTCGATGTGTCTCACGCGCCTACACGGAATCTGCAACTTCTCACGGGACCACAGCATGTTCTCCGTGACACAGTTGAACTTGGTCTCTGCTACAGGTTGTAGGAAGAGAATGTTACCACTGGATGCTGGCATCGGTAAACACTTTTCCATCGGCACATGCGTGATAAATCCTCCAAGCACTTTAGCATCCAACGAAAGAGAGTGTCCCTACTGCATAGTAGCGATTTCAAATTACGGAAAAACTTGGGAAATGCCTAAAGAGGATTTAAAACGAGAGAGCTCAGATAACAGAGATCAAAAATTTCAAAAATCAAATCAAAATGTGTTAAATGATGACGAGAATCACAAATAAACAAACTGATTAAAAAGGTCGCAAATGTTATGTAATTATCTTGTAATAAATGGCCTTTCAGCAGAGTTTTTACGCAAATAAACCCAATGAGAATCATAAATAATTTAACTGATCCGAGATAGCCAACACATTCCGCAAAGTATTAAAATAAAAGCAATTTGCAAATCGGCATGGTGTGATGAAATTTTCGTCTCAGTAATCCATCTTGCACAATCAAAGATGCAAACCCACAAAAGCTGACTAGTAGTGAGAACACTTCCACAAATTAATGGTGAACATACTCCAACTTCCTAAAATGAACACATTTTTCCCTTCTGTAAGGTGTCAAAAAACCAAAAAAAAAACAGACACAGGTAGATCCAATATAATTCCCGTAAACCAATGACTTATCACTGCATGGCAATGAAAGTTCCCACGTACTGGACTTGCCAAGTAAGATCAATTCACAAAATGAGACCAGAACTGAGCTCTCCTGTATAGGATGATGAGCAGAACCAGATACCAGGAGAGTGCTGAGGCCAAGCACCTGTGTGAAGAGTTTTCGTCTTATCTACTTCCCAGCCCCGCAATTAAATTTATCAATTTACTCATCAGCCAATGACTGATCAATTTCTCCACATCTTCATTCGCAGCTGCCCTGCATTGTTTCCACCAGTAAAAAGATTCTCCGGCTGCCAATCAATTCCTGCTTGACACTTGGTGAAAAGCCGACATTGTCCAATCAGAGGTGACAATGGGTCCGTCGTGGTAAGCCAGGGAAAGTTCTCCGTGATCACGTACAGCAGGCGTCAGACTAGGCTTGGAGCTAGGAACACACACACACGTCGGCTCCCACACAGGGCTGAATTGCCGGAGAAAATTGAATCAGTATCAGGGTAGAGCGCTGCCCAGCAATGTTATGAGGAACAATTTGTGAGGGTAGTGCGAGAGAATAGAGGCACATTTCGAAGACACTGTATCTATACCTACTGAGCACTGGACCCTCTAAGGCTTGTATGCTTCTCTCCCCCACCCAATCCCCACGCATCACCCCAAACTGCTTGATATGCAGGGCTCTGCTCACTAAAACATTTGTAAACATACAGATTGAACTAAATTGTCTCAAACAACAGTTTGGAGAAGCGCTGATCACAGACAATTTCTTCAACAAACAATTTCTGTTACTCTATTGCAGGTTTTAATCCCCATGGGACTATCTGAATAACAGCCCATCCTCGAAAAATTGATAGGTAATGGAGAAATGTATGCCCGTTTTGCATGGTACGGACCTGTAACTTATTGACGTCTCCAAATCTTAATACCGTATGGAAATTCACGAGGTGTGCTCCTGAAATTTGACCTTGGTAGTTCAACTCCAGCAAAGGGCTGTCCGTCGGCATCGCCTGACTCCCAGCCACATTGGAATTCTGACATCAATCCACAGGGTAATAAATGCCTAATTGTGTTTGCACAAGCGTTAGCCACAGACATTTTACATACTAGCCCTGATAAAAAATATATAAAGCTATTACCCAAAGTGCTAGCTCGCAGTCCGAGATAACGTCACGAGTGGCAATTCCATACCTGCATATGAAATGACTGAAAGTCTCACCCTTCGTAAGAGCTTGTCAACATTATATTACAGAACAGCTGAAAGCCTTACAAAATAAGTCCCTTAATTCACCTCTGTATAGCTAAGTTTGCCATGATACCATGACTCTGCAGGCATATGTTGCATCACAATATGAGCTTACAGATACTCATATGGATGTACATGTAGTGAGAAAAAGACAAAAAAAAAAAAAAATACATGTAGCAGGGGCTTTGTAATTATAGGAGTTCGGTGAAGTGAGCTTCAATGATCAACGCCTTCCGCAAACTATGTCATCCTTCATGTAAAATATTAACCAGTTCAGGGGCAAAGGTGTGATCCGTGATTGTGAGGTGGGGCTGTCTCCTGGGGAGAGTGGGGAGAGGGGTGGGGTGGTAGAGCGCTGAGGGTGGGATACACAGACAGAATAGACAAGGACAAGATTATACAACCAACCATCCATGGGTATTTACAGCTAACGAGCCATCCACACCGTGAGCCCTGGGAATCTCCAGTGTTATCGATACATCACAAAACATCAATAACACATCCGAGTTATTAACAAGGTTTGATCAAAACGGACGCTCGTAATGTAAAAGGGCAGCTGTTAGCCAGTCTCATTTCTGCCTCATCAAGCCTTGTCATAAAACTTACAAGAGACAATCACAAATTCATCAGCACTGACAAGTCCCATCACACTCTCGACGCTTGCAGATTTAATGGGATTTACTCATCGGGGACTCCACTCTGTCCAGGTCTCGTGTAATTCATTTATATTATACCACCTAGAAAAACTTTCAGATTTTTATTGTCTGATTTCAGTAACTACACCTGATTATGAATCCACATCTGCTGTTTATTCAAAGGGGAGAGGATGATTCCTTTCAGCTTATATATAGTGATCAATACATAAACAAACACATTTAGATCTTCCGTGCTACTTTGTATTTGATTTTGTATCACCTATAACTTCTTACCATTATAAATCTTTTTTTTTTTAAGTGAACATTTATTTTCAAGACACAATTTCAAACCTCTTGTTTTCTTTTTAACCACTGTCACAAAGCAGTTTTCATCAATTTTTAAGACGGAAAAGAAAAACTGTTGTTTTGTCCTCACATATGTACACATGTAAAATTTTCAGTGGAAAAAAAAAGCAAAATACACAGACGCAAAAACTTAATGATTAGCTTAAAACTGAATACGAAATCTAAAGAGTGTCTACCAAAATAGTGGTTTCTTCAAATGTATAAACATGCATGTTCCCATACTTCATTGAAAAGTTTGTAAATTTGTAACAAATTCAAATCCAGGTTTTGAGTAGCCACCACTGCTATTTTAAGGCATGGTCAAGCTCATACCGTAAGGATACACACAGGAACAGGAGACAAGAAGCAGTGACCCAGAAATATTACCTTAATTTTAGAAACCTCAATAAATGCTGTCAGGGTTTCAGACAAATAAATTGCAAATCAAAGCAGTAAGATGTCCAACTTTGGGAGGGCAGTATAACCACGGTATCTGCGCCTAATGAAAGGGAAGAAAATCACGCACAAACCAAATGTCAAGTGCTCTGGTCTAAAGGTTGATGTTTTCACCTTCATATTTTTTAGCTGTGATTATAAGCGGCTCTGTCTGTGTGTCTGTCAGTTGGTAAATCAGATTTAGACATAATATCCATTTAATGAGGGAGCTGAGTGCAAGGCAGCATGGAATTTTTGCGAGATGGTGCCACTGCATGTATTGCAAACTTCTGTTTGTTTCTTCTTTGCTGTATAAAATTCAAAATGCCTATTACCTAAGGTCTTATTTGATTATTGTTAATAAAAGCCATCATAAAGACCAGTTTCATGGGTGAAGGACACTGGAATGTTTAGGGAAAACATAGCTCAATCAAATAAGTTTATACGTATACAGTGTAGAGACACAGTTGCTGCAGAATATATATCTCTACATGTTCAATATGTAAACATGTAATCATATATACAGGTATGTACAGGTACATATGTACTTGTAATGTACAAGTGTTGACAACACTCCATACACGTGTCCTACAACACATTATCACATCGTCACATCAGTGAAGCGTTCAATACATCAGCTTACAGATTGTCTACATTATCAATTTCCCCGCCAATGATGTTCCGTCTGTGCTCGCCTGGGGTATCCCATGATACACTGCAATAAAGTTAAATTAATTGCGATTTTCTCCAAGACGGTGCCGAGGGAATGGCCGTGTGATTTGATGGAAACTGTCCTGGGGGGACGTCTGTCAAAAGTCAGCGCAATTCATCAGCTGAAAAATAATTGATGAGGGGTGTTCTGTTGCTGTGATACATTCATGTAGGTGGGAAGCGTAGGGCTACTGGCGAGGGTGATGTTAGAATCTGTGGCCCTACACGAACCTCAAGGAACGCAGCTGGCACTCCATCGGGTTTGTGTATTGGGACAGCAATCTAAGCGTCATCCCCACCCCATACCCCAGGTAAGATCTGCCCCTGAAGGATAAACTACAGACTGACAGACAGTATCATCAAGAGGGCAAAGTCAGGGAACTACCGTACACGTGCCACGTTATCCCTGGAATCTAGCATGCAAACCATACCATTACCGATCCACTGCAACTCACAGGTTTATCACTTCCAGCCTAATCAAAAATATATATTTTATGGTTTCCCAGCAGCCCAAAGCTCAAAGGTTTTGCAGATACAGTTCATAGATCTAAAGATGTTAAGGTAAGAGAGAGATCGGGTCAAATTGAAAAATGTCCACTTTTTTATTTATATGTCTGAGATATGATACATTAGCCGTTGGTCTGGGGTAGCGGTAATATGAAACCTCTTACAAAGACCTCCAGTATATGTTAACAGAACTGCTTGACAAAGATGTCTATCATTAAATGTTGCATCTTTCTTAATGCTGTACACAATTCTGTAATCAATGTACCAACCGTACACAATGATACAAAAGATTTTGCACGATCTCCTATGACCTTCAAAGTACACTGTGCAATGGTGAACAGACACTTGTACATGTACATTTAGATCATCAGGTGTAATCCTATTTGTTCATTTCTATTTATTTGATTGTTGCTTGACACATTCCTTAAGAATTTTGGGATAGTCGGGGAATCTATAATTTCTCTGCGCAAGGCTGGGTTTGAACTCATATCTCACATGTCCTAGTGATTAATTTATTTATTTATTTATTTGATTGGTGCTTACGCCATACTAAAGAATATTTCACTTATGTGACGGCAGGCAGCATTATGGTGAGAGGAAACCCACAACCATCCTCAGACCTTTCCACGTACGACCGGAGAGGAGGCCAGCCTGAGCTGGACTTGAACTCACAGCCACCGCATTAGTGAGAGGCTCCTGGGTCATTACGCCTAGTGATTAAACGTGGTCATATAAATTAATGTGCACATATGATGTGCATATATAGTATTGTGTGTGTACTCCATCAAACCTGACGTCATTCAGGGCTCACAGTTCAGCCTTTGTACAGGCAAGCATGTTTAATCACTGAACTTCACGTACTTGCCTAATAAACTTAATAAAAATGCTATGGGAACATGCAGTGCTAGCGTTCGCCAAAAGTGCACCACATAACAATAAATATTGATTTTCATCATTTTTCTTCCTCCCCGCCACAGACACTGTGACAAATATAATCACAGCTTCAAGAGGCAATCATAGAGAACATAGATGCTGAGGAGGTAATAAACAGACTTCAAAGCGGATGGACGGCCACCCAGTCAAACGCTTGACCTTCATCCCTTATTCACCTGATTAACCCAGACAAATCACCACTCAAATGAATCAGCAAAAAACAGCTTAATAAAAGTTCCAAGCACACTTGTAACTCTAGACTCAAAGCTAAAGATAAGCATCCGTTATTAAACTTTCTGACAATTGGCAGGCCTAAGTGTTTTTATATGCCCCCCCAAAAAAATGGAATTGGCCAGGAAATGGGCTAAGATGCGTAGTGAGGTTGACAGCAAGCTCTTTGAAGGTTTGGTCCGAGTGAGAGCGAGCTTAGTTTTAATTCCCAAAGACACCCTCGAGGAGCAGTCACTGTAAAAAGACGCCCCAAACCCATTTACGCTTTACACCTAGAACAAAACCTGGAAGTCTCGCATAAGCTTTACGACGGTAAACAATACGGAGTTTGGAGAGGCTTTAAACGACATCTTCTCAAATGTTTCGATTGGAAGCGGAAGCCTCTTGACTGGTCAGCTGCCTGCGGGGACTAGGCCTTTCACTGCCTGCCAAGACAATTTCCGAAACCGCTTGTTTGGAACAAGTCGGCGCTTACGACTTGTGTGGATTCACTTTCCTCTCAATTGTAGATTAAACAGATTTCCGGCCAGCTTTTGGTGGGATAAAAACAGATAAGTCAACACAGTATTATTCTAGGTCCATATTAGCCCTAGTTTGGGGCTGTAGGGGGGGAAGTTGGCAGCCCTCGCACCCACTCTACATGTGCACTATATATACCAGTATAGCCTGAGATTCAACAACACAGTCAGGGCTGTGATTCAGTGGAAAGTGGCTCTGTGGAATTAAATGGTTGGATTATTTGTTCCCCCAATATAGAGCTTTGAAACTACCAATAATAAGCCGATATAATCACTTGAAAATTCCGTAAAAACACAACATCTGATCAGAATCATATGATCCTGAGGGTTCTGTTCCAAAAGGCATTCATAAGCTAAGTTGCATGTAACTACACATACAACATATCAACCAATCAGCCTTAAGATCCACGGCCTAATCCACAAGGCCAATGTATAAAGCTAAGTTGCTTGTAACTACACATACAATACATCAACCAATTTTGTAAGTTGCTTGTAACTATAAATACATGTACTATGGTAATGTACAGGCATATGTATATCTTTTATTGTGGCCGTTACAGTTAACTTTATAGCCTAAAGAATGCTATGTGGGCACTAATTACAGGTAAAAAAACAAAAGTCTGCAGGTAAGACAATCCCACTAGTGATGACTCTGATCTGTGATAATCCACCTGTAAGCTCACCCACAGTACCTAATGACGTCTAACTAAGCTGTGCACTGGGCCTACAAGTATTTAATAACATTCGCTCGGCTGGCAAACATAAACACAGTACAAGAGCCAGGTTATTTTCAATGCTATCCTGATGTACATGAACACGGAAACAATAAGCTTAAAGGAGAAGAAAATTTAAATATCAATGAAATACCACTGAATATGCATTTCCTCGCAGGTGCATGCCATAAAAAAATTCTAATATGTACCTCAAGTTGATAAATTATAAATAAAGTCAGCGCCAAACTCCGCTGTTGGCGACTCCATTTTGCTTAAGAACTAGTCCTGAAGTCTTCTGTGTTAGGAGGAGAACGTCCAGTAGAACGCTTCCTTCTTCCCAGAAGGTAGCGAACAGTACAGTTCGTTCTGCTTGACAATCGGAAAACCAGAATGTTGGATGTAGGTTCCGAGTTAACACAAACAAAGTGGCTGTTTTGACGACTCTCATTGGCTGAGAGGCAACACACACACTAAGCATAAATTACAAGGTGTTAAAGATGGAGGACGCTATGGACTCAGCAATTTATGCCAGCTTTATTTATTTATGCTATTTTCAGGCTTTACATGTATGGCGAGAAAAAATCGCAAAATTATGCAGCTGGCACCACCAGATAGAAAAAAATGTGCTCTTTTCAGCCTACAGTGTCATTTTTTAAAGTTTTCGTCTCCTTTAAACACAGATCTAAGATCAACTTTAAACATGTATGTGTACATGAACATGAAAATGAGTACTGTTTATAATAATTTATTATTTGTAATAATGCATTTTTAATAAGTCAAGCTGAATGAGAAGTCCACTCTCAGAAATGAAAACAGGAATAAATTATTAATACGTGGCAACATTTTCATTCAGAAACTTTTTTTAACATACTGCTGTGATAACAGCAGCTCACTTTAACAATTTGAACAGCGTTTCATTAGATTTAAATCACACTAATAACTTGGAAAGCATCTGGAAAGATTTAAAGATACACAGTTTACAGATTTATTATTAACTCAATAGCAAATACAACCTCTCACACTGAATAAAATAATTTTTTTAACAATTTAATGCATCCATGTTAACAACCCACTCAAGAATATTTCACTAATACAATGATAGCTTCTGCAGGTTTATGAGTGGAGGAAATCAGCCTCTGCCTGGAGAAAACCACTCACCATTTGGCAGGAAGTTGACAGACTTTTTGGCTCAAAATTGTTGCCAAACCACCGAACAATAAATTCTATATGCCCATAGAGTCCATGGCTGTAGATGGTCGTAATGTATCAGTCGATAAGTGAAAACCTAAAATTTTGCTCCCCAAAAATTAATTTTAGAGGCTAATAAATGTTATAAAATATTAGAGTATGTTCTGTCGAAGCATACAATTCTCCAGCAGGATATAATAACGCTTTCTAAACAAACCCCAAAACACCTTTCTACACGCTTGTTATTATTCACAAAATCAGGCAATATGTGCTATTTAGTCATGGGCAAAAATTTTAGGTCATTTCCAATATGTACAATGTACATGTACATGCCTATTTCTTTACAACGGTCTGTGAGTCTATCATAATTTGTAAGTCACCATAATGAAAGATATACATGTATAACCCTTACACTGTGCCACAGTGTTTAGTGGTAGCAGCGACAATGACGTATATGTGTAGTCAGATTTATGTTTGTGTCATGTTCTTATCTTGTCTAAATCCCTTGTGATCTAATCTTTATGACCCTTGCTACAGGCCTTCCTGGTGCTTCCGGTCTTGTGCAAACTCCTATAAAATACAACCTTCATGTAACATGACACAAATCACAGGCTTTCTGCCAAGGGCCAGAGTACACAATAACATGGAATGCTGGAGCAACATGTAATATGAATTTGCTCTCTTATTTAATAACTGAATACAGGTATTGCTGAGGTATGTGTTTCAAATAGTTGGAAAAGCTTGCTTCCTTTTGTTGGACGTCTGTGGCCCTTAATTAATTTTATGTCAGTGGCCCTTAATTAACACTAAGCCAGAGATTCCCTATCTGACAGTTACAACTGAAAGTGTCTGTCTGTGAGTGCCTCAGATCTTAGTACCGGTCTTTCCGCAGACCTGAAACCTGCCCACGGTCTCTGTTTGTTCAACCCTCCCAGGTATCATCATTTCAGGTGGGGTCACTGTGTACTAGTCTATTCTTGTACTCCATGCCACACTGCCTGCACTAAGGCTTTCTGGTGTGGCAAGATGCTCAAGACAGGTAAGTTAATTAACTCCTAGCCTCAGCCAGTGCTAACCCTCACAGGTGTAAGTGTGAGGAGTTGAGGTATCCAACGTCAGCCATTGATTGCCCCCGAGGATTCTGTCCATTAAATGTAACAATACTTGTAGGGAGGAGGGGAGAGAAAAAACATAGACACACACTTGTGTCACGACTTGGAAGAAATACACAAAACATAATCAATAAAGTAGGGGTGGCTTGATGGAGAGAAGCACACATCCGATCCACTTCAACCTGACGAATCGGCATCCCAACAACCAGATTGTCCAGATACACACCAATAACGCAAACAGCGCGCTGACGTAAAGCCGTAAAGCAAATACTCAGGAAATGGCCGGGATGTGGTCCAGACCGCCTTCGACGGGATTTCCGCCACGACACAGACTCCCAAGGGGAACGACTCCGCCCATTAATATTCTTACTATCTGCTGTCATGCAAATATTTCATCATAGCCAAGCGATTATTGCCATCCTATCTACTATGCATTATGGATGCCAAAACTGAAGGGCGACCAAATATGGTTTTCAGATATTCTGATCAGAAACATGATTGCGTTCCTAGGAGAGCTCACCTTCTGGGCAGTATACCTGTGGCATTAGGCCTTTGAGTATCGGGTGTGTTATCTGGGCCTTCAGAGGCATCTCAGTCATTGTCAGTGGTGGACACAAAATAGGCAATTCTGACACCTAAACCGATGAATATTCACTGACACAAGATAGGCAATTCTGACACTTGAATTAGTGTACAGTGTACATGTAGGCCACAAAGATCTGAATCTTGTCTATTTCATTGCACAAATGTCGTAAATCATTCAAAATACATATAATATTATATATGTTGTAAATGATATCCTCTTTTATCAGATATTCGCAGTTATTTATTTATTTGTGGGACTAATACCTATCTGACTGGTGTTACTGTAGGCCATTCCACTTAATATTTATTTGATTGGTGTTTTACGCCGTACTCAAGAATATTTCACATATATTTATTTATTTGATTGGTGTTTTACACCATACTCAACAATGTTTCACTTATACGATGGCAACCAGCATTAAGGTGGGAGGAAACCGGGCACAGCCCGGGGGAAACCCATGGCCGTCTGCAGGGTGCTGGCAGACTTCCCACTTACGGGCGGAGAGTATTTCACATATACGACTGTGGCCAGCATTATGGTGGGAGGAAACTGGGCAGAGCCCGCAGGAAACCCATGACCATCCGCATGTTGCTGCAGGCCTTCCCATGTACAGCCAGAGAGGGAGCCAGCATGAGCCTGACTTGAACTCACAGCGATCGCACTTGCAGTCTGATCCAAGTCCAACATAAGTGTCCTAAACAGGAAAATTTTATGAACTTTATATATTTGTTGATAATAAAGCAATGAAAGAAAGTAGTTTGCTTGACAAATTTGACCAAGTACATTAATTCATTTCTATGACATTACCTGTGTTTAGGAAATATTGGAATTCTAACAATAGCTAACTACATAAACGCCATCATAAAAATCCAGTTTCATTTTTCTCCGCTCCTGCAGCTTGCTGCACAATGAACTCTTGCACCAGAATAGCCAAGTATATACTTGTTATTATATAGCACATGTTTTTGTCATTAGCCTTCGTTAGCCTGAGTTAAAAAATATTTAATTTTTTAATGACCCTTTCCTAAACTGGACTGATTCAATATTGCACAGACAAGCGTTTCCTAAACAGGAAACATATTGCATGTTGCCTGTATAGGAAACACACTGTGATGTTTTTAAAACAGGAACTGTTTCCAGGCCATCATGACGATATTGCTTTGTACATGTAGTTTCCTGAACTGTAAACACACATACAAATACACATATATGTTTCCTGACTGGGAAATATTTAAGACATGTCTTACTGAAATGACAACATTCATAACTGATATTATGTCACATCTCTGAACAACATGAAAATATTAATTTAATTATGCAGTTCAGTGTATGAGATCTACAAATTTCTTATTAATGGCCGTAAAAACATTTACCCAGTTTTTCATTCTTATTACTATCTACACACCTACATGTATGCATGTACAGGTAAAAGTGCTCCACTGAAATTAATATGCTGATGTGTTCGAGTTTGACGATTATTTTTTATGCTGGTAACCAGCACTTGTGATCACAAGTTTCTGTAACTATCCTTACGTGTAATTATCTATAATTTCCAAAATATATCTCACCTGTGCTGATACATACTTCAGGAGATATCTGTATCAGACATTCAGATCTAAAACATTTTAATACACATCTACTTACATGTATACTATGTTTATCCTTTCCAAGCAGTACATTCTTCTCGAGCATTTACTTGTGAACTGCAGAAATTTGACTAAAATCAAATAGTGTATACAGCATAGGTAACAGTTAACATTTTCAAAAATCCTTTTGTAAAATAAATTTATTTAGGTCATCATACAGTGAAATAATTCCAAATGCTGTTCTATGAAATGCTTTTAACATGCTGTGAAAGGTTGAAAGTCTTCAAATATCACACACTGACAGATGATTTTCAAGAAGCACAGTGGGACTGGCTTATTCTTATCCTTGGTGGTCAACCCAAAACTGAATAAACAGTATACCACCACCTAGCCAGTTAATGAGCTTTTAATTGTGGACATGCCCAGGCTAAGCCTCTGTCCCAGCATGATATAATGGCTATCCTTACTCAGGTATACGTCATGCTGCTAAAGCCATTGAAGAGTAAATCTTCAATCTTTTCAACCAATGAAGCACTTTTTTACAGTGGAATTTATGCATATACTTATCATGAAAATGAAGCTAAAAAAATTTGTTTGTGTCATTAAAGATGCAAGTTTCATATTTCAAACTTCATATGCAAATTACTACTCTAAACCCCATAGTTCTTGCAGAATGTTTCAATATTGGTTGCAGAGGCGGTTGAAAAGGTTTAAGAATTAGGGTATGTTAGCATCGAAATGCAGTGGGTGATCTTCCCCTATATATCACTTTCAATCAAAGCGACAGATAATGTGCAAACTTCTCATTCTGTTAGATACTTATGATCTTGAAATGTTATAATACATTAAATGTAAATTGCACATAATTAAAATTGTTGTCTAATGTATTTGTCGAAACAGGCATTCGTATACCAGCTGTCAACCAAAATGGACGTTTCGGGTAAATCACTAGACCAATTCCCAAAACGATGTCTAACACCAAAGAACTAGGAAATACACAAGGTATACAAAACATGAAATTAGGATGGAATCATGCAAAGAGAAGCAGTCAGCAGTGTTCCATGATGTTAGAAAGATGCACGCTTTGTTCTAGCTGAATGAGTAAAACCAGAACTCAAATCATCTACCATGTTGGTGTCTAAGTTATCCATATTCTCCGTTGCATTTTGTCATGATTGCAACTGTTCATATACCCAGTGTTTGCAACTGTTCATATACCCCAGTGATTGCAAATGTTCATATACCCCAGTGATTGCAACTGTTCATATACCCAGTGATTGCAACTGTTCATATACCCAGTGATTGCAACTGTTCATATACCCAGTGATTGCAACTGTTCATATACCCAGTGATTGCAACTGTTCATATACCCAGTGTGGCGATCAAATTCAACATGACAAATATACACGTATGGTACTTTGCCCCAGGGTAAAGTAGAACTAGACACAGTCATGAAGCATAGCACCAGATATTCTGGATGCTCTGTACCTATTTCCTTACAAGAGAAATATACTCATTACGAAACTGGAGACTGAATGCGTTCATTGAGTGAAAGCTGTAAAACAACCTTAATTATCATCAATGTGAAAGAACAGAGGGCAGGAAGGTAAGGCAATAAATTATTTTGTGAGGGATTCATTTCTATTATGATGTAAACTAAATTCAGAAACTTAGAACTTATGCACTGTTACAAACCCAGCTGGTCAGCACCATATTGTGAAGTCTTAGTCTAAGGTGAACGAATCAGCCAACAGATGACTTTTAACAATTTAAATGTTCGAAGCCTTTTTGCCCCTTTCCCAGTGAGTGTCTGCTGTACCGCTTTGAGCAAACTGTGTAAAATCTGACATCATCTAAGAAGTGCCCGCTCTTAGCTTCCATGTGGAAAGGAGTTCAGGCCTTCCGTGCTGGATGTTCTATTAACACAGACCTCTCCTTCAAGGTATTATTTTCTCATTGTATGACAACTATTGGGGCTTCACGTTTTATGGCCTTTCACACCTAAAGTCCCATTACCAGATGGCCAATGAAGAGAGTCCCCCCTTAGACACATACATATACCCCACATCTGAACCAAGGTGCATGTGTCTGCCCAGCCTGCCCCATGTTAAAGAAGTACACATTTAATTCCCATTCTCTTGCTGGACACAACAGATGTTGTCCACATGTCAATGGCAATTTGATCAGGGATGATGTCTAGACTGTCCCTCTGACTGGCTTCTATGTGTGGAATAAGTGAACCCCCCCAAAGTTTTCTCTACTGATTCCTTTCCTATATCAACTTTGTCAACACTGCTGTGGCAGGCGACACAGCTATGTAAAGAGCTCCCAGAGTTTCATTTGAACATGTTGATCTTGCCCTAAATCAGATACTGTAACAAACCCTCATCTTTGTACATGTACATGCTGGTATTAACTTTTAGAACCATTTGAATTTTATGTGTATAAAACTTTGTATTCACCTTTCAGTGTGTTTAATAGTAACATATCCTGCGATAGCATGTGTACCTCCGTCGTGTTTATTGTCATATGTTAATCAAATGTGTACAACGGCATACTTCAAGCAAAATCTCTTGTATCAAACATACATGTAGTATAATCTATTAAATTCTTAATTACTTTTTAGAAAAATAAAATAAGATGTGAAGTATCCTTACATTCTAATACCTACTGCCTCAGAAGATCATCACAAAACAGGTGTCTGTGTACCTTAACAGGAATGTGATTTCATAAGAATCTGCTCAAATTTCTTCTACTACCTGATCCTTATGAATAAGAAGATAAGATTAGGTCAGAGATTGGACAATACCAAAATCCACAACATCCCGTGAAAAATGTTCATATTATTTTATCTCTGACCAGTAATTCATCTTTGACCGATAGCCAAGGGCCAAATCTAATCTTTGGACTCAGGAGGGTCAGTTAGTAAAACAAAATTCAGCTAGTTGTCATGGAGACGATTCTCTCCTCTGTATTATTTGTTCCCATTTTCAACAAATACATAATGTATTTGGACTCAGGCAAGCATTTTAAAAGTTTTATAGACTTCATATGTGCTGACTATGCATAATTGGAAAGGCAGCGATGTCAGCTCAAATGGTCTGGTGAAATATCATTTCAAACAGATGTTACATTGCAACTGTGCATATTAAAGGATTATCTTACATAAATAATTCTGACTACATGCAAGTCTCTTGTGTATTAAATCCACTGTTAATCGTGGTATCTAAAGAAGTACTGCACATATTGAGTTTAGGGGTTGCTTAGATATACACAGCAGAGCATAAAGGAGATATTTCTTATCTTGAGTTGTTTAACAGAGGTTTAAAATGGGTATAATTCACTCGTAAGGTAAATATGGACAGCTAAAGTGTCCAGAATCTCTGGCGCCCCACTCTGCTTCATAACTGTGTCTAATCCTGCTTAACTTGGGTCCAGGGATCATATATCTCCCACTCACCTCCTTTGTTTCTTTGTAGATGTGTAGAGGGTGGGGGGGGGGGGGATGTCTAGGCAGGGGTGGGGGGGAGGGATAGCACTAATGGTTGTGTTTTTGTTTTTTTGTATGTATGAATGTATATAGCTTCTCTTTTCAAACCACATGGTGCTTTATCTTGTTTTATATGTACTGATGTATTTTTTGATTGGACTCTGAAGTACATGTGTCCTATATACTAGTATTTGTTTTCTCTGTGAAGACCTTGGGGGAGAACAGTTTCATTGTAAATTGACCGAGCTACCTTCGATAAATAAATTGATTATTATTATATAGATCATCACCTTTGATGTATATGTATGAAAAGTTGCAATCTCAGATAAAAATTACGATAACTGAGAACTAAAAAAGCATGGCAGACCATTTGGATACTGATTTCATTCATTCATCTAAAACTCATCATTTTGTTTTTCCAACATCGCTGAAAATTGCTGACTTCGTCTCTTTGCATGAGTCCATCATTTCTTACTTTAAAAACTTTCTTGGTTCTTTGGTAGTTTGTGTTGAATATCATTTTTTGAATTGGGCTTGGGACTGATCTGGGTATGAGTCAGTGATAGTAAATTACAAAAATAATAACAAGTACATCAAGTACTGAGCTGTAGTTTCACTTTCCCCGAGTCTCCTACATGTTCACTAAACTATTTCAAAATTTGTTTTTGTTTCACACAAATTTTGCTAGTATGTATAAGTAGAACAAAGTACATTTACATGAGCATGTAGATTGCATGTCCCAAACCCAATAATCTAAATCAGAAGGCATTGTCACTTCTACTGTTGGTAAATCAGGGCCAGGATGGGGTAGAGTCTGTGCTGTGTGAAAACCACCCCCCAGCCTCATACAACCAATGCTCCACCAACAGGCCAACCCCATCCCATTAACCAGCCATGATATTGTGTACAGGAGACAAACATCTGGCCAATGGGCATGCCTGGGTCACTTCAATGTCCCTGGAGGACAACGAAACATGACTATTCTAACTATACAGTGATACAGCCTACATTTACATGTGCCACACCTCACCCATCCTCCTACCCCACTAGCCCCACCACCACTACCACACAGGTACCCTCACATTTTGCTCATAATTATGTACTTGTAAATAAACAAGATACTCAAATGTATTGCTAGACTTTGAATATGACAGATTATATGCTATCCACACATTCCAGCTAAACATGTGCAATGCCTTGGATAGTTTTATGTGGAAAGGAAGTGCTAATACACGCCTGCTTTTTTATATACTATATATACACTCCTAAATCCACATATATGAAATGATGTAACTTAAAAACCAGCTTACATGTTAACATATAGACAGAATAGATAACATTTACATCTAGTTCACCAACAAATGGTTTAATTAATTACTGAGCTGGTCAGAATACACCCATTCATTGGACGCCAATGACTGAAGTACGACATAATTATAAGCTGTCAAGGTACCTTATGCAGTCTGCACTGTGTAAAGTTTATGAATGGATTTGGTTAGATCAAATACATATTTGTCATATTCAAATGTAACAAAGTTGCCTGTTTAGGGAACTCTTCAATGTTTCCCATTTAGGAAACAGTTATATGTGTCCAATTCAGAAAACAGTTGCTTGTGTCCAATTCAGGAAACAATCAACATAGTTTCCTGATCTGAAAACATGTGACCAAAATGGGACCAACATTACCCATCTTGGACTTGGCCTGGACTGATTTAAGGAAGGTGCATGGGTCATTGCGCCGTGCTGGTGTGCTAACGCCCTCAGCCATTGAGGCCCCCATTATTATTAATGCATGTAATCTACATGCATAATGGTGATCCTGTTTATGGGAGCCACATCTCCAATAATGAGATCACTATGTAGATCTACGTGCAGGTAAGCTTTAAAATGTACATATTAAATATTTATATACGCTGTACACATATTCTTCAAACTTTCCATTCTGGCGTACCACTAATTTTGCCCGATTCAGAATTCAAAGCATTCTGTATTAAATTATCGCTCTGACAGTACAGCATCGTCTCTTTGTTTTCTGAAGTTAAACATGACCAATGTACATAGTAATAGAAATTACATGTAGTTCATGCAATTATCACTACTGAAGATTATTCTGTTTTCTTTCACTAGCTGGGGCTAGAAAAACCCTGACAACCTTTATATTGATAAATGCATTCAAATATATCAAATTATCAGATCAAATATTTGGCTAGCTTCCTGTTTCTTTCACTTAATGATTATGTGTGCATGAGAATCATCAAGAAGTTTTATCGATCACGTTTATTCTGGTGCCATCAAGGTTGTATCAAGGTGCTATCAAGGTTGTATCAAGGTCATATCAAGGTGCTATCAAGGTCATATCAAGGTCACATAAAGGTGCTATTAAGAACAATACGGGAGGTTCTGAGTTCTGCAAACTGTAAAGGTGACATTGTTACCATACACAAAGAAATTTTACAACATATAACTCTAAATGATACTTTCTGGGAGCTTTTACATCTATGAATGAAAGAAATTTGCATCAAAACTTAACCTTTGCTTGATAAACACCATATTTTTATTCAGTTTACACTTGTTACTTTTAATACGGCCTCATTAGTTTGGACGCCCAACAATTTAGAAGCGCATATGCCTTTCAGAGCTAATATGACGATAGATATGAGCTAGGCTATGAGGGTTGCCACCGGAATATCTAGGGGCTCCAATATACATGTGCATGTAGTTACAACAACAGCGTTAGTGAATTGGTACTACAGTTGCATGCAGCAGAGAATTATGATGAGCTCACAATAGTTGGCATTGTACAAATGCATTGATACCGAACATGTCTTAACAACAGCTTCACGTACATGTGCATCAATGACAAATAATGAGGCGTGAATTATTAACATTGCATGCCGTGCGAATTATATTAATCACAGAGCGTTTTCCCCTGGGTGCTTCTACCCATGGCCTATCCATCAACGGATCTTTATAGCACCCAATTAATAGCCCTCAGGCAATGGCCGTGCAGTCAGCACATGGCGCGCGCAAAACTCAAATAACTTTAGGGAGTAAATGAGCTGTTAATTCCCTGTGATGGTTTCTTATTAGAAAATTATACAATTTCACCTGTGGGGAGTTAAGAAGGAATAATCCGGAGGCTTTTATTTCTAGCCAGGTGGAAAGGGATGTTTCTAGCGGAAAGCCAGTCAAAAATCAATCAATGAGTTTCTTCCAATCAGGACGTCTGCTTATGGCCACCACCCCCAGCTGGCACTGTGCCAATCCCTCGGCACACACCAACATTCTCGGCTCAACGTTTCAAAAGAATCGCCGGGAATCAGGCTGCGTGTACAGCTCTATGCCATCATGATTTTAGCCTCAATGAAATTATCCGGAGCTAAGGGGAGACTTTCAATAGAGGCTAGGGAGATAAATCTCCAGCTTTCTCTCCAAGACTCCAGCAGTTTAACAACCCTGATAAAGTACTAAAAAGATGAGCCCTTTTATGAATGGGGCAGTCTGGGAAGTGTCGCTGGATGATGCGTGCTCTAACCCATGGTCCGGCTTTAACAGAGGGCACAGCCGCGGAAAAGGACCCACGCGTTCAGGCTGATGGACGCCTGCCCAACTTTCTGGTCATGTCACGGACTTGAGCCCTCCGCAAATGACAGAATTATTCCTCCCACGGACTTGATACAGACTTCTCCTGCAAAGAGCGATTGAATGATACCCGCATAGTACAAAATATGCACATAAAGAAAGTCTCTAGATCTCTTCGGGGTCACCTAAAAAATTTCACAAAAAAGAAGAGCAAAAAAATATTTTATCTTCCTCCCTTTTTACTTTGAAGCAAAATGAGAAGACAACTATAACATGCCTCACATAAATCACAGTGACAAATTTCCTAACTCTTTTTTTATTTCCTCGTTACTATAAAGAAATTTTTTACAAATACTCTTCACATTGGTGACACCAAAGCAAACCGGGTGGGGGCATCAAGAGAGAGGAGCCAGGGGTAGGGGTGTGGGTGGGTGTGGGTGGGTGTAGGCGGTATATCTGAGAGAATCACAGGTGAACTATTAAATTATTACCAAAATATAAAATTTCTGTCTGATATAAAATGATCCCAGTCAGAATAAGATGTAAAATGTACGCGTAATTAAATTTGCATCTTGAACAGGAGTTGGAGCAATCTGAATCACTGCGTACCACAGTAGAGTATTCAGGTTGCCTATAACAGGTACACACACATTGTATACACTTATTTTACATTTATTGGAGTCAGGTTTTCCTTTACTATGCTCATGGTCAGGCATGAAGTGATGTATATAGCTCCCAGGCACTATCACTTTATTACAGAAGTTGATTATTTCTCCTGTCTGCCTACAGCTATCCCAAAGGATGATAATCATTGGGGGAGTGTCTTAATTAGTGTTGGAGTGGGGGGGGGAGGGGAATTGACAGGCAGGGCACATGAGTATACAGTTAATGTTTCCAGTGTTAGAAAAAAAATTTGGGGTTAGAGGTATAAGTACAATCATGTAAAGCAGGGTACAGGCAATATTATCATCTGATAATGGAAACTTCTTAAAATACTGTGTTGGCATAAAAAAAAACAATATACCTGTACATGTATATTTCACAAAAAGGGGCATAATCATAGCCCCCTGGGTGTCACAAGACCACTCAAGTTGTGAGAGCAGCGGAATCTACAAATTCTTTGTCCAAAGCCATGTTTGAGCCTGCACTTTATGTGTCCTAGCAACAAAAGGCAAGCGCGTGCTTAAGCACTAGCCCACAGCCGGCTCACCAATGTTATAATATAGTCATTGCTAGTGGGCATTTAAAAAGTCAAAACTACAGCAGTAGCTCATCAGAATTTTCCTTTCGCTCAATTGGTAGAGCTCTGGGCTTAGGCTAAGGAGATTAGAAATCTAATCCTGGCGTGACCTACAGTAACCATATAAACACAATTGTATTTTCAGGAATTTTTTGCAATACCCGCTGAAACAAAGGAGTCGTGACAGAGTGGTTAATATCCGCGTCATTTATTCATTAGCTCACTATGTACTTTAAATGCTTTTTAAGACGTGGTTAATAATCTGTGAAAATAAATTAACATAATTTTGGGTACAGTTCTGATCGGCGCTTTGAATGGGACTGACTTCCTCTCATTGCTTATGTTCACTTTATCGTCTTGCCAACAGATTAAATTTTCAAAATTTCCATTAATGTCATATACTGAGTATCAACAGGTAATGTTACTGTGTACTCCCTGGTTTTCCACTTCCATCCAAACCCTTTAATCACTGTAATTTTGCAATGGCACACAGCCTATCTAGATCCAGATGTGATACTGATGATTATGACAGAGGCTGGACTTACAAAGTACAAATGGTGATTTACGTTATCATGATCCAACATGCATATAACAAAAACAGGACACACACAGGAAATCAACCCAATATCGCTTCAACAATGAAGTTTGCTGCTGGCTAGCTCATCATTCTGTAGCCATAAGCTTTCTAGAACCACGAACCAATTGATCTGCCAACTAGTATGTGATGAGAGTTCATACAATAAACATGCATGTTAAAATTAAAATATTGCAGCGTACATGTACAGTGCTTTTGTTGCCCCACTGTTAAACTTGCCCAGTTCTGCAGAGCCCTGTCCCAGGACAAGCATTAAGATACACACCAGACACAACACAATAAAGAAATATTCATTTCTGGTACTTCTGTCATGTCTCATAAACAACTACACATGACTGTTTCCTTTGTCCACGTCCTTTGCTCTGTCACGTCACAAACAAAATGCATCATGCAATTTCCAAGTTGTTTGGAAAACAAATTTCCTCAAAGAGAATGTCACTTTATACAGTGCATGTGGCTCAGGTTGATTCTGTACTCAATTTATCAATTTTACTGGTTCACTGTATAAGCGTCAACAGGGTGTGCTCAAAAAGACAAACTCAGAACAGGAAAGAACTCATTTTGTAGTTGTACACTGTCCTGCAGTAAAGAATCAATGTACAAATTTTTATCTTCCTAGAGCAAACATTTTAACTATAGCTGTGTTTGAATTTTTGACTTAAGTCCTAAGACATTTGATAAATATGGTTCTCAGTTTCAAGTCTTTCCAACCACCAAAAAACCCAGATATTCAATATTTTCCAAGGCCTGGAAAAGTTACATCTTTTCTAATTTCCAATGGGGCCTCCGTGGCTCAGTTGGTTAGCACGCTAGCGCAGCGTAATGACCTAGGAGTCTCACCAATGTGGACCCTGTGAGTTCAAGTCCAGCTCATGCTGGCTTCCTCGCCAAACGTACGTGGAAAGGTCTGCCAGTAACCTGCGGATGGTCGTGGGTTTCCCCCGGGCTCTGCCGCCATCGTATAAGTGAAATATTCTTGAGTACGGCATAAAAACACCAATCCAATTAATATATCAAATAAATCAATTTCCAACCTTTTTCAGATCTTCAAGGCCCTTTAAGAAAACTGATTGTTACAAATGTTCACTTACTCATGTTCCTCCATGAGTTCATGCAACTCAGTATACTAAACGTCAAAACTGGAAATGTGTGTATCAGTTTTAAACCTATCCATATGTAAAAAATAACCACATATTAATCTCTTTTTTTTTTTGCTTATAGAGTAATTCTCATCCATAAGGCAATGAACCAGTTGATCTTTAATGGATGGACCACCCAAAATGTCAATGAGGAGTTATCTCCCTTGAACCTCTCATCTTGACAAATAGTTCACATTCAGGTTGAAGGTATGAGTAATAAACATCAATTTTATAAACCATTCATGTGTTTGTTGATGTGACAGTAGATGCACCTTGTCATATCAAGACATAACAATGAATGCCCAACTACCCTATATCATACAACTGACTGGGTACCGTCGGTTTGATGAGTCTGTCGGCAACCTGCGGATGGTCGTGGGTTTCCCCCTGGGCTCTGGCCAGTTTCCACCCACCATAATGCTGGCCGACGTCGTATATGTGATATATTCTTGAGTACGGCGTAAAACACCAATCAAATAAATAAATAAATCGGTTGATGAGACCACACATGCTGTTATCATGCAGATCTTGAAATGAAACCACTTGCATTTTGCTTCCTGTCAGAATGTTTTCTTCATGCACAACTATTTCAGATGTTTTAGACTTCAATTTTAGTCACTCATCCCAATACAAAACAGTGTAAATGGCCTACATGTGATCTGGCATGTATCACTTTTCCAAATGTCACAGACAAGCACTAAAATTTGATGTCAATAAAAAGTCACTTACACTGGGCGTCCAAAATCATCTTTGTCCACAGACTCTGAAACACCTTCCTTCTCCATGAGCATCTTGCGAAACGTAGAGACTTTCTTTTCAATTTCATCTGACGGATATCTAAAAATGGAAAATTTGCTTTTATCACCTGAACACCCATACATATAAATCATACACAAATCTGGCTTTGATCTTTTTCAAATTTACATTCAATTGTAGATACACAATGCAACTTCATCAAGTCACTTCTGTTTTTAACGACTGATTTAACAGACATATTTGAGGCATTTCCATGTTGTCTGTGTCAACTGGATAGTGCAGCCATAATGTACACACATGTAGCCAAAAATTAGTCAATACGTACATCCACACATGGTCAGGCTATTGTCATATATACAGTGTGGATATCAACATGGCCTCTCACCTGCTTGAAACAATCATTATCAAGAGCTTGCAATGTAAGTATGTTCATGAAAAAAAAAAACAACATATGAACCCATGTTGGAAAAGAGCAGGGCAAGACACTTCTGCTGATGTATAATGTGTCTCTAAATGAGTGCCTGAGTTACTGTAAATGACCTGAAGTTTCACACAATCTGAGTTGGCGGCAAGATGACAGAAGAGAGTGTTTAGCTCCCCACCCATTTCATAACCCTGCATGACACTTAGCAGCTCCGGCAGTATGTGAGAAGGTCTGCAACCTGCGGACAGTTGTGGGTTTCCCCCTGAGCTCTGCCCGGTTTCCTCCCACCATAATGTTGGCCGCCGTCGTATAAGTGAAATACTCTTGAGTACAGCGTAAAACACCAATCAAACAAATAAATAAATAACTTAGCTGTGGTTTCCACATATGGTCAAGTCAATGAAAGGTGTGTGCAGGTCTCCCAACAAGTAGGCCTACATGTTCATCTCTAAATATACCCCTGAATGCTACAAACAAAGTATTAAGAAGGGCGACGTCTATTACAAAACTTTAAATCCCAAACACCGTTTGAAAGCATGACCATGCCAAACAAGGAATGTACATGCACAATGTACAATACAGACAAACCAATCGTTCAGGTTTGGCCTATGTTAAAGTCATTTCACACCGTTATATGCTGAATTATGCAACGAATATGTGTACAAATGTATTTTAAATAAAAACAAATTTTACTGAGAAATATCTCCATGAATTTGCTGTGTCCATGTAATTCCAATTTAGAATGTCAGTCTACACGCACATTTTGTTTCTTTACAGTCGGAACTGTCCTCCTATTGCAGAAGTGTTTTTTTTCAATTGGGAACCTCCATTACACACAGAAAATACACTCAACCCAAGGTTTCTGAAAACTACCATGATTTACTGTGATCCCTTTTTTGGTAGTACTATGTGAGAGTTCGACATATCGGGAGATAGAATTTGCTTCAGTTGTTATCATACTACGAGGTCTCACAAGACCGTCACTGGCTTTATAAACAAATGTTTTGTGATTTCCTGTATATATTTTTCCTGTGATTTACACATCGCCAGCCACAGATAAGATTACTGTTTTGCCTTTCACCAGCCAAAATCACATGATCGATGGGAAGACACATGGAATATTTCTAGTCCTGTGATTGTATGTGGCTTGTATCCACATGTAGATAAAACCATTCTGTTTGACTAAAATTTCATCTGAGGAGTCTCGATTATATATTCAATAAAGTAAGTATTATTTAATACTTTTACGAAATATGGGTGGAAGCTGACAATCTTTTAAACTACGCCAGAATGAACAAGAAACGTTTTGCTGCAAGCAAAGTGCATGTATTAAAATTATTATGTTTAAAACTGAGGAAAACATGAACCATTGGTGGTAGGAGCACCAGAATAATCCTGACCACCCATGACGCTCTCCCGCGGCGCTCAGTCGGTCACAACCACACCCAATGCAACAATTCCTGGAATACACTTTCCGAGTCCCAGGGCGAAAGTATGTCATTTTAACGTATACTTTTAGTTCAAAGTTTATAATAAATGTATTGCTACTACATGTATGTACTTATCCTACCATCGTCTGCCATCAACTTGTGGATGGTTGTGGGTTTCCCCCTGGTTTCCCGACATCATAATGCTGGCTACCGTTGTATGTGTGAGTGAAATACCCTTAAGCACAGCATAAAACATCAATCAAATAAATAAATAAATATCCCAGCATTACATGGTGGCACCATGGTGGAATTAAGTAATCAGTTCATGCAAATAAAGACGGCATCAAAGCACGGCACAAAGATGCACTACTGCTACAGTGTGTAAAAGGACATTTTTCAGGATTCAGAATTTGATGAGATGTCAAATTTCCAGGCTTTTCCACGCCAAAAATTAACATTTTCCAGGCTACTTGAAAACAAGCATAATGCAATGCGAAATGACCTGAATAGTTGAACTTTTACATATACACAAATGGTAGTTCAGTCCATTGAGCGATTTTGAAAATAGCAAAATATTGCTGGAAATAAATTTCCTTTGATAAGAAGTGTAAGCATACTTTAGGGGGCCTCTATGGCTTAGTTGATTAGTGCGCCAGCGCAGCGTAGAGACCCAGGAGCCTCTCACCATTACGGCTGATGCGAGTTCAAGTCCAGCCCATGCTGTCTTTGTCTTCGGCTGTACGTGGGAACGTCTGTCAGCAGCCTGTGGATGGTCGTGGGTTTCCGCCGTGCTCTTCCCTGTTCCCTCCCACCGTAATGCTGGCCACCGCCATATGAGTGAAATATTCTTGAGTACGGCATAAACACACCAATCAATCAAATCAAGTAAATAAGCATGCCGTATGGGGTGCATGTAGCCTTAGTTGGCTCTGTAATCAACTCATAGAGCAGCCCACAGAGTGCGAGCCAACTTGTTCTCAGCGTCAAGGTTTTTCCGGGTGCAACTACCAAAACCCCTGATATTCAAGATACTTCAAGGCCATTTTTTTCAATTTCCAACCTATTCAAGATTTCCAGGGCCCTATACAAACCCTTATTTTTGCAAATGTTTCCTTACCCTTGCTCCTCCATGAGTTCATGCATCTCCATGCACTTCAGCTCCACTTTCCTCTTCCGTTCATGATCCAGTATTTCTCTGTTAGGCTTTTTCATCAGTGATTGGTCCAGTTTTTTGAGCTCTTCCTCTGTCTTGTAGTCCACTCGATCCTTGTGTTTGCGGACAAATGAGAGATTTCGCTGCACGAAGCCATTGGTGCCACTACCCCGGGCAGTAGTTAACCCAATACCATTATACATGGTTAGGGGCCTTTAGTTCACTGGAATCACAAGACATGATGATCATCAAAGAAATGCTGATTTTAGAATACGTTAGCAATACTACATGTACACTGGAAAAAACTCATGACAGTTAGCTGGTTAAGAAAGAACTGCCCTATTTGTAACTTATTTTATAAACATCTGGCAACATTATATATGGTTACAGGAGATTATTTAGCAAGCACCATATTACATAAAACACTTGGCTATGCTTAAAACAGTATTTGTAGTGCATAACATGTCACAGTCAGAACAAAAAAAGGGTCAGTCAGTCAAGAATTTGACCTTTGTTCATCCTTTGTAATGATAAAGATTCCACTGTAGGGACATTACATTGAGAGAAAATTTTTGGAGCCTTGGTCAGGTTACTCCCAATGAACATATTTTTGATGATATCATATGACGTTTTTCCTTTAAAACAAGTTGTGTTTCACCTTTTTAGTCACCTGTGACAACACGTTCTGTCTACTGAACTTTACACACGTCATTCAAAATGGGTGTTTTGTAGAGTTGATTTTATAAAAGGCATGCTTCACCTTTTTAGTCACCTGTGAGAACATGCTCTGTCTACTGAACTTTATAAGCATCTACTTGTTCATGACCTTGAATGACATCATTCAAAATGGCTGTTGTGTAGAGTTGATTTATGACAACTGAGAAGGCATTTTGTATTCAATGATTAACAATAAGTAGCAGGTACTTCTTTGATGTTTTCTGTAGCTAATGTATGTACCATCGTCACAAATGTTAGCCAGTCCATACATCTAGCTGAAATACAACCAGCCCACCTTTTAATTAGCCCATGCAACACTGTACCAATCGCAGCACCAATCTTATTTTCCCTCCACATCCCTGCTGACGTATTGACCAATCCAGATGAATTATATTTGCAGACGGCTTTGCAGTCTTCTGGGCAATTTTTATCTTATTCCATGATGTATACAAGTGGTAATTCCATCTGGCTATTATGCTCAACTCACAACTGCATGTCACAGCAACATTTTACAAGTTGAAGTTATCATTTTCGCACATGCTGCATGCACACTTATGTCAGCTCCCTGCTAATTTCATTCATTTGTGTCATTCTAAGAACATCTGGTACTTCATACTTCACTCTAGAACAAGGTTTCAAAACAATATCGTTGTCCATCATTGCATGTTGAGCAGTTCTAGAGAATGGAACACTCAAGCAAGGTTGTGATATTTTGAGATAATGTCAATTACAGAGCATGACTAACACACAGATAGGTCAATCATGTAGACACAGCGTCACACAGCGACCATATTTCTAAGAATGACGGGAATTTTATGAGGAATTATCCAATAGGATTTAGGTATTGTGTATTGCATATGAAGCAAACGTAGAGTAGCTAAACACTGAATACAATGTGATAATCATGTGGGGAGGCCTCTGTGGCCAAAAGGATTAGCACTCCAGCACGACGCCATGAACCAGGAGCCTCCCACCAATGTAGTGGTTGTGAGTTCAAGTCCAGCTGATGCTGGCTTTCCCTCCAATTGTAATTGGGAAGGTCTTCTAGCAACCTGCAGATGGTCATGGATTATAGCCCAGTTTCCTCCCACCATAATGCTGGCCGCCGTCGTATAAGTGAAATATTATTGAGCATGGCAAAAAACACCAATTAAATAAATAAATACCTATATTTGGGCAAGTGGCATCCAAACTCAACTCCTAATCTCATCCCTACGTTCAACACTGCTTCGAGTCTCCATTCAATGCCACACAATCAACAAGCACTGTGTGAACCAATATGAAAATTCACATCCGATTTCTGGTCTAGGATACCACAAAGGTAGTTGTGGAGTGGGGTAACTTTCATTTCAAACAACGCAGTTATGAAAGTTACAATGGAAAACAGCCCTAGTTGTGTTCTATTTACGGTAACAAACATTTACTGCTGTTCACATGTGTATAAAAACTTCCCTAGCATAAATCAACCAAAAAATTGTCAACCAAATGTTCCTACAAATTAACTAACCTGTCCATGGCAATAACACATATCGACAAACAAGGACATTTTATCTTTATCTCGAGTTCATTGTCTTTGAGTGTCAAATGGTCGATGTGGCAACTATCGATATAAATATCATTCTCGAAGGGGTACTCCCCTGGACTTCATACAACTGCCTGCTGATAAAAGTGATAACCTCAAGGTTAGTTCATTAATGCAGCACAATGGAAGTGGGGCAATGGTATAAGCTTGGAAAATGTGAGTATTTTCATGAACATATGTGATTGTCATAGATATCTCACAAGTTAATCACAGAGACCACATGGCTGATCTCAATATATGTCAAAACGTGCCCTGCTTAACCATCTTTTAACAGCAATCCAAACAGTGAGAATTTCAAACTGATGTCTATCATGTTTCATGCTCGAACCTCAGGGCAAGGTACGATGTGCTGGATCTTCAGAAGGAGACAACGAAATTTAGCGAGTGAGTACTCTTGTTTTAGAAGGACGAAAAAGTAAAAACCAAACGTATTCGAAAAAAAGAAATGTTTGAAGAGCCAAAATGTACCTTATCAGAATTTGGTGGAAGTTCAACTCAAAACATGGCAGATGTTGGTTCCAACTGTTCGATTCAGAAGCTTAAAAGGCTGCATTACTGTTCAAACATGGATTAGAGATGCTGGCTTGGACACATCTACACTTATGAGGACTTAGGGAATCCATGTATACCAAATACAACTACAGGCTCACATTGTATAGTTAGGCATTACAGCAAAATATTTAAATCTTCCTCTCAATGTCTAAATTTAATTCGTACCATTTCTTTCTTTGTTGGGATACATATATCGGTCTATGGTCCATTAACTCCACAAATCATATAGTAAACTCTAAAGAAACAGAATACACACATTGACTTCCATGGCCTTTGAACTACAGAGCCCTTACCTTAGAAAGTAATTTTTCATTCATATTGAAATTCAAGCCCTGACAAAGGTGTATTCATTCTGATTTTCAATTATGCGCAGTGAGAATCTGTAATGTCTAATATAAGTTGGTAAAATTTTCTACGTACGACAGAAAGGCAAACACCCAGAGCTCCACGTAGCCCAAGCCCTGTAAGCGACTGGGCTAAGACATTTGGGGCTGTTTCAAACATTAAATCTTCCAACTGAATTGCTCAACATGGGAGTTACCACACTCGCAACTAGCCAGAAATATCAAAGATTAGAGAGCACCTGCTAGTGTCACAAGTTTGTCAGATGTTACTGGGCTCGAGTATTTCTGTCAATGTGGTGTACTATCACCAGTTCCGCCACTACATGTTATAAACCGCTGCTCACTGGTCTGGCAGTATTATTTATTTCCAGGAGGTTTTCTCCGAAATGAATTGAAACATGAGCCACTTCTTACTAAATCCACCGTACAACATGACAAACTGAAGCGAGCTACTTGTGGTGATGATTACAATGAAAGTAAAATGTTAACTGGTACACATACAAAAATGATAAAATGTGAAAACAACAACAACAGCATCCTCTAATCTCAAACTCTACCTGAAACCAGAGAATATGCGGTGTTCTCAAAAAAGATCTTCGGACAGACCCCAAATATATGCTCAGCCGGGATCACAGGTTTGTTTTGCTGTTCAGTTTATGACTAAAAATACTAATCGGATTGGCGACGTACGTCAACCATCGTAACTCCACATCTGTTCATGCTGAATATTGATGAAGCCGTGCTTTTGTTCCTTCCAACCCAGTGACGAGTGGACGATGGGAGATAACTCTTGGTCTATTGACACACTGACAGAACGACGGCGCTCAATGACGCCACACTCTTGACCACATTGAAACGGATTTTTCGAGTAAAATGAAATACTACAAAATCATATTTTACCATATGATAGTATATTGTTCCATATTATACATTGCAGTATCTTTCTTTTCACTCTAACAATCAGTTCCACGTTGGCCTACTTTTATTGAGGTAACTCGGCTTTCCCACAAGTTGTTTGGGCAAAACCCATCCCTGAATATGTTGACAGCAAAGTATCTCTTTGACGTATTCTGAGATGCGATCCACGTGTTTTTTATTAATAATTTCTTACTCTCTCTCTCTCTCTGTGGCCAAAATGTACATTAAAATGTAGACCCTACGTCGTAGTCGGTGTTCAGTTGTTAGACCTGCACCGGGCAGAGTTCTTGAGTTAGCAAGACTTCAGATTGACCTGGTTTCACCTTGAAAGAATCAGTAGATCACACCGGTTAACAATTTTTATGCCATAGACCTTTAATCAAGAACATTGCTAGTTGTATCAAAGATCTTTTCGTCAGGCTGATCTGGATTGCTGTCATGATAAAGGCCATTATCAAATAATGGATTAACCCTTCTTCATTAATCAAGCCAGACACGACATGCGTCTCTTCACCATGATGAAGATGCACTGAACAGGACTGTAAATTTAAAAACATCTTCTAAGGTGACTGTATATTTCAGACCCCGACTCAGATGAACTCTGATGTTTTCCATGCAGTGGAGGTCCACTATTGCGGTGGAAGAGAAAACTGCAAGAGCAATCTCCTGGACAAACCAAAATACTGTGCGAAGCATCGTTGCATGCATATAGATGAATACTGAACGTGGGAGCTACTAGTTCGACCTCTTTCAGAGGGTTAAAAAAAGTCCTACTGTATCATGTGACCTGTAAGGAATGTTAGGTAGTTACATTGTATTTTTGATTAAGTTTACAATAACATGGGCTTAAAAAATTTAACGATTGTGGTCAGTTTTACAGGCGGTATTTATTTATTTATTTGATTGGTGTTTCATGCCGTACTCAAGAATATTTCACTTATACGACGGCGGCCAGCTTTATGGTGGGATGAAACCGGGCACAGCCCGGGGGAAACCCACGACCATCCGCAGGTTGCTGGGAGACCTTCTCACTTATGGCTGGAGAGGAAGCCAGCATGAGCTGGACTTGAACTCACAGCACCAGCATTGGTGAGAGACTCCTGGGTCATTACGCTGCGCTAGCGCACTAAGCAAGTGAGCCACGGAGGCTCTACTACAAGCTGTAGTATCTAGACTTGCTTTTCCAAGATCTGACACAAGAGACAATAATAACACTTTCCTGAAAATATTTTCATTTTATTCTCTTTGTGGTAAATGAACATTTCCCCAGGAACAATCCTTTGGATGAAACAAAATAACACATGATTAAGTCTATACCACAAGCTTGGTGGAAGAAAATGGCTGGTGATGGTTTACTTACTCACTGGTAAATAGTAAACGATACATACTAAAGTACAAAAAAAAAGTAATGGACAAGAAAATCACAGATATAATTTTTTGAGAAAAAAAAATGCAAAGCAAATAATGCATCCAATGCAACTACAAGCTTATGGCATAAGGTCAGATTTCCTGAAAATACTAACAAACTGTACACAGGGCTTGCACAGTCTTTTTAGAATCATGTAAGATTTCTTCCAGTGAAAGTAGCACCATATCTTGATGTCAAGTGTTTTAACCAAATAAAAATACAGTTAAGAGCTAGAATCATAGGTACAAAGTATAAAGTGATGACAAATCATTTTGTTATCTGGCTGGAACAATTCTTCAAATGACCTACTTCAATTTGAAGCCTCCTTCTTGTATATAACCGCTGCCCGACTGCCTTCTGGTCAGTTTCGGACACTCTACAACTAGTCCACCATTACAATCCAAAGATGCACTGCATGCCAACCAATAGCAGGCTACCAGAACAAAACTGGCAAATCAATAGCAGGCTACCAGAACAAAAAAGGCAACCAATAGCAGGCTACCAGAACAAAACAGGCAAACCAACAGCAGGCTATCAGAACAAACCAGGCAAATCAATAGCAGGCTATCAGAACAAAACATTCAAACCAACAGCAAAGCTACCAGAACAAACTAGCAAACCAATAGCAGGCTACCAGAACAAAACAGGCAAACCAAAAGCAGGCTATCAAAACAAAACAGGCTAACCAACAGCAGGCTACCAGAACAAAACAGGCAAATCAATAGCAGGCTACCAGAACAAAACTGGTAAACCAACAGCAGGCTATCAGAAGAAAACAGGCCAATAAATAGCAGGCTACCAGAACAAAACAGGCAAACCAACAGCAGGCTATCAGAACAAAGCAGGCAAACCAATATCAGGCTATCAGAACAAAACAGGCAAACCAATAGCAAGATACCTGAACAAACAGGCAAACCAATAGCAGGCTACTACAACAAAACAGGCAAACCAATAGCAGGCTACCAGAACAAATCAGGCAAACCAACAGCAGGCTATTAGAACAAAACAGGCAAACCAATAGCAGGCTATCAGAACAAAACAGGCAAATCAATAGCAGGCTATCAGAACAAAACAGGCAAACCAACAGCAGGCTACCAGAACAAAACAGGCAAACCAACAGCAGGCTATCAGAACAAAATAGGCAAACCAACAGCAGGCTATCAGAACAAAACAGGCAAACCAACAGCAGGCATACAGACACCACAGGCAAACCAACAGCAGGCTATCAGAACAAAACAGGCAAACCAACAGCAGGCTACCAGAGCGCTACAGGCAAATCAATAGCAGGCTACCAGAACACTACAGGCAAACCAATAGCAGGCTACCAAAACACTACAGGCAAACAATTGCAGGCTACTAGAACACTACAGGCAAACAGACGGCAAACCACAGGTTTCTGGGAGCACAGATTACCCGATGAGAACTTTTAGCCAGTTCATAAAGATGATATTAGAGCACTATACGATGTCTAGGAGGAATAGAGAACTTGATCACTGAGTGTTGGGCACATCACATCTGCCACACTTGTACGTCACACCCACTAGAGCAATCATCCACCCAATGCAGGTAATACTACAAACATGTACATTGTACCTACAATAATATGTCTGTTTAATCAGCCTCATGATGACAAATAATTTTAAGGCTGATAAATACCAGAGAAATTATGTCTTCAGCTGACAAGACAACAGATAATTTCAACTGCATCAAATCAAAATCAACCTTAATTACATGTTATTTAACATACAACACGTATTTTGCACCGGCTTGTACTCACATGTAAATGAAAGCAAATTAGTATCTCAAGACATTCTTTTTCATAACATATTGTTAAAAAGGCAATTTAAATGCTGGAATGTAATGTGGAGTGTTCCAGATTGTCTTCCACTGTTCTGGATTGCGTTCTGGAATGTATTGGATTGTCTTGTGGAGTCTTCTGGATTTTGCTGTGGTGTGTACTGGATTGTGTTGTGGAATGTACTGGACTGTGTTGTGGAATGTACTGGACTGTGTTGTGGAGTCTTCTGGATTGTCTTGTGGAGTCTTCTGGATTGTCTTGTGGAGTCTTCTGAATTGTGTTGTGGAGTCTTCTGGATTGTCTTGTGGAATGTACAGGATTGTGTTATGGAGTCTTCTGGATTGCGTTGTGGAATGTACTGGATTGTCTTGTGAAGTCTTCTGAATTGTCTTGTGGAATTTACTGGATTGTCTTGTGGAATGTACTGGATTGTCTTGTGGAATATACTGGATTGTCCAGTGGTGTGTACTGAATTGTGTTCTGGATTTCAAGTGGAGTGTTCTGGATTGTCTTATTGAACATATTGGATTTTCGAGTGGATTATTTTGGATTGTGTTGTGGAGTTTGTTGGATTGCGTTGTGGAGTGTGTTAGATTGTCTTGTGGAGTGTGTCGGATTGTGTTGTGGAGTGTTTTGGATTGTGTTGTGAAGTGTTTTGGATTGTGTTGTGAAGTGTTACTGGATTATCTTGCGGAGTCTTACAGTATTCGGGATTACAAAGTGTTTTGGAATGTCTGGTGTTCTGGATTGTCAAGTAGATTGTTCTGGATTGTCTTATTTTGGATTATGGTGTGCAATGTTCTGCATTGTGTTGTGGAGCGTTTTGGATTGTGTTGTGGAGTGTTCCAGATTATCTTGTGGAGTGTTCCAGATTGTCTTCCAATGTTCTAGATTGTCTTGTAGAATGTGAAGTCTTGGTGTATGTTCTGTTATGCTCACTGCTTCATTTGAAAAGCTGATATCAAAACACAGGTATTAAGCACTACATGTAGCTTTCACAAGGTACCTGAAATTGTTCCCATTTTCATGGCTAAATGTCTGGTGACCCCATTCCCGAGGGGTACCACAACTGATTATCCACACACAGAGGGGGCATGTGCGGTGACCTCATGGAGGACATCGCAAGGGGATCCATGCAAGGAGTCTGCCATGCATACGGGGATCTGTGGGCATGAGTCCACACAGTAGGTTCGAGGTGGTTGTATGGGGTACGGTTGACGGGCCCACCATATCTCTCCTGGGGATCCACCATCATGGGGAGGTTCATGCTGCCAGAGGAGAAGGACCTGTTAGGCACCACACCGGAGCCTGCCATGTTGCCGTTCTGAATGAAGGCTGCTTTAACCCGATTCATGGTCATGATTTGGGCCTGAAGCTCAAAGGATGAGTGTACACCATTGACGGCATTCTGTGCAAGTGGGGAGTGGGCATTTACCATCCTTACAGAATCACTTGACATCATAGCGTTCTCCATGTTAATAGACGGGCTCTTATGTCTCTTGTTCATCATGTTCATCATGTTCACGAATGGCGAGTTTTTGTTCGTGGCCCCCTTGCGACGTCGAGCCTTTACCTTAGGGCGCTGAGCTATCTCCTGAGCTACATTGTTGTTGTTGGCCTCATTGTCAACCAAAGTCTGGGCGAGGAACTCTGTGTCAATAGATGTATACTGGTCCACATTTCTGGGTAACCCCTTCCCCCAGGCCTCAGAGATGTGCGTCAGAAGAAGGTTTGTGATGCGCCGATGGGCCGTCATGTCCCAGTGGATTCCGTCCTCAGCACGCCGATGAATGTGGTGACGTAGGTAATAATGAAGGTCAAGGACATCAAATCCGGCAGTCGTCATGATTTTCTGAGCGAAGAAGTTGGCCTGTAGTATGTCAAGGTGGAGAGAGCTGGTCATGAACTCTACCTCAGGTACAAGAAAACCACCTTTCGCATCACTGGAAATAGGTAACGTCGTGTTCCAGATGACCAGGCAGTCCTCCGGCAAAGCACTTTTCAGTTTTTTCACCAGCTTCAGGAGATTCTCTTTGTATTTTCCCACACCATTTGGCCCATACCTGCAGAGTGCAAAAAGCGACAAAAACAATTTAACATTCTTTGGTGTCGCTGTATTATGTTAGTATTGGTTGTGTAGCATTATATAGACTCCAAGTAAGTTGGTAACTGTACAGTGATGGACAAGTCTGCACACTGATGGACAAGCCTGCCCAGCGATGGACAAGCCTGCCCAGCGATGGACAAGCCTGCCCAGCGATGGACAAGCCTGCCCAGCGATGGACAAGCCTGTCCCGTGATGGACAAGCCTGTCCCATGATGGACAAGCCTGCACAGTGATGGACAAGCCTGCCCAGTGATGGACAAGCCTGTCCCGTGATGGACAAGCCTGTCCCGTGATGGACAAGCCTGCACAGTGATGGACAAGCCTGCACAGCGATGGACAAGCCTGCACTGATGGACAAGTCTGCACAGCGATGGACAACCTGCACAGCGATGGTCAAGCCTGTACAGTTATGGAAAAGCCTGTCCTTTGATGGACAAGTCTGCACAATGATGGACAAGCCTATCCTGTGATGGACAAGCCTATCCTGTGATGGACAAACCTGCACAGTGATGGACAAGCCTGTACAGTTATGGACAAGCCTGCCCAGTGATGGACAAGCCTGCACAGCGATGGACAAGCCTCCACAGTGATGGACAAACCTGTACAACGATGGTCAAGCCTCCCTCCCCTTTGATGTAGGATCATGTTGGTTGAAGAAATACAGCATTGGCTGATGAACAAATGTATATGTGTATGTCTCCCTTTAAGACGAAAAAAAAAAAAAAAGTCAACATCAAGAAAGATGTGAAATCAAATAATGCTATAAACTGTTCACTTGTTATCTTAGACAGCAGCCTCTACCTGCTTATGTCCCACACGCAAGAATTCAAGATGAAGATGTCGGGCTTTAGGTCCTGGGACGTGACAGACTCCAGGACTTTTTCCACGTAACTATAGTAACAACGGGTGATGAAGTAGAATTTGATCAGGTGGTAGTCCGTGTGGTACTCTCTCATTTCACGATATCCAGCGCTATTGCTGAGAGTCGCCAACTTCCCGCCCTCGATCAGGGTGTCCTTCAAAAAGTTCAAGTCCCCCTGAAAAACAGGATTCCACATATTTAATTGTTTCTAAATGCCAGACTCAAGGATTTTTCACTTGTGCAACGGCAGTAAGTTTTATGTGCGAAGGACTGCTGGGGGTAAACCACCAACTTTTGGCAAGTAACTGACAAACTTTCCTACACCTGACTGACCAACCCACCCTTAGTGGTTTTCATCGAATGCAAGATCGTACTAACAGCCACACAACTTTTTTTATACGCTCACGTATTGACACTAGCTCCCCACAAGCAGAAAAGAGTGGGAAGAGAGCTACATATTCCCTCTCCAAGGTTTGGGCTGCACCAACACCTCCTCTATCCTGAAAAACAGGACACATGGAAAATAAACAGAAACGCAGGGTTGATTGATTAATTTATCATTGTTTAATGTCATGCTGAAGAATGTTTCACTTACGATGACAATGACTTCTGACACGACAAACTGATGTACACACTGGTGTCTACCATCAGAAATAATAGCCATTTGTTCATTCCAGAAAATAACCACCTTACTCAACTTAGGCTTCCCAACCTAGGATTGTAGAATGATAAAATTATCATGAATTGGGCGATTCAACCAAAGTAGTTTTTAGTCTTTTTTTTTGTCTCCGAGTAAAATGATTTATTTGATTTATTTGATTGGTGTTTTACGCCGTGCTCAAGAATATTTCACTTACACGACGACGGCCAGCATTATAGTGGGAGGAAACCGGGCACAGCCCGGGGGAAACCCACAACCATCTGCAGGTTGCTGAGAGACCTTCCCACGTATGGCCTTAGAGGAACCCAGCATGAGCTAGACTTGAACTCACAGCGACTGCATTGGTGCGAGACTCCTGGGTCATTACGATGTGTTAGCGTGCTAACCAACTGAGCCAAAGGGGCCCCTCTGAGTAAATGATTTTTTTTTTTTTTTTTTTTGATTGGTGTTTTACGCCGTACTCAAGAATATTTCACTTATACGACGGCGGCCAGCATTATGGTGGGTGGAAACCGGGCAGAGCCCGGGGGAAACCCACGACCATCCGCAGGTTGCTGACAGACCTTCTCACGTACAGCCGGAGAGGAAGCCAGCATGAGCTGGACTTGAACTCACAGCGACCGCATTGGTGAGAGACTCCTGGGTCATTACGCTGTGCTAGCGCTTTAACCGACTGAGCCACGGAGGCCCCCTGAGTAAATGAAATTATAAAGGTGCATATACTGAGACTGCTATATCGTGCAAAAAGCTTGAGGAATTAGGCATCTTACTTTACAGCGAAGCTGCTTATCTGTCAAATACTGATCCTGCTGTAGCATACACACAAAGTCCTTGTAGATTGACCTCTGAACTGCAACAGAAAAGTTATTTCCATGTTCGACCAAAACCACTTTCAAAAAAACTCCTATTAATGACATGCATCAAACTCTTTAATATGGACTTTAATATGTGGCCTAACACATAAATGTAAAGGAAAGCTTCTGAAGTTTCTTCCCGTAGCATAAAATGTCTTTAAACTACTGTTTTCCAAAGGTTTCAGGTCATGCCAGTTGTTAATCCAGATAATAAACAGTGGCATGTTTTGGTGATATCAACAGAGACAGCTGTTAAAGCAAATCTGTTGGGGGTTTGAGGGGCGGGCAGAGACAGAATTGACAGTGCTAAGCAGGTGTGTTCATTGATGACACCATTATATTCCCTGGCAATTGATGAAAATATGCGCAAAATAGAGTTTTGGGTTTGTTTGTTTTTTTCAATATGAGATGTACCTCAACGATGAACATTATTTCTTTTTTTACCATATCTTTCTAAATTTTTTTAAAACTGTACTCTTCATTTCATAGTCCATTTTCACATTATATCGTCCATTTTCATATTTTAATTTTCACATTGTATAGTACATTTTCACATTTTATAGTCCATTTTCACACTTTATAGTCCACATATTAAAGTCCACTTTCACATTTCATAGTCCATTTTCAGGTTTCCTTTAAGATTTTTTTACCCTTTTTTTCGCTAATGCTTTTTTTCTAAAAGGAAGGCAATCAGGTTGTGATGTGTCCAACAGTCAGCTAATCATTCTCTAGAAATAATCTTACCAGAATCCCCCATAATTATGACATATTTATTCTCCAGCAAAGATCTTGCATCAGAAGACAAGAACACGTCCGCCATACTACATAAATTTGACCTCGGCTACCTGAAATATAACAAACAACATGCATAATATAGCACACAATCAAGAAAATCCATCAATGTACCAAACCTATATACACTTAGCTGAAAGATTTTCAAACTTGATCTGAGTTGACAAAAATGAACATGCAGAAAAATTTATTCAATTTGGATAATATTTTAAGCAGTTATTACCTGTTATGAAACAAACGACATTAGTGGAATTTTTGATATCAGACTCTTTTGTTGCTAAAGGTAAAGCAAGCTGTACTGTATCATGTGCCTTGTTGAAAGGTTCTCGCCATGTTCTGGAGCTGCAAATGACCGATTTCATCCTGCAGGAACTTCATTTGTTCAAAAACATTCAGCTTCACTAATTAGTCATTGTTCGTCTAGGCCAAATAAATTTCTGTGAAACTTGTCCAGACAGCGACATTATTGTAAAAATGGTAAGGATAGTCAGTTGAAACGATCTAAAATCTTGAATTAGGTTGTCATCAGTTTAAAAGAATTGTGGTTAAAAAAAATTTTTACTTTGAGCAAAGATGTTTATAAACGGTCATTGGCCGTGATAATGTCATAACTACAGTCCCAAACATGACAATGTATATCATGACTACAATATACATCTATCAGCATATATTATAGTAATGATGCTTAATTGAAAATACCAATTAATTTAAATGGCAATATGACATTAAGAATTAAGATAGATCAGATGTTCCAGGGCACAGACTCAATTAGGATTTATTTATTTATCCAACTGGTGTTTTATGTCATACTCAGGGATTAGGGTGGGAGGAAAGGGGACAGGATCAGGTTTAGGAATTCCTGCTGTCTGGGTTTCTGTTTAGGTCATATTTAAGAGGATGTGATGTCAGTTCATTAATTTGAAGAAATGATTTCCACTATGAAGATTTAAGAAGTGGAACGAGACACAAACTGAAACAATGACAGCAATTTAACCTTTACAACTCCACATTTCTTATTAAATCCACTCACAAAATCTGAAAATAAATGGTAAAAGTAACTCTGCAGCAAGCTGTCTTACGTTTACAAAGTTCCAACATAAAACACACCGTGCTTGAACAGCTGTTGATGAATTAATTTTTGATTAGGCTTGGTTTGTGAACCGTTTTGTGACTAAATGGGTGGATTATGAATTCCAACCTTGTGAATAAATCTGTGTTCAGCTTTGGGCCACAAAGGAAAATATGACAGGACACTATGCGAAAGTTGCCCAAGTTGCATCATTTCATGCATGTCAAAAATTTAAACCCCCAGGTCAGATCTGCCCAAATCTCCAGGCCAAATCTGCTCTGGGTGTTCACCAGTAAGCTAGTCACATCGGTAACCAAGCCTTATGCTTGTGGGGGAGCACCCCTGCAGTCAAGACATGTTTTGCCGAGATCACAGCCAGTCTTCATTCATACATTTCACCCAGATAAGAATTTAACCATTGTGGTCTCAGAACACTTCCATAAACTGATTTAAGTAATTTAAGTTATTACTTGGGTTAGCCATCCAGGAGTTAGTGTGATCTCTGCAAAGAAATACACACATTCTCAAAGTACTGGCTGAATAGATTTCAGGAATTTACACTAAGGAACAGGTGGGATAACTGTTTCCCCCATCAACCTGTTTACAGTGAAAATATTTGGTTAGCTGTGTGAGTTTGGGGTGAACTTCCACTTTTAACCCAATAAAGTTCACTAGATCAAAAAAGTTACCACTGTTATTAAATTAATCTGGAAAATAAAGATAATATGTATCAACGTCTAGTTTCTGTCAATGTTTAACTTGATCTGCCATCTGCCAAAGCAGATAGTTCGTCTGACATTGGTCAACACATGGTCAAGCCTCATTCCTTCGTTTGAGCTGACCATGCCAGGCTCCATTAGCTACAAACATGTGTATTGCTCCAGTGTATTAAGCAAGGTGGCAGCACATCTGGTATGGATTAACTTCTCCTTGGCATCTATTGCCTGATGCTAGGATGCAAGGTTAATCCCATTGTAGCACTCCAGCCTCTATCAGGTGGCTAAACAAGATGGCTGCACCAGCAGTACACACACCAAATGAAAACAAGAGCAACCACTTGTAACTGTTCTGAGTTTTTGTATTGTGGTATACCTCAGTCAATGTCCTAACACAACACAATCCTCAGAAATTATATATCACTGCAGATTTTCCAGAAAATGCACATATACTGGAATTCATCATACTTTTGGACTTAGAATGAATGAGTATGGCTTAACGCCACATCGGCAATATTTCAGCCATATCATGGCGATTTGTTCTCTATGGCCAGTCAGTACGCATTTGTTTCTATTGTTGACATATAGATATAGACATTAATCATGCATATATAGTTAATATGCATATAGGCTAATGTGTTGTAATACTGTGGTCAGTTTATAGATATTATCCAAATCCCCTATCTGACAAGCATGTTATATCGTCCCGCTGATGTAGACCTAGTCAATTATTGTTCTCCTGTGAGGAATTGCATACATACATCTTATTGATAAATGGTTATCATGTTTAAATGTTTCCGTCAAAATCTGTTACTCTGTCTAAATGAGTAATCTGATTTTGACTACCTTAAGAACAAGGGTTTACCAGCACATACCATACAATGACATGTCACATGCATCACATACATGTGGTCATCATGCCGGATTCCTGTCATTGTTCCTCAATGTAACCGTTCTGGGTTGTATAATATGTATACAGCCCCTAGTATAACAATCTACTACTCAGATTATTACTGCCTACATTAGTCTACACTCTTGATTTGTAACCTGTATGTTAAATGTTAAAAGAGTAATTTAGGAATGTTATGTTTTGGTTGGCGGTGAAGGTCAGCTAGCATAGACCAGCATGTCTTGTTATACATGAGATATGACCTGGCATCATAAAATGCATTGCGCCTATCATAGGGATACACTGGCTCATCTAAATTTCTAATGCGAAGCTGGCCCCTTACTAGCCTGGCAACATACTCAACATTATGTTTAGATGCCTCTCTTAAACAGGATACCGGTAACCCTGTGACCCTTGGCCTCTCTAGTATTGACTGTATTGCAATCATTATTAGCATGATGTCACTTGGTTTCTAGATGCCACGCTTAAACGTTACATGCATTATGGTCTGTCAGGCTGACCTCTCCTCTCCAACCTACCTTGACCCACATGTATGTGTAAAGGTCGCTGTGTATACATGTGGACAGACATGTAACCTGTCTTAATATATAACAGAGTTAATACTCATGTCCAACACCTTAACTTGTTTAACTTACCTGTTATGATCATACGGCATTTCTATTCAGTCTTTGAAAACTCAGTTCTGAATTCTTTACTCATTAATACTTAAAAGCTCTAGTAACTCGTCATTCCCTCCAAGACAGCCGAACAGTCAAGATGTGTTTGACCAAGTCAAACACAGCCAGTCCTTGTTCAAACATTTCACCCAGGTGCTGTACCGTCTTGACTGCCCGACGTTACCCTTTAGGCTGCTTCTCCTTGTGAGTCCCTCGGCGGGAACACTGTCCAAACTCAGAAGGAAGGAAGGAAGGGAAGAATCATATTTACAGACACTCCTATTCTTAAACCGCTTATCTATGTCTCACCTAATGAAATCTCAGGCTGTGGCATTTGTGAAAACCCACTAGAGTATTTGTGTTTCTTTGTCCAGCGTACATTTAATACTTGTTTCCCCAAAAGCCAGTCACCTGCCCACCTGACATCGTAAGACAGTCTCGGAGGTGATTCAACCGCAGACAAACAGGTCTTACGTCAACAACAACTTCAGAAACTACTTGTTAAGCTTGTCACTCTAGAATCTCAGTTTCAACTTGTCAGATACGCCGAACATTTCTAAATAATCGAAACTCTGCTCTGACAAACCAATTATTTGTGTTACTAACACTTAAGATGAGTATAACTTTTCTCGGAGATGCTTTCTTGTTCCCCAATCTACACTCCTTCGTCTCTCTCTGCTCGCACATGGAAATGCTTCCGCATATGCCGCGCTGACACGTGATGTAATTCAGTGTAACGGCGCCTTTTGATTGGCTAATTCCATGTTTGTCCGTGCCAGACTTATCCAACCGCGAATGGTCAACTTTATCACATGTGGGACACGAAGTCGCGACAGATTTGAGTAAACCGACAGATACATGCAGTCGCATATGTACCCGGTAGACGCTATCATATGTTGTAGTTTATGGGATAATTTTCTAATAGTCATATAAACACGTAATATTTAATTATTAACAATGGACTCAGAAATCCACATCCATGTTGTTTTTGTGTTATCGAAAATGTACGCTAACAACTTGTAACAGCTGGGATATGGTTTTTGTGCAACATGCCATTCAGTTGTACCGACTTGACCATGTCACGCTGAAATTTCAAGTCATGACAAATGTTCCACTCATGAATTGTCAGAAAATGAATAAAGTAGTTAGCCTGCATGCATGTATTACACACCTGTACATCCCATGTGCGTGGTGTACCTAAAATGTATTTCCAACAAACCAGTGGCGTCAATCAAGTGCAATCCACTTACAACCGGCCTTCTAATCTCCGGTTATACACGTAGACACATCTGAAATGCCTGTTTTCTGTAAGCAACAAAGATATTTAGTCCATAAATGATCCGCAAATGATACGTATTTTGAGTGCAAAATACATGTATTGTCATATTTGTATCTAATATATCGCTTTAACCCGGTGCTTAATGCTACATTTTCACTAAGGCTCCAGCTGTCGGTCCGATGATTAAGTAGCCTGCTGTGGTGACGTCAACGTCCGCAACTTTGTTGGGGTGAGAGCCCGAGTTGGGAGCGCTGAGCTAACCCCGCATTCCTAATATATAGTGTGTGTGTGTGTGTGTGTGTGTTCATCGATGACGTCATTTCTGACTTCTGACGAGAAATATGCATACAACAGAAGGCTAATTGAGAAATATAAAAAATGTCTGAAATATGAATTTTTTTCGCTTTTTTGTCATATTTTTCCTTCATCGATGACGTCATTTCTGATCTTTGACGAGAAATATGCATAAAACAGAAGGCCAATGAAGAAATATAAAAAAAATGTCTGAAATATGAAATTTTTTCGCTTTTTTGTCATATCCTTTTCCTATGTATTAAAACCATATGCTGTTCGTTTTCTAGTACCAGCTGATGCACCCTTTAAGTGCGACTCAGATATTTATATTTGTAAGATACGTACCCTCTTTCAGCAGAGAAAAATAGATGAGTTCGTATCTTTAATTGTTAAGCGTTTTCAGCTTTATAGAATAATTACGCGGATGAGGTAAAAGCGCAACAACTAAAATCAAATACCGAAAAATAAGTTTAATAAGTATTCTTAGAATGGCTGCAAGTTGCCAAGGCTGGACAGCGAAGATTTTTGGTCCCAAACTTCTTATGCCTACACTTCTCCAGCTTGTACTCTGTCTCTCCGGCTCCTCTGAGTTATGTATGGGACACCAGTGAGGGCCAGCTCGCCTGTTAAATTTAGCTCTGTGACGAAAAGGCTTAACAGTACCCTACAGCATTATTCTTAGAGAACTAGCGGAGCGGAAAAAGTAACGTATTCAGTTAGCCTTTGTCCCTATTTGGAACTTTAGCAGTAATGGATTCCAGCTGCAATAGAAAGTTACCATAAAGGTTACATAATACACCTTTGCCTCTAAAACGTGAGGCATGGACGTTTGTAAGAAAGGGTGATCTTTGAGTAACATGTATTAGACATGGAAATTGCTCAAGGGCTACGAGTCAAAAATCTGAATTCGATGTCATGCCTACAGAATATCAACCGTCATTTACTGCATCGTCGAAAACTGTTGACTACTTCTCTGTTACATGTTATGGGTTTTAATTACTATTTACAAATGATTTCTCTACATGTTAGAAAACTTTCCAACTGTTTTAGGTTCTTTTTGGAAGTAGGTCGTGCGTTTATCGACTTTGAACACCCCCTCCCCCCATATTGTTTACGAATGGTATACGAATGTCAGACGGCCACATTCCTGCTCCTTGGATACTCCAGGTCGTCCCGTCCAGTGATAACTTTTGTGGATGTGGTCATGCAGTTAAAGGCAATGGTGAAAGCCGTGATCAACAAATGCGTATTCATCTTACGGCAGTTCGGGAGCTCCTCTCACTTGAAGAGTGAGTGAGTGCTTGGGGTTTAACGTCGTACAAAAACAATTTTTCAGTCATATGACGACGAAGCAATCCTTGGGATGTATGTAATGTGTCTCTTTGTTGCATGACTGATTTCCACCCCTCTTTTATCTAATGCTGCTTCACTGAGACAACTTGCTGAAGGCAAGTAAGCCGCTCCGCCCGAGCTATTATACTGATATGGGTCAACCAGTCGTTGCACTATCCCTTTCGTGCTGAACGTCAAGCGAGGAAGCGAGGAACATCTTTTAAAGTGGAAGGTGTGACTCGACCCAGGATTGATCCTGGATCTACCGCTCCCGAGGCGGACGCTCTACCAACTGTGCTATCCGGGACGGCCCCCTCTACCTTGAAGACATTTCTTCTCTAAAATTGGCATAACAAGTGCACTAAAATATTTAAATTTTCAATAACGAACAAAGAAATGAACGGAATCTTGAACTGTAAATATTTGTTAGCGATTTTTCTGAGTAAAACGATTCCAGTCTTTCCCCAAGAGAATCTTCGGCTTCGGACTAACGCGTGAAGAGGAAGTGGTACTGTTGCAGCCTTCTTTTTGCTTCGGCGCTTGCATGGGTACTGATTTCCCGCTCTGTTTACTCCAAAAGATATGAAAATTTGGGAAAATTTCGGGGCTCCGGTTCTTCGTCGCTGTAAGTTTTAGCTGTCGTTTCCCGCGAACCCGCCACAACATACCAAAGGCGAAAGTAGGGGCTTTGACGAGCAACGGAGGGCTTTAATCTGTCCTTATGCACCACTTGCTTGTGACGTTCGATGTCCTGAGTCCTGTTTTACGAAGCAGTCGCAAATTGCGCCTGGTGTACTTTCCATGGCAACATACAGTGAAGAGATACGTGGCCATGGTAATTTCGCTTGGCGTTGTGCTGCGATAGCTTAGTAAAACGGATCCCTGTATCGCATGAATAACGGCCACTATAATGCTTCCGTCACTATATAAAGACCAGTTTGTCTCTACTGACGTGTTTTTTGTTCTCCCCAATCGTCTTCATGGAGGTGGATCTGCAGATAAACCTGCCACTCAGCAAAACTTACAAGGGTTCGCCTTGGTGTCATAGAACCGTTTCTGCTTTTACATGCACATGCCTGCATGACACTTACAGCCCTGGCTTCATCGTAGACGTATCTGTCATAGGGTCTTGTAATTGATAGTCTTTACATCTAACAATCAATATTGTTAGATGTAAAGGACCCGTAAAAACCCGTGTTTCCTTGAGGTACAGATAACCGCTGCGGCCGACAGGAGCCGGAGCCGGAGCCGGATGCATAGTGGAACTTGACGAGAAGGCCTCAGACAACCACGAACTGAATCGCAAGTCGGTGAAATCTGGCCTAGTGACGGGCTTGGAGCCACAGGCCTGTCAAACTTGCGGAAGTTGGCAGTGGCGCTAAGTGCAGCATTTTCTCTGGAAGACGGCACCGACCGAGAGGGCCGGAGACCGCTACGGGGCCGCCAGGGCTGGGGAGACGACCGGAGACCGGCGGAAGGGCCGCCGATAACTGACGGCCAGCTTGGCCGCGACACTTAAGGACAGCGTTACGCAGAGGGACAGCGTTACGAAGAGGGCCATGGCCAAGTCGGGGACCGTTGAACCGGAAGGAGCGTTTGTCGGGTTAGTCGTTCACCCAAGGACGTGGCCGCTACCAGGCCTGCACGTTTTTTCGTGGTGAATAAAATTAAACATTTCATGATTTTATTGATTTATTGAGAGTGTTTCCTTTCTTGATTGGGTTTACCACCGTACGGTAGAGCATTTCATGATTTACAATTTTAGGATTATGTTTGTGTTTATGACTGCCTTAAAGATCTAGAGAAAAAATTCTGGTATTAATTACTTACTTTCTAACCTGATCGGAATTTATACCCGTACTCAAGAATAATTTACTTTGTATGTTAAAAATATTTTTATATTCAAAGCCACCAACGAACCTGCGTTCGAACTGGCTAGCTCGCGTCTTTGAATCTGCAGGGAAATAATTTGCCACACACTTTGGAAAAGTCCCTGTAGGCCTATACCGTGTCGATGTGTCCTTAAATAGATTTTTTATTACATAGCTTTAGCTGCATGACTGGGCTTGGATTTGACCCAGCATGCAATTTAGTCATGGGAGAGTGTAGGAAAAACCTAGGAACTATCTATTTATTTGATTGGCGCTTTACTGTACTCAAGAACATTCTAGAATCTATGTGTGATTGAGTGCTTGGGGTTTAACGTCGTACTTAGCAGGGTTTTTTTTTTTCAGTCATATGACGACGAAGGAGTTCTTAGAGTGTATGTAAAAACTTTCGCATCCAGGATTGACTCTGGATCTACTGCCCCCGAAGCGGGCGCTCTACTACTTGATCGAGCCATCGGCGCCAGTTGTCTCTAGAAACTATGCATGTCTCATCTGTTAACATGCAGCTATACTCATACGTACCTTATATTTCCGGGTTATTGAATATTTATAGAACCTGTGAGCTTCACAGACATGTACAGGTCTAAATAAACGTATCTGCTTACTCACGAAAATTTATTATTACAGGTTATTGTTGAGGCCTGTGTATATCCAACAGATTCCACAATAATAATAATAACAATAATACCCGATAATGACTTCAGAAGATACTGGTCGTGAAATGTATTAACCTGCGACGCAAATAACATCAGGTGTTTAGAAAAATGCTGATTACCGTTACTGGAAAGTATCGGGAATTTTTTGAGGTCACAACATACCTGTGAAATTATTACAGAAAATGCGCGTTGTTGCGTGAGCATGTCTACACACGTCCTTGAGCGAAGCTGGAAATCCCCTTTTTGAAGCTCCGCCCACTAAGTACCATGACCAATCAGGGCCCAGCATTTGCCACCTCGTGCGATGAGAGTGCTGATGCCATCTTAAACTTCCCAAAACAAATTGACATGTTTTCCGAAGAGCGATATAATAGTTGAACTAGACTCCCGATTAGAGATGCTACATTCGCTTAAACCATCACTCGCTGTTCACTACCTGCTAGGACCATGACGCAAAATAACGTGGCTGAGTTGGGGAGGAATTTAAGATGCGTGGCTGATAAAATGGAAGAAGACTACGCAAAAATTCGTCTGCGAATATCTCGACGCGAAATTGTGATCGGTTTCATATCGCGAGTGCTACAAGACGCAGTCAAATTATTTATATTCTCCAGTGCCTGGCCCTGAAATCAATTTGCACCATGTCAACAGGTAGGAATGTACATATATAAATATAGTGACACAGCTATTGTTGATGGTTTACTACGTACGGTTTCTTTCAAACCATAAATCTGACCGCCGTCATATTAGTCAAGGAGAGAAAATTCTTGTGTACATGTACCAATGAAAAAAAAAAGAAGAAAAAAAAATGGTGACACGTCTAGCAATTTTTTAATGCAGTGAAACGCGATGTGTTCACATCCATGCTCAACTTTATATGTGTGCAGTACGTGTCTTTTTGAACATGTTACCGCCTACGCATTGTATGCAATTGTAAATATACATGTACCGATGCACAAATAACGAGCTTTAAATTCACAACTGTACACGCGACAAGTTTGGACATGCCCCACGCGCTGCCGGATGACGTCATCATAATGTGTAGTACGCGACAGTGTGGCGTGATGCAGCAAGAATCAGTCCGCGCAAGTTTTTGTTTCTAATTCACGCTTACTATGATAAGAAAAAGAAAAGCACCTGGGATGTTTAGTGCCAATCTAATAATTCTGCTCATTCCATGTTGGTTGGAAATCTTGTGGGTTTTTTTTTTTTTTTTTAACATACAAGATACCAATTACATCTTGGCAGGGGCCAAGCTAGGCTACAGCTAATGTAACGATACATACAAATCGTCAATTCCACTGTTGCAGCTAGATTTATTCCATATTTCCGAATTCCGCCCAACAGTTAATAATGCAATGGTTATTTCATCAAATGTCTGGGTTTTTTCTTTGAACACAGGGCTCACGATTTTCACCTACTCCGCTAGGAACGAACAGTGGTGCACGATGCCAGCTGACGGAGACGGAGGCTTCAATGGGAGGTCTATCGGTCCCGGGGAAAATTAAATCAGCAAAAACAGCGTTCGAACGAGAGTGTAATCTCGTAGAAAGGAATGGCTGGTATTACGTGTGACAAGAAACCATACAGACCAAAAATCCACCTTTGTACGGACTACGTAGAAGCTCATTTTTAACTCACTAAACGTCATGACAGGCGAAAGGACTCAGGAGGTGGTGCTTCTCAACATACGTGCATATGTACCCAGTATGCTCACGCATAGTACAGTGGAATGTGACATAATATCTACAGTGCTGTTTTACACTAATTATGTTTTTCTAGTTTCGAGCTCCAGTACAGTGCTTTTTATTTTCAAGTCAATTGGAAAAAGGACATTTGGTTTGTTAAGTTACGAGAGGAAAACCAGTTGTTGTTATGGGCCATGAAGATCGTACGGGCCAAACTAAGACTGGCCACAGACTCATATAGTCCTAGAATGTAACTCGAGTTCCTGGTTGATAAACAAGAAGAATGATGCAGAAGGTTGGCATTCTAAAAGCTGTACATAATAATTATGTGCTATTTTACTGAGGTCTTAATTATAATTAGCATAATGAATTAGACCTTGTATGCTTGTATCGTTTGCAGACAAGGTCTGATTCATTAGGCTAAATTGTAATGTATGATAAACCTTCCATTCAAGTTGTCAGCATTACATTTACATGCAAGCATGAAACCTTTTCTTTATTTTTCTACACACTCGAATAAAAATCAGTCATGTAAATATACACATACATGTAATTGACGTCTCATCTTGTAACTTCTTCTGTACATACATATGTATACAGTATTTATGTTTATATTTTTTCAAACATGGATGTATGATGAAGCGGGAATAAAATGGGATTTTGTTTTTGTATTATATGTGTAATTATGAATAATTTATGCATATGTTTTATCACTGGATCATGAAGACCTGGGACTATAGTTATAATAGCCCCAGTAAACACATACCCAGAATAATTCACTAAAATGACAGAGGTCAGTTTTATGGTATGGGTGGGAATGATGTATGAGCCTTTTGCAAGTAACTTGCAAAATTTCCCTTCTGTGACACAAATGTTCACCCATATATGTCTATAGTTCAGGAGATTATGCATACTGATGAAAGACAAATCTATCTACATGTACTGCTTACGTTACGTACATTATAAGATGATAGGGGCCTCCGTGGCTCAGTTGGTTAGCGCGCTAGCTCAGCGTAATGACCCAGGAGCCACACATTTAGCCAATGTGGTCGCTGTGAGTTCAAGTCCAGCTCATGCTGGCTTCCTCTCTGGCCTTACGTTGGAAGGTCTGTCAGCAATGTGCGGATGGTTGTGGGTTTTCCCCAGGCTCTGCCCGGTTTCCTCCCACCATAATGCTGGCCGTCGTCGTATAAGTGAAATATTCTTGAATACGGCGTAAAACACCAATCAGATAAATAAATAAGCAGTATAAGATGACCTTAAGGGCCATGCAGGCACTTAACCACTTGATCCTGCCACCAAATATTTATTTATTTATTTGATTGGTGTTTTATGCCATACTCAAGGATATTTCACATATTTGACGACAGGCAGCATTATGGTGGGAGGAAACCAAGCTGAGCCCGGGGCCACCAAATAAAACTAAGCAATAATACAAGAGGTGACTGAATCAGGGAGGCGATCAAACAATAATCAATTCATTAATCATGGATACATTGACGTGGATACATTTTCACTTGGCCGTCTGGGTTGCGAATTTAACACCTGTTGCAGGAGAGTAAGATATTTCATCGCAAACTTGGCCCAACAGTTACAAAATGGAAACTACTGGCCGTGCGTTTATACTAGGGTTGTAACATGAATACGGTGACAGACTGATTGAAAGATTTATTTATTTCATTGGTGTTACAATGCCAGACTGTACAAGTAAATTGCTTACATTATAGTGAAGTGGGAAAGTCTGCCAGCAACCTGCAAATGGTTGTGGGTTTCCCCCATGCTCTATCTGGTTTTCTCTCTTCATATAAATTTGGCCGCAGTCATATAAGTAAAATATTCTTGAGTAAAACACCAATCCAATAAATAAATATATGATAGCGGTTAGGTTTACAGGTGAAGTAAGCAGACAAGACTGCAGAAACACCAACCTTAGTCAGATAACTGCCAGACTTTCATGTGTAAAGCCATAGCCGAAACAGCAGGAGCAAGATTTGAACCTGCCATCTGAATTATTGTCCAGGGCTCACATGCTAAGATTTTCAGTTTGCATGAACATAAAATTGCATTTCAGTACTGCTCACTTAGCGCATCATTGACTTGGAATTTGTGTGTACATTCCGACGTTTTCTCACTACCATGTAAAGGTATGTAGCACCAGTATTACAACACTTGGAATATTCAAGATAGCAAGTAAATTGCAAGTACTAGTACAATAAATTTATTTTCTCAAGCTTTCATTTTTGGATCTGATGTCTACTTGAAAATGATTTTAAAAACATGATTTACAAGAAATGTGTTACATAGTGCCTGTGGATGGGTGGGGAATTGGGGGTGGGGAATTGGGGGTGGGTTTATGGTAAATCCAAATACTCTCGCCAATACAACTGCAACGAATTCAGGTTCATATCATCAATAGTCATTGGTTTTCCCCTGGCCCTGCCCTGTTCCCTATCACATGTACTTCTACCACGTTCCTACTTCTTTTGTAACTCTTTATTTCTTGTGTCCCACAGGTAGTTGGGAATCTGGAATTGCTCAGCATGTCTACATTATGTCATATATACATGTAAAAGCTCTTGATAAGCAAAGAGAACAATTTGTTGTTGGATGATTATAACAATTTGTTGTTGGATGATAATAACAATTTGTTGTTGGATGATTATAGCAGTTTGTTGTTGGATGATTATAACAATTTGTTGTTGGATGATTATAGCAGTTTGTTGTTGGATGATTATAACAATTTGTTGTTGGATGATTATAGCAGTTTGTTGTTGGATGATTATAACAATTTGCTGTTGGATGATTATAACAATTTGTTGTTAGATGATTATAGCAGTTTGTTGTTGGATGATTATAATAATTTGTTGTTGGATGATTATAACAATTTGTTGTTGGATAATTATAACAATTTGTTGTTGGATGATTATAACAATTTGTTGTTGGATGATTATAACAACATGAAGGCCTAAATGTAGCAGCTGTTCTTCAGGGCTCTTTTTCAGATTCATTTATTTATAGACATGATTGTTTTTTCTTTGTGTCCTGTAACTCCTGTGGCTGTCATTTATGCTAATAAGACATATATTTTTAGGCATAACTCGGCTGGGGGGCCTCCGTGGCTTAGTCAGTTAGCGCGCTAGCGCAGCGTAATGACCCAGTCTCAACAATGCAGTCGCTGTGAGTTCAAGTCCAGCTCATGCTGGCTTCCTCTCCGGCCGTACTTGGAAAGGTCTGTCAGCAACCTGCGGATGGCTGTGGGTTCCCCTGGGCTTTGCCCAGTTTCCACTCACCATAATGCTGACTGTCGTCGTATAAGTGAAATATTCTTGAGTACGACGTAAAACACCAATCAAATAAATAAATAAATACACATGTGTGTCAGTCAAGATAAATGTATATCTCTTTACTACTAAAGTCACGTGAGTATTTACCTGTAGCCCTTATACATGATATAACCTAGTTCACTGGCCTAATACAAGTGGAACATCACGCTTCATTCTATTTAAACACAAAGCTTTGCAATAGTCACAAGGTAGCCTAGACTACTAAGTAATCGTGTCAATAGTATAGATTCTACGTCATTTGTCTTCTATGTTGGCTACCACATGACAAGACACTTGTGATCAATGAATCACCCTGCAATACAAACCCAGTGATGAAAGTCAGCATTTAGGGGGATTCCCCTTTTGAGTTGAAATACTACAGTATGAACAAGCATGTCAGATTTATACAAGATAAACAAAGCTTGTAGTGTACTAATAATCATAGAAACAAGTCCATGTGAATATTGTAATACACACCAAAATGGTGCTGATGACACAAATACAGTTACAATATAACAACATATGTATCTTCCTGATACATAAGTTCCTTATGATCTGTCCCATACGGACCACATAGAAAGATAGAAAATTAATTGATGAATCAATATAAATAAGTGTAGTTCATGTATGATAAATTGCTTATTTATTTCATTTTATTGGTGTTTTATGCCATATTCAAGAATATTCCACTTACACGATGGTGGTCAGCATTATAATGAGAGGCAGGCGAGCAGAGCCTGGGGGAAACCCACAAACATCCACTGGTTGCTGGAAGACCTTGATAAGTTGTCATGTGGTTGACATATTACCAAACACAGTGGATACCTGTATATACATGCTATGGGACTACAAAAAGCATGTGATTGAGTCTGAATTATCTTCTTGCCAAATTGTGGTTAACATATTACGCAACAAAAGGGATACATACATATAGGCCTAAAAAGCATGTGAAAAAGTCTGAATTATTCAAAGTTACGTTTATTTAGTTGGTACTCAGTGTTTTGGGATATTTGGCCATTCTTTGGCCATACATTTCTATTTACATCATCTTGGACAACAGGGAAGAACCAGAATACTTTTTTTTTATTATTATTATTATTATTATTATTATGTTGTTCATAAAAGTCAATTATGATATTATCACCATTACTGGAAACCTAGCATACCATATACAGACGTAAACAGTGATTTAATCTTAGAAATTAATAGATGGAAATGTGTTGCTACACTAAAGTTTAAATATGTTTCACATTTAAGTTATGGCTGGCACCTGAAAAGTATGCTGTGGGGAAGTAAAATTATAATAGGCTTACATCTACTTGTTTGTTTGTTTGTTTGTTTGGTGTTTTATGCCGTACTCAAGAATATTTCACTTATATGATGGCGGCCAGCATTATGGTGGGAGGAAACCAGGCAGAGCCCAGGGGAAACCCACAACCATCTGCAGGTTGCTGGCAGTTCTTCCCATGTATGGCCGGAAAGGAAGCCAGCATGAGCTGGACTTGAACTCACAGCGACTGCATTGGTGAGAGACTCCTGGGTCATTACGCTGCACTAGCGCGCTAACTGACTGAGCCACGGAGGCCCCCCAGCTGAGCTATGCCTAAAAATAACAATTTTTAATAATCTATACATGTTGTAGTTTTATTAAAAGGCCAATGGATATCATGAAGGAGAAACGCAAGAATACATTTCCAGCCAATAAGTGTGACCCGATATTGATAAATTCGGTTCAACACACACACAAGTGTCATAAACATGTAATATAATGTGGGTCACAAGCTATGACTTGTGATATACTGAAAATGGATCATGTGCTGCTGAATGGCATTATATCTATGTGATGTTTATTTATGACACTACTGGACGGATGACCCAGCTATAAATGTACATATTTATCTAACAAATGCGTATTTAAAACTGACCTCTTAAAGTGGAAGAAAGCTAAAAAATAAAGCACTATGGTAAGGCTCACTCACTTTCAAGTGAGTTACATGCATTGAACTATTTGAATTGTATGGTAGGATTTATGAAACATTTAACAGCTGATGTTGGGTACTCTGACATCACAAGGTGTTTTTCTTATTCTGAACATAACATTTAACAGCTGATGTTGGGTACTCTGACATCACAAGGTGTTTTTCTTATTCTGAACGCAACATTTAACAGCTGATGTTTAGATACTCTGACATCACAAGGTGTTTTCTTATTCTGAACACAACATTTAACAGCTGATGTTTGGGTACTCTGACATCACAAGGTGTTTTTCTCACTCTGAACATAACATTTAACAGCTGATGTTTGGGTACTCTGACATCACAAGGTGTTTTTCTTATTCTGAACATAACATTTAACAGCTGATGTTTAGGTACTCTGACATCACAAGGTGTTTTCTTATTCTGAACACAACATTTAACAGCTGATGTTTGGGTACTCTGACATCACAAGGTGTTTTTCTCACTCTGAACATAACATTTAACAGCCGATGTTTGGGTACTCTGACATCACAAGGTGTTTTTCTTATTCTGAACGCAACATTTAACAGCTGATGTTTAGGTACTCTGACATCACAAGGTGTTTTCTTATTCTGAACACAACATTTAACAGCTGATGTTTGAGTACTCTGACATCACAAGGTGTTTTCTTATTCTGAACACAACATTTAACAGCCGATGTTTGGGTACTCTGACATCACAAGGTGTTTTCTTATTCTGAACGCAACATTTAACAGCTGATGTTTAGGTACTCTGACATCACAAGGTGTTTTCTTATTCTGAACACAACATTTAACAGCTGATGTTTAGGTACTCTGACATCACAAGGTGTTTTCTTATTCTGAACATAACATTTAACAGCTGATGTTTGGGTACTCTGACATCACAAGGTGTTTTTCTCACTCTGAACATAACATTTAACAGCTGATGTTTGGGTACTCTGACATCACAAGGTGTTTTTCTTATTCTGAACATAACATTTAATAGCTGATGTTTGGGTACTCTGACATCACACGGTGTTTTCTTATTCTGAACGCAACATTTAACAGCTGATGTTTAGGTACTCTGACATCACAAGGTGTTTTCTTATTCTGAACACAACATTTAACAGCTGATGTTTGGGTACTCTGACATCACAAGGTATTTTCTTATTCTGAACGCAACATTTAACAGCTGATGTTTGGGTACTCTGACATCACAAGGTGTTTTCTTATTCTGAACACAACATTTAACAGCTGATGTTTGGGTACTCTGACATCACAAGGTGTTTTCTTATTCTGAACGCAACATTTAACAGCTGATGTTTAGGTACTCTGACATCACAAGGTGTTTTTCTCATTCTGAACATAACATTTACCAGCTGATGTTTGGGTACTCTGACATCACAAGGTGTTTTTCTTATTCTGAACATAACATTTAATAGCTGATGTTTGGGTACTCTGACATCACAAGGTATTTTCTTATTCTGAACGCAACATTTAACAGCTGATGTTTGGGTACTCTGACATCACAAGGTGTTTTCTTATTCTGAACACAACATTTAACAGCTGATGTTTGGGTACTCTGACATCACAAGGTGTTTTCTTATTCTGAACGCAACATTTAACAGCTGATGTTTAGGTACTCTGACATCACAAGGTGTTTTTCTCACTCTGAACATAACATTTAACAGCTGATGTTTGGGTACTCTGACATCACAAGGTGTTTTTCTTATTCTGAACATAACATTTAATAGCTGATGTTTGGGTACTCTGACATCACACGGTGTTTTCTTATTCTGAACGCAACATTTAACAGCTGATGTTTAGGTACTCTGACATCACAAGGTGTTTTCTTATTCTGAACACAACATTTAACAGCTGATGTTTGGGTACTCTGACATCACAAGGTATTTTCTTATTCTGAACGCAACATTTAACAGCTGATGTTTGGGTACTCTGACATCACAAGGTGTTTTCTTATTCTGAACACAACATTTAACAGCTGATGTTTGGGTACTCTGACATCACAAGGTGTTTTCTTATTCTGAACGCAACATTTAACAGCTGATGTTTAGGTACTCTGACATCACAAGGTGTTTTTCTCATTCTGAACATAACATTTACCAGCTGATGTTTGGGTACTCTGACATCACAAAGTGTTTTTCTCATTCTGAACATAACATTTACCAGCTGATGTTTGGGTACTCTGACATCACAAGGTGTTTTTCTCACTCTGAACATAACATTTAACAGCTGATGTTTGGGTACTCTGACATTACAAGGTTTTTTTCTTATTCTGAACATAACATTTAACAGCTGATGTTTGGGTGCTCTGACATCACAAAGTGTTTTTCTCACTATGAATATAGCATTTAACATTTACACAGCTCTTATTTTTAACTGGGAAAAGATTGCTTAAATAACATTCTCAAAAAATTCACCAGAGATGATTGCAAGAAAAAAAAAATCAAGGTGATATGATGTCACAGTATGTGTACCTTTTCACTGGCAGTGTAGGCGATAAAGCTGCTTAGCAATTCAACCTTTAGACTACATTTAATTCACTGAGAAAAATTTTTTTTTAAAAAAGTTAAACACGTGTTTATAGACAGCCTTCTCTAGAGACAGACACAGCTGAATCATAACAAATACATGTAAACAGGAGGTGAACAAATGGATGGATAATGCTGCATTTTTACATGCTGTATTTTTACATGAAAATGTAAACGTTACAAATACATGTACTATAAAGTACCTCATTTCCTAGAAATGTTTCTCATGTAAGTATTAGGTAACTTCTCATAAAATAATCTACATACAGATGTATTATTATTTCAGATTTTTTTAGCACAAAATGATCTCACAGATTCAATAAAACATGCCTGAAATATTACCAGGAATATTTTGTCATAAATATACATGATATAACAGTTATTATACATGATATAACAGTTATTATACGTGATATAACAGTAATTATACATGATATAACTGTAATTATACATGATACAACAGTAATTATACATGATACAACAGTTATTATATGTGATATAACAGTAATTATACATGATATAACAGTTATTATACGTGATATAACAGTAATTATACATGATATAACAGTAATTATACGTGATATAACAGTAATTATACATGATATAACAGTAATTATACATGATATAACAGTTATTATACATGATATAACAGTAATTACACATGATATAACAGTAATTATATGTGATATAACAGTTATTATACGTGATATAACAGTTATTATACGTGATATTACAGTAATTATAATGATATAAGTTATTATACGTGATATAACAGTTATTATACATGATATTACAGTTATTATACATGATATAACAGTGATAATGTGATATGTATCATGAAGTTTCAAACCTTGGCACAAAATGTGAACAAAGGATCATAGCATACGAATTTAAACTGGATATCAGTGACACAGAAGCCTACAAATTAAGTCATTAATGAGCCAAATTATGCACATTGTACTTACAAGAAAACTATTATCATACTAACAGAAGACGTACATCATTCCTGAAGGCATGGAAAAACTGTTAAAACTGATAAAATCAGGGATGTATTGTCATCTTAAACTTTAAAGATAAAAAAATATTTATAAATATGTGAAAAAATATATATTATATAACATATACATGTACATGTAGTATAAAAAATATGCACACTTTTGATACTAAATTAAATTTCACAAATCTGAATCCTTCACAATTGCATCCAAAAGACAATGTACAAATGCATTTCACATTTCAATGAATTTTAAGCACGTACAGTATATAAACTAAAGTTTAAAATGACATTATGTTGTTGTAAGGCTACAGCACTGAATAACAAAAGGGCACAGTCAGTGTGTGACAACTCATGGCAAGAAAACAGCTGAAGTGAAAGTCAACAAAACAAAGTTTTGCAACAGAAAACTTTGATTGGCAGCCAGCATTCTGGTGGGAGGAAACCACGCAGAGCCCAAGGGAAACCCACGACCATCCGCAGATTTTGTTTTTCTATGCTTTTCTTTTCACGGTGAGAGAAATTGATTTTTGAAGCGTATTGTATATGTTCACATTTTCAGGGTTGGGACCTAGCAATTTATATTTTTGTTTTGCGAGCTAAAAGACGATTTTTTTTTCAATGTTGGAGGAAGGTATAAAAATAATGATTAATCTTTCTTGTGGGAATTAAAGATCATTCGTGCAAGTGTTCCTGTTAAAGACATATTTACATGATTGAAAGGCCTTGAAAAATAGGAAAATCAAAACAACTGGATTTGAGTATTATCTTTATTCTAGTTTTTCATTTTTTTTCCTGTCGCCTTGCCCGTAAAACACAATATTAAAATGGTGTGGCCTTGGGATAAAAAACAAAACAAACCATGATGTCAATGACATCAAATGTGTTTTGAAACTGTATCAAACGGCAGTCATATTTAAAACCTTGCTAAAATCTAACCTCCATACAACCGTCTTTCCTAAATACTTGTCTGGCTTACTACATCCACCTAAGAGGCTATGTTTTTTCCTCAGTTTTTGGGGGACCTGCTGATTTTGGTCGTGATCTGGATTGAACATTTCAAATGATTCTTCACCATCGAAGATAAGGCAAAATGAATGCTGTCTCTTTGTCTGCAGTGCGTTAAACCCCAAGCACTCACTCTTTGTCTGCAGTGTGGGAGTTGTAAATGTCGAATTGGAGAGCACATTTTTCCAGCCACCCGCGCAACAGACCGGCCAAAGCTAAAGCCCTGACAATTCTGAAAACTCCCCTCATCGTCTTCGGCCTCTCTGTGGTCGCCGTGACCTCTCATCACGGTACTGTTGAATCAGCGTCATCATGCGATCACTGGTTTCCTTCTGTGTCTCCGGTGACATTGAATTAAACTCGTTTTCATCCAGGTTACGGCTGAAGATTTCCATCTGAAAAAATAACCTCAGTTCAATTTATTTGTCACATCAAATCGTATCCGACTTATTTTAATCAGCATTCCGGGGGAGCATATACCTACACATAAACTTAGGAATCCATGACTTACCTCCCTTGACTCATTCCACAAAATCACAAATGGTAAATCCATTAGAAAATGCAGAGGTTTTCAGGGTTCAATAACGCGCTTTCAGTACGGGTCATAAGTGCATGACAACTCTTACTTGCAATCCTAACCAGCTTAATCACTTGATGCTTGCCATCTGGGTCTTGTGGTTACTTTTCACCTATCCCTAATTGTACTTTCACCATGGTGAGGATGGCCTTTGAACTAAGGTGTTTTGTCCCTCCAGTCTCATTCCAAGGCATCTGACTTTCACAAATTTATATTTCAGGTTATTATTATTATTATTATTGATTTACATTTCACAATTTGAAATGCTCTTTTCATATGGATAGATCAAGTTCATTGTGAGATTTATTTCCACCACTACCGTGACTACATATAGATTCACACTTTTTTCTTTTTTTTTAACAAAATATCAATCAAAGTAAACAATAATCAGCACAAAGCATATCCGGACAGAAATCACTGGCTTGTTTTTGGAGGTTTTGCGCCATTTTCTGACGGCCCCTGCTTACAGGTTCTCATCACCCACCTCTGCTCTCTTCACATCATTGATATGAGCCCTCATGTAATCCTTGGTGTCACTGTCCAGCTGTGTTTTCTGCGTCCCTTCACCATGGCCAACTGGAATACAGAGATCAAGTTCTTAAACATATAGGCTGTGGTTATAATTAAGGGTTTAACACTGCCTTAGCATTGTTTTATATGTAACCCGATAGCACAGAAACTTGTTTCGTACTGAGATTTGACAAGGTACGAAACAAGGTCCAGAAGTATAGCATTACACAACAAACACCAAAAATAAGCTGTAAAAGTCTATTCTACCCTCAAAAATGAAGAAAATGAAGAGCGGCATATTTCGTGCTGTCTTTCTCTTTCCCTCTACTGAGGTAATGCATTTAGACCACTCAATGGCAAGCTTATTCCATTACAGCTGACCTAGATACATCAAAGCTGCGTGACATATGATGTCGTGTCTTATTGTTGCGTGACATAGGAATGTAAAAGTTTAATGTAAAATATCAGAAATGTAAAAACAGAAGCAATATCTATACACTGTGTGAAATAACACTTGTATAACTGAAGGAAATTTCAATAAGCTGATTTACATAAATCACTAGAGCAAATCTAACAAGTAAACAAACTCAATCAAATTCTTTTATTTGTAGACATGAGCAGCATGAAATGATATTACTTGGGAAGGCAAAAGTACCGGCTGGTGTGTTGGATGACACACCTGATGTTGTTTAACAGGTCATCTCTATTTAATATGTACATTTGCACACAGCCCGCTACCAACAGCGGAAAACAGCATGGATAACAGTTGTGCCATCAGACTTCCTAATGGTATATTATAGATATGGTACTGCAGCTGTGCTACTTCATATGTTGATGGGTTAAGATGCAGAGCCTAAGCTAACAAATTTGCAAAGTGGGTAACTTTGCTGTTCAAGTATTTATCACATGCAGACATCACTCAGAATATGCACAGGTCTACTGTTCAATAAAAGTGCATGTTCTGTCTACTATTCAATAAAAATGCATGTTTTGTCTACTGTTCAATAATAATGCATGTTTTGTCTACGTTTCAATAAAAATGCATGTTTTGTCTACTATTCAACAATGCATGTTTTCCATACACCCATATCTTGCGCTGCCTTTCAAGGTATAGTTATCCACCATAGTTACATATGCTCCTAATATTTCTCCTTTACACTGTATATCCATCTGCAAATGAAATTTATCATATTGCCCTATATGATTTGGGAGTTTGAGTGCGGAACTCAGCTCTCCATCCATCAGTACATCAGTAGGAGAGGCACAGTGCTGCATCATGGTTTTAGACCTACTTTAGCCTTAGCTTATATATATATATATATATATATATATATATATATATATATATATATATATATATATATATATATATACTATTAAAAGCAAAGAAAAACAACATACAATAAAACTGTTTCTGAGGACTTACTTCTATTGACACTGTGATGAATCCGCCTTAAAAAGTCCAGTATTGCATCTTCAGTCTGAGACTGTGGTTGTCTATAAGGGGAGGTAACCTTGGCGGGCGTCACAGCATTCTCTCTCACAGGACTGAACTCCTTCACCCTGGCTGAGGTAGGTGCCCCAGACTGTGGGTACAGGTTGCGAGACGTTGTACTGCTGGCTGCTGTTGGTGGAGGTGGGACTAACACTCTGCTGTAACCATGACAACATGAAGACATAATTTAGTAAACACTTCATACCAAAAGATTAATTCATCCATCATTTTGCTCAATCATTTTTCCAAAACCTGATACTGTTCTACTGCATCTCCATGTAATTGACATAGGTATACAAAATGATTTATTTATGTATTTACTTATCTGATTGGTGTTTCACGCCAGCAACCTGCGGATAGCCATGGATTTCCCCCGGGCTCTGCCCGGTTTCCTCCCACCATAATGCTGGCTGCTGTCGTATAAGTGAAATATTCTTGAGTCCGGCGTAAAACACCAATCAAATAAATAAATAAATAAATACAAAACCTCTGTGGTTATTTTCGATCACTGACTTGTGGAAATTCTGTGGAAGCTTGAAAGGTGAAAGTACTTGAAAGGTGAGTATGGCTGGTGTTGAATTAAGCTCAGTGTGTAAATAATTTCACTGTTTGGGATGAATCAAGTTGCGTATTTATACATATACTGGTAACTATGGGGGTGGAATATTTTTGGTGCTGAAAATTTACATTTGTCTAGTATGACATTACTCAATCTTCAAGGAAAAAAAGCAGAAAAAACTCATAACATCTTTCTGAGAAGAACAAAGCTTTGAAATTCAGGAAAACTTCAGGTAAATTGGAAATAGATAAAATTTTAGGTCAAATACATGTACTTTGGGTAGCAGAGAGCCATGACTTGGTGATCCCTATCTGTCATCAGTCATCAGAAACACATAAATAACCCACCTGATGTATGAGGCTACACTGTATGTAGAAACCGGGCGCTACAAAGAAGAAACCAGGGAAACATTTGATCACTGGATATTCAGTCATTGGCATTAACTGATCAATTACAATATGAAACCACTTACAAACTTATATTTCATGTTTTATTTAAACATTACCTTAAGACTGAGAACACAAATAAAAACAATTTGCTCAATGGCAATGTATACTGTACATACTACATCCTATTTCACAGGATTTCATCAGTATATATTTATTTATTTAATTCATGTTTATGGTGGGCGGAAACTGGGCAGAGCCCATGTAAAATCCACAGCTACCAGCATATATTGTATGTGTATATTTACATTATGGTAAAAGATGTATCATTCTGGAAATATTTGGTGTCACAATGCATTTTTTTCTCCATAAATGTATTTTTTCTTGTAAACAAACTATTTCTCAACGCATATTTTTTTAAATAAATTTTTCTAATAAATCTGTTTTGCCCTCACCTGTTGTTGTTGTTGGTTTTTGAGTGCCCCAATCTCCAGCCTCAGCCTCTCTATCTCCTCCTGGTACTTCCTCTCCAGTTCTGCTCTTTTGGCCTCCTCCTGCAGAAAACACAGTTCCTTTATTATGATATATAAAACTACAGCAGCCTGTGCATGAACTACTTGTTCATGGACAGACCTGTTTTAACGAACAGAAGTACTAGTTAATGAACAGAAGTACCAGTTAATGGACTGAAGTACTAGTTAATGAACAAAAGTTCACCATACATGTATACTAGATGCTGGTTATGCGACTTCCCTGCTTTCACTGCTTGGAGGCACTGATGAACATGAGGCACTGATGAACATGAGGCACTGATGAACATGAGGCACTACTGAACTTGAGGCAGTGAGGAACATGAGGCAGTGAGGAACATGAGGCACTGATGAACATGAGGCACTGACGAACATGAGGCAGTGAGGAACATGAGGCAGTGAGGAACATGAGGCACTGATGAACATGAGGCACTGATGAACATGAGGCACTGACGAACATGAGGCACTGACGAACATGAGGCACTGATGAACATGAGGCACTGATGAACATAAGCAACTGATGACGCACATCCGACTGTTTAACCTTCCAACTGACCAAAGACCAACTGACTTTCACCAATAAGGTATGCATATTTGTATGTCACATATGGGAAAATCCATCAGTAATTTGCCAAACATTGGTGCCTTACGCCACGTAATTCAGGTCTTCTCCACCCGTGTGAGTAAATCAAACAAATAAATAAATACCCCAGAGTTGATAACCCAGTAAATCAGAAACCCAGTAAACCAGAAACTCAGTAAATCAGAAACTCAGTAAATCAAAAACACAGTAAACCAGAAACCCAGTAAATCAGAAACCCAGTAAATCAGAAACTCAATAAATCAAAAACCCAGTAAACCAGAAACCCAGTAATATCAGAAACCCAGTAAATCAGAAACCCAGTAAACCAGAAACTCAGTAAATCAGAAACTCAGTAAATCAAAAACCCAGTAAACCAGAAACCCAGTAAATCAGAAACCCAGTAAACCAGAAACCAACCTTCCACAAAGGAGCCACAGCTAACATGCAACACGTAATGAAATTACCATGAACCCTATGTTAACTGCTTATGCGAATGATCCAATTAACCAAGTTTCAAACAGCAAAATATACAATGTGGTTTTATAGCAGAAGGGTGTAGTGAAATTTACTTATCCAAAATCTTCTAAAACATTGGTAAGTAGGTTTGGGGTTTAACGCCGTAATCGTGTAAAAACGAGGAGTCATCAGGTGTGTGCAATGTGTCGTCTTGTGGCAAGCAGTGCAAAGTGCTGCCGCCTCTGAAGTGTCATGTCGAAGACACCTTACATGACACCCCAACCTAGTCACACTATACTGACACCATGTCAGCCAGTCCCATTTCCTTGCTCTAACCTCTCAGTTCTGAGTGCCAATCTAGACAGCAACAAGTGTCAAGTCCTTGGTATGTTTGATCCCAGATTTCCCAGCATTTTAACCATTAAGCAATCAGAGTATGTGTCTGTTGGTATGAAGTCTGCTCACCTGTGAGAGCCTCTCCTGAAGGTGTCTCTTGTCCTCATCAGATCTCACCTGCTCCTCAGCCATACGTCTCTTGTACTCCTCTTCTGAGGCTCTGTAACAAACACACCCAAACTGGAGTGGTTCTAAACCAGTCCTAGACAAACATATTATACAAGCACCATATTTCTTCAAGCTTTTAACATTTACCTGGTGTCATTTTCACAATATCTTACAAGCCAGACTGAAAAATGTCTATTTTCTGTAAAGCCTTGATGTTAGCAAAGCCTCCAAAACATAAATTATTGCAATCAGTTGCATCAATTGACAATTTTCTGTAGACTTGAAAAAAGACTGAAGAAATAAGGTAGCTGTTTGGCCTTGTAACTACATGTAGGTGACTGAATAGTTCACAAGGCTTTTGTCAACTGCTGTGACATAAAACATTAACAAACTGTTATCCTTATTCTTCTAATGTTTGGAAAAGATAGTAGCAGTGCTGAGAGCAGAATTTACATTTCTTTCCCAGCTTTTTGGAAAAATTACGATATGAGTATGTTGTTCATTAGATGGTATAACCATGGGAGAAAATCAAAAAGAAAATAAATATTCCTGCTCCAGTTACATGTATGTTGGCTAAAAAGAGCAGACCTGGTGTCCCCAAAATTAAAAGAAATAGGGTAGTTGTGTAGATGTGAGCTGAACCACAAAGCTTTAATTTTTTAATTAATGGCCCATAATTCAATTTTTAATTCAATGAAATTCCTGCAATGCAAATCCATGAAGGCTCATATCTCTAGTTTAAAATTCAAAACTTTTGAAAAAAACAGCAATTTCAACAGCTACAAATTCATAAAATTGTCACAAATTGTTTATTCTTAATGTATCTAGATAAACTCCTTTTTCCAGATGTTTCACCCAACATCATGTAAAATAACACATGATCACATCCAATGAGTTTACATTTGGCCACAACATGCATGCTTTCATGAGCTTAGCTTTTTAATAAGTACCGTATTTTAAACTTCACAGAATAATTCTAATAATTGTCTCATCTTGGCTGCAGTTCACGATCAGCTGGGGAAAACATTCTCCTTACCAGCTTGATCAAACAAACCTACTTTCTCTCTCTTTCTTCCTGCTCTCGAGCAAACTTCTCTACATCCATCTGTTGCCGTAGTAACCTAAAATCAAATTTAATTCAGACATACATATACGAAGATTGCCAATGTCAAAGTCAAACATAACATGAAGTGATGAAGGTTCAGCTATCTTTATCATGTTTTCATCACAACTGATCACCTGAACACGGCTACATGCATAATACTAGAGGCTGTGAACTGAAGCCCGCACACAGCCTTAAATATGATTACTGTGAATCTTGAACCGTTTCAACTAATATAGCACTTTTTATCAGTAAAATTTATGCATAAAATTATTACGAAAATGATGCTAAAAATGATTTGTTTATGTGACTAAAGATGTGCAAATTATTTCTCTACATCCCATAGCTCTCTCAGAATGTCTCAAAATATTGGTTGCAAAGGTGATTGAAAAGGTTGAAGAATTAGGGCATTCACATCTTATTTTATTCCCTGAACGGCTCCCAAGATGAGACGTATTATCTACCTGTCTCTCTCTGCCTCTCTCTCTTCCCTGGCTCTACGGCGTTCTGGGGGTCGTGTGTATGGTGGGATGACATCGTTAAACCAGTGCTGCCAGGGTGGGTGCTGACCTGTGGGGGAGAGGATATAAAGCAAGGTGCCATGATTAGAGGTTCCAGGGAAATGAATCAGAATAAATAAGTACAGTATTAGTCATGTTAGTCAGAATAAAAAGGTATTGCATCTGCATGCTCATGTACTCAGAACAGGTTAGTACTCCCTCTGGCCAGGTGAGTATGTGTGCCAGCTTATGTGTGCAACATTCGCCTGCACATATACTCACCTGATAATACTGGACAGGGGTTTTGTAGATTTCCCTGCTCTCAATGCCTGTGGGGCCTCTGAGACAAAAAGCAGTCCATGGTGGGCAGTCTAACATTCTTTGGCCACCACTTACACCAATATGGCATGCATATCTGTGGCCCACATGTGGGAAAGTTTGGCAGAAACTTGCCAAAAGTTGATGGTTTACTTTGGGTACTCCGGTTTCCTCCACCAGTAAAATTGACTGCCATCGTATAAATGAAAAATTCTTGAGTATGGCGTTGAATAACAATTAGGTAAACAAATAAATATACTCATACATTCAGCTGATGCACAGGCAGCCACATGGACTCAGTGCTCAGTGCACATGCAGTCACATGCACTCAGTGCTCAGTGCACATGTAGCCACTTGTGCTCTGTGCTCAGTGCACATGTAGCCTCATACACCCGGTGCTCAGTGCACATATTGCCAAATGGACTCAGTGCTCAGTGCACATGTAGCCACATGCGCTCTGTGCTCAGTGTAGATGTAGCCTCATACACTCGGTGCTCAGTGCACATGTTGCCAAATGGACTCAGTGCTCAGTGCACATGTAGCCACATGCACTCAGTGCTCAGTGCACATGTAGCCACATGCACTCAGTGCTCAGTGCACATATAGCCACATGCACTCAGTGCACATGTAACCACATGCACTCAGTGGGTACAAACCTTGAGTAGGATCTAATACAGGTATAGCTGCCTTATTGTCTTTCTCCAGCATGCGATACAGTTCACTGTAATGCTTATGTTTAATCTGAAATAAAATGAAGTAGTAAAATGTCAGTCCAGACCCTGCCAGTTTTTAAGTAGTCTAGCCACATTCGTCAAAAGCAGTTTCACTGTGTGTTTCATGGGCAAGTTGACACTATAAAATAACAAAATCCACCTTTATACTGTCCAATATTTTTTATGATTTTCAACATTCTCTGATCACATAAACATGTCTTCAGCAGGATAACTTGCCTGGATAGTCCACATTTTGCCATATATTAAATTTTTTTTTTTCGAGTTTTATTTTATTTAATTAAAACCCATAAAACAGAAATAGAAACTGTTGTGGCCTTACTACTGCATGTTCTACATTCATGAATCAGGAATTTGTCATCATGCATTGCAAAATGGCATTTGCATTTGTCTTGGAGTAATTGGATGGTTATGTTATAAACATAATCTTTGCAGACAGAAATGAAAATGAATTTCTTCTGCATTTCAGGCTGACAAGCATGATTGCTAGATGATGAGCTTACTATGGCTGCTCCTAGGTTTTACTTGGCTGAGTACAGTGTACTTGTTTTCTTCAGATGACTACCGCATGCTCTTAGGAGAACGGTTTACCACCACTACTGTGCATTTATTTATTTGATTGGTGTTTTAGGTCACACTCAAGAATGTTTCACTTATAAGACGGTGGTCAGCATTATGATGGGAGAAAACCATGGAGAATCCAGGGGAAACCCCTGACCATCTGCAGGTTGCTGATTGCCGGTTGCTTCCAAAATACTGCCAGAGAGCAAGCCAGCATGAACTGGACTTGAACTCACAGCAGTCAATGGGCCCTGTATTGATACCAGGGTCATTGTGCTGCACTAGAATGCTAACCACGTCCCACCCATCCCCACTATACAAGCCATATACATGTAGTTTACCTGATACTGGAACTGAGGCACTATCAGCTTCACGCCATGAGTTTGTAACACAGATTCCAAGCCACTTGTCTGTAAGAACAGGAAATATTAGCAAATATAAACTAATTAAAGTCAAAAATACACAGGCAGAAATATTAAAGAAGCATAGAACAAATTGTTTAATTGTTTAAGCACCTAAGTCAATGTCCCATCTACAGAATATATAGGTCTCCAACATGAATATGCTGTTAGGGTTTAATGTCATATTGAGAGTGATAGACTGCAGGTGTCACAGATCGAATGCAGGTGTCACAGATCGAATGCAGGTGTCCCAGATAGAATGCAGGTGTCAGAATGCATGCAGGTTACACAGATAGAATGCAGGTGTCACAGATAGTATGCATGTGTCATGGGTCACCTCTATCAATCATTTTCAACACCTTACCGAAGTGCACTCCCGCAGGCGCTCCCCTAACAGAATGAACATTGTAGCCATCACAGCAGACAGAAGCTCGTCAGAAAACCCAGGTGTGTCCAAGCCAATCATGTACTGGTCCCAGATGTACAACAGTGTTTCTGCATTCAGGTAGCCTGTGTAACACAAACATCAGAGAATCTAGGTGTGACCAGACCTTGTACTGTTCCCAGACGTACCACAGTGTCTTAATATTCAGGTGTAACACACACATCAGAGAATCCGGGCATGACCAGACCTACCATGTACTGATCCCAGATGTATAACAGTGTCTACACATTCAGATGTAACACAAACATCAGAGAATGCAGGTGTGACAGACCTACTATGTACTGATCCCAGACGTACAATAGTGTCTCTACATACAGGTGTAACACAAACATAAGAGAATGCAGGTGTGACCAGATCTACCATGTACTGTTCCCAGATGTACAACAGTGTTTCTACATTCAGATGTAACACAAATATCAGAGAATGCAGGTGTGACGAGATATACCATGTACTGTTCCCAGACGTACAACAGTGTCTCTATATTCAGGTGTAACACAAACATCAGAGAATGCAGGTGTGACCAGACTTACCATGTACTGTTCCCAGACATACAACAGTGTCTCTATATTCAGGTGTAACACAAACATCACAGAATGCAGGTGTGACGAGATATACCATGTACTGTTCCCAGACGTACAACAGTGTCTCTATATTCAGGTGTAACACAAACATCAGAGACTGCAGGTGTGACCAGACCTACCATGTACTGATCCCAGGTGTACAACAAAATCTCCACATTCAGATGTAAAACAAACATCAGAGAGTGCAGGTGTGAGCAGACCTACCATGTACTGATCTCAGATGTACAACAGTGTCTCCCTCTACCAAAATGGAACCAGGTAAAATTCACTCTAAACTGAAGTCACACAAACATGTGGCAAGGTAACACAGGAAGCTGAGCTTCGTTAAGCGAAAACTTTGCCAGTCTTAAGTTTACAACGCACAGAAATCAGAAATTAAAAAATCAGAGAAATGCTTGCCAAAGGTTACTTCTTGTTTACCACATGTAGTTAGTGCTGACCAGTAACCAGCCTTAAGTTTAAGCAGAATTTATAGCTACATGTACCAAGCAGTTCACCAAGATTTTCATCTCCAGTATCATACCAAAAAAGATGACTGATGTCTATATTTAATTCTTTTTGAATGCCACACCCACAAAGTTTACACTTATACGATGGACACTGGTTTTAGGGTGGAGGAAACTGGAGAAGCTGGTGTAAGCCACTGACCTTACTGTAACTCTTTCACATGTTTGCAAGGAGTTTATTTAAGCATTTTCTGAGAGCATTATTCTGTGTTGACTGATAAAATTATACTTTTCTTAAAGCCCTGAAATTGGCCAATTCAATCAATGTAGTTTTGTCTCCAAAATCATATTAAAAATTTATATAAATTGCAGTGAAAGCTGCTCTTTTATAAACGAAAAGGTTGAGGAATCAGAATACACCGCAAGTTACATGTGGTCACATAATACATGTACATGTGTACTGACGGATCCAAGTAACCTACCCACAAACATAGCTCTGATGACTGGAAGGATGACAAACTTTAACCCGTCCACAAACAGTCCATGACCTGCTGCTTCTGTCGTGATGATTTTATCTGGAGGGAATCAGAAATCATAGATATACACAAAATTTTTTCTTTATCTGAGGGGCCTTTGCTGGCTTAATGATAAAGAAGAAGTCACTGATTTAGAAGATGGTTGTGACTTGCGTAAATCCAGCATTGTTTACATTCATGCACCAGTGGGTGGTACTTCATGTATCTCTGCGAAATAAGCAGTAAATGTTAATGTTTTTAGTTTGTTTATTGAGTTGTTCATTAAGTAAAATTATTAATCAAATTTCGCCCCCCCAAAAAAAAAAATGCTGGGAATTTAGGCAACTGGCAAATAAACAAAGTCACAGGGTTTGAAGAGAACCAGACCAGGTAGCAGTCCAAAAAATTTTCAAAGGGTCTGTGAAAACTATCGGTATCATTTGTTTACATATTTGGTTTAGAATAGTAGTGAGGAATAATTTTTGGTCGGGTTTATTTAGGGAACAGGAGTTCCCGGGGTAAACCATCGACCTTTACCCAGTTACTGATGAACCATGTTGTCAACTACGGTCACCACGGTGGCAAGACCCCATGAACAGTGGTAGAGGATGTACCTACAAGTTCCTTGTCCAAGGACGGGTTTGAACTCGTGCCTCATGTATCCTAGTGACTAATAGGAGGAGCACAGGGCCATGGTATTTTCCACAATAATCTTTATAAGCTATTACCTTGGGTTGTGACAAACTGCTTAGCGATGTCTTTGGCTAATTCTGGGTCTTGTTCCTCTATTATCCTGGCTACTCTCTCTGTGAAGCCTGTCACCTCTGTATCACGTGACTGTGACGGGATAACAAATACAACACAAGGGTATATGTACAGGTACATAGCATGTCTCTTTCTACATCAGAATGCATAATTAATTCCTGATAATGACATCGCTCTGTACAGAATCAGCACATCTTAAGGAATTTGGAGAAGTATAATGTGTCCACAGGGCACTGATACATGTACATTCCATGAGTAGTGTTACATGAAGGACTCATTTAGCTTGATACTGGCTAAAAGTGATTTCCTTATATATTACATAACTTACCAGTGGAACATATGTATTTATTTGATTGGTGTTTTACCACGTACGCAAGAATATTTCACTTATACGACAGGGTGGTTGGAAACCAGGCAGCACCAGGGGGAACCCACCAGTGGAACACAAGATAGAGATATATTATAGGAGCTGACAAGTTCAACAGGAACAGGGGTAGAGTAATTCCTCAAGCTTTTTGCATGTTTTCAAGATGTTTATTCAAGCATAGGCCTATTCAGAGGGGAATTATTTTAATGTAGATTGATAAAGTTATATTTTTGCGAAGCTTTGAAATTGGCAAATCCAATCAATGTAGTTTTGTCTCTAAAACAAGATTAAAAAAGTGCATAAATTGCATTTAAATTTGCTCTTTCATATGGAAAAAGGTTGAAGAATTAGAGTAATCATAGTTATATATTTATTTATTTGATTGGTGTTTTACTCCATACTCAAGAATATTTCACTTATACGACGGCGGCCAGCATTATGGTGGGTGGAATCCGGGCAGAGCCCAGGGGAAACCCACGACCATCCGCAGGTTGCTGACAGACCTTCCCATGTAGAACGGGAGAGGAACCCACCATGAGTAATCATAGTAAAGAGAAAATAAAATAATGTGAGCAGAGAAGTAGTTTGATAGCCCAAAAAGGGCAGAGAAGTGAAGTTTGGTCTCAAACGTTTGAAGCAAGGTGAGAAGTGAAGTCTGGCCTCAGAGCCCAAGAGCAAGGTGAGAAGTGAAGTCTGACCTCAGAGCTCAGGAGCAAGGTGAGAAGTGAAGTTTGATCTCAAACGTTTGAAGCAAGGTGAGAAGTGAAGTCTGGCCTCAGAGCCCAAGAGCAAGGTCAGAAGTGAAGTCTGGCCTCAGAGCCCAAGAGCAAGGTGAGAAGTGAAGTCTGGCCTCAGAGCTCAAGAGCAAGGTCAGAAGTGAAGTCTGACCTCAGAGCTCAAGAGCAAGGGGAGAAGTGAAGTCTGGCTTCAGAGCCCAAGAGCAATGTCAGAAGTGAAGTCTGACCTCAGAGCTCAAGAGCAAGGGGAGAAGTGAAGTCTGGCCTCAGAGCCCAAGATCAAGGTCAGAAGTGAAGTCTGACCTCAAACCCCAAAAGTAAGGTGAGAAGTGAAGTCTGGCCTCAGAGCCCAAGATCAAGGTCAGAAGTGAAGTCTGACCTCAGAGCTCAAGAGCAAGGGGAGAAGTGAAGTCTGGCCTCAGAGGCCAAGAGCAAAGTCAGAAGTGAAGTCTGACCTCAAACCCCAAAAGCAAGGTGAGACGTAAAGTCTGGCCACAGAGCCCAAGAGCAAGGTAAGAAGTGAAGTCTGGCCTCAGAGCCCAGGAGCAAGGTGAGAAGTGAAGTCTGGCCTCAGAGCCCAGGAGCAAGGTGAGAAGTGACGTCTGACCTCAGAGCTCAGGAGCAAGGTGACAAGTGAAGTCTGACCTCAGAGCCCAGGAGCAAGGTGAGAAATGAAGACTGACCTCAGAGCTCAAGAGCAAGGTGAGAAGTGAAGCCTGGCCTCAGAGCCCAGGAGCGAGGTGAGAAGTGAAGACTGACCTCAAAGCCCAGGAGCAAGGTGAGAAATGAAGACTGACCTCAAAGCCCAGGAGCAAGGTGAGAAATGAAGACTGACCTCAAACCCCAAAAGTAAGGTGAGAAGTGAAGTCTGGCCTCTGAGCCCAGGAGCAAGGTGAGAAGTGAAGACTGACCTCAAAGCCCAGGAGCAAGGTGAGAAGGGAAGTCTGACCTCAGAGCCCAGGAGCAAGGTGAGAAATGAAGACTGACCTCAGAGCTCAAGAGCAAGGTGAGAAGTGAAGCCTGGCCTCAGAGCCCAGGAGCGAGGTGAGAAGTGAAGTCTGGCCTCAGAGCCCAGGAGCAAGGTGAGAAGTGAAGTCTGGCCTCACAGCCCAGGAGCAAGGTGAGAAGTGAAGTCTGACCTCAGAGCCCAGGAGCAAGGTGAGAAGTGAAGTCTGGCCTCAGAGCCCAGGAGCAAGTTGAGAAGTGAAGTCTAGCCTCAGAGCCCGGAGCAAGATGAGAAGTGAAGTCTGGCCTCAGAGCCCAGGAGCAAGTTGAGAAGGGAAGACTGACCTCAAAGCCCAGGAGCAAGGTGAGAAGTGAAGTCTGACCTCAGAGCCCAGGAGCAAGGTGAGAAATGAAGACTGACCTCAGAGCTCAAGAGCAAGGTGAGAAGTGAAGCCTGGCCTCAGAGCCCAGGAGCGAGGTGAGAAGTGAAGTCTGGCCTCAGAGCCCAGGAGCAAGGTCAGAAGTGAAGTCTGGCCTCACAGCCCAGGAGCAAGGTGAGAAGTGAAGTCTGACCTCAGAGCCCAGGAGCAAGGTGAGAAGTGAAGTCTGGCCTCAGAGCCCAGGAGCAAGTTGAGAAGTGAAGTCTGGCCTCAGAGCCCAGGAGCAAGTTGAGAAGGGAAGTCTGACCTCAGAGCCCAGGAGCAAGGTGAGAAGTGAAGTCTGGCCTCAGAGCCCAGGAGCAAGGTGAGAAATGAAGACTGACCTCGAAGACCAAAAGTAAGGTGAGAAGTGAAGTCTGGCCTCTGAGCCCAGGAGCAAGGTGAGAAGTGAAGACTGACCTCAAAGCCGAGGAGCAAGGTGAGAAGTGAAGTCTGACCTCAGAGCCCAGGAGCAAGGTGAGAAATGAAGACTGACCTCAGAGCTCAAGAGCAAGGTGAGAAGTGAAGCCTGGCCTCAGAGCCCAGGAGCGAGGTCAGAAGTGAAGTCTGACCTCAGAGCCAAGGAGGAAGGTGAGAAGTGAAGTCTGGCCTCAGAGCCCAGGAGCAAGTTGAGAAGTGAAGTCTGACCTCAGAGCCTGAATCCAGCATGTAGCCTGGCCTTGTGCTCATGAATGACAGGAACTCCTCCACCAGCAGGGTCACAGTTTTGGCAGGGGCGGGGTCACGTCTGACAGAACACAAGAGGCTCATCAACATAAACATTGTTAAGGATCATGGAATCTTGGATCATTTGATACCAGAATAAGTCTCAGCTAGTACAGCCGAGATTGTCTGCTACATTAAGCAATATTTATTAACAGATAACTGATGAAGTACTACAATAGGATGAGAGCACTAAAAAAAAAGACAAAGCTGCAATGTTGTTATTGATGAATCTGCTTATCTGTACCTCGCACAAAGCTAAAGGTTCAGCATGTTAGTCAAACAGTCTACTGATATACAAAAAAATAAATATATAAATATATTACTTAAACTAGTGCATTTCCACTGTGTGTAGTAAGGCATTCATACCTTTCACTCATATTACTGAAGATCTTTGATTTCTATAACTTTCATTACATGAATATAATGTTTTTAAAATTTATGTTCAAATATTGCAGAAAATGTGACTGTCAGAAAAATCAAAATTATTTCACTTCTATTTCTCTGCAAAATGTATCACTAAAGATCTTTGATCTGTGTTTGTCGAATATCATCTTTTTAAACTATATGTACAAAAACATGTACTGAAGAAAATGTGATTGTTGGGAAATCAAATAAAAATATAATCTTGTATTTGTAATTCTTGGCGACAACTGACCTTGAGAGTGTGGAGGAGGTCTCCAGTACCAGAGGCACAACTAACATGTAGTCAATGTCTGGTAGACGATTGGCTGAGCCAGACAATGCATGGTGATAAGACAATACTGCCTTCATCGCATAAAACGCGCCTACAATAGAAGATGTAATTCCATAGGGATAAAAAGTCTCATTTAAACATCTCAATAAATACATGAATGTGCACTGAAAGGTAATTTTTTTTTTATTTTATTTCCTTGCAGTGTCAGGGATCAAAATGTTTGGTCATGTATTCATTATCAACAGATCAAAAAAAAAAACCCCATTAACCTCAAATTGAGCAGCAGTCATCATAAAGATGACTTTTTACTGAGTAAATATTCATAATTTCAGACTCATAAATGATTGATTTCATCCACTTATAAGTTGTCATCACAATGATATGCATGGAACCTAAAACATTTCATGTCTTAAAAGCACACTGGGTGACTTCAGTGTTTGTTGAGGTAATCACTCTAAAGAGCTTGATATAGCAAACCTTGCTACTTCACCTAGTATGATATATTTGATACTTCACCTAGTATGATATATTTGATACTTGACCTAGTATGATATATTTGATACTTCACCTAGTATGAGCTACCTATAGGATAAATGATATCACTAACATTGACAATGAACAATAAAAACAAACCATCACTGACCTACAGACCCCTTGATGGTGCTGAATGTAGGCTCTGAGCTGAGCAGGTTTTCACACTTCTGGGAGATCTCCAGGTCAAATGGAGAGATGGCCTTGCGTGGATGTTTGGACATCACATCTACATACTGCTTCCTGACTGGGGGCAGAAAATACATTTTGACATTTAATTCTGGGTTAACGCTATACTCAAGAATTGTTCACTTATCCAATGGCTGTCAGTTTTATTGGTGGAGGAAAATTGAGTGCGTGGGATAAACCAGCAGCCTTTGGCAAGTTAATGATAAACTTTCCCCACATTTGACGTATAGATATGCACACCATGCTTTTCGCTAATCATCTCCTAACCTACAGATCATACATGTAGCTGGATAAAAAATCCATGAATTCATCTCTGATTACTACTCACTTTTAGCATTACTCAGGAAGAGTTTCCATGTCAGGCTCCTCAGTGAGGAAGGCAACGGCTGGTTCAGACACACGTGTAGCTTTGTCCTCATCTCTGGCCATCTCCTCAGCAAGCTGACTGCTCCTTCTTCAGCATTTGAGACGATCAAATCAGTTTTTGTCCCGATGGGATGGTCCTCCATCAACTCTCGGCTTACCTCCTCATTCAAGTGTTGATCCAGTAGCACTGAGACCTGAGAATACAGGCTACCAAAAACACCACCTGAAAAATGTAATCATGAGTCGTACGCCTACATGAAGAGAAGACACCTACATATAAAGTATACCCCAAATCTTACCATCAGAAACCTGAGCACAGGGCTTATCATGTTGAGAAAACCATGACCTGAATACAAGTATATGTACATGTATTTGATTGGCATTATACACTGTATTATGCGGCCAGCATTATGGTGGGAAGAAACTGGGCAGAGCCTGGGGGAAACCCATGACAATCCGCAGGAGAACCCGGAATATCAAACCCTGTAAAACTTGGAATTGTAATTCATGAAACACTTCCTACCCTAAACCCTGGTAGCCTCACCCCAAGGCTTTGTGACTCTACATAATGCAGAACAAATGAGTGCGTCCTCCTCACCAGTTTCTATGGCCCTAATGGCCCTCTCCATGAAGAGAGTTTTCTCTGCCTCTGACAGGTCAGTAAAGTACTGGACATGGCTCTCAGTCAGCTGTTGTTGTATGGCCTCGTGAAGTTCACTCAGGAAGACGTTCCATTCCTGCAAGTAAAATACACTGGGACATCTTAAACAGTTCAACATGCTAACAAGGTATCCTCCCATAAGAAAAAACTTAGGAGTAAATACATCCCTAAAATTGTACCATAATAACAAGGTACCCTGACATAAGAAAAAAATGAGGAGTAAACACATCCCTAAACTTGTACCATGATAACATGGTATCCTGCCATAAAAAAACTTAGGAGTAAATACATCCCTAAAGTTGTATCATGAGAACAAAGATATCCTGCCATAAGAAAAAAAATTTGGAGTAAACACATCCCTAAATTGGAACAATGATAACAAAGACATCCTGACATAAGAAAAAACATAAATACATCGGTAGTGTTCTACCATGATAAAAACATACCCTGCAATAAGAAAAAAATCAGGAGTAAATACATCCCTAAAGTTGTATCATGATAACAAGGTATCCTGCCATTAGAAAAAACTTAGGAGTAAATACATCCCTAAAGTTGTATGGCTTCTCAATAAATGTAAAACTGTTTTGCTTCACAGTACTCCATTTGTGGTATGCAGCTTATCCTATACTAGGTAGGTGGGTGTGCATGTAGATGAGTGTGAGGAGAGGTGGGTGGCTGGGCAGATGTAATATGTTAAATGCGGGCACATGTATCTTCACAAACTGTAGTCAAATTAGCCAGAGGGACAAGATTCTTTTCATCTACACATTCCTGTTTGTGTCACTTTGATCTGTAGGTCAAGCCTATACTGCCATATCCACCACTCCAGAGCAGTGGTAAATTATAGGAAGTCCTACCTCTTGATCAAATCATACTACAGTGCTTCTTTCAGCCAACATAAAAAATGTATCTTTATAACCAATACTTAGTTACCTGTACTGTAAGCTTGAACTTAAATAGAAAGAATACCACAGCATGTAGAGTTCAGTACTAACGTTTGGTAGAATCTTGATTATGCCCTGAAAACTTGCAGGCCATCACTGCCCATCTAAATTTTGCTCTGCAAAAGAAGACCCCAAACCAACTTCACAGCCCGCACTCCACGCAATTGCTGTGGTTGTTTGTTAGGGCGTTTGACACAAAATTAGCCATTAAATACATCTCCACTACCTTAAGTTTGTAGACACTCATGTTCCTTATCTTTCTGTTGGTTGATTTATCACAAGCACAACATCAATAAGTTATTTCCTTAGCCATGTGGGCTCGAGATTCCTTGGTATGCACAAAGTGACATTTCGCCACAATATGGCTGAAACACTGCTGATAACTGCATCAGGTTTTTAAATGCAGCACACACTGACACTGGCCGAGAATTAGAAAGATTGAAGTTATTCTTTGCAGACGGCAATGGAAATATAATAGTTTTCTTGAGGATTTCAACGCCAAAACTCAGTTGCATTTCAAACCCAGATGTAGCTAGGTCACATAGCATTTC